>NW_027211737.1:12015000-12662500 GCF_022749685.1 Semicossyphus pulcher | reverse complement strand
CTGAGAAAACACGCTGAATGATATCATACAGGGATGAGAGGAGATGGCAGACTGAATTTAGATGGATCTGCTTTGTTGGTGTATTTGATTTTGTAATGAGAAGCGCCGTTTACTTTGCTTTCCTTTCCAGTTAACTTGGAACATACCGCCCTGTGTTAATAAGACATGATGAATGATATTCATTGTACTACAGGGACCTCATATATCTCACTGTGCGGTATGGTCCAGTGTGCTCTATTCACAGCATGGCTCATTGACAATGTAATCACTCGCTAATCACTTGCTTCAGCGTGTTGTTCCGTGTTGTCTGCGTCTATAAAACACATGCGTGTACGCAGGGCGTTCCAGCTTCCAACTTTCATTGTGTTCCTCTCACTGGCTGCACTTAGCCTTAACCCTTCCAGCTCCCAATGTGCATCCGTTCAATGAAGCGTCCATGTGCTAAACGCTCCTCATACTCGTTACATTAGCATAATTGATTGAGTGTGTTGTCTGTTTACGCCAAGAAAGCCAGAGGCATGCAGGAGCAGGCGAAAAAAGGCTCATTTGGGCGGACTTGGCGGACGGTCTGTTGGTGTTTTGGCTGTTGCTCCTTGGCAAAGCTTTGTTGTTAGAAATTAAATGAATTAGAAAGTGATAGCCAGCTCATCTAGGAGAAGATTGTTCGGGAGCCAACTTTTGCCACAAATGAAAACAGAGCATGAACAAATTCGAATGAGCTTCATGGAAATGTTGTATTTTCAGCATTTAGCTCATGAGAGGTAATACCTTTGTCTGAGCTCGGTTCGCTCGCCCGTCATTACTCAAATGGAACGGGGAGGAAATGCATTTGCAGGGATAATCCGAAAGCAGCACGGCTTTGTGTGATTGCCGGGGAGATGGATGAATGTCTGGCCTTGAGTAGAGGCGTTCTTCAACAGCTCAGATGATGTAAATGGCGGTACGCGGCGTAAAAAAATAAAAAATATGATGTCCTAATTCCCGTCCTGCTGTTGTGCTTTTACAGGTGAGAGCAGCCAGCTGTGAGTCATGGAGGCAGCCACAGTCTGTTAAGACTCATTAGGGCCACATCCGCTCTCTGCTGCTGCGGTTGCTTCTGTGGTTAGTTTAGTTGTCGGCAGCCAATAAGGAGGTGTGTGTCATGAGGATGTTAAGAATGAGGAAAACTCTGCCGCCTCTTCATTCGCTCTTTTCGCCTGAACTCTGCCTCAAACGCACATTTGTGTTGAGTCTAAGTCAGACTTTTTCCATTTTCTGTGTGTATATTTCCACAAAGCACGCAGGGCGGCTAATGGCGGGGGGGGGGTTAAAGTGTGCGTACTCACTGTGTGTACTCCTGAGTGAGTATGCGTGCGTGTTTGCGTGGCGTTGTTCGAGTGCATCTGTCCCTCCTCCCCAGGCCCCAGCGATTGGCACTGCATCTCTCATCTATTAATCATAGACAGCGCTTGCTCTCTCATTCCGTTGCCATAGTTTCAGGACCTGAGACAGTGTTGGGGTGCCTGGCTGCCTAAAGAGAGGAAGAGGAGGAGGGAAGGAAAGGAACGGAGAGGAAGGAAAGAGGTGTGACTGTGGAGGAAAGGGAGAAATTATGTAAACATTGTGGCGAGGGGGGGAAGGCGGAACAATTGAAATAGAGCAGAGGAGGAAAGATGGGAGCGATTGAAAGAGCAGTGGCGGGCTAACACAGCGAGCAGGTCCTCGCACGGCGGATGAGTGTGCTTCAAGAACCAAAATGGATTCCATTTTTATCTCAGCGGTGAACCCTCTATCTCCTTCTGTGCGTGCATCTTTTCATTCTCTCTCTCTCCGTCTCTCTGTCACACACAAAAATAAAAACTCCCCCCAATCTCTCGGCGCGCTCTCCGTCCTAAAGAGAGCAGAGGAATATTTTCACAGTAGGCATCATCTTGTGAATAGCGCGCTCGTGGGGCTGCTGCATCTCCAGTGTGTTACAGTACATTGAGCGGCTGTTATTTCACCTTGCTTTACAATGGGAAAGACTTCAGCTGAGCTGAGATGGGAGATGGGCCAGGGCCTCCTGTTTCATGCTCAGTTGGATGTTTTGATGGCAAATCACGCTGAATTCATGCGCTATTCAATGATGGATCACTATGGAAATCGACCGCTATGGAAATTTCCAGGGCAGGGAATACCTCTTGCTATCAAGCCTTGTCTCTCTCTGTCTTTTTTTCCATTTTCTGTCTCTTATCCTTCCTCCAGATTTATATTTCCCCCTCTCCCCTCGAAACATGCGCCATTGCTTCCTCAAAAGGGGTCCCTGCTTTGGCTGTAGGCTTTGTGCCTCCCATATGACCTCATAATCTCATTTGGGCCTTTTAATGGCTAACCAAGCACTAATGTGGCGGCTGTATTATCGCCTTGTCTCATCACATCATTCCCTGCCTGCTTGCATGTGAGCGTTTCCAATGGGAGCTTTCAGAGAGCGGGCGAACCAGCAGCACTGTAATCATGGGATTCGCAGCGCACACAACCACCTTTATACGCAATTATACCTGAAAAGACACACACACAAACACACGTGTAAGTGCACAGAAACTCGGGCACCAGGGCAGTCTCTTTCATGTCCCCGAGTGGGAAGAGGAAGAAAGAAAGCCTGTCATTGTTACAGTGGTGCACAGTGAGTGCCAATGGGCAGAAACCCAAGAATACAGGATTGTAGAGCACACTGTGTAATTCTCCCCTCACTGTGTGTGGACATTCTGCGGGGGAATTACTGTTAGGGGACAGGAGGACAAAGGAGGGAGTGCGAGGGTGCGTTTGCTCTTTGTGCTGATGGCACCGAGCTGCTTTTGTGCCTTTGAAGTGATGGGATTGCAGGTGACATCATAGCGGTCGCATTCTCAGGTGCAGCAGGTGAATTAATCCAGGTGGGGGAGGAGGCAGAAGGTACGTCAACCGTGTGTGTATGTGTGTCTGTGCGCAAATCCGGATTGGTGATGCTCCTGTGGAGGCAGGCTCGCATGACAGTGTGTTGGGATGCGCATGTGTGTGTGTGAGTGTGTGCATCAGTCATCAAAGCAGAGGAAAGCCGGTGTGTAAGGTGATCTGTATGCTCACGGCAGAGCAGCAGTCATCCTCTCCCAGAGGCTCTAAGCCTCGCAGAATGTGGAACAAGATGCTTCTTCTTCCAAAGCCCCGCTGCTGGATCCATGAGCGGGCCAAAACCAGGCTAAAACGGATTCACTTGATTATCCATGTTTCTGGATTTCCTCCACTGCAGCAGTCATGTTCAAATGATCTGTCAGCAGGGATAGAGCCTAACATAATCTGATATCGCTTTCTAACTCGTGATGCAAACATTTATTAGCGGTCCCTAAACCTGGCGGGATGAGCGTGGCCTGATATCCTAGACAGCAGGTAATTTGTAACAGCCATCCCCGGCTCATCTGACACACTGATGATGATGATAGATTGCTTGTAATTGGCCCTGGGTGAGTATTAATTATTTCCAGGTGACTGCTAAATCTTTACAATGACCTGTGGTTATTCTGACACAGAGACACGAAACATAACGAGGACAGAATTTCACATTCAGTCGCATGAAAGCAAAACAACTTAGATATGCTTAACTTGTGGATATTAGTTGCTCATATCCGCAACCGCAATTATTTGAGTGTTTGTTACATGGAATAAAAAAATAGTGGCTCAAACCTTGTTAAGAAATCAGACCTCTCCTGGTCACAGTGGCTGGCAGACTACAAGTGATTCCCCTGAGGGTCCTCTATTTCAGAATCCAATCAGCCAGAACCCTGAACAGTATTACCTCTGTGTGTGTGTGTGTGTGTGTGTGTGTACATTTATTACATAGCTAATGAACAAATTGCAGCCATGTGGCATGGTCTGGTGGTGTGGCTGGTTAGAGAAAAAAAGAAGCAGGCTCACACACCACCATGTGCACACACCAGTCCCTAGCCGCCTGTCTTCCCCCTTCCCTCTTTTCACCACAATACACACACACACACACACACACACACGCCCAACCACAAGGCCCCCAGTGTTCTCGGCCTGTCTGTCCATCAGCTCATGCGGAGCGCTGGGCTGGGAGTACTTATCATCACTCTGCTGAGTGGAGGCCTCACAAAGGCCCGCTCACACACACACACACACACACACACACACACACATGCTAAAATACACACACACACACACACACACACACACACACACACACACACACACACACACAGACATGCATGCATGCACATGATTCAGTCAGCACGGGGAGGCTGCTAGGTATAGCCGCGGCTGCAGGACTGATTAAATGTATGGTGTGACAGCAGCCTGAGCCGAAACCGGAGGAAGAGCAGAGGAGGCTGATAGGCAAATGGAGACTAGCAGGCAGGTAGACAGGTAAGAGTGTAAGCCTATCTCCAATGGAATACATTTCAATATATTTCATTTGCTCTGCCAAATACTGCACAGAGGAAGTGGAATTGCTGCCTGAATTACATTTGCCAGGAATGTATTTACAGTCCAGGAAGTATTATAGCCTTTTCCTACAAAGAGGAGTCCAAGGTGAAGGTTCGGACATGAGAAAATGAGGATTCTGACCCCGGGGCCAGAGATGGCTTTGATTTAATTCAATACTTTAACTTTTAGTAGTTGAAGGGAAAAAATGGTGGTTTGACTTCATCACGTCAGTTGATTTCTCAGGCCGCAGGAAGTAGCTGCTCTCTGTACCTAACACCCCGTAAAACCACAAGGTGTCGCTTTTTACACTTTACACTTTACACTAAATGAACAAGATGTAATCTAGTAATTATGGAGCCTTTGGAGGTGCTGACTGGCAGATTTTGGACAGGACAAGAATAGCTGTTCCCCTGTTTACACTCTTTATGCTAAGCTAAGCTAAGCTAACCAGCTCCCGGGTGTAGTTTCAAGTTAACTTTTCAGACATGGAACTCATCTTTTCTTCTACTTCTCTGCAAGAAAGTTTCATGCAAATCCCGGGGTAATCCCCGTGTATGCGTGGGCCCCCTTTGGCTACTCTGGCTTCCTACAGTATAAAGATATGCTCGCTAGGTTCACTGGTGAATCTGTAAATGTGAGCGTGAAACGTCTGTCTCTATGTGTCAGCCCTGCGATTGACTGGCTATCAGTCCAGGGTGTACCCGGCCTCTCACCCAGTGACAGCTGGGATAGGCTCCAGCCCCCTGTGATCCTAACCCTAGGATAAGCAGTATAGATAATGGATGGATGTTTATATATAATATATTCTTTATAAACATTTTGCATTAGAATCTAGCTGCTGCAAAACAGTTGCACTTAAAGATTACTTTTAGGAGACTGGAGGAGATATTTTGGGGGAGAGACAGATAGACAGTGATAGAGACGTCTAGTATTGGCAGATATTCAGGGTTAAGGCTGCATAGAAGGAATGCACAGACTCACAGAGCTAACTGGGATATTTAAGCCGACAGGTAGAGAGGAAGATAGCCTGTCAGACGGAATAAAAGAAAGAGGCTGGACCGTTCGCAGGGGGAGGCAGGCAGAGAGGTTTGGAGGCACACAACGAGTAAAGAAACTCCACACATCTCCTCTTCAAAATGAATTCCCGTGAAAAGAAATAATATTCCACCTCGCCCCCATCCCTGCCCCCTTTAATCTGGACAAAAGCAGCTCTGTATGTGTGCAGGTAATCAGGCGAGCAGGTTGATAGGCAGGAAGACGGACAAGCTGTGAGGCAGGAAAAGAGAAGTTGTGCCTTGCATGATAATGTATTCATTCATCCCCCACTCTGATAATGTTCGCAGCATGCGTGGCTCGATTCATTCATCACAGTCTACTGGGGGCCTTTTTACCTTATTTGTTAAAAAGCTTCTCTGCTTTTCAGAACCTGTTAGGCTTCTGATTTGTGTGCTGACTGGATTGCTGCTAGCTTTGTGAGGGCGTACGAGGCTGCGTGCATGGATTTGAGCTGGAGCCTTGTTTGTGTATGTATGTACTCTTGCCTAAATTGGTGTGTGTTGGGACTGAGAATTCTGCAATGAGGCCTATTTAGGTCTCTGAGTAGTTTGGTTTGATTGGGCAGTGCGGCAGCTGCATACTGAAACACCAAGTCTTTTCATCTACTCCCTTCCTCAACTAATCTGGGACCATCTAATTTGTTTCACTGATAAGTTGTCCGTATTTGTTTCCTGTGGGATCTGTTTAATTTCATCCAAATAACCAAGAAATCCCGTGTTTATTGATTGTGGTATTATACAGCAATTGAACCCTTGATTATTTAATTGAGTTTGGAGCCTGAGCGCAGAGGCATGGCGATGTGCCCAGCTCCTCTGAAGAGAGTTTGATGAGTCAAAAGTGGTCAGACATCATCGCGGAGAATTATTCCTGTTTTTGCAGCAGATTATTACAATGTGTGTGTTTCCTCAGCGTCGAATCCTGTTTGTGTAAACGATTCAGATTGCGGCTCTCAACTGTTTGACAGGTAGGAAAAACACAAGACAGCCAATTCATTAGTCAACCCCTCTTCAGTTTCCTTCTTCCTCCTGGTCTCTGTTTCTCCTTCTGTGCGTTTGTGTCGGAGTACATGTGAGCTAACACAGGTTGCATGCAAACTAGTAATGCTAGCTTGTGTAGTAATGCTAGCCTGGAAACTAGATAGCAACACATGACGCGAGGAGAGGCTATCGGTTAATCATTTACATGCTGAAGCTGGATCTTTTTGGAGCATTACACGGCCTATTTTCTTTCCTTTGGCGACATTTTGTCTTTTATTTTTAAAGTTTTATCCCTTTAAGGAGATTTTCTGGCTTTGGTTCTTGGGGGACCATTTTTTTTAGCTGTTTCTCAATTATTAGTGAGAGTATTGTTGCAGTTTCCTTCTTCCTTCCTGTCTCTGTTTCTCCTGTGCGTTTGTGTTGGAGTACATGTGAGCTAACACAGTTTGCGTGTAATCTAGTGATCCTATCTAGTGTAGTAATGCTAGCCGACTAACTACATAGCAACACATGACGCTAGCAGAGGCTATCTAGACCAGATTTTTTGGCTCTTAAATAAGTTTTCAACTGTTTTTTGGGGAAATTTTTTTTTTTTAGCTCCTCCTCAATTATTAGAGTACTGTTGCAGTTACCTTCTTCCTCCCTGTCTCTGTTTCTCCTGTGTGTTTGTATCAGAGTACATGTGAGCTAACACAGGTTGCATGTAATCTAGTAATGCTAGCTAGTGTGGTAATGCAAGCCTGGTAACTACATAGGAGACGCTAGGAGAGGCTATCTAGACCAGATTAATCATTTACATGCTGAAGCTGGCTCTTTTTGGAGCATTGCACGGCTTATTTTCTTTCCTCAGGCGATATGTTGTCTTTTATTTTGAAATTGTATCCCTATCTGAAGGTTTTTTGGCTCTTAAATAAGCTTAAATCAGCTGTTTTTTGAGGAGTATCTTTTTGTTTTCTTCTCGGTTATTAGAGAGAGTAGTGTTGCTGTTGTCTGTTTCTATCACATGGCGTCAGCACCTGGACTCCATCTTGGGTTCACACTGCAAAGTTACAACATGTTACATCACCGCACATGACAACAAAGAAATGAGACAGCAAAGAAAGGAGGTGGGATGAGTCTGTGGAGGTGCAGCTCTGACCTAGATAAGAAACAGAGTTTGGGAGCGTTGAGATGATGGTGTAGGCCTTTTGTTGTCATCCAGCCTTGTGCCATTGATCTTCATCCTCTCCCTGTGCTGTGTTACATTTTCGTGCGTCTCTGTTCGGTCCTGTGAGGTGCAGTCATCCAATTCCCTGAAGCTGACTGGTGGATTGTTGCAGACTCTATCTAGAACAAACAGGTTTTCATGCAGCCGGCCGATAAGATGGGACACGCCGGTGTGTTCACGCTGGTGCCACAGCAGTGTCATTTGTTTCACACATTAACAGGTGAAGGACTTAGTGTGTCTCTCTATGTGTGTGTGTGTGTGTGTGTGTGTTAACTCTGGGTGACCTGCACTCTGGTAAATGAACAGACACAGATAGCACAGACTCAGACATGGATATTTGGTCATTACAACCCTGTGAAGAATGAGGATGTGGTTTCAAATCATGAGATCGTTTGTGTACATTACCCTGTATAGTCACAAGTCTACACACAACCACATGCCCTCACATGCATGCACAAACAAACATAAACACATGAACTCAATAAATAAGAAGCTCACGCCAGTAAAGCTGCGACAGCTGAGCAGTTAAATGACACGTCTGAAATACATCGCATGGCAGAATTTAGCACATATCTGCGGTTCCAACATTTTATAGATGTGGGTTTTTTCTGCGCTTGTAGTGGTACAATATACTTTATAGAATCTATGTGGTGCCGTTGTGTTTGTGGGTTCAAGAAAAAGCTCAAAATGCTCGTTAAAGAATAATGTAGGAGCCTCTTTATCACCATGTTTGAGCATTTCATAGAGGCGACTCACTCCTGCTCACAATTCCCCTCTTTCTGAGATATTAATGAGTATTTTTTTATTCTGCGGAGGGAAATATGCAGATAAAGGAGGCAAAGCCACTCCAAGGTTTCCACTTCCACTTGTTAGAATCCACCTACCCGGCCTCAATTACCTCGGGAGGCTATATGTCGTACCTCCACTTCTCCCATAATAAGGCGTGACTTTGTATTCGAGCGCTCTCATTGCCCGTCCCACCCTGGAGGCAGTCAGATAGCTATTCCTCCATCACGGGGACTTCCAGGCTTGTAACACTAGGCTAATTATTAGAGTAAATAGTGCCACTGCAGCATCGACTGAATGGAAGAGGTGAACACGAGGGAGATGCATTTAATTAATTGATTGTTATTTAGAATCCGCTGCGAATGACTGGAGTCACTCTGACATTACGGAGGAAGAAGGGCGCTATTTTTATCCAAAGCACCTTACCGGATAGCAACACAGTGGATCTTTTAGCAGTCAAAACATTTAGCGTACTGTCACTGAGGGCAAAGTTTGGATAGGTGGCAGTGAGAACCAAAAAGTGCAATTCCTCATCCGCTCTTCATCTTTAATTCTTTGTGCCACCTTATTGAGATTAAATAAAGATTGTGGTTGGGGGAGATATCGATTTCCGCGGCTAGAACGTTAGCCGACTCTCAGGAGCTTTTTATAGCCATTAGCAATAGTTATTCATGCCCTGGGATGCATTGTGTTACATCTAAAGAGGGTGTAGAAGCAGATGGCGAGATAGTGATCAATAGAGGCATTAATACTGTTTTTGCCCCGCTTGTCTTTTCCTGTTCTCACGAATGACCGCTGCCTTCCTCTTTTGAGGCGAAACCGCTGCCGTCATGAGTTCAGCTCACGGTTCAAATGTGCTTCCGTGGTGTCATCATATGATGCGGTCATAAGAGTGCAGCAACAACACTCAAAGGGGGAAGGTCAGTCATAGGAGCAGCTTGCTGACTACAGTAGGCCTGCCATATGCCTTCGAGTAAACAGAGCTAAAAGGAGATATTATTCACAGTGGGATGTAATGACGAGCTGAATACAGAGACAGGAGGGTAGGAAGGGGGGCTCTGACAAGTGAAGAGGCTTTGGTTACCCTTTTAACTGATAGCTATCTCTCAAACGGACAGAGAGACGAGCGCACCTGTATGGCTGCCATTTGTATGAGAGGACAAACAGTGTATTTTATTACCAGGTGGATGATGGAACTTTATCCACCTGTGAGGGCTTTTATGATGCAGTTTGATGAAGAAATATGTGCGGGAGATAACAAGCTTGAACAGGCTTCTATTGCATTGTGACGGTTAGAAATTCAAGATGACACACAAACACGCATAGCAACACACACACACTCGGGAAGTGCACACAAGTCATCGTATATCAATAATACAGCCTCTATATGTCACACATGCATCCACAGCTACACACACGGCCTCAGGGAGGAGACACGCTATGCTACGGGCAGGGCAGCGTATATGCGTCCCTCTCTGGTATCTACTATCAGGGTTTGGGGCTGGGTTCTGTGGATCAAGTGTCGGTGGGTCGGACATGTGCGGGGAGTCGGATGTCTTTGTGGTCAGATGAGGATCTGATCCGTGAGAAGCCTGATTCTCTGACTCAGGTTTTCTTTGTTTTGTTGGCGTCAGAAGCTCACAGGAGAAGACAATTAAGTGATGAGAAGAGGTCAGGCCGGGATGGGTGAACTTAACTGAAACTATTAGCGTATGAATTGATAAGGCAAGTAAATGATGTATTTATAATAGTCATTATTACAGTTGATTTCAGCCGTATGGACACAACACAAATGAATGCAAAGTAAGTGAATCAAGATGTAAGATGTGTATTATATGGTGTAATCAGACTGCTACTTACATGTAATTATGGCTTCTATAAGGTAGCTCTCCCATAAATGTCTTTGACCGTTGTGAGCAGTGTTGGCAATACTGGACTGGCAGCACCTATTTTCTATACAAAACCAATGCAGTTCAGTGTCCTCAGCGCAGAAGTGCCCTCTTCGTAAAGAGCTTGTTGCTGCGCTCACAGCTCTCTCACTTCTTCTCAATCCTTTCATTTTTTCGAGGGTGCAATTTGTAGAGCTGCTGCTAACGCCAGGACACGATCCCTTTCCATCGTTTTTATGTTGTCTTTGTGAAATTGCCATGAATAAAAGCAAATATTAAGCATACAGAGCAATCTAAAACAGACTTAAGGCAGCTGCATACTGCCCAGACAAACGCTGACCAACTCCAACCAACACCAACTGTCAGGTCAGTGTGCGCCGACAGGTGTCTGTGTTTGTCTGATGGAGTTGTCTGAGTTTGACATGTCCAGCTGGGTTTGGTGGAGTGGAGGAAAGTCGGACCAATGCACAGTTTTTCCCAACAAACAGCAACATTCTGAGAGTGCGTTCCCTTGACAACTAACCTATACTGGCGTGCGGAAAATCAGTACGCACGACCTTTGTCCATGTAAAACAAAACAAAAACTTAAATAAGAAAAAGTAGGCAACAAAAGTCTGTCCTGTCAGCTGTCAGCTGTCTGGGCAGTGTGGAGCTGGCAGTTGGTTTCTGGAACATTCTAAAGAATGCAACCAGTAACTGCCGACTTTAGAATGTTGAGGTGAGTTGGGCATTGTCACGTTTAACGGTTACTACCAACTTTCGTAACCTAGCAACAGTAAGCGCTGGTGAGAAGCTCTCCGAAATTGAGGTCGTGGACGGTGCCAGTGCAAAAAAAACTGTCGGTAGTGGACACAGGCCCTTAGAATACAGTCAAATGTTTTCAGGTAACCTATTCATTAAATAAGCCCAAACAAAAAAAATATTGTATAAGTTGTAAAAATACAACTTGCAAAATGTCTTACATCATCTACCCACTTTCTCATATTGCTGTCGTTATCAGCGTTTAACTGGGCCTATATCTCTGTATCTCAACGTCATCGCAAGCCAGCACAACCTCATGATCCTATATAAAGGTTTGAATGAAATCAGATATAATTTATTGAGAACACTCTGTCCATATCCCCCAGTGTAATATAATCAATCTAATGCACAGTAGGCACAGAGAGATTAGTAAAGCTCGCACACACATACTGCAACACAAACGGGAGCCTGTTCTGGCTGCAAAATCACCTCCAACAACTGAACTGGGAGCGCAGAAACAAGGTATGACACAATATTGCAGCATAATATAACACTTTGTCACACCATCTGTTGTTTCCAATTCCTTTCGATTACAATATGCTTTGTGAATGTGAACATCAAAGCCAAAACTAAGAGAACTGAGTCATGTTTTCTAACAGCATGACTATTTCCTCAATTACAGAATTTGGCAGGGAGGCGAATGTAGCGTTTCTAACTCTTTGTGATGTGTTGAAAATGCATGCCGCAGCAGGTGCAGGTAGATCTGATTGCAGGTTGTGTTCTGTGTTTCCTGTATTGAAACCTCCTATAGATGTGATTTTTCATGTTAGAATCTGATCATGTTTCGGCCCACCCACCCTGCAGGCCGTAATCTATGCTGGGCGATCACAAAGAGCCATTCAACTAAACTTCCTCCCCCCTAACAGATCCAATGTAAAGATAAGACAAACAAGTTCGTGTTGGTTTCCCTGAAATCATATGATATTTCCTCCAACTCTGTTTCGGTTAAATGCAGTCGGCCTTGTCTTTCAGCTTATAAAGACGCAGATGAAAGTATCAGGTCGCGAGAGAAGCTGATCTACCTGCCTGCAGGGTGTGAAATCGGGATTTGTCACCCGCAGAAGTATGAATCACATTTACAGTTTGCCCTTGTGCTTGAACAGATATTTTAGCCAGGTAAGACAAGAAGACAAGGAAATATGGAGACGTATTTGGTAAGTAAGTTGTTCGTGCAGTGCTGTATTTGAAGGAGAGTTGAATGATAAGTCAGCTTCATTCAATCCCTGCTGATCAAGGATGTTTTTCTGTGGCTGTCGGCCTTGTTTGTGTCTCTGAAGCTACTCTACAGTGTGTCATGCTAATTACCGAGTCTCCAAACAAAACCTACTGTCAGGAGAACCACGTCAGTTCTCGTGCATGAGAGGATGTTTCCAAGAACAGGTCCAACTTCCCCGGGTCTTTAGAAAAACAAATAGTAAAAGCCTTCACAACCAGAGCGCAGCTGAATCATAATCGTGCAAAACAAACATTTATTTACATAAAACCGTCTGAAATGACGTTAAAAAAACAGCAAAAGTACCGGTTCTCTCTTCTGTCAGTTGTTGACACACTGTTAGATCTGAAGTGTCTGTGAGTTGGAGGTGGATGAGGAGAGAAAGAGAAATAGATCTGCCTTTGGTGGAGGTTGGCCTCTCAAGTGCACAGTATGGTGCTCCTGTACTTGAAAGTGTGTGCATGTTTTTGTGTGAACATGTGTGCTAGTGTGTGTGTGCACATCAAAGTTTTTGTTTCATGTATTTTCTCTGTGCTTACGCCCGCCCCGCTGTGAGCTTGTGTGTACTTAGGTGTGCGAGAGCGAACGGCTTTACTGCTCTGTCAAACCCCCTACGAAGTAAATATTGCAGCGCTGGGAAAGCAAAGCCGGGAGGAGAGAGCGGGCCGGAGGAGCAGAGGCGAAACAGGGCCGACAACCTGCACACAGACCCTTCTTTATACCCCATTAATAACGGAGTTCCACGAAGGACAGCTTCAGAGCAAAGAAGGTCTGTCAAGGTAGTTCATTGTGCGATAGGAAGCGAGTTGTTCATATGGTAAATAGCTGCCGGAGCGGGTTCCTTCAGAGGCCGTTTGTTTTAGCGTAAGTTGTAGTCACTTATTGAGGGGGACTGGATGGAATGTGACAGGCTGCACTGCTGTTTAGTTACTGTAGCTTAATTGACCCTGAGAAAAGAGAGCGAAGGCCGGGGAGGAGGAGGAGGCGGAGTAGGAGGAGGAGGGTTAGTGCTGAAAGATGCAGAGGACGAGGGAGAGAGAGAGAGAAACGGACAGAACAGCAGGGAGGGATAAAAACAGAATGAGAAATTGATAGAGACAGAATGAAAGAAAGAAAAGAGAGGACGCTTCATTATGGCAGACGCAGCTCTCTGCTGGAGTCTGTTTGTCTGTTCAGTGGACAGGAAGAGTCTTATTGGTGAACGCGCGGCACAATGAGATGGATTCCTGTGAAGTCTGTTCCACTAATGAGCCAACTTGTCCACAATCATCAACTTTTTAATGATTCACTCCGATTTTTATTTACAGCCCCCTTTATGTTGTTTCTATTTACTGCGTGCTGAGCTGTTGTTTTACTTTTCTGGGTCAGGGAAGAGCTGAGTGTTGTCTTTTCACATTAGGCTACATTACGATAACAGTCACAGAGATGTTGTAGCTCAGAAGGGAGTCATATTTGAAAGATGTCTGCTAAACAGGGATTTCTCCACCTACATGGGGTCACTGACCTGCACTTACAGTATGTGGCTGCCTCTGTAGGGGAGCGTAGCTTGATCAGTTATTGTAGAACAAGACTGAGGCCCTGTTTACACTTGTTATTAAAGCTCCTGTGAGGAACTTTCAGTTTGCATTGATTTTGGCGCCCCCTGTGGACAAAGTGGTACTATGCTGATCTTGTCCTGTACATGTGTATGACATGTTGTTTCACAACAAATCTAATGTTTCTTTTTTTTTAACATTCAAACGTATCACTGTGAGTCTTTACCGTGTAAAACAGAAAAAAGGCTGATTAGGCAGCGCAAAGTTAACCACCTCGTCCGACACTTGCTCACCTGCAGTGGTTACAGGCATTCAAAATAACTATAAAGAAATAATCGATCTCGTCACTGATGGTGTTGTTTGCTTTTGTAGGCCATATAGAGGCACATCAAAGTAATTAGCGGCTTGCAAAATCTAGCAAGAAAGCAAATATCCTGCATTGATGCAAATTCGCTTGTTACGTCATCGTCAGGGACACATTAGCGTTTATACAACAAAAGATACGTGGTCAAACACATCCTAGTAAACACTGTCAAGTGGTTTGCGTGATCGGACCCAAAGGAGTCTTTAGTAGTAGGTAGAAGTAGTCATTTACACTTTTACTTAGCGCTGTGTGAACAGGGTTTAAACATCATGCTAGCTGCTCTATAAAGCTGTTTACGCCTAGTACTGCTTTATGCTAAATGCTAATGCCATCATGCTAAAATGCTCACAATCAGAATGCTAACATGCGAATGTTCAGCAGGTATAATTTTCAAAATGATCACCGTCATAGTTTAGTCTTTTAGCATGCTAACACCTGCTGATTAGCATTTAACACAAATCTGGACTATGGCTGATAGCAACGACAGTAACTATTTTATGATGTCAAACTGCTAGTAGCCCCTAATAAAAACCCATGAGCACCACGGTAATTTTTCCTCTGATGACCACAAGTCTCTAAACAGATGTTTTGAACCACCCAGCACGTTGACCTTGCTGTCCCCAGAGCCATGCCACTAGCTAGCTAGCATGTCTAAAGAAAGATGAATTAAACCTGGTAGCTCAGCTGAGATGAACTATTTTCACGGGTTTTTGATTAAATAGTCATTATGTTTTTTTTCTGTTAACACTATAATGTGCACAGTCTGATCATTAAACTTTAATCTTATCTGAATGTGTACTCCGTCTCGGCTGCACCAGCCTCTTCACAAGAGGAAGCTTTGATAATACTTTATTTGTGTAAGCTTTCATATTCAATGCCAAGCTGTTTCTCTTTCTAAAGCACACAAAGCGTTAAGTGGACAGAGATTTGTGTGTGCGTGTGTATTAGTGTGGGTGTGTGCTTTACTGCCTGACATTCCCCTGAAGCCATTACTAGGTAGGTTTAATCTGACAGATGTGATGGATGATGAAACAGGAGATCCATACACATAGACGACACGTATACTCACACACACTCAAAAATGAAGACGTTGTTGTGTGTGGGCCGTCTCGCCGCCTCACACCCTGATCTTTAACTTCTCCAAAACACCGTTCAAGGCCGCTGACAGAGACAGAACGACTCTGATAGTCGCACTTTTTTTATCTCCTCAAAATGAAATCTCCGTTCTGTCTCCACTTTACCCCGAGGTCGTCAGCTAATCAAAAATGTAGAGACCTCTGCAGCCCTTGGTCGGCCTCCCCATTATTTGGGTTAAAGCTGAGCTGCAGTCAGTGGAGCTATTTTGAGGCTCCGGCTGCTGCTTGCCCTGTACTTCCTATACCTCTCAGTGGGAACACGGAGTCATTGATCTATTGCCTCGCAGCCCTCCTGCACCCCCCACCTCCTCTCTCCGCTCAGTGAGAAGCCACAAAGCGTCTCCACCCTGCAGCTTTCACCTTCAGATGGCAAAGCAGCTGTACTGTGAGGAAACAAAATATCAGTGTGAAAGAAAATCAGTGGAAAATGCTTCACATCAGAACACCCTGAGCCTCTTGAAAGTACTCTGCTCTGTTTTTCATACACAGAAATGTAGCTCATAAATAATAGACCCTTTGACCCTTGCCCTGTGTTTTGTTTGGGGAATAGAGAAGTATTCCTCAGGTATGAGAGCTCAAACAAAGATAAAATGCTGCCTGACTCTCCAGTCGAGCATTAAATAGCCCGGCTGAGCTTGACTGCTGATGACGACGAACAAAGAGCCCATGTGCTTCTCTTTGGGAGTAAATATTTTTCTCTTTGTGTTCTGCTGCTGTTCAGAGGGGAGGTTGTTGTGTTTTTCAGCGGCGACTTTTTGGAGTGGATCATTTCGTTGAAGAGTGCATGTTTTTTCTGTTGGATAATCCTTTTGCAGAGATGGAATTTACAGCTGCGTAAAGAGAAATGTACGTTTTAAGGGAGATTTTGCATTATAGTCCGGTTTCTAACCAAACCTAGTGCACATTTTTAACCAAATTTATAGAAAAATTATCAAGCCAGGCGCCAATTAAAGACCGCCTCTGGCGAAAATCAAGTGTTAAACCTTGTAAACATCTCCATGTGGTGTTTCTCATGTGCTGCAAGACACATCAGGGACAACATAAGCAGTCATCTCAATGGCTCGGTTTCAAACTGCAGTGTACCAAGGACAGGCTGAACAACACGTTTTCAGATTGGCAGGTTTGAGACGTCACAAACCTAAGGAGCCAATCCCGTTAATGGACGGGGTGACGCTATGCATATTATTATGTGTAACCTATGGCAACCACTCCGGCGATGCACGAGCCAGCTGTAACCGTCATCGGAATTTTTGCAAACTCACTACTGACTACTAACGTTAACGTTGCTACTACTAATTACTACATTTCAAGCTAGCTAAGTTTCAACAAGTAGCCACTAAACGATGGCAGAGACGGGTTTTGGTAGGCGATGGAGGGGGCGGTTGAAAATTGGCATAGTGGGCGGGGCCTATGCAGATTCAGGAATTTTTAATGAGGCAGAAGGAGGAGATGCCTCGGGAGGATTTTTACAAGGTAATTAAAGTGTAGAAAAAAGACACAATTGATTATTTCAAGCAGAGCATTTTATACGTCTTAAAACTGGAGCTGCTCTATAACCATTACAGAAACAACAGGATGACAAGATGTACGTTAAAGAGCGCCAGTCAAACCTCAACTACTTAAAATCATGCTGATAATCTGATGAAAATATGACATCAACGTTCGTTTCATGTTTTAATTTGAGGAAAGTTTTAGTCTGTGTGTTTTTTAAAGCTTGAGTTCTGTCATTAATGGGTTCGCTAAGTCTCTTTCCATCTCACTTTGTCGCGTTTTGTTTTTACTAATACGTCCACTTTTCCTCCTCAGCCTAGCGTAAAAATATTCTTTCCCCTGAATATCCGGCGTTTCCTCTGTTTTTTTTTTTAACACCAACTGAAAACGCACATAAAGGCAGCTGGATGGAAACACATTACATTTTAGATACTTGCTACCTCACTGTGGGTTATTTCCTCCAATTCCGACTGTTTATTTGACCAAGTATGAGGTCGTTATGCAAGTTAAACCTGCTCTGACTTGTCAGGACTCTGTGACATCGGAGAGAAGCGGTGAGCAGCAGGAGAAAACCATCATCCACAAACATCCCACATTCATCTTCCTCTCTCTGTCTGCTTCTGTCTCCCTCACTCTATGTCCTCTAAGCTCTCTGCTGATGGCTAGAGGAGGCGGCGGGAGAAAAGTTACATTGTGAAGTGTGTGTGTGTTAGTCTGTATTAGCGTGCATAGTGAGGGGTTAGTGCCAGACTGTCTGCATGTGGTTTGCACGTCTTACTCTGGTGTAAAAAGCCAACAGAATCAAACTGTTTTTCAAAGAGACGACGAGACTTAGGGGATGTTTGAATGTTAGAAGAGTTGAAAGGCTAAGTAATTCACATGAAAAGCTCTTGAGCTGCAGTCGAGATGTAATGACTGTGGATAATTTTGACTCCTGGAAGTGTTTAACCAAAATACAGTCAGGGAGAAATTTGCCTTTTTCTGTGAACGCTTCTATTGAAATTAATCATCGGATGTTTCAAAAAAGGCTTTTTCCCCCCTTCAAAAGCGAATCCAGCGGCGGGGGAGGGGTGCGCCGAAGTAATAATGCAACTATTGAGACATCTCGTCACTGTGACGTGTGTCTCGGTTCACCAGCGACCGCTTTGGTTCTCTCAAAAGTTCCCTCTGCGCCTCCTCACTCACCACTTTAATTTACACAGCGCGTCCCTCCGTCTGCAGACTCTCCTGCTATGTCTTTGTTTGTTTTTGGTAATGGATTCCAAGTTGCTATTGTTGTTTATGTCACTCGATGATTGATGGGAAAAATTCACCTTCTCTTAACCCCCCCCACCTTCCTTTCCCACTCCCAAAGCCACCCTTGTGTGCCCTTCAGGATGCACACACAGTGAGAAGAACATCCTTTTCTCCTGACAAAGTGACTCGCTCGCATCCGGATGCTCGCTTTCTTTTTTTGCACCAGCGCGCCGTGACTTTAAATCAAGCAGGAGACCTCTCTGAAAACAAGGTTGAATCTGTGTGACGATGACAGTGCGGCCTGCGAAGGGGAAGATTGAGATTATATGCGTGGACGGTTTGGGGGTCCCTCTATTCATCGGCCATGTCACCCCATGGGGGAGGACTAATTGGTGGCCCCCAAAGAGCCCCCTGTTTTGTCCGCAGCGCTCACAAAGACATCGGGGTGCGGCCGCGTAGAGGATGGGGGTGGAGGGGAAGCAGAGGAGCAGGTTTCCCATAGAATAGTTGGCTGGGATGAACTGGAGGGGGGAACACACACACACACACACTCACACACATATATATATGCACACTCTCAGTGGGGGACTCTGGTGCCAGTTGCTGGCCTCCTCCTCTACAAATGATCCAAGGCTGACCCACATAGGCAGCCATGTGTGAGGCTTCCCTTTATCCCACAGCCCAGTTGAAGCAGTGAGTTATGGGTGTTCTCTGGTGCTCCCTGCCTGCTCGGCTGGGACCGCACTGGGGGCCCCATGTGGGCTGACATTGTTCACCCCCAACCCAAGGACAATGAAGCTGTTGGCTGAGAGAGAGAGAGAGAGAGAGAAAGAGAGGGAGGAGTGTTAGAGAAAAAGAGGGAGATTGAGATGGACAGAGTGAATAATTGGGAGAGGAAGATCGGAGGTAAAGAAAGTGTTTTGGGTAAACGAAGAGAGAGGGAGAGATAGCATCTTTGGTTACAGAGAGGGACGAGATAAGAAACTTAGGTGACAGAGGTGAAAGGAGAGTGAAAG
Organism: Semicossyphus pulcher; assembly: GCF_022749685.1. Taxonomy (NCBI): domain Eukaryota; kingdom Metazoa; phylum Chordata; class Actinopteri; order Labriformes; family Labridae; genus Semicossyphus; species Semicossyphus pulcher. The sequence continues at coordinate 12,643,359 of NW_027211737.1, read as the reverse complement.
ATAGGCATGAGAGATAGAGAGAGAGAGTGAGACAGATTAGAGCAGAAGTCTGAGCCGGTATGAGGAAGTATCGATCGCAGTGTGTGCTGGGTGTCTTCAGCTGTCTTAGCTGGATCCAAAGCGAGGTCGTTAGCGTCTGCGAAGCACGGAGCCTCGGACATTAGTGGCTCTTTAACAAACTCTGTATTGATTAGGACTTAGAGGAAGACTTACATGCATACCCAGGGATAATGTCCAGTATGTAATTAGCACTATTGCTCTGATAGTGACATTGCACAGGATGTAAAGCCTGAGGAGTAAAGGAGGAAACCATCAATTCTAATCAGAGGGATGTTCTTTTTTTTTTTCAAAGTAAAAGCTTAATATCATAATTTGTCTCCCGGCTCTTTTTTTACGAGCCTTTTAGCCTGAGCGCCCTCACCAATATTCAATCTAGATTCAGGCTCTTTATGCGCTTAAAAGCAGCTGATGAAGCTATTACTAATAGTTTATCTTAAAGGCATAAAGTGGATAAATCAGGGAGTGGGAGCGACGACTGTGTCATGGATCATTTAACGCATTCTCATTTCTCTCCACTTCCACTGTTTCTCCCTCTCCATTTGACCGTGATTAGAGGCCGGCCCCGCTCGCACACAGAGCGCTATAATTGACAAATGACTTTAGCTAATCAAGTGAGTGTGGTGATTATTACTGAGAAAGTGTTGCCTGGTATGCCGAGAGGCAGGTCAAACTCACAAAATTAAAAGTGCACGTTGAATTAGATCGATTGATGCTTGATTCATTGATTTATTAGCAGGATGCTTATTTTTTACAAGCAATTCCAAATCAAAAAGCACGTATAGATTTCTTTTGATTTAAAACGATCAATCCATCCATTTTCTGTACCGCTTATCCTGTTAAGGGCTGATGCCTGTCCCAGCTGTCATTGGGCAAGAGGCTGTCAATCACAGGACTGACGCGTAGAGGCCAAAGACTGTATAAAAAGATGGACGACATGACAGCTCCCTAAGTAAAGCCAAAACATGTCGAGCGCCCCCTGCTGACTGGCTGCAGTATAGCTCATAAAGCCCGCCTCCTCCATGTTAACAGATGGGACATGAGTCAAACTATTAAATCAAAATACACGTCAAATATATTTTTCTGTCATTATAGTTAGTTCTTATCATGCTGATTTATGTCCAAGTGTTCATTTTTCTGACCATTTTATTTTTAATTAGTTATTTGATGCTGTAAAAATGATTGACAGCTCTGTTGACAAATACGGCTCCAGCAGTCAATCTGTTCTGGATTAGCAGAGTAGAGGAGGAACGGTGAGAGGAGACGTAACTAAAACAATCACGACAGTCACTGAAGTTTACACATCTGTGAACGTCTGCTTCAGACCAACACAAGAAGCTGTTCTGCTGTTAAACACGCCGGCGTGTGGGATCTAATGAACCGAACCTACTGCAGTGTCAAATCAAACTTTAGGTGTATAATAAAACAACAATATACATATATAATAATGATTGAAAAATATAAATAAATCATTATTAGTTAAGATAAACAGAAATAATGGCTGCACATATGTAATACACGTGTCTTAACTCTGTTATTACATGTGTGCTAACCTGATGTTACACTATTGCTCCTGCCATTAAAAGGGATGCTGCTTGTAAGTGTAGGAGTCTATTGTATCTGTAACGTTCTTCATATCCGCTGAATTTAATGTTTACATTTCCCAAGACAAACACATTCACCCGTCAGATCTCTCCTCGCTGCAGAAGAGAAAAGTAGTCCCTCTGAGCGTTTTGTTTTGACGTTTTGCAGCTCCGGTGTCCACAGTTAGAGATGAAAGACGGCGCTGAATCGAATGATAAAAGCCGCCTGGTTCCACAATAATCACACTGGCGGCTGATGCATGTCAGCTGTCATGTTTTTAGGTATATCTATGAAGATCAAACGGCACTCGTGTCGGACAATAGAGAGTTTGTGGAAGAGTTGCGCGGCAGAGTTAGAGCGAGACGTGAATCAAAGGCTTTGCTGCAGTTAATTGGTTGTAGTACTAAAGAACATACGGTTAAGTATTGTGAGCTTCAGTCAGTAAACACTTTAATGCTCCGTTAAAGTTCTTGTTTTATTCTCGGCTCACGTTCCTGCTTTTACCTCCTAAGATGACTTATTTTAAAACAAAGGATCATATGGTTCTGAGTTGAGCATCTCTCAGAACGCACACACACACTGAACCAGTAGCATGTCATCAAAAGCTTAGACTTAAGCGTGTGTGTTCGCAGCACGCTCGCTTCTGGAACCCATTTCAGAGTGGGGTAAAACCACATGAAAGCCATGCCCCTATCCTTCCGCCCGTCCCCCCCCTCCCGTTCCCTCTGCTGCCGTTTGGAAGATTAGACAACTTTACTGGATCTTATAATCAGAGATGTCAACCACAGATGAAAATGCCCGGCCAAATGCATTTTGATAGCTCCCAAGCAGACGCAGACATATGTGGGCCATTACGCTCTTTTTTTCCCCCTCACAGACAGCTGCTGCCTCTGGATCTCTGGACTCCCTGAAAGTCTGTGGCATAAATGGAAGGTAATTACCATATCAGAGATCAAGACTCTGGGCTCTGACACCACTTTTTCAATTACTCAGACAGGTTGTTAGGATGCAAATTCAACAAAATGGCTGAAACCCCCCTGAGAGGGATACAGTTTCACACCCGGAGCTGCTGCTTGTGTTTCTTAGCTCATCACATTTTGACAGACAAAGAAAGAGAGGGAGAGAGAGAGAGGTTAGATGGGGTGATGCGGGCTATCTATAATTCATCCTGTTCGTTAGCGTGACATCTTCACAACCTCATCCGAGCACTAACTTCTCTATTGTTCACTTTCTGCAGTGTGTTTCCTCATCGCTCATGCAACCTGCTTTAATTTCAGGTTCATGTTGCGCAAAGAGTTTGAAATCTTGTTTGAACGTGGACGATTTCATTATATATTTAAAATAAAGTTTTATTGGTCCTTAAATAAACGTCTGTATCTTCCACTTAAAGCTTCGCACTGCTGTAAAGTTACAGCTCGCCATTGCATATAAAATCCCCTCATTCAAATTTAATCCGCAAGTTTGTTTTCCGAGTTCTAATATTTAGTTTCCTGGGATGATACCTTGTAACGCGGATGAATTATGCAGCAGGAATGTACAGTACCTTTCCCGTCTCGGTTATGCAAATCTAACATTGTGCCTTCAGCGCGCGCTTAGAGGAAACGATTCGTAGTACATGTAAGGGAAGATGCTGGAGAGATGATACAGCAAACTGCACGCACGTGAAAGACTCATGTTTGTATTTTTAAGGACAAAATAAGACAAAGAAGCTACTTTTGCGTCTTTTTGGTCCAAAATCGAACGTGTGGACGATCAGCGTTTCCTGCTCTTTAATCATCCTGCAGTCTCCAAGAAACTGAAGCCTCTTTCTCAAACATGCCCTGCTCGCTAACAGCCAGAAAAGCCCATCGTGTTTTCAGTAGATATGACAGGACTTTGTGTTTGTTTCTTGTGGCTCCCTGTGGAGTAAATATGGATACAAGTAATGGCAGTTAAAGAGACGAGGGGAGACCCAGAGGGAGCCGGCAGAAACAGAAGCAGGAGCAGCCTGGTTTGACTGGCGCTGCCTGGAACGCTGGGAACACTTTGTGTGTTTGCATGTGTGTGTGTGTGTGTGTGTGTGCCAGGGGTCTGGAGGAGGGAAGTCTCTGACTGAGGTCATGCCATGTAGGCCTCTCCTCTGGGGCCCACCCTGCCTGCCAGCCACACACACACACACACACACACACACACACAAACACATACACACACTGGGGTTAGTGCCAGATAGAGACTTGAGGAGACTCCTCGGCTGTGTGTGTGAATGGCTGTCTGTTAACTCTGTGTTGCCCTCATCATGACGGCCTCATTATGACAGAGCTGAATTGTGTGTGTATTGATGTAGTACGTGTGTGTGTGTGTGTGTGTAGAGAGGACAAGAGAAAAAAAGTTAAAGAAAGAGAGAGAGAGGGAATGACAACTACATAAAGGCCTTCGTGTGCGTTCATGTGCAGCGTGTTCACTCAGTGTGTGCGTGTGTGTGCGCGTGTGTGTGTGTGAGTGTGTGGCCATGCTCCCGGGGTATTCCTATGTGCCAGGGTGCTGGAGTGTATCAACAGGATGTTTCTTCTCAGTGAACACTTAAGGTAGGATGTCTTCATTCAGCGCAGGAAGAGGACTCCTGCAGCTTCTGGGGACGCACTGACGGCCTTATGTAATAATTCATTAGCACCACGTATTATGCACATATACATAAAGCTAGCTTGCTTTCTATTGCTAGCGCTGTGCCCAATTTCCCCCTCGACGATCTCGACACAGAAGTCATGCATTATGCAGATCGCGCAAAAAGGGACCAGCGAGAGGATCGTCTGACTGCACAGCGAGTTATTACAGCACACACACGCTGCTATGTTGTTGTCTTACATATGCAAGAGAGAAGAGGCAGAAGAAACGCGATTATTGGAGTGTTTTTTTCTCCTCCCTTGCCTCCCTCCGTCTTTCATGCTGCTTCTTAGAGTTAATAAAAACACTTTGGTGGCAAGTAGGGGGGGATTTATTTGCATTTCCATGTCATGCTTTTCCGTGCCAGCCTTTGTTTTCCTTTAAGTAAACATGAGTGTATCCCAAGTGTAGCGCCCTCTCTTTCCTCACCCTTACTTTCCCCAGTCCCTCTCCAGTGCAGCACTTATCACATTATACCCTTGCATAGATTATTTGTTCGTCCCTCACACATTCACAGCAAACCCTCATATTTCCACCCCACTCTCTAGTCCCACAATGCCCTACTTTCTCCTCCCTCTTCTATCAAGTACTGTCATCCCACTTGCTCCCCTCTGCATCCCCCGTGTGTATGTGTGTGTGTACTCCCCGTTTTTCTCGTCACCCATTTGTGCTGCTACTCCCAACGGATTCATCCCCCCGCCGGTGCCATCACGGCGGCATAATAACTTTTAATCGTCAGTCCTCCCTGTGCTCCCACTGTTTCATTATGGCTTTGGCTCTGCTCCCAATACTCAGGCGATTCTGATTGTCGCCGGAGCTGCTCTCAGCGAGCTCTACGCCGGCCTCCTACTTGATTAGAAGAAAAGGAAGAATGAGCTCATGAGGAGGGAAATTGAGGTAAGAGAGATAAAGAGAGAGCAAAAGATATATTTGCACAGGGAAGGGAGCACTAAAGAGAAAAAGAGAGGAACAATTAGAGAAGAGGAACGGCATCTCACACAGAGTTTGAGAGCGTTTCCCGGCCTGCACAGCGAGCCGGCTATAGACGTCACCTTTGCTTTTAAAATAGTTAATCTGCTCCTGGAGGGACAAAGACTGCTTTAAGTCCCTCTCCTCTCCTCTCTCCTCTCCTCCTCTCTCTCGCTCTCTTCTAAGTCCCTCCCATGAGCTAAAGCCCTCTGAGGCGCATTGCTGGGATTAGCTCGTGTTGTTGTTGCATCTTTGCAGCTCTATAGCAGCAGCTGCAAATACAGCAGATGTATATGGTGGGGGAAAACATACATATGGAGGTAAAGTCTGTGAATAGAGGGAGATTATAGTTTTGTAATCTGATGGTGCATACAGTTTTCATACACTAGAGGCAAAGAAAACATAAATCTGGGGATCTTAAAGTAACAACTGCAAACTTTTTCTTGTAATTAAATGTCTGTTAAGTCACTATCTATCACCCAATGAGGTGACACAATGGTGATTGAGCCTATGGCCCACTGATGGAAGTGGAAATAATTTCAAGCGACGCCCAGTTAGTGACGGATTTTCCATCAGCCAGCAGTGGTTGGTTTGCCAGAGAGGGTAGGAGGAGCTAAGCGGCTGCTTTTCCGGTCTCTGCAAGTGTTGCAAGTAAACAGTAATCTACTATGGCTGAACAAATAGAGAAAAGGTCGATGACTACAGATACAACTTCAAAAATAAATGAAAATCCAAAGAAAAAAAGAAACAAATTCGACGCTCAGATGAAGGCAAACAGTCTAGAAACAAAAGCGAGGAAAATTAAGAGTTAGAACCATGACAAAGGGAGCCAGCCGCAGACGTCTGGTTAAATTGGAAAGAGTGCACTTGTATTGTCACCAGTAGGAGGCACTCAAGAGCTCAAAAATGTAAGTCTTTGAGATTGTATAGTTAAAGCTTAATTATATTGTAGATTTACTAATAAAGGAACAATTCTTTCGATGCATTTCATGTGTCTTTGGTAGTCTTGAGTGAAAAGCAACAAAACAACAGTTGAAATCCCATCTGATTTATAGTCTGTAGATGCATCTTTCAAACTTTAGGGCTCTCCACCAGGGCTCTCTTAAAAATAGTGTTCATTGCAAATAAATGTAGTGTTCTCTGGCTGCGTCTGGCTGTTCACACTGTACCCAGCCTCCGATTTGGAGGGTTATTTTGCTCTGACCTCTCTAAAACATGTAAGACATGTGGTCTGCTGAATTCTGATCAAATCATGCAGCACAAGATTGTAGTTTATGTTGCTGTGCTTGTGCCATCTGAGAGGCTGTAATATCATTGGAGGTAATGAAATGAACTGGACCAACGTTTCCTGTATTTTTGAAACAGATTATACTAGATTATCCCGTCCATTTGGATTAATGCGATGCACTCTATGCATGTAAACGATCTGCTCATACGCTCACAGAGACGCATGTAAACACACTTTAGGCGCCATTTATATCCACGTGTCCCGTCCTCAGGTGGCCCTCGTCCAACATCGTCTCCGGCAAATTACGTTTGTATACTTCTAATTTGTTTTTCCAATTAGGTTTGCTTCAGCAGAATAATTGCTGGCCCGGATTATGTTTCCTGGCAACGTTTTTCTAGGGAGTGCTACCTTCATGTAGCGCTCGCAAGTCACAGAGAGGTCGTATGCAAGAGTAGATTTACGCAGGGGAACAAATGAAATACTTTTTCAGTGAACATCAGAGTGAGCAGTCTCTGTTTAACACAGTTTTTCTGTTCTTAATATAACATTAAAGTCTCCCTGGTTTCCATGCCAGCCTCTGTTTCTAGAACCTGTGACCTCCGACCCTTCTCCTCGTCTGAACCTCCTGCAGCCAGTTAACTGTGTCCTTGCCAAATCTTCTGTGACACTGGCACTGGAGGATTAACTGCTCCTGCCTGGATACGTTGTCTTGACCACCAACTGTTTTAGTCAGCCGTCAACAAACACCGGGGAGGCAGCAGTGGACGTTTAAACGAGCAGTCCTGAAGGCCTCACACAGACAGTTTTGACAGCACCTCAGTTGTCAGATTCAGTGTGTTGACAGATGTAGAAATGGGGTCAAAGGGCAAAGCAGACGTCTGTTCGCTTCTGGAGACACGGCAGGGTAAAGGAAAGACATACCTTAGATTCAACATGATGCAACATTGCAGATGTTTTCTGAACACCCTTTAACTTTTACTGGCCGCAGAGCATCCACACTAGTCTCTGCTGAAAATACGATTTCAGATAAAAGCACAAAATAATATTCTGTGCCAGTTGAAAATATGAAAACATGAAAGGTCTGAAGTTGGACATTCCTTCCTAAACTAACTAGATTCCTTCACCTCATCAACTCATAACCATTCCTATTAATTGTCTTCTAACCCGTCAGTGTGTGATTTTAATTCATCACGTTAATAAGCCACGAGAGAATGAAACTGTAAAGCATCATTTCACAGGCGGCTTATCTTTGCAGGAGAAAAGTGAAATGAAAAATTAAGTCTTCTGGACGGCTGCGCTGAATTGATTTCTTTGAAAGTACCGCACTGAAGTCACTACCAATTATCAACCTGAGTTAAGAAACAAAGATGATGACTGATTAGACAGTACATACATTTGTTTTACACATGGTAATGAACAGTTGGAGTGCTTTTCTTTTTAAATGCTGCAGGTTTAAAAACAGGATAAGAGCAGAAAGATTTGAGAGACTGGATACTAAGGGTTCAGTTGTTAACAGAGTCACGTCCTGAGTGCTGGGTCTGGACGGATTCTATTCTACAAAATTCATGAACTGTATTCTTCTTTTACAAAAAGTTGGGGCGCTGGTTTAGCTCAGTGGTTAAATTGTACGTCTCATATACAGAGGTTCGGTCCTTGATGCAGCAGCATTGGGTTCAACTCCAACCCTCTGCCCCTTTGCCGCATGCTTTGAATTAGCAATTTTAGAAGAGAACATTTACTAAAATATCCGTTAAATCTCGAAGATTTCAGTTGCCTTCTCTATGGTGCAACCTTTGGCGATAAACAGTAATTGCGTCCACATCCATCGGTTGGCTCCGGTTGTAACTCTTATTTTCCTTGCTGACGGTCGCTTTCCTTTTTAGACTGTTTGCCTTCAACTGAGCGTCGAATTTGTTTCTTTTTCTTTGGATTTTCACTTATTGTTGAAGTTGTATCTGTAGTCATCGATCTTTTCTTTCTTTGTTCAGCCATAGTAGATTACTGTTTACTCGCAACACTTGTAGAGACCACAAAAGCAGCCGCTTAGCTCCGCCTACCCTCTCTGGCAGACCAACCACTGCTGGGTGATGGAAAACGCGTCACTAACTGGGCGCCGCTTATGATTTGTTTTTTGTGAAAGTCGCCGCAGACACCCAGTCTGTAATACTGCAAATGCAAAGGCTTTCATCAGTGGGCCATAGGCTCAATCACCATTGTGTTACCTCATTCGGTGACAGCTAGATTATTACTTGTTAATCATATTCAGAGGTTGGTCTAAAAGACTTTTCATTGGTTGGAGTGGCACCTGTGTGGATTTCACTTCAGGGTTTTAAAACCCAGGCTTTGTACTTGGTTTTTACTAGTTGTAAAATGTATTATACAGCTTCTTTAACATGTACAATACGGAGTTTTGCAAAAGGACAGTGGATAGTGTTTGAAACGGGAATAGAGAGTGAGGTTGATACACAGCGAGGGGCCAAGGGTGGGAGTCAAACCGGAGGCCAATGCGACGAGTCCATGGGATGTGCGATCTAACAGCTGAGCTAAACCAGCACCCAAGTGGGTCCACCCACATACTTGTGCTGATTCTATGTTTATTATTAACTTTGTTGACTCTTAATGTATTAGCAGGCAAATTCCTTGTAATTGTAAACCTACTTGGCAAAGTACCCAATTCCAATGATCCCGTTGTTGCATTACAGTATCCTTATGTCACTGATTTAGTTACCGCAGAGTTTTAAGGAAAAGATAGTAATCCGCAGATCCTCCATTAGTCGAGATGCTGTGGAGGATCCGTACTGCTGCGCTTTAGCTCATAAGTCGATTACCCAAGGACAAGGTTAGCAGTTACAGTACGGTTCTGGCTGCAGGGAAGAGAAGCCACTTTCAAAGTCCTTCAATTAAACTTGACAAAGTGAAAAAAAAATCCACCCCTCAAAAAAAAGAAACTTTATGATTGCTAAGTTTGTCAAAGTCGCTTTCGCGTAAGTAGTCTTCTAAATTCTGCAGGGGTATTTTGGTTAAGCCAGCTTGATGGGGGGTATTAAGCCTGAGCATTGTCTGACAGGATAGCTGCTTTGCATTGTTTTCTGTTTAAAAATTGCATGTCAGTGGAATTAAATGCACAAACAGTTAAATGGTTTAAGTTGCCGGATGAGCAACTTGATCCTCTTATGTCTTTAGGGGCCCTAACTCTGTCAGTAAAGTACAGATTTCATTGTTGCGACCAGCAGACTGTAAAGTGCCGTCTTGGAGGCTTTTGCTCTGATTGTGTGCACGTGAAGATCCGTGTGTGTGTGTGTGTGTGTGTGTGTGATGCGTGTGTGTGTGTGATGCTACAGGCTCTGTCCTTGGATTAGAGATGGTGGTGGTGGTGCTGCTGCTGCTGGTGGTAATGGTTTGGATGGGATCATATCTGGATGAAAGGATGGATGGAAGGGAGGGGACTCAAGGGACTCATCAAAAGACGACAGAATGAGGGAAATAAGAAGAGAGGGAAAAAGGAGGACATTGCCTATCCTCCCTTTTTTTCTCTCCAAGGCCAGTGTGACAGCAGCTGAGGCCTGCTTACTGCCTCTTAGCTGAGTGGGTATTTGAACCTCATCTACCCTTTTCCTCCCTCATATTGTGTCTTCAATTCCATTAAGTTGATTTACATTAGTCAGACAAACCTTATTAATCACATTTCCCCCTTTGGATATAATCTGCTTGTCAATCTAGGCTGTGGCGAGGGCAATCGGAGGGAACCAAAAAAAAAAAATTAAAAAAAAAGAGCGATTGAGGTGAGGAAAAAGGAGGTAGACAGATGGATCATGTTCTGCTGGAGGGTTTGCTCGGACTAAACAGCCAAACGAGCACAGTTCACCGTGATTACGCTCATCTTTATAGATATTTTGTCTGTATGAGGAGAGCCAGACTTGTGTTTATCTCAAGAGCCAGATGGACATGAGTGAGATAGAGGAAGGGAGAGACAGAGACGGGGGCAGAAATGGGACTAGGGAAGGAAACTAGAGACTAACAGAGAGAGAGAGAGAGTGAAGGAGAGAGGGATGTGGAGTCGGGGGAGTCTCCAGCCACAGTCTTTCAGTGGATGATGATGAATGACTTTGACAGAGACAATCAGGATGAAATGTTAATGCGAGTGTGCCAGAGGATGCAGTCACAGCCAGACTAAGTCGTCCGATGGGGAAATGAGATGGTTAGTTAGAGCGCACACACAGGCAGACGGACTTAAATGCACACTAGAAATAGAGTCATGCACCAAATCACTGAGGAAATAGAAGTTGTATTTGTTGTCTGTTTGTTTGTGCATGTTTCCTCGCAGTGAGGGATGGAGTGTATGAAATGCCACTGCTCTCCTGACCTTTGTACACATGTAGGTGTGTGTGTATGTCTGGGCACTGTTTGCTGCTGGAACGAAGACGAGATATTCATACAGTGCACCGGAGGCTGCGTGGGCTGCTGGGCTTGCCTACAAATCTATATTTTCGTGTTTGGTTGTCACAGAACTTGTGAATATTTCTTGGTACTATCAGATCTGCATCTTATGCATTCTGTTCACTTTTTTACCTTTTTCTAATAGTGCTAGGAGCAGAAGCCGACTCTCAGAAATAATGACGGTTTCTTTGGTCATTCATGGCCCCCAGATGACAAATAATAATGAATTTGAAGATCATCTGACTATTCTTCTAGTGCCACCAGGAGAGGGAAAGTAGTGATTTAAAGTGAAATGTCTCAAAAACTATGTGTTGGATTTTCAGACAGACATCCATCCGTCCCCCTCAGAATACAGCTTTGGTGATTCATACGGTGTAAAATGTAACTATTTTGGTTTGACTTGTGGTTTGTGCTCATTATAAAATGTTAGCATGCTAAATTGAAATGGCTAACATGGTAAAAATATACCTACTAAATAATCATGGTAGCTTACCTTAAAACCCACTGACATTCCCATTTGCCTACTTTTTGGTAAAGTGGTCATTAGCAAGTGTTAGCATAAGATGGAAAACATGGTTAACATAATAACGGCTAATTTATAATCTTAGCTTACCTGAAAAACTCATGACATTTCCATTAGCCTACATAATGTGAAGTGTTCACGAGCAAATGTTAGCATGCTAAACTAAAATGGCAAACACGGTAAACATTATACTACTTACTAAAAATCATGTTAGCTTACCTGAAAAACTAATGACATTCTCATTAGCCTACTTTATGTTAGGTGCTCATTAGCAAATGTTAGCATGCTAAAACTACTGACTTTCCCATTAGCCTGCTTGATGTTAAGTGCTGAATAGCAATTGTTAGCAGGCTAAACTAAGATGCTAAACACTGTTAAAGATGTACCTCCCAAACATCATCATGATAGCTTAGGCCTACCTGAAAAACTAATGACATTGCCATCAGCCTACTTTTTGTTCAGTGATCAATAGCGAGTATTAGCAGGCTAATTTAAGATGGTAAACATGGTCAACCTGCTAAACATCATCATGTTCACTTTGCCATTGTTAGCATACAATGTAGGAATGATGGTGTTAGCATGTCGCTCAGCCTCACAGAGCCACAAACTGTAGACAACTGTAGACCTTTGTTTATTGAAACAAGCAAAGTCATCAGTGGTTTATAAAAAAATGTACTTCAAAATAAAGCTGTTAGTCCCTTTTGCTGTGGTCATGAGTCACTGTCATCCGGCTCTCAATCATCCAGGTTTGATGGAGAGTAGCTGCTCTTTTGTCTCTTCTGTTTGAGTAAAAAAAAAAATGGGCCTCCCTCCACATGATTCATCAAACTCTCCTGAAAAGTGGACTGACATGATAACTCTCCATCCGCTGAATAAACACTTATGATTGATGTGTCTGCTTAGCCAAAAAAAGAGACCTTTTTTCCCTCTCTTAAATCCGCCCCTTCTCTTTCACACTTCATCAACCCTTCCCTAACTTCTCTCTAACTTCCTCTTCAGATCTTCCCGTGCACTGTGAAGGCGTATAATTAAGAGAAGCCGCTTTAAACCGTTTTATACCTGACGTGCTGCAGGTTTGTTGTCTGGCAGCCCGTCAGAGAAGGAGACACACACAGACAAAGGCAAAGAGGCCGGTAGAAGGGGAAATTTTTCCCTCAGTTTTGATTGAAAGGAAGCAGTAATCTTGGCATTAGCTGAACATCTCTGCGAGTGGGCTTGACAGGATCCGGTTTCCCTCTGTGTTTCCAGCCCGGGAGCTGCAAGCAGACACACGCCCACCATCTGACCCGCTCTCTGTAACACATCACCTGCAAGGGCAAGCACATAACCACATGCTGGATCGCACAACAGCCCGTCACCGCAGTCTCTTCACACTCTATCCTTCATTATCACTCAGACTGAAAACAATAGGTCAGGGCCGAGGATCTTGTCACCTTCAGTCTGGCTCCCTTCGCTTTTATGTCCCCCCCCCCTCTGTCCTTACTCTGACAGGAAGTCGTAAATGCAGATCCTTAGATGTGGCCCGAGCGGGGAAAACGGAAGAGGTTACAAGGTTAAAGATGAAAGCCAGAGAGGTTTTAAACTGAAGTCTCGCCTTTGTCTGCTGGCTCAAATAAAAAGAAGTTATTCCTTAAAAAAAGAGGAAAAAAAAGTAATCAGGATTTGTAAGCGTGAAATGGGAGGCTGTTAAAGCTTTTATCACTCCGGAGGAACAACACTTACTGAGTTAGGGTGTGAAAAAGAGAAAATAGATAAGAGAGAATAATTGTATCCTCAACCTTCCAGATTGCAAGTTTTCAGCAATTATGCGGGGTTATCGTAAACTGTTTTTACTTCAGTTCACTGCTCATTTGTGCTGAAAGTCCACTTTTGCATTTGCCATTTTCTTTGATGAGCTATTTTAAATGGATTGAATGGATCTGGCATTTATTGTTGTGCACATATTGTCACTATTGTTGAGTGAAAGTGTTAGCTTTTTTAAAGTGTCAGACTTGATCTTGTGAGAAAAACAACCTTGTTTCATTATGAAGGCAGTTAATTTATCCGATGAAGAGAATGTAGAACTCCCCAAACCTATTAAATCCAGAAAGTAATCCTTTAAGTGAAGTTAGGAAATTAAATCTTTAAGTAAAAATGCAGATTTTTTTGGTCCTTTCAGGGCAGAAGACACCGTCAGACACTTCAACAAGAGCACTTCAATTTGTTGCCTCTTCATTGAAAGCTAACCTGCTGTGGTGGCCTGGTCCACATCGGCTCAGCTCCGAGACGCCACAAGGGAAATTTACAGCCGTGATGTATAGCCCTGGCGAGTGAATTAATGCAACATTTCCATTAGAAAAATTGCATGACACAGCTGATAGAAGAAGTTAGTGATCACGAAGACGCTGTGACACAGCATGGAAAATTACTTATCGGAGAACCGTCATCTGCGCTTTGCTGAAATTTGTGACGGTGGTTAGCGGCAGCGACTGCGATATATACCTTCCTCTGAGAGGCTGAGAAGGATCATGCAGCTTGTATAAGACTCGTGTGACACTTGAAATACATTATAACACAAATGTGAATTTGGTTCTGCATATATTTTAATACTTATAAGATGAGAGGGAGCAGATTTGGATGTAATTTCATACTGTTCTCCAGCACTTAGTACAAGATTTTGGAGTCTTTGAAGTACACCCAGTGTTCATTGGAACCGTACACTGTAATCACAGCATAATTACTGTGCATATGAGAAACAATAGCATGAGCTTTGGTTTAGACAGCTGAAACAAATGCAAGGTCAGATTTTCTTTGTTTTCCCACATAGTGTACTGTATGTCTTATTTCTGTCTTTGTTTTATCCTCTCTTATAAAACATCTTCTTCTGTCGAGCCCTTCATCCGTTCTGTCATGACCTCCTTTGAGAAAACCACATGTATTTTTCGCATGTCACTCGCTGTTACATTTACAATTAGCATGTGTACTTTTTCGCTCATGCTAACCCGACCAGCCATGCGTTTAAAATGCTATGGGCACTTGCATTAGCATTACATCACTTACAGTAGGCAACAACATTATGAACATCAGGAGAATTGTATTTCTTCTCCCAATGCTGATCACATAACATTTTTAACTTGATTCACTTCTATCCCCGGGCTGTCTTTTTACACTGCTGCATAAATGAAGCTCAGCGCTGCAGAGCTGCTTCTCTGTATTGATTTCATGGTCTCATTATAGAGAACGCACCTCTCTTGTGGCACCGGCATTCATACAGCTCATTACATGAACCCAGCATTCACTGTTTATTAACTCAAGCTTTAGTGCCAGTCATGCAAATTCAATCAGTTTTATAACATCTCTGACATTGAAAGAAACATCAGATTCTATTTATAAAGTGTTTTTGCAACGTTAATTACTCTCAAATGAGCTCAAACATGACCGAAAGTGCTGCATGCACAGCTGCCATAAACACATCTTGAGTTAACTGAGGTTAACTAATAATCCAGCCCCATGTGCGTACAAACCTAAAGGGATTTTGTTTGCAGGCTCATAGCTAATGGTTAATGGATAATAAGCCTACTCTGCTAAGTAGGCTTTGTAGACAATGGGTTCAGCATCTTGCGTTTAGATTTCATGTCTTGTTTATGGCTGCTATTGCACACCGCCTGAATATAACACAGGTCACAGGTCAGAGGTCAGAAATTAAGTACTTCCAATAGATGGGAAGTTTTGTGCGTGAGAAAATAGCATGTCTTTACAGCATTAGTACTAGGTGTGGTTTTCGTCATTAGCTAGGTCGGCTATAAGAAAGGATTAAAACCGGTCTGTTTCCATTAAAGTGACATGTCCACAGGCTGCCACGGAGCGGGGGGCGTGCATGTAGCTATTCCTGCACTCCTGTTTTCATGAGAAGCATCTTAAAGCTAGCTAGCGACAAACATGCAACTGTGGGTGTAATGACACACTGAGTGGGCTAATTGCATTGATTGGCTTGGCTCTAATCAGGTTTACAGACGAAGACATCTGATTCCTGAGGGATTACATGCTTATATCACATCTTCTGTTTTTCTTTCAAACATCTTTTTCTAAATGTCTGTGTCGTTCCGACTTGCAGTGTCATTTGTTGGCAGTTAAACCAAAAAAAAAAAGCGAGAACAAAAATCCTCATTTGACTCTTGTATTGTGATACCTCACAATACACGGTAATGGTAATGACAGTCACCACTCCGCCGCAGACTGACAGCACTCATTTGCAATATGCTGTACTGCATTGTGTTCAACATTGTCCTTTAATACATTTTGTTTTGCGCACTGGCAGTGCGTCCAGATGATCTGCCCGCGCTAGCATTGTCATCTCGTTCATTAGTCCCGAGCTGGATGCGAGCAGCATCACTCCTGCAATATGGTCTGTGCAGATAACAACATTCAGAGAGGTTCAGCCTGTACATTGGCAATCCGACAGCGACTGTGGTACAATGTGTTGTCAGACGGTGACTGTGGCCTCGTGCAGCAGCGGGATTGAATGTCCTGGTTTTATCGGAGATGATTCATAATGTTATTGGATATGATGCACGGACAGAAAACAAGATACTCTGTTATCACAATATCACGGGCTAACACACAATGTAATTGGGTTTAGTTTAGTCCATTCTCCATCATAAATATATGTTTTGGGGAGAAACCGAGTCTGGAAGAGGTTTTATTCCATTCTGAAGATGTATGACGCTTTTCGATGCAGGGAGGGAAGAGGAGCAGGGAGAAGAAGAGAAAGATGATGTAAAAATGTAATGAACCGACACTGACTGAACAAGGAGGTTTGTTCTAAGTGAATAAAGAACAGGGACAGATAATAGGAGACGGAGTAAGACAGGCTGTGCGAGTAGTGTGCTCCGCTCTCCCCCGACCCGTGGCCGGCACATTACCTTAATAGAGATTAGCATCATGCTCAGTCAGATCTGATAGGCCCGTTGCTGTGGAACGGAAGGCCAGCTAGCCAGTTATCAGCGAGGACACAGACTCAATCACTTAGCATAATGGAACCTGCATCAAATGAGCTGGGAGCTCAACAAGAAAGAAATGCCATTAACAGAGCTGAAATGATTTTGTGTGATGGTGGAACAGCAAATGAAATCATGCTGCATTTGCAGACTTTATGACTGAAACAGATGCACATGGTGTCTGGTGTTATTGAGCAGTATTATATCAAGGCAACATGGCATTTTTATGGCTTTTACTTCCCTATTTGGCGATGTGTAAGCTGCTCTCTCAAGCGTGCGCTCACAGTTTGCAGCATATTGCTCATTGTGCAGTTTACTCAAATGCACATTTGTCGAGAAAGTGGCACAGTTCGACGTGCTGCAAATCCGACAGAGGATTGCATTCGATACACAATGTGGCGCAGATAGAGACTGCATCACACCTTGTGAAACTCTGAAACACACCTATTACCAAGAAGCAGGAGGCTGTGAGATGTGAAAACGGCGCCAGATGGATACAACAACAGAAAACCATCACACCTCTTCTTCAGTCCCTGCAGGCCACCCGCTTACATCCTGAGTCTGCTTTTCCAGTTGAGTCACAGGGAGAGGGAAAGAACACAACAAAAACAGCTGCATAAGTTGAGCGTTAAAGCACATGCAAAAAATCAAGCATGTATATAAATAGTCGTGCAACTGCAAAGTGAATTCTTGGAGGCATTAGGACTTTTTTTTTTGCCAGATGTTGTGTTTCCGCAGAGAAAAGAGGTCATCGCAGCGACACTGATGCATCTGATTCCCATGACTTCATACATACATGCTGCATTGATTATAACTTTATATCTACTTAGTCAAGGTCCAGCAAGGATAAAAATTTCCATTTCTTTCCTGCAAATCTCCTTGAGCCTGTTATATCCACAGTAAAAACCACTTAGTGAGCCGCCGTTGAATATCGACTTTGAGACTTTTCTCATTTACAGTCCGGGCTTGTCGAGGAAAAGGGTTTGTAACCATCCAGCTCCTGGCCCAGACAGCTATTGTTTTATTGATTGTGCATCCTCTTTTATTTGTGGGGAAAACTACCCCAGGAACACAGTGTCCCTCAGCTGCTTCTCCAATACTCCTCTAAATACCCAAACTAATTTCCTGCCATGGCTCAAAGAACTTATGCATGAGTTGCTGCAAGTCTATCAAGCTCTCCCCTCTTCCCCTTAGTGGACCCGTTTTTTTCCCCTTCTTGAAATTACATAAAAAATCATTTTAGGCCTCATGCATTTTGGATTCAGGAATACTTAACCGGAGACCCGCAGAAATGGATTTCTCTGTTACGCTTCTCCCTGCTGATGGCTTAGCTGATGTTTACCGAGGAACAGAGCCTGAGGAGGATGTGCTTAACCTCTTCCTTAAAGTCCTCTCGACCCCTGCATTTACCTCCTCCTGTATCGGACACACATTTCTAAACATATTATCAAATGTTTTCGACCCCAGGCAGCCTACTTTAAAGCATTACTTGACTCACAAACCTTACAGGCTGGAAGTCCCAGGTTTGTATCATGACTAAGCAAAGCATGGCATGGTGCAGTGTCGCCTGAAGGCACCCCACAGTCGGCCTTCATAAAGTGAGTTTCCAAGTAAAATGTGCATTATGCCGTGTGACAGTTTCAACACCCCCATCTCTGCTCCGCAGGGCGCTGTGCTTCAGTCATCCCAGCGTCTCTCTCTCTCAGCGGAGTTAATGTGGCATTTAGCTCAGTGACATTCTGACATTTTTTACTGGTATTTCGTCTCCGCTGCACCTCGGGAGAAATGCTGACTCTCACGTTGTATCCTTCAGAGTCTTGTGCTCTTTTTGACCAGGGTCGGAAACAGACGGATGATCTGTAGCAATATTGAAAAAAGCTCTGCCTTATGTTTTGTGGCACATTAAGAGAAAAGGGATGAACAGAGTTATGTCAAACATTTAGAAAGGGAAGCAATGTAGCATCAAACCATAGAGATAATTGGATCAAAAGAGAGACAGAAAAGGCCGTGTGCTACCAAGCGTCTCCTTATCAGCAGCAATTTTCTCTGCTTTGCCCACACAGCTCTCTATCAGCTGCTTCCAGATTGATTAAGTTGCCCGGCTTGTATCGTGGCGAGGGATGATTGACAGGCCTGGAAAAGGTTTTGATATTTAAATGTGTAACCTCGTTCTTCTTTTGGGGTCAATCTCTTACGCACCACTTATGTGTGTGTGTGTGTGTGTGGGTGTTTGGGGTGTTAGTTGGGCTTTGTGCTTGTGTAGGCATTGTTGTATGTGTGTCACAGAGTGGGGGCTTGTTTTGATTCATAAATGCTGCTTCCAGACAAAGCAGAGAAGCAGCCTGCTGCACCGCGCTCACCTTTTTCGTCTTCGCTGGGATTCTCGAGGAGATGAAAAGATAGGAAAGGGAGGAATGATGGTGATGCCCTTACAAATATTTTCATCAAAACATTGTGAGGTAGCAAGTGAACACGGAGGAAAAATGGATGTGGAAGAAAGAGTAAACAAAACTAAGAGCAAACAGCTAAGCTAGCGCCAGCTAACAAGCTAAAAGCTTTGTAAGGCTGTACTTAGGCATTGCCAAGCTAAATGCGGACGTTAGCATGCTAAAATGCTCATAGTGGATGCTAACATGCTGAATTTAAGTTTAATGTGAATGTAATGAGAGCACAAGCTAATTAGCACTTGGCATAAAGTACAGCTAGGGCTAATGGGAATGTTGGTTTTGCAAAGAAAAGCCAGAAACGAACCATAGCCAGTAGGGTTCATCCTCTGGGAACTATAATCCTCATAGCATGGCAGTTCATTTGAAAGCTGGTGAGACTAGCTTCCTGTAGCCGCGGCTAGCAGCTACTAGCTTGATATTTACATGATATCTACCTTTATTGTTTGTCAATATGCTGAGTATCCACATCTTCAAACCTGTTTTAGGCCCACCTAGATCTATTTAACATACTTTTTGTCTAGTGCTAAACCTTTTAGCTGTTATAGGTATATCTAGAGTAATTTTGCGAGTTCATCTCAGCCCCGTGGCAGCCAAATGAGTTCTTGACCTACTTTTCGAAACAATGTATTGAGTTGTAGGTAGATATCTCCTCTCATCTTCCTGCTCGGTTGATTTCTGCTGGTGGCAGGGCTGGTGTGATGTCAGTTTACTTTGGATCATTCTCAGACGGCGAACACCCATTAGCCTCCTCTTCCTCTTCCTCTCTGCTTTGCTATCTTTTCCTTTCCTTTGCTTTCCTTTCCTTTCATCCCCTCTCCAACCGCTTCCTCTCCTCTCCTGTCTTTGTTGAACTTATTCTTTTTTCCTTTTTGTTCTCAAGACTTTTAAATCTGTGGTTATTTGCTACAAAGAGTGTCCCCAATACATCCCGAAAAAAGGGTATCCATTGCTTTGCGACAGATAATTGTTTTTAATGATTAAGAAGCACAGAGGCGTGTCCAGGCCTAATAGCTTTTGGATCACAGAGGCACAGTTAGAAAGATAGCAGCTTATCTCCAGTCGCTGAATGTCTTTGTTAGGTTGCTGTTGTTCCAATTTGGCGCTTTGCCTCTGTTCTCTCGCTGTTCTTATGTCTCTTCTTTTCTCCCTCTCGTCTTTTTAAGTCGTCGTTGGCCCGCTTCCAGAATCAATCCGTCACCTCCTTGAAGGGAGACGTTCTTGCATTTGGGCTTCTGTTTCAATAACGGGCCTACAGCGACAGGGTGCCTCATTCATGTCCACTTCATTGTCTTTTAATAATCAAACCATGATGGATTGCCCCCATACAGATACCCACTTGAAAGCAACATCTAAGGGATGAAAAATGGGGGAGTAAAAGGGAAACACCAGCATGCTTTTTGATAGCTCAAGGCCTTCTTCTGGGAGTGTGTGTGTGTCTGTATTTGTGCGTTATATTGGAGTTGTGTTCTCTAAAAGACAGGCAGGTTCCTCCCTCTCCATTCCCTCCTCTTATCATGGCCTCCTGGGTTCAGACAGACAGCTCCTCCTGTCTTTTCTCTCTGATTTATCAGGCCGGGGCTGACAAGTGTAAACACCTGCCAGAGTTTCCTCCCCATTTGGGAGCCCTAGGTGGTTGGATGTGTTCCATTTCTTATCCCCATATGGTGGATCAATGCATTATTCTCACCTGGCTGTCTATCTCTGCGTGGTCTCGTTCTCTTCTGCTTTCGCACCTCACCTGAAACACTATTTCCTCCAGCTGGCCTATGAACAGGTGTTACTATGGACAGTGGTCTAAAACTGTGTTAGCTATATGCTATTCATGTGCCTGAGTTGTAAAAGTGTACAGTTTTGGTGTTGCAGGTGTTGCAGGTGTTGTGTTCACACCCGTGCGTTAGGTCTGTTTCTGCTCTGCTACACTGTGAGATTGTCACACAGCAGAGACTTTGCCGGAGTTCCCCCCGCTGTCATTCACCCACCTGTAAAATCACTTTTCTGCTTTCATACAGTTCCAGCAGCCATGAAAAGCAACAGGAAAGGCACGCAGACACAATACTCTTCTCTCCCAGACAGTTTAACTACTTTTATTCATGTTCAAAGGGTTGGTTTATCTCTAGTATCAGGGAGGGGTATTGAAGTTTTTACCCCCTAACACGATGTAGGGGACTTAAACTGCTCACAGGATTACACAGTAAAGTCTCTTCCCAGTAACAATGTCTGGAGAGTCCACATAAGGTAGTTTGACAGTTTTCTTTGGAACCACTTTCTACCAAATAAATAGTTCAACTGGCAGCGATCTCTGCTGATTGTAGCGAGTAACAGGGACGAATATGTTTACTCATAATTTAGTCAAACCAACACTTTTACTACCACACAAAGTTCTGACGCAAAAGCTACAGCCTGTTGGGTTTTCTGCCTGCGTCATCTATAACAAAATTCCCATTAAAGATACCAGCAGCAGCACCTCTTCCAAATGTGGTGACTGGCCACAATTACAGACGCGCTTGCAGTAAACACTGCCAGTAAGCTAACCCTTTCTCGTTGGCATTCCTGTCATCTGTAAAGCCTTCAGCACCAATCTGTGGACATTACCCAGACGGACAACTATAAACACAAGCAGGCCGCACACGTATCGGAGCTGTCAGGCGGTACTTAGAGGAAACTGCTGCTCAAAAACCTTCATGTGTAACACTTACTCTACTCCACATTCAACCGTGATCAAAAGTGTGTTATCCTTAATGATCACAGCTACATGGTTGAAAACATCGCCTTCAATATTGCACAGTTGGATCACCTGAGACAGGACACTCAACCTTATGTGTGTCCTTAACCAACAGGTCAACTATTCTATCCAGCCCTGCTATGTAATGTCACTTATATAAAGCAGCGTACATGGCAGCAATTCAGAGTATGTGACAAGCGCTCAAGCTCAGACTGATGGCCGTGAAGCACGCAGTGAACAACACAAACAAATATAAACACAGACGAAATACCTCAACTTGCTCGTAACTCAACTCAAGAAAAACACTTCCGACCTGCTCTTCTGTAAGCTGTGCTATCTTACACTGCTATGGTTAAAATTTGTCTCCTGTCCTTGTTTTGACCCACCAATCCAACCCGACCGCCTCCCTCTGTGAACTCTGTGGCTCTAAAACAATGCCAGACTTCCTATATTATCTCCTGATGGACAATGCTGCCAGAGGGCTTTGTCATTTTACTATCAACATGTTTTTGTAAGGGGTATTTGCAGACATTACTGATGCTCTGGTTTTTCTTGGGAGGACGGTTTCTTAAAGGGCCAGTTTGCCGATTTTCAACCTCAGTCCTATCATGCTATTATGGGAACTAATGCCATTATGGTAGGAAAAAAATGCAATTTTGCTCTGTGCCTTTGGAGGACACTATTCGCTTCTCCAATGGGCCCTGGAAAACCTCCGCCAGACTATGTGAAACGCGTCATCTGGCGGAGGCCAGGGAGCTTACCAAACTACACTTCCTCAATCTAGGACGCCCGCCTCTGATGTCACGTCTCATTCAAAATCTTCAGTTTTGAAATGCAGACTGCAGACTTGAAGGTTTTTAGACGATCCACTGGTATATTCTCATCATATTTCGGATTCTGTACCGCTCTGAGCCATTGCCTGCAGCGTCACGGTAGTATTTCACTCTAGCGTGTCTCGCTGGGCCGCTCCTTTCAGAGGAAGGGGCGCAATGCATGCTGGGTGTTGTAGGAATGTAGAATGACTGAAACCACAAGCTGTCTGTACAACTTTCTCCACAGCTATGGCGTCCATTTCAAATATTATTGCTTCTATTGATTACAGAGAAAACCAGCTTTGACTGACAGCGGCTTTTTCCAGGAGCGAACTGCTCCTTTAACACATTCAGGAGACTCAGTCTAACATCAACAGGTTCGCTCGGATGTAATTAAATGGCAGTCTCTCACTTCATTGCGCAGTCTGATGGCTGGCGCAGTGGGGGCCTTGGGGAGATGAATGGCTGGGACCTCCTCAAGATTAACTGTGTGTGTGTGTGTGTGTTTCTGCACTTAACTAGATGAACAAACCAAACGTCTGTTAACATTTCCTTCCTTTCCCGCACGTGAAGGCCCCGTAGCTGACCTTGTTGCTCTTAGAAATGTGTGTTGGTGTGCGTATGTTTAAGCTCCGAGCAGCCATAGCTAACATGTTGATGCAGCAGCAACAACAACATCATTAGGCCTGATAATATGTTTATTGTTGAAGCTAATGTAGTGTGGGGCAGCTTACCCAAGGGGCTGCTCAGCCTGGGGATGGAAAGTAGTTAAGCTTGTCCGTCTGTGTGTGTCTGATTGACTTGTATGAATTTGTTTATTCCCAGTATAGTTTGAGTTCATGTGTGTTTCCTTCCTGGTCCTAGCTTCTTATAAGGATACAAGGTGACTGAGTAAGTGTGTGTGTGCAGTATTCATTAAATATGGCGGGGTATGCAGAGGGATTCTGGGGGGTCCTCATGTTTTTATTACCTGCTGGTGGCCTCCTGCCAGCATCCAGTTTGATTAACTCCCCTTTCTGCTCCACATTCACACACAGACACTCATGAGCACACACACTCTCACACACAACTAGCTACTTTATCACAGAGAGTGTGCGGGAGGTGTAAAGAAATAGCAGCTTAGGTTCTCAAAATGTTATTATCTATTAAAAGCCTGAGGAGGAGGCACAGGGCTCCACTGTTACTCTTTATGTCGTCTCTTTGGTCGCTTTTCAAGGAGAGCTTTTACAGCAGAGGAAATCCACACACTTCCACCTGCGAGAGTGTGGTTTTTCGTAGAAGGTGATTTATTGTTGAAGTGTGAGCACATGTTCAAGCCTTGAAGATCTCAGCTTGTGCGTATGTGAGTGTGTGTTGTTCAGAAGGAGTATTTTACATCCACACACAGAGTCACAATCAAACACAAGGAAGCAATTTGCTCCTCCACAAAAAGAGTAATTCGGTAAAGACAGACTGTGTCCCGCTCCCTGCTGTTACTCCTGTGTGGCAGCTGGTAACTAAAGGACCGGTGGAAGGCTCAGGGGTTTCACTTAAGTCATTTTGTGCTCAATTTATTTTGTGCATCACAGGAGGCAGTGTGTGCGATGGTTTGACTAACAGTTTTTAGCATTCGATTACACCCACTCGATATATAGACGGAGGATGTGTGTTGCCTTGAGCAGCCACTGATTTTAAAGATAAATGTCTAAAAAGTGATTAACCCCATGAGATTCCTTTTAAATTAGAGATGTTCTGATAGCATTTTGTCCCTTCCCAATACCAACTCTGATTCTTACACTTCTATACCAGGTACTCCTCCCGCACCAGTGCGATGAAGAAAATATAGATATTAATATTTCCATTTAACAGCTATATGTTTTACTGCTAACCCTATATGGATGTATTACTGTTGTATGGCATTGCTTTAATAAACTGAAGGAATCGTAACTAAAAAACAAGCTGAGCTCCTGGAAACAAGCTTAGCTAATGTTAGCACTCGCTAGGATAGCTGCTTCTCCTGACGCCCTAGCTCTGCCAAAGAGTGTTGGAGAAACCTTAATTTTATCATGAACTACTAATTATTGTGTGTTTTACCTGTTTTATGTATCCTAACTTCAAATTAATACGAAATACAGTGTTAGAATATGTCATAAGCAGACAACAGTTTGCTAGCTAACTTCTCTGCTAGCTAGCTAACATTGGAACTCTCTGCTAGCAGCTTGTTGTACTTCTCTGCCACTATAAAACAGTAGTTTGTAGTGGCAGATATAATATATCATTGCTGTGTAAGCTAATGGCTTAGAGAAGAAGAAACAAAGGGATTTTTTTTGGTGGCTGATAAATTATTCGGATTGATGTATGACTGGCGTAGTTGTGCATACCCGATACAGCATTTTAGGCGGAGTCATTTCCAAAACTGCTATGGGAACAATCCTTTTTTTTAATGAAGATAAATGTCAATGTTTAAAGGGAGAAGCAGCTATTATAGTCCCAGAGAAATCTAAATTATATCTTGAACTGCTTTATTTTGTGTTTTTACTAGTTTTAAATATCTGTATGTGATTAGTAAACACGAATTGCTGACAGCTAGCACCTTATTTTTCTTCTCTGCCACTCTAAAACAATAGTTTGTAGTGGCAGGCATAATTTATATCATTGCTGTGTAAGCTAATGGCTTGGAGAAGAAGACACGAAGAGATTATTGGGGGGGGCTGATAAATTATGGTATTGAATTGACGCATTGACCGGCGTACATGATGATATTTGAATTCCGAAACTGCTACTTTAAAAATTCTCATTAAAAACATTTACGTTTAAAGAAGCAGCTTTCATAGTTCCACATATACAAATGCTGACATAATTAAGTCCTTTTTAAAAAAAGTAATTACAGAATGATTCCCATTTATTAGCGTGTACACTGAGGAGCGAGATCACGTCTTGTTTTCTCTCCTTAGTATAACCTTCATCCGTCATTCATTGTGTTCGCTCCCTCAGGGCGAACCTCCCCGCCTCATGCCACTTCCTGCTCATCAATCAGTCAATTACTGGAGGGTTCCCGGGTCAAGGTTCAGGAGAAAAACACATTTCAGTCCTCCGCAGAGGTTTTACTGTAGCCTACTGTATATAGAGAGAAACGATTTTATCTACAATTTGGACAAAGTTTTAACGCACAGCTTTAGTGTAGCTTTGCTTTTTAGAGGTGAGGGGCAGGGAAAATCTATAATGGTGTTTTTCTCTCGATAAAATAAAATGTGGTAAATAAAAGAAAAACAGCACAAGGATAAGAGGTGTAGGCCAAGGAGGGAGGCGAACGGCGCGGCCTGCGAGATCAAGGTCGTATCCAGGCTTTAGTATTGGTATTCTCCTCAGTGTTAAAGTGATTCTCCCAGTGAATAGTGTTTTCATTCCTCTCCTGAATGAGATTCACAGGAGCATGGAGAGAGAGAGGGAGGGAGGGAGAGAGAGACATGACAAAGAACAGAGAAAGTAATTCCCCCCTACTCTCTCTCTCTTTCTCCCACCTCCTCCCTCCTCCTCCTCCTCCCCCGTTCGTTCTCCCCTCGGACATACAATAGCGAATGAAAAATACAGCGTGGGATAAACAACTTTTATCAGACTGGAGCAAATGAAATCGACTATTTTATTCAATTCTTCATCCCTGAAGCATCCCTCGCTCGATCTACCCGGCAACATCTCACCCCTGCAGCTTCGACACGGGGAAAAAAGTGCTTTATGCAAATTAAACGCTTTATTCTTGATTAGATTACAGACGCAATAATTGTCTCGGATGATTTATGGGTGTAATTTGTTGCCACAAACTGCAGCGGAAAAAAGCTCAGTTGCCATGGTTTGAAGACGTTGCATCAACACAATTTAGGGCATCTTCGATAGAATCCGCTTAAAATGAGACAATTAGCTTGTTTGGGACGTAATGTTTTCTGGGTCTTATAGGGTAAATAATCAAGAAGAAAACATCCAGGTGATTCCGTTCCAGGTGAAAGTGCAGTCGTGCTTATTGAGTGAGCAGAGAGAGCCAACAGTTGGCATATAAGGTAGAGGCTAAGTGCAAAGCAAAATGAGATGAAGAGGGAAGGAAGGAGTGTACAAGCCTGCAGGTGGCTCTTAAACCAACGCTCTGCTAAATTGAAGTGTTTTACAGCCATTCTGATGCGCTGATTCAGCCTGCGGTAGTCATAGGCCTGTAGGAGTTAGGATGTGGGATTGCTACCCTTGTCAGAGACTGACAAGTGGGAAATGAGGTACTTGCCACGCGTACCGCCCCATCTCCAGGTACTGCTGATACTTTACAGCAGGCTAATCTGAACAAGAGCTCTCCCACTTCACTAAGACCCTGTCACACACATGGAGAGAGAGATCTTCTCTGCCCGACATCGATCTATGACGCATATTACCAACCTAATCCAATTAATTCGGTTTCACTTGCAACGCGGCGCACTTGAGTCATCGAAAAATGCATGTATAAATATATCTCTGACAGATTGCAACGGGCCGTGCAAAATGCACAAACAGCTAATTCAGGTGGACTGGAATTTGTTTGGCTAACTCCATTCTTCTCGCTTTGTCCCCCCTCCAGGCTTCTGCGTTTCTTTGTTTCACACAAAGAAAATGCAGAAACCGAGGAGGGAAAAGTAATTGAGAAGGAAGTCAGGTGAAAACAGATTTGTTTGACGAACTTTCCCATTTCTTTCCCTTCACCCCTCTCCATCTCCTCCCTCTCCTCCTCCTCCTCCTCTCTGTGCAGGCTGAGGTAAATCCGTAGCAGAGGACCAGCAGCAGCAGCAGCGTTGATGCGACCATGAGGTCGGAGGCCTTGTTACTCTACTTCACGCTACTGCAAATAGCCGGGGCGGGCTTCCCCGAGGACAGCGAGCCCATTAGCATCTCACACGGCAACTGTAAGTACTCGTCTTTCTTTCTCTTCTTCTACCCCTTCCTTCCTCTCATTACAAGTCCTCGCTTGCTCTCTGCTTTCACTCTTTTTCCCCTCCTCTTTGTCTTTCGCTTCTCAAATCCTCCTCTCGATATCTCTCTCACTTGTTCTATCCCTTTGCTCTTCCACATCCCTCTCAACCCCTTGCTTCCTCTGCAACCCCAGCCTCCCCCCGACACTGAATGCATTTTGAAGGCATGGAGTGTAATTTGGCGCCGGAGGACAGGCCCTCTACACAAACACACACACACACACACAAAAATGAGGGACTTAAAGCAGCATTTGAAACGGAGCCCACCCCACATCAAAGGATAATCCCTTATTTTTCTGTTGGGCTCCTAATGCTGTGTGTGATAGTGTAAAGGCTGTTGCAGGCTAGAAAGATACGGTCATTGTTTCCTCTGTTTCTCTCTGTGTTCCTCGTTCTGTCCTGCCCCGGCCCTCTCTCTCTCTCTCTCTGGACTCCGAGCTGTACCATACGTACGCTCCTGGCCAGCCTCACACAGCCCTGCCCCTCTATCTAGCTGTTGTTTCAAACCAAACCTTTTCATCCAAAGCCACTAACAATAGAACGATTGCACGGTACAGTGCAGCACATTTTAACCCGCCAATTTATGGTCGCAGGAGGAACTCAAGCTACAAATGTGGTGGCGTTTTCTCTTCCAGTAAAAACACATGGTCCTACATTTGAGTTAAAACCGATGAGACACTTGATTAAAGCTGTGAAATTCCAAATTCCTTTCATTATAACTTTATTGAGTTTACAAATGTCAGGTCAACAGATGCAGGGATTACTGTCTGTCTTCTCCTTGCAGATACGAAGCAGTATCCAGCATTTGTAGGCCACAAACCTGGCAGGAACAACACCCAGCGGCACAAACTGGACATCCAGCTCATCATGATCATGAACAGGACGTTATACATCGCTGCCAGGTGAGTGATAAAAGTGTTTCCTCCACACCCAGGGGACCTAGAAAAATACAGCCTGCTTTAAGGTTTAGCTGTGGGTCCACCCCGATTACTGAACCCATCATCTCCTCCTCTCTCATCGTAAAGTTGCTGATTGAATTTGACTTTCAGCTCTGTATGATTCTCATCAATCGCTGCCAGTTCAGAATTGTGAACATGCGATCCCCGCTTCAAACTCGAGAACGGCTGAGGGGCTGCGAGATCCACAGCAGCCGGGGCTCCTGAACTGTACTCCGGAGCCCTGCTGTGCTGTTTTCTTTGAAAGTTTCAGGAATCAGGAGGGAGTGTTTCAGTGCAAACTGCTGAGGCTTTAAAGCACTTTGCAGTCTGGACTTTTTCTTTCATCACGTCTTTGTTGTTTTCTATTTTGGACTTACCGTCTGCCAGAAGCCCTTTACCTTTGCATGAAGTCCCAGGAGACTTGAGCCCAGTTTTGGTCAAACATTGAGGCAGATGTACGAACTCACACACACACACACGTCTATAAAGATGAAGAAGGACAGATGAATGTATCTGTCTGAAGGAAAAGAGTTCAGTGTTTTATATTGATAAACTACAGCATCCAGACAGCCTTAATGCACATTCTGTGTTGTCAATAAACAGGACTAATAAAGAAGTTTTGGCTCTTTATATGTTGGCGGTGTAGTTGCCCTGGCATATCGATCTTTTAAAGCTCCTTGTTTCTCTTCCTGGCTCTTTTCTCCTTTTGTCTGTCACCTGCCTTTATTGCTTTCTGCCTTTCTGTCAATGTGTTTCTCACCTGTGCTTCTTTATTTTTGTGTGTGACTCAACTTTCAGGAACATTATAGCTCAATTACACCATCCAGAGCCATGGAGAAAACCGATATTGATTTTGTCTTCGCTCTCCTCATCTGTATTTTAGAAACGTTTATGCGGCTAAATCTGAAGGCAAAGTGTGTAAAAACAGTCCGTGTCCATGTCCAAAGAATTAACCGGCAGGTTTTTACCTTCAAAGCAGTCTGCTGTGTAAAGTCGAGGCGGCTAGAAGAAGGTGGTGTTAATAAAATAGATCCTTGTTCTGCGTCGTCCGTGGCTAATTGAGTGGCAGGCCTGATTGGATACTGTTAAAAAGCCACAATAGGGGTCTTTCTTTGTTTTCCTCCCAAGCATGTCAAATTAAGTGGCTGAGAGAGGCGGCTGCTTTAAGTGGCCAGCTTTTTTAACATATCTGCGGTCATTAAGAGGAGGTGTGTGCAGACAGGGAGAGGAAACAGAGCGTAAGAGAGAGCCTGTGTGTGTGTGTGACTTGGCTGTGCCTGTCGCCCACCTGCTCCACATGGGGTGGCCTGAGGGGTAGGGAAGGGAAATGAGACACAGAGGCTTTATTGGAGGGGTGTGTACGTGTGAGAGAGAGGGTGTGTGTGCTGGCCAGTTGTCGCATGGATTTAAAAGTGATTTCTTGCGTGTGATATGTGGCCCTATGTGTGCGTCTGGATACACTTTAGGGGTGGTGAACATGTGTTAGTGTGCCTATAGGCGAGGGTGTGTGTGCGACACAGCATGTGTTTGTGTGTGCATGTGCGAGGTCACCTGGTGCGTCGCTCCCACTCTTGCATACTTGCTTAATGCAGACGGGAATTCGGCCACATGTCCGAGGTATGTGACCCCGTGAATGACTGGAATGGCTGCCCCAGATTAGACCGAGCCGGATGACCGCCATTGATCCTGACCGGGAGAAGAATGTGCGGAGTCGATTACATGGATGCACAAACGACGGCCCGTGCGCAGAAAATCCATCGGCACTAGCAGGATATCGATGAAGGCATGTAAAAGTTGAATGACAAACAGTTTAAGGCGAGCAGCGGAGACAATCACAGCTTCAGAAATCAATGTGAAAGCGAGCCAACGGTCGACCCAGCAAGATTCAAGCTAGGAAACAGCGAACCATGCTGCTGGGGGGGGGACAGGCAACATCAATAGTAGCTTTTATGATGGTTGTCCAGTGAAATGACTTGTTTATTCTGGGGCCAGATTCACACTGCTCTGCCATCATGCCTGCAGACCAGTGAGCCTCAGTTCTTGGTTTCGCAGCAGCTTGCAGATGGCCGCTGTGAACGCAGTCCAAAGCTCAACACTGTTTCAGGCTGTTTCTGAATGGTTTGCTCAGTGTATTAAATCCCTTTGGCTCCTGTTTGGGTGCTGGCAATAAAATCACAAGATTTCTAAGCTATGAGATGCATACAAACATAGCAACTGATGAAATTGTAAATAGACAAAAGTGGCTTAATCCAAAGAGGGAAAGAGGCAAGTGTTTGGCAACCGAGAAAACTCAGCAACAGATGCAGCGATTGATAATTCATCCGCGGGTTGGAGCGCTGAATGAAATGTATTGATTCAGTTGAATCAGACGTCTTTTTGCAGTCCTTATATAAGAGCAGAGATGGAAGAAAATGGCTTCTGTGGACGAGTTCATATCAATACGTTTAAAATGTCATCATCCCTTATAGACTCGTACATATGGAATGCTGATTATGAATTCACTACATGACTCTTTTAGTCCATTAATATCCTCAATCACATTCTCTGAATCAGTTTCATTTTGGCAGCTACTTCGGATTTAATCTTAGTCTTAAAACGAAAATGTCAATTTAGTCAAGAAAAAGTCATCACATTTTAGTCTTTCACTTTTTGTGAAAACCATAGACTGTATGAAAAGATGGACGACATGACAGCTCCCTGAAAGTGAAGCCAGAACATTCGGAGCGCCCCCTGCTGACTGGCTGCAGTATAGGTCATAAAGCCCGCCTCCTCCATGTTAACAGGTGGGACATGAGTCAAACTATAAAATCAAAACACACGTCAAATAAATGTTTCCCAAACATGGTTTCTGTCATCATAGTTAGTTCTTATCATGCTGATTTACGTCCAAGTGTTCATTTTTCTGACAAGTTTATTTTTAATTAGTTATTTGATGCTGTAAAAAGGATGATTGACAGCTCTGTTGACAAATACGGCTCCTGCAGCCGATCTGTTCTGGATTAGCAGAGTAGAGGAGGAATAGCAAGAGGAGACGTAACTAAAACAATCACTACAGTCATTGAAGTTTACATACCTGTGAACGTCTGCTATTAAATACGCGGACGTGTAGGATCCTTGCTTTATTCCCCGGTAATTTAATTTAATTTGATTGTGTTTTGGTGAGCTGGGGTAGCTATGGCGTCTCCACCCACCGATCTGTACTGCGCAACTCTGGCTCCAAATGATGTCACCACCGCCAGATGGCAGTGCCCGTCACCAGGGCTATTTTGGCTTTCATTTCGTTCAATGAGAGCAGATGGAGACGCGTCGTCCATCCATACAGTCATTGGTCAAAACGTTTTCTCTCTTTAATCTAATTCATTTAGCCCAATACAGGGATCAGAAGTTGAGTTTTTATCATCAACGATCTATTTTTAGCTCGTCAAAGTCTTGGAAAAAAGGTCGTTAAAGAACATTTATCATCATTATTTTTCGTTAACAAAATGAACACTGGCCTGAATCAGTTTAAATCATGTACACTATCCAGAGGGACAGTACAGCCTCATATTTTTTATATGCAGGCTGTCAAAAAGCCTCTTGTTAGTTCAGTTTTAACAAGACTGGCAATGGACTGAGGATAAATGTGGATTTCTCTCTGCTTTCCTCAAATATCTGCTCTTAAAGCAGTGGATGCATTGCAACACTTGTATAAAAAGTCCTCCTTTAAGTCGCTCTTTGCATGCAGGTGTAGTGTAGGAAATACTAAGTTATGAATGATTGAAAGGTGTGTGTGTATGAAGTCAGGGACTACAGAGGTTCAACCTTGGACCATGTTGGCTTACATGCAGCTGCTGTTTCATACTTTTTTATGGTAGCGTTCAGCCGCACATTACCCATAATACACTTTGACATGATGTGTATAAAAGCATCAGTAATGAAGATTAAAAACGCCTTCATGTACAAGCGCAGTGCTTTATGTTTGTGTGCTGTCATGTGTGCGTCAGGTGTTTAGCAGCAGAGTCACGTTCAGTAAAAGCAATAAACTGTTCTTGATTCAGAGCAAGATGGACGCAGGAGGATTCCTATCCCAGCGCTCCGTATTTCATGGTCCGGGTACACTATGTTCAGCATTCAGAGGGAATTCATCACAGTGCAACGGGAGATTTATCATTCTGATCTGTGGAAAATATCTCTGTGTGCACGAGTCTCTTTATGTGTGTGAGAGAGAGAGAGTGTGTGTGCATGAATGTGGGCGTGTTTGTGTGTGCTGCCACCAAAGCAAGCCATGTCATTGCACTACTCTCAACTGTGTGTGTGTGTGTGTGTGTGTGTTTAATCAATGGCTTTGATCGCAGTCACTTGCCATGTAGCAGTCAGACTGACGTTTCCAAACTCAGCTCTTCATTCTCCGGCTTGTTTTTCTCTTTGCCTCAGGGTATAAAACTTATTGCTGTCATTCCTGAGGATACCAGTATAAACCCTGTGAGAGTGTGTGTGAGTGTGTGTGTCTGTTATTAGACTTCTATCTTTCTGAAAACCACTTTGAGTTTTAGACCTTTAGAGAACTTTTTTCGAGCATTTCTTCAGCTGAAGAGGTCAAACCTCCAGCAGCACTTAAAGTAGTACTTAAAGCAGAACAAAGCCAATGCTTCTCTGCTCGTGGCCTTCATGTAGGTTATTATACAACACCTTACTAGGAAGGTTAAAAGAATTATAAAAGACAATTAATCATTTACATACATATACTGTACATATCAGCCAACTGGGCACCCCCACACAGATGTGATGGGTGTATTGTTGTGCGCCTTTAGGCCTCTTACATTCTCAAACTGGCTGAAAGGTGAGGCATGCGCCCAATAATGCATGTGTGTGACTTTATATTGATCCTGTGCATTGACCGTATAAAAAGATAGACGACATGACAGCTCCCTAAAAGTGAAGCCAAAACCTCTCTATCGCCCCCTGCTGACTGGCTGCAGCGTTGGTCATAAAGCCCGCCTCCTCCATGTTAACAGATGGGACATGAGTCAAACTATAAAATCAAAATACACACCAAATAAATGTTTCTCAAACATGTTTTCTGTCGTTATAGTTAGTTCTTATCATGCTGATTTACGTCCAAGTGTTCATTTTTCTGACCATTTTATTTTAAATCAGTTATTTGATGCTGTAAAAATGACGATTAACAGCTCTGTTGACAAATACGGCTCCTGCAGCCGATCTGTTCCGGATTAGCAGAGTGGAGGATGAACGACAAGGGGAGACGTAACTACAACAATCACTACAGTCATTGAAGTTTACATATCTGTGAACGTTAACCTCAGACCAACACAGAGAAGCTATTCTGCTGTCAAATGTGCCGCGAGTGGCATCTTTGCTGTTTTTTTTCTGGTATTTTAAGTGTGTGTTTTGGTTAGTGGAAATCAGCCCGTCATGTTGGGGTATTTTGGCTTCAATCTCGTACAATGGGAGCAGATGGAGACGTGTCGTCCATCTTTATATACAGTCGTTGGTCCTGGGGGGTACCTAAGATATAGAGGTTATATTTCAACTGCTTTCCCTCATTCAAACTTCTTAGGCTACACATTTGATCGAATTGCCTTTTTTGAATCACAGTAGGTCTTATGTCTGTGATTTTGGTCATCCTTTTAATCAGTGAGGAAAACATTGCACTTACCAAATGAAGCGCTGAGATGGGGACACTACTGCATATACGCAAAGCTTGACAGGATGCTTTAAGACAGGATGTAAGCTAGCCAACAGTTTGCTCAGTGCTCATTACGAAGCAAAGCTCTTAAAGCGTCTACAACTGTGGTGGATGTTTACAACAGAAAGTAATAATTTATTTTCTTTTTTATCAAATAATTTGGCTACCATCTGATTATCTGCTCTCGCCTCTAGCTTCTTTTCATCACTGTCCACATTAAGTTCCAAGATCCAGACAATTAGCTTTACACAGTGTTGCTGTGACGGATAGCGATGGCCTCTAACACGCAGGTTGTGTGAAAGTAGAACTTCCCTTTGAGATCAGAGTAAGGTTTGAAGACATGAGGAGAAGACACATGCAGAGAATAAGACAGACAGTCCTTGATAGTTGTGTGTATATGTGTGTGAGAGTGAGAGTGCGTTACTGTATAGCCTGCGAGCATGCCCCAGGTCTCTCCACATGGAGGGCATAGTCGCCATTCCCGGCCCTCAGTCAGCCTTCACCATGGTAACACCAGCCACACTATGTTTACACCCCTCTATGAGGCTGGGAAGCATGGGAACCAGAGGGAGAATGTGTGTGTGTGTGTGTGTGTGTGTGGGAGTGAGAGAGAGAGACGGTGTGAGACAGAGGGATAGAACACAAAATTTGTGGTTGGCATTAGCACTCACACAAAGACACACACACACACACACTCAAAAATCCCGATTACCTTCCCTCGGTTGAGTCCTCTGGAACAGTCGAGCCTCTGTGGCCGCTCTTCTTCCCTGTCGGGTCTCTTTGGGTCTCGCAGTGGAGGCCACTAGAGTCTCCATTATTGTAGCTGCACCAAATCCTGTTAAAACCCACTAATGACGGGGATTACACGGTTGCCTCCTCTCCCTCTCCTCGCGGCACCAGCGACATCCAGCCACGTCCGCACTCTGAAACAAAACTTGCCGCTCCACTAATCGTAAGCACCTGAATTAAAAGTTGGGACGAGTTTTCAGCCGAAATGCGACTCGGAAAATATGCAAAACACTTTGTTTCCGCGAAGACTTTTGGCGATTCATCCAGCACAAATATACAGAGCCTGGAAATAGAAATTCATGCTCTCAAATTAGAGTGTAGCTGCTGTAACAGCGGGAACTGAAGTTACAGGTTGTTGTGGCTGCTACAGCCGGTTAGGGAGGCGCACCCAGAGTGTAAGTGGCAGGCGTGGAGTTGTGTTCTTTTAAATATTGACTTCTCTCCTCTAAATCAACATTGTTAGCTTGTTGCATTGATATCATCTGTCCTTGTTCCTTTAAGACTTGTTATCATGCAGCTGTGTTGCTACATTGTATGTTATTTTAGCATTCCTAGCTAAGTTTGGCAGCTAGCTTAATGTAAATATAGCAGAGCATGAGTAGCTTGGATTTGATTTTGACAGATATATATTGGTTTTAAAGGGACCATGTGACATCCCTTCACATATGCTAACATGTTAGCAATGTAGCTTAACTGCAGTTTCTCTTTGTGTATGTTTAATTCATGAGCCAAAATTAAGTAATGCAAAAGAGCATGTTTCTGATTTGAGAGCACAAATCCCCTCACTAAGTGGGCTCACTTTCAATAAAAATTGTGATTTTAAAAATATTTTGAGCCTCCTGAATAAATTTTAATCAATACATGTTAGAAAAATCACATCTTTTATGCAGCTATTATGCATGCCGGTCTAATTGCGCTAAGCGTACATGTTCAAAACATGCCCCTCACTCCACTGACCCAGCCGGCCGCACACAAAAACACACATACGCTTAGAAAATGTGGAGAAATTCAACCTTCGAAAAGAACAACCCGGCCTCAGCTTGAGGGTGACTGAACTCTGGCTTGTTGTATTTCATGCCACCACATCACAGAGGGCCTCTCGATGCCCTGAGCCCATTCACAACCTCAACAACTCCCTTCACGGCGCAAAGGTGCCTGCTGGCTCCCCGGGTTCCCTCCCATCTACTTTGTGAAGAGGATTTGAACCAGGGAAAGGCAAAACAATGTAGAATGGACCCTCCTCTACCACCCATGATCCGGTTATGAAGGGAGAGGAACACGGGTGAAGAGGGTGATGAGAGAGAAAGGGTGGGAGGTGGAGAGGAGGGCGGACGTGCAGGCATTTAGTTTGCAGAAAGAGGGGTTGTAGCGAAAGGTGCGGGGTGCATGCTAATCGCGTTCCTCTCTTTACTGCGAGATAGTTCAACAAAAGGCCCAGCAGATGGACCAAGCCGGCCCGCCGTCACCCCAGAAGAAACGCGCTGTTATGAAAACGACATTCTTCCACACAAAGCCCCTGTGTTCTCGTGGCCATGCATGGCTACATGTCCGACCGAGACCCTCTATGTCACTCTATTCCGCTCAATCTCACACCCTCGCCCGCGCTCAGTTGGTCCACTGTCTCTCTGGATCATTCAGCTCTTTCTCTCAGTCTGTGGCCATCTTTTTTTACTGCCTCCACATTTGTGTCTAAGAGGATATTTGCATACCTTCCATCCTACTCACACATTTTTGTCGCTGAATTTCGGGGAAATGCGAAGCCCCCGCCAAGTGATTCACTTTGACTTCCAATTGTTTGCAACCATTTCTGGTCAAAGGCTGCTGCTATTTTTTTCCACAATCTTATGGTGTTTTGAATTTCATCATCAACAGAGCAGCCCCTACACAGTAGACCTTATGTTTACGGAAATAACACTGTGCTGCCCTAAGAGCATGTTTGATTCATAGGTTACAGTCGAGAGCGAGCACATGATGGGAAAGAAAAAGACATGCAGCGAGACATCTCAGGTGGACTTAAAAAAATGAAGTCACTCTGACTGGACTGCACATTTGAGTGTTAGATATGTTAGAATACACTTTAGATACAGCACAATAATCACTAATTGAAAGTATACACACTTCGTATCACATTATGATCACTGAGTGTCACAAGCAAGGCAACTAAGCAGCACAATCACAGGCTGCAAACGAACCCAACTGTCTCATCGTCATGGAGAGGCAGTCCGGGGCCTAAGTGGGAACACTCCAGATGAGCACAGCCCTCCATTAAACCACCACATTCAGCTTCTGCCGTGAGGCAAAAGGTACAGAGTCCCCTGTGTGAAGAAAAATATTTATCTTAAAAATCGCCTCTAAAATCTAAAATGGATCGCAAGAGGCAAAGAAGGAACGAGAGCTGCTTGGTTAGCGCCCTTAAGCTTCAAACAATGAAACTCTCAGTACCTTCCTGCCTGAATCATTTCTTGGTGCTCTTAATGTACATAGTATAAAGAGCTAAAAAAAAGTCTGCGTAAGGAGAATGTACGGGCAGTCAGTTGGGTCAAACAAAAGACTTTCGAACATGAGATCAGGATTTGATCCGGTATGAATCCAATAGCTTTTACTGATTCCGTTTTAGAAGTTTGCTTCTCTGTAGCTTAAAGGTATAATAAGTAGGATTTTCCTAGAAAAATAAAATATAGACTTTTACAAATATAATATAATATAAATCATCACTTATGGGCCTCTATACATGTGTGTCGGTGAGTGTGTGTGTGCAGACCCTTGTGAGACCCTTCCCTCTGCATCTGTTCTGTTGTTTTGTTTTGCATGGGACGTTTTCAGGAGGGGCGCTGTTGTGCTTCTCTGAGCCAATCACATCGTATAGGTGAGTGTGGGAGTGGTTCAAATTGGCAACTGGGCCCCATTCAGACCGGCGAACATGGCGAACTTTGCTAGCGCAAAGGTAACCAGCGGTTAGCATGCTAGCGCAACGGTAACCGTGATGCTGTCGGTTTTAGCTCAGCGGGGTGGGCGTGTTCTCGCACGAGAGAGTGAGCGTGAGCTTCTGGTGACGAAGAGCCAAGGAGGAGGGGCCCAGTTTGAATGTGTTGTTGACAAAATGCAAGAAAAAATCCTACTTATTATACCTTTAAGCAACATACAACTCGTTATATAAGTCACATAACTTCACTAACTAATATCTTTATTTTTTTTTAAACCCAATCCATCATTTTTTTCTTAAACTAACCATGTAGTTTTGGTGCCTATATCTAACCAAGCTGTTTTACAACATTAACCACAAATTGTTTTATTACCATGGTGACAAACATCACCTGACTATTGCCGCCATAAAACTTGGGTCACACAGAGTTCATGCAGGCAGCAAGGTACTTTTAAACTTTAAGCCCTTGGAGATGACTGAGTCATAACTCATTCAAACCCACAGACATGATGCACATATTTTTAGATTCAGACTGACTTACATTTCCTAAGGATAGCAT
Source organism: Semicossyphus pulcher (assembly GCF_022749685.1). Taxonomy (NCBI): domain Eukaryota; kingdom Metazoa; phylum Chordata; class Actinopteri; order Labriformes; family Labridae; genus Semicossyphus; species Semicossyphus pulcher. The sequence goes on along the minus strand of NW_027211737.1, from coordinate 12,605,108 downwards.
TATCTCTGAATTTAAGTCCATAAATCAGCTTAGAAGTCAAAGAAATAGACAACCCCTTCAGTATCAAAGTAATCCGATGGTGCCTGTTTGGACATCCATGGGGACATCACGAATAGGAACTGCTGACAGCTAATTTGGTTTACTTTTAATGGTGCCAATGTCCTAAAATATAAACAAATATAGGCTAAAAAAGGGGTCTGAAGTTGTTAAAGGTCAGTTGGTTTAAGGGGAAAGGGGGGCACAGAGACAGACTTTAGATAAATCCCTGGTATGGAGTGATGATGAAGCTTCTGAGTGAGCTGTTCAAGATCCACCATGATGTGACAGGGAGTGAGGACACAGTTAGGAGTTAAAGCTATGTTGGAGAATAAAAGAATGAAGAGAGTATTTTTGCTCACTTAATGTAAGTAGAATACAATGTTAGAGATTTCCAACTCATCTAGTACAAGCTTAGTCCACATTCTTAGTACACAAATCCAGTGCAAGTACACACACACAACATTTTCACTCTCATAAATAATTTTAAATGTGCGTGCATTATGAAAATGGGTTCTATTCTAAGAAACAATAAACAATAGAGGACCTATTTTTATATTCACACTGAACCGCTCGGTGCGAATGGAAACCGGCTGTTGCATGATAAAACTGGGTTGTCTCATTAATCTGTGCCACATTTGTGCCCTAACAGGACAGCTCAGCCGCTTTACTCAGGCCAGTCGTTTAGTCTGAACTCTGCTCAGTGAGCGTCTTGTAATGTGACCTCAGCTTCAGGCTGCTGGGTCAGGAGGATTTTATCAGGCCTTTTTCAGGGCTTAAAACACATCACAAGAAGATACTTGTGTAGGCTAGGAAGAAATGTTGATTTACTTAAAGGGGTTGTATTATGCTAATTTCAAGCTTCTTATTTCTGATACCTGTGGAGTAGCTTAGCATAATTTACAGTTAAAACAACTCTCACACTGGTGCTCTGTGCAGGCCCTCATACAGCCTCTGCCTGAAACGACTCAGTCAGCTCTGTCCCTTTAAGAAATCCCGCCACTACAAGCCCACTGTCTGCTGATTGGCCAGCTCTCTGAAGCCTACTGAGGTCACAAAGTGCAGCATGTAGAAAGAACTGTGTGAAAGCTGGCGTTGACAGCAGCCTGCAGACTGAGCTGAGAAGCCTGGGGATTACTCCAACATACTTTTACCTACAGATTTGGAACTTCACCCATGTTTAGTCTGGACATCCAACATTGTAACATTATATATATGTCTTAAAAGGTGTAACAATTATGGTATTTAAACTGACAATTTTGAAGATTTAAGTTTTGTTCTCTTGAGCCCCACCTAATGGCGAGAATTGATAATTGCACAATTTATCAAGTACACCCAATTTAACCAGACGTCTACAGCTGGCTCCCTTTGTCACGGTTGTAACTCTTGATTTTCCTCGCTGACGGTCTCTTTCCTTTTCAGACTGTTTGCCTTCATCTGAGAGTCGAGTTTGTTTCTTTTTCTTTGGATTTTCACTTATTGTTGAAGTTGTATCTGTAGTCATCGATCTTTTCTTTGTCTGTTCAGCCATAGTAGATTACTGTTTACTCGCAACACTTGCAGGATCGGAAAAACAGCCGCTTAGCTCCGCCTACCCTCTCTGGCAGACCAACCACTGCTGGGTGATGGAAAACGCGTCACTAACTGGGCGCCACTTGTGACTTTTTTCCGCAATGTCGCCACAGATGCTCAGTCCATAATAATACGATATACTGCAAATGCAAAGGCTTTCATCAGTGGGCCATACGCTCAATCACCATTGTGTTACCTCATTGGGCGATAGATAGAGACTTAATGGACATTTATTTACATGAAAATCTTTGAGATTATTACTTTAACCTTGTACATCATGTTTGGTTGTTCTTTATTCTGTCCTTTTCTTTCCTGCCGAGCTGCATGAGCCCATTTATCCTCGAGTCCATCAGTTGAATGATAGGAAAATAATAAGTAATTATTTTTCAGATTCTTTTAAAGCAAAAATGCCAAATATTTTCTTCAGCAGCTTCTCTAAAATGAGGGTCTGCTGCTTAAAAATTCTTGTCAGATTAAAAAATCATGACAATAATTGTTAGCTGCAGCTTAACTTTTATTATCCAATAACTCCACTAATAACAGGCTGTGAATGCTAAGTGTTTTTGGTATTGGATGCTATTTGTCAGATTAGATCTTGTGACCATGATGTTTCACAAAAAGGAAATAGAGGCAATAAAACATTGGCTGTGATGAATCATGCATTTCAAGCAAGCTTCAACTCTCTGCACGTGGATTTTTCAGAGGTTATTAAATACACGGAAACCACTGAGGGCCCTGAAGGCAGGAAATCAATCTTAAAACTTCGAGTTAGCTTTGGAAAACGGTCCTCGGTGATGTTAACTATGTTTGATTTGTAGTTAATGGTCTACATCATACAATACCACCAGTGTAGTCCTGAAGACCCCGCCTGAAATGATGACTCACACACAGAGGGAAGTGAGCATGTGGTAATATGAGTTCAGGTGCAGCTGTGAGGAGAGGAAAGGGTGCATGTGTGTGTTTGTGCGAGCATGTCTCCTTCTACATGTGTGTGTTTAGAGAGCTGGTGTTGACACAGACACAGCCGCTCCATTGTCCCGCTCCGTCTCTGGTCAGGATGTTTGAGGGACGCATCATCGCTTGGCTCCCTCTAATCTCTGCTGGAGCTGAAATCCCTGCGGCTGGAAGGCCTCGGTCCTCGGGGATCCTGTCAGCACCCGGACAGGAGAGGCACAAGTCAGGGAGCCGAGCCGCTGTCGAAAATACTGGAGCAGTCAATTACAGATTTCTCATGAGCTATTTTAAAATTGCCGGCAGTAAAATAACCCACGGGATTATACTAAATCCGCCAAGTAATCCTCTGATTTAATAGCTTTTGATTTAGTTTTGTCTTTTTAATATAAAGTTTGAATTTGATACGAGTATATAAATGAAGTAAAGTTGCTGAACTTAAGAGACATAGCCCAACATTATACCGATATCATCCGTCAGTGTTATCACCCATCATCTTTTATTCCCCATTTAAATATTTCCTCCTTCTTTTAAACATGATGAGTTGGATTCTTTTTAATCGAGCGGCCTTTTTAATAATCAAATTTACCGTCTTGCCTTGAGACGTATCCTGTTACCGTGGCAGCGAGGTGAAAGAAACACTGAAACACAGCGGGGTTGTTTGAGGAACCCTGGAAATTCAATACAGATCAATTAGCCTGAGTAGTGCATGTTAGTGCTACCAGAGAAGCTTAATGAAAAACACTTTGCAGCACAGTTTGCGTTTTAGCCTGAAAAGCTTGATTTTTTTTAGTCATGGCAGAGTGCACAGTGACAGTCAGCATCTGGCATCTGATAGAGCGAGTGAACTTGACTATGGGAAGGACACGGGCTGCATCTCACTGACCTGAGGTTGACCTCCTTCTGTCCTTTTGAGCTGTGAGTCACTGGGAGAAAATGTTTTTATAATTTCAGTCAATACACGAGAATTGTTTTGTTTTTTTAAAGACCGCCTCTGGTGAAGATCAAGAGTTTAACCTTGTAAACATCTCCATGTGGTGTTCATGTGCTACAAGACATATCAGGGACAACATCAGCAGTCATCTCCATGGCTGGGCCTGTCTGCTTTTAAACTGCAGTGTACCAAGGACAGGCTGAACAACACGTTTTCAGATTGGCAGGTTTGAGACGTCACAAACCTAAGGAGCCAATCCTGTTAATGGATGGGGTGGCGCTATGCATATCATTATGTGCAACCTATGGCAGCCACTTTGGTAATGCGCGAGCTAGCTGTAACCGGCAGTGTATTTTTTGCAAACTCATGACTGACTACTAAGGCTAACATTACTGTTACTAATTTCTACATTTCAAGCTAGCTAAGTTTCAACAAGTTGCCGCTAAACGATGGCAGAGACGGGTTTTGTTTCACGACAGTGGCAGTTGGATGGATATGTGGGGAAAAGAAAGGGTGGTTTTTCACCTAAAAACAACCTCGAAGGGAGCAAAGTTCTTGGCCAATAAAAAAGGGTCCAGATTTAAGTACACAGTTTTAAATGAAGATGATAGCCGTTTTTTATTTACTTAGTAATGTAGCTATATGAAGGTCACATGACTGATCAGTGCACATCTTTTACCACCATGAAAGGACAAGATAGGTTCAAAGGTTAGGGCATGAGGTTGATATATCATAGTGTTAGGTAGAAGAGTTGTGAGAGGTGTCTTTTATATTATAGGAGACAAAGAAATAAGGAGCAAACAGAACACATACTAAATATTTCATCGACAGTGACTTTGCTTTTGCCTTTGGCCTCACCGGAAACGTGTCCTCTCCCTCCTCTGAAGCAGCAGTGTTTTCTTAATTTCAGCGGCTCTTAGAGATTAATTATTCAATTTGAGCGTGGTGGCTGATAATGTACAGTAGGCAGCGTTTTATCCTCCAGGAGACGGCGTTGGCCCCCAGGAAAGCGATATAAGTGGATTCATTTCAAGATGCCTGTTCCTCCGAAGACTTTATTAGATTTAGTTAATGAGAGAGCAAGGCGGGCTGACTGGCTGAGCGCAGGTTGGGGAGCTGGAACGTAATTAAGCCGTGAGTCTGACGATGCCACTGTTATACACTTTGATTAAAAACACGTTCAACAGCTAATCTCCAACAAATTAAAGCAGCTACATCGTTTGGCACGCTCACCTTTAGTTCTCCCCTCAAATGAGGAAAATCCCCCTTTTTGTGCGTCTCTTCCGCTCACACCTTCTCCCCCTCCTCCCCTATGCTGCACCCTCCCTCCCTCTGTCTGCACCCTAATTCTTCACGGTAAGTAGGTGTAGCTACATGCTCGCTCCACCAGCCAGTCGGTCTGTCTGAGATGTAGTTAACCCTTGTGGTTTTTATGTCTTCCATATGCCCTGCTGGGGCCTTTATGGCTGGACTGCATTACACAGGAGAAGGCTGTATATTTCCAGGCCAGCACACACAAGTCCACTTGTCTGAGCTATAATGAGTGTTAGTATAGATTTCCTGTGGCTCAAACACTAGGCTTAATTGACCTGAACAGCTCTGAGTGACTTGGCACCTCCCGTCTCAACCTCCCCCTCCTCCCTTACACCCCCCGAAGACCTTTCTGTGGGACAAAGAGGCTTTGTCCCCGGGCCTGCGCCACAGCGCTCTAAACCTTTGTTGACTGTTTCTGTCTGACAGAGCAAATAGCTCCGGCCTCCTTTTGTTTATTGTCATTTTTTGAAGTTTGAACAAAGTTTATACAAAGCCCCATTTTTCTGACGGTGTTTGCTGCCTGCAGGGCGAAAACACAGAGAAGACAAAGAAATGTGCTTTATTGTTTGTTGAATTTTTGACTGTCTGCTTCTTGTCTGACCTCTTATCTTCTCATCTCCTCTCTCTCCTTTCCCTAAATCCCTCTCTACCCCCCTCCCTCCCTCCCTCCTCCGCCTGCAGGGATCACATATACACGGTGGACACAGACACTGCCAACAGTGACGAGATCTTTTTCAGTAAGGTGAGTGAGACGTCTGTCTGTTGGAGGACGCGTTGTTCTCAGCGTGCTGTGATTGACAACGTAACCCTAATAACCTGGCTCCGAGTGCCGCTGTGTGTTTATGTGCGCACGTGGGTGTATACGTGTGCCTTGCCAGCAGTCTTACTCACCCGCTCACCGGTGTGAGCCTGCCGTGCTCGCCCTGCTGACCCCGCTAAGAACATTATCCAATCAATCAGCGAGTGATTCGCCTGCGTCATCCATGCTCAGCAACGGGACAACGACAGATCGGAAGGATGTGTAACGGAAGTGAAGGAGACAGTAGAGGAAGTGAGGGATGAGGGGGAGGGGAAGAAGAAGAGCAGGAAAAACAAGGGCTGAAAAGAGATTAATTGCATGAAAAGATGAGATGCATGCAGAGAAGAAGAGGAGATATCATCTTATATATTCAGATTATTCAGAAAGCTCATATTGACACGGGCCCTCGGCTGTAATAACCCACTCTCGCTCCATTCCAACCTCTCCATGCTGGCATCACTTGCCCTCAACGTAATGCATGCAAACACAATTCAAACAAGGCCGTTCTGGTGTATACAGCAACCCGCCGTCCCTCCACCTCATCCACTTCAATGTCAAAGCGCGGAGAGTGGGTCTTAATGAGAGCAGGCTGCAGATGAAAGGGCTGCTGGGAGAAGCGCAGATTGATTGATGACTGAGGGTCTTTAATCAGCAGCCCAGCTCCAAACATGTTGTACAACAGCGGCGGGTGCGCGGCGGTCTGAACCGCCGGCCCGGTGCTGACCCTCAGGCCACACAGGGGAGGGACGGAAAAGTGGTGAATGTGTGTGTTTACGTGTGTGTGTGTGCTGATATAACCCAGCATTGACTGATAAGTGTGTGTGACAGTGAGAGATTGCTTATTCGTTTGTGTGTTTGTAGTTGACTGGCAGGTATTGGCAAGCGTTGACCTACAGGCCAAGGCAGTGTGTGTGTGTGGTGTGTGTGGTGTGTGTGTGTGCAAGGATGTCCAGCCTATCAATCCACAGAAATGAGCTCTGGGAGGGGGATGTGTCCTTGGACGGACTCTGTTCTGATCCGGGGTCAGTATCGTATTTCCTCCTCTCTGGCAGAGAATTGGAAGTTCAAGGAGGTAAACTGATCTCCAATCAGAGCTTAGAATAAAGTTCACCTCCGAGCAGGTGCCTCATTAGAGGAATCAATAATGGAGAATCTCAGATGATGATTATTGATCACAGTATAGATTGGTTATTGAGCTCTGTACTGCCTTCTGTTTTTTCTCTCCTGCTTTAATGTTGATCTTGTTTGCTTTCTGTTTATCTCTCTCTCTCCTTCTTTACTTCGACCTTTTAATGCAGAAAATGACGTGGAAGTCCAGACAGGCGGACGTGGACACCTGCAGAATGAAGGGGAAGCACAAGGTAGAAAACACACACAGACACACTCTGACACCTCTGTGCTTGCACCTTACATTTATTTATACAATATATATCACCCTTCTTTTACATAGTCACATACAGTATCACACAGTGCAGATGTAACACATGTCGTTTCTCACAGTTCTGCCTGTTTCCTTCCCTCCTTCATTTAAACATACACATTAAGAGACACAGAAGGCCCTGCAGGTGCAATAACACATGCCTGCAGTTCATATAACCGTCTCCTACCACAATTAATTGAGCACATCAGTTGGAATATTTATATTAAATAGCATTTTGTCTCGATCTCGACTGTGAAAATGAGCAAAGATTTCCTTTCACCCCTGTAAACCTGTACCATGGGAGTGCCACAAGGTTCGATTTTAGGACCACTGCTCTTTTAATGTCTGTTTGTGTGTGGGTATGGGTTAGGGTACTCTTTTAAATTACTACTTTTGTGTGTAATCTCCTGTGTTTTTGGGGGGTGGGGAATGTACTGTATTTGGTTCTCTTTTAAAGGACCAGTTCGCCAATTTTCAACCTCAGTCCTATCATGCTATTATGGGGAGCTAATGCCGTTATGGTAAAAAAAAAATGTAATCTGGCTCCGTGCCTTTGGAGGAAGTTATCTACTTCTCCAATGGGCCCTGAAAAAACCTCCGCCAGACCACGTAAAATGCGTCATTTGGCGGAGGCCAGGGAGCTCGCCAAACTACACTTCCTCAAACTAGGACGCCCGCCTCCGATGTCATGTCTCGTTCAAAATCGTCAGGTTTGAAATGTAGACTGCAGACCTGAAGATTTTTTAGACGATTGGTATATTCTTGTCGGATTTTAGATTCTGTATCGCTCCAACCCATTGCCTGCAGCGAAACAGTATTATTTCACTCCAGCGTCTCTCGTTGGGCCGTTCCTTTTAGAGGGAGGGGCGCAATGCACATTGGGTGTTGTAAGAATGTAGAGCTGTTTGTACAACTTTCTCCACAGCTATGGCGCCAATTTCAAATATTATTGCTTCCATCGATTACAAAGAACACCAGCTTTGACTGACAGTGGCTTTTTCCAGGGGCGAACTGCTCCTTTAATGTCTAGTCTTCTCTTAATGTCTATGCCTTTTTAATCTTTTATATTTTTACTTACCTGTCTAGGGACTACGTGCGGAAAAAAAGCAATTTGCTAAAACCCAACACAATACATCTCTCCTAGTTTTATACTGTATAAGGTCATTGTCCCAGCTCAAATAAAGAAACATAATCTAATCTAATTTATTGTTCTAGAAAAGTTTTGAAAGATGCATTAAAATCTGCTGAAAATATCTCCGAATGTATCAGGAGGACATTCAGAAGAAAGAGCGTCTTGTTTCAAAAAGCTTATGTGGCTTTCTTTCTTAAAGTATAAAAGACACAAAAGTCACTGTGGACTTTCTCTCTCCTCTTTCCTCTCCCCGACTGCGCTCTCTAAAGGACGAGTGTCACAACTTCATCAAAGTCCTCCTGCAGCAGAACGACGACACCTTGTTTGTGTGCGGGACAAATGCTTTCAACCCCTCCTGTCGGACCTACAAGGTAAGGATCCCACACACGTATAAAGGTGCACACTGTGCACATACAGACTCTTAAAACTCCTTTTATCTGTATCTGCGATCTATCTCAGGCCTATTTTTCAAACCCAAACTATGTGGGAGTTTTTTTAGGGGTGGGGGTGAGCTTAGAGGAGATGGACAAGGATGGATGACTTTCACAACTCAGCAGGTCCTCCTCCTATGTCTTTATCTCCAGGTGTACTTTGACACGCTCGATTTAGAAGCAGAGAAACCTAACTACCTTCGTTCTTGAACTCACACACACACACACACCAGTGCAAAGGCAGGCCTGAAACCCGATTCAACCCTCTCCTGTAAACAGACGCCTCGCTGGCCGTATTCGTGCGGGCATGTCTGGAATAGTTTCAAGATTCCCTCAGACGATGCAAAAACCGCCGTGTGAAGAGGCATTTTTAATGACCTCGAGTCAAGACTGAGAGCAGGTAGACGGTAAGACAAAAATGATGGACGAAAATAGAGATGTCAGGAGATGATAGACGTGGAGAGGAAAAAGAAAGATCGGCATACAGAGAAGCAGATGGATTTATAAAAACAGGGTTTTTAAAGCAGACAGGCGGGCTGAAAGACAAACACATTAAGTTGACGGGCTGTCTTCAACGCGTCCCAATTTCTTCCTTCCCTAGTGAAATAAATCTGCTGGTTTTGATGCATAAGTGTGAAAAGTGAGCAGCTTTTCATACATTGAGTAAATCTTAGCTCATTCATGATACAGTTTTAACTACCTGTAGCAGCTGGGCTCACGGTAAGGACAACAGGACAGCTCAGTTTAATTGCCAGTTATTCAAGTTCTTCCAAACTTTTAAGGCACACGTTGCCTGAAATATGCTCCAAACAAACAAAAGTGCAGGAAATGCGGTTTCAACATCACTGTCATTTCATTCAAGTATCCGGAGGGGCTATGAGCTGTCATCCAGAGGAATCAGATAAGAACAACATCGTACAGGCAAAGAGAGAAAGATGTAGGAATAATCAGAGAGACAGGCGGAGAGACAGAAAGAGGTTCTGTCCTGAAGGATGCTATTGTTTGCTTTGTTAGGATGATGCGGTGGTCACGGCACACAGTGATGTTATCTAGGTGGCCTGTGGGGAAAACTCTCCTGCTTTGCTTCACTAGATCTGTTTACCAGAGAAACAAGACATCTCCGCTCGGTTGCGTTCGCGGTTCAGCATGCTAAGCGCACAGAGAGGACGTCTTTCAGTGCACAGACTCCTCCTGCAGGGAAAGTGGAATTTATGTCTCTGCATTTATCAGGCGTGGTTAGCTTTTATAGCTCCTCCGGTTATGGTTTCAAGGTTTGTGTTTTCGCTGTGAGCTGCGCTGATATTGCTGCCAGTCTGGTGGAGTTAAAGGGGAAGTGAGGGGAAGTGCTGTTGAACAGAGTGAGGCCTGGTGAAATGCAAACACACACAGGCACGCACGCATGTATGCTTGTGCAAACATGAAAATCAATGCAATGTGTACATAAATCACTGGTGTTAACATGAGCTTAAAACAAATTAGGAATGTTTGTTTGTAATTCTGTGATAAGTAACACATCTGTCGGTAACAATATGATAAAATACAGTTTATTTTGTGTGTTCATTAAAACCTTTGTGCGCATTTTAAACATCTTCTGTCCTATTAGCATATTTTAGCTAATGTACTTCAATCTGCTCTTTGCCTTAATATTCCACCAAGTACAGTGTCATTATTTTACATGAATAAAATAGCCATTTTAGACAAGGGCTGTCACTTTACAATAGAAACTTGATATATTGTTCGAACCTGGTGAATTATTAATAGTTCTGTAAAAAAAGCGATCAAACGCTTGTCCATGAACAAGTCCCAGAATCCTCTCACGTTTGAAGCAGTGTGCCTTGTATTCCACGCAGCCAGCTATAAACCAATGGAGGAAACTAACGAACCAAGCTGTTGTTAACCTTTCCTGCTTCAGCGTCCTGACCGTAGTCAGAAAGCACAGGGGAGACTTATTGTTGTTCTGCTCCACGGCCGAAGCTGTAGCTAGCTTCGGGGGCTAACACTGTCACTTTAATACAACAGCAGCATGCAGCAAGCAAGACAAGGGAGCGCGGCTTCAGTGTTGCCAACTGTTAACCAACGAAAGTAGCTAGCTCTAGCTCCAAAAGTCGCTAGAAGTCGCCAGATGATGTCATACGCTCATTTGCATAATGCTTAGTTAATGCTTGGTTGTGCCACGCCCGCCCATGGACGCTGCTGCGCACGGGACAAAAGGAGAGAGAGCAACTCGGAGCTGTTGGCAGAGGAGATTACTGCGATTACTCTGAGCAGCATACATAAGAATGAATTACAATATGATACATTTCACTGGTCTGAAAAAGTCGCTAAGTTGGCAACGCTGCGCAGCTTGAGTCTTGAGAAGTCAAAGGCTTGTATGCACAAACACACCCTAAACTGTACATTGGGTCTGTTGTTTATACAGCTAGCGAACACTCCTTTCTCTGCTTATCTGCTACCACGCCACTCTTACGCACTCAGCTCTTCTGGTATAAGACCGATCATCTCGACACCAGCGCACCTCATTAGTGTTACGTGTCATTTGAACAAATTCCACATCACGTTGAATTAGTTTGAACTTTTGATTTTTAAATAACTGGATCAATATGTCATGACGCAAAGTCAGAGGGTAAAATATCAACAGCTCAAATGTTGTAAAAATCATCACTAATCACTTTTACACAAACCTTCAAATATCATACAAATGTCGGGGCACAAGTGTGTGGACAGAACAGAAGTGTGTGTACGCACCCATCCAAACACTGACAACTGTGCAAACAGGCAAACATACAACACACACATTTTCAAAATCATCAGCAACACACACACACACACACACACACACACACACACACACACTTTGTGGTGCTGGCAGCCTGGCAGACTCTCTGGGCAGATACCAGGCCTTTGATGGCGTGCTGGGCTCATCCACTCTGCTTGGTCACAAGTGTGTGTGTGTGTGTGTGTTTGTGGTTAAGTCCACCTTGGCCACAGTTTGCCTCTCCATCTCCCCAGTGTGACAGCGCTGAAAAGAGCTTCTGTTTCGGGGCCAGCCTCATCCCACATTAATCAACAGCGCTGCAAGGGCGAGCGAGGGGGAGGAGGAGGAGAGGAGGAGGGGTGGAGGGGGAGCAGAGGTGGAGGAAGACGGAGACAGAGGGGGCATGGAGGGCACCCGCCCCAATCAGCTACTACCCACACTGTCTCCTGTTCCGACACCTTTCCTGCCTGGTTACCTCTTTATTTCTACCTCTTTCTTTTTCTACAAATCGTTAGCTTAGCTTCACATTAGCCGCTCGTCACCTTGTGCTGTTGGTGTCAACACAAAAACATGCATTCAAACAGAAAAAACATGGACAGACACCTTGGCACTCACGGCAGAGTCCTCTCCCTCGGCACCTCACAGCACCCATCTCCCTCTCTCTTCTTCTTCCCTTCCTCTCACCCTCCCCCCACCTCTCCTCTCCTCCTCTCCTGCCAGCCTTAATTCCTCCCCCCCCTCTGTCGCTCCCACCGCTCCGCCCGCCATCTTTCCCTCTGTTGCTTTCTCCCTCTGTCACTCCCTTGCTGCGCTGTAATAATAAACACCCCATCCAGCTGGGCTGATATATGACTGGAGTCAGTTTCATCGCCTGTTGCCGGGCGAGGCGGGGGGAAACGGTGGGGAAGCTGGGAAGCAGCGGGTCCCAGGTGATGCGCCTTTGACTTGATACTGGTGGACTGAGGGGTGCTGGGAAATTTTATGCATGCAATTTTATTTGCATTTAAATTATTATTGATGAACACAGGCGGATTTATTGTAGGCAACAAGTTGGAAATGCATCCATGCATCTCTTTTTATACAGCCTTTCCAGAAGCTGATTCCTTGACATGTTTATTATAAAGAAAGACAAAAGCACACAATGTGAATTTATCAGTAGTTTTACATCAACAAGGACAAATAATGAACAACGTTTCTGCTTTTTGTTACCACAACTCTTTCTCCAGAAGATTTATCATTTCAGAAGTTGACGTTTCAGATAAACGAGCTTCTTCCTCTGTTTCCATATTTCTCTCAGCAGCTGCAAAGCCTCCACTTTCCTGCTCTGGTTTAAAAGGTGGTCAGGGAAAGGGTCCATCCTCCCCGGGCTCAGAGACAGGCTGCAGAGAAATGGGCCATGACTATTAATCTCCCAGGGAGATATGTCCTTGTTTGGTTTACACAACCGCTCCTGGCCCAGGTGTGATCCTGTGCACTCGACCTTTATGGATGGGGGAAGGTTGTGCAGGTGGGAAAAATGGCCTCTCAGTTCAGCTGCACACTGTAGGACAAGGATCTAGAAAATACATCAGTGTGTCAGAGCCTCTAAACCAAGACTCTCCTTATCTCCTTTGTGATGATTAATCGTTTGAGGCTGCCCTTTGTGACACCAACAATTAGGACAAAGTCATAAATCAGAATCAGAAACAGGATTTTGGAGAAGTTAAATTTGCTCGAGGACATGCCTCTTTCCTTTTTTATGCTGTAAAATAAACATGAAAAGTTCCGGCATACAGTTAATAATTGGGGCGCAGGCTCGGGTCAGTCTAAGTTTGTCGTCTAAGAATTCACCACTCTTCCGAAAAAGAAAGACACAGAAGCCGAACGCGTCCCTCACCCTGAATACTGATGCTGAACCAATTATAACACTCCTGATGGGCATGTTTTGGATCTACATTGTGTTTGTCTAATTAATTAGCATATAGCCTATGGAAAGCACCAGTGCGCTGTTGTAGTAATTAATTCATCTAGATACACAGCACCCCGAGCCAAGGTTACTGTACATTTGTCTGCCGAGCTCCAGTCGATCCCCGCAGAACAGTGTGTTGTTAAGGCAGCGCTGACAAAGTGTGACAGCCCTACTGTTTCCCTTCCCATTACTTTGAATTGTGTCTCTAGAAAGCTGGAGCACTCCTTTCTTTTTCCGCGGCGAGTGGAGTTGACAGCATAATAAGGTTTGCCTGGTAAACAAAGTGGGAAAAAAAATCCATCCGGCTGTTTAGACATCACATTTCTTTACGGTAATGTTAAGAAATGTTGTGCTTCAGCGTGGCACTTTTATGGAGTGCTATTGGCCAAAATATTGCATATTGCTTTGGACAAGGCTAACAACGAGGAGCAAGCGAGCGCCCCGGCTGTTGTTGCTCCACACATGCCAGCTTGACAGGAGCTGTGCGCGTATCTGCGGCCCGGGCGGGGAGTGTCTTCCTCTGTTCAAACGGCAGGAATAGATCAGTGACAGCCAGCCGAGCCCGGCAGACAGAGGTCAGTGCCTCTGTGAAATCAACTGAGTGGATTGAGGGGTGGGGGGGGAGCCGCTGTGGCGTGAGAGATATGTGCGAGTGTGTGTTTGTGATGTGTCAGAGAAAGGAGGGAGTGTTTGTGTTCGGTGGCTGACACAGACAGAAGCTGCTGACGTTTCAGCCGCCCCGTCGCTCTGTACATCCAGACGCCGTGATTCAGTGGACGCACCTGACCTTCAGCTCCTCCCGTCCCGTATGATTAACTCAGCCAAATCTATAATTACAGTCTCCCCTGTCTAATAAGAATATAGCAGATCTTCATACAACCCCGTCTCTGTGTATTCTGTTCTGAAGAATCAGAAGGCCTGAGAAATCGAGAAATGCACTGCTGCTGATGCCTCTGTGTTTGTTGTAAAAGGTCACTTGTAATTTTCTCTGCCAAATCAGCCTCAACAATTTCTCTGGCAGGGTTTTCCAGCATTGCGCCGGCGTGTGTGTGACCTTTTTAGTGGGCAGATGATAACCGTTTCCGCCGAGACAGGAATAGAAAACAAAATGACCTGTTTTGAGACCAGAAAGGGCGGCGTAAGCCGTTTGCAGCCTTGGCAAACGGCGCTCCTCTTTGTCGAGAGCAAAGGGAGAAAGGAAAGGAAGTGGAGTCGGAGAGAGATAGAAGCCGAGATAGGGAAGAAAAATGAGTATGTATTGTGAACTCTGCAGGAAAACAGTGTGTTCAGTAATCTCCGCTGACCTCGGCCTCTGGCCAGTGGTGCATGGCTTTCTTCTCATCTCTCGCGTGTGTGTGTGTGTTTGGTTATAGCTCTGGTCTTTAGCCAGGGTAAGAGAGTGTCCTAAGGCATCCTCTGGAAGACAAGCCAACCCGTGGTGGGATGATAATAAACTTTCACCCACATCTTATTCTCCGCCGTGCACTGCCAATTGAACAGAAACCAAACTGGGCGCAAAACAGGAAAATCTTGTCGAAATTCCAATTCACAGAGATCATCCCACTAAGCCCGACACCAGACGAGCAGTGCCTCTGAAACAATGAATAAAACCTCAAAATAGCTCATGGAAATGGGACCAATGAGTGACTGAATGATAAAATTAGCTGTGAGTTTGGATGAACTACACACCCAGTGCTGAAAAGGAAACTTTTACATTGACTTGGTGCAGAATTAAAACTAGAATCCAATTCAGGGAACAAGTTTCGCCCAAGGAAATGCTCCAAGCGTAAGACAAAGTGGAGACTGCAAAATCTAGAATAATGACTACTGTATGATCTACTATTTAAAAACCACTGTGGTTTAGAAAAAAGTTCTCACTTCCCCGCTCAGGGCCGTGTGCTCACCCATTTTCCCTGTGCCCATTTATTTCCCCTTCAGAGTGAAAGCACAGACTTCAGAAATCAGGGCAGGGGAAAGCACCGCAGTAAATGGGTTAAAGATCCGTCATGAGGGTTGTTAAAACTCTGCTTTAACACCAAGACAGTTGAAGGATAAAGGATGGCAGTGGGAAGCAAACCACATCCACCCATACTGTGAAACATGTTGTTTTGGAGTATGTCTGCTTTTTCTGTAATCTCCCTCCATGACAGTTTCCCAGACACTCCCAGATGGGCTTCTTTGACAGCTCTCAGCGGGGCGCCGGAGTGCCATCCACAGGATATTAGTTTAGGTCAGAAATAGATGGACACACTCCTGGGCCGGGCACAACAGCTTTTTGGGACTATTTTATCGTGACTCACACCACATTTCTCCACTTTAACACAGGGTTTTTGTAGCAGTGCTTTCACACTGTTTTGACACTTGAACACATTTCCCATTTTCCTCCAACTGGGAGCCAACATTTCCTGTCTTGGTTGTATTTCAAGCCCATTGTTTAGTTTGACAACCCTACATTGTTTTGACCCTCTTTTGACCTTTGACCTTTTTTTGTGACCTTAGACGGACACGCTGGAGGCTCTGGGAGAGGAGATCAGTGGGATGGCTCGCTGCCCGTATGACGCCAAGCACGCTAACGTCGCCCTCTTTGCAGGTAAGACAAACAAGCCTCTCTTAAAGAGGAGGTATTATGCTGTTTCATGTTAAGACATATATTTATGTTACAATGTTGGATGTTCAGACTAAACGTGGGTGAAGTTTCAAATCTGTAGGTAAAAGTATGTAATCCCCAGGCTTCTCACATCGGTCTGCAGGCTGCTGTGAACACCAGGTTTCACGCAGTTTTTTCTACACGCTGCACTTTGTGACGTCAGCAGGCTTCGGAGACCTGGTCAATCAGATGAAAGCGAGCTTGTAGGGACGGGGTTTCTTAACGGGACCAAGTCGTTTCAGGAAGAGGCTGTATGAGGGCCTGCACAGAACTGTAAATTATGCTAAGCTACTCCACAGGTATCACAGAGTGAAATATGAAGCTTGAAATTAGCATAATACCTCCCCTTTAAAGTCACATTTGTACTTGATTACATTAATCATCACTGTGATTTTCACTCTTTAAGCACTTTCTTGTGTAAAATAAGAGAAACTCTTCTGTTGAAGGAGTATAGATGAAGTATGTGTGCCACTACGAGTCACTGGCTGCCATAAGGCAAAAACATTCATGCTAATTTCCTCCTATCTGCACTCATTAAACACTGGAACACGCTGGAGCTAGATGGGAAAGTTGAGTCTATTTGAGTGAGGGGATTAGTTGCGGTTGTATTTAATATTGTTCTTAATACCCTGCGGTTTATTGTAATGGCAGCTCTCTGACAACATGTCAAGAGTGGAGGCCAATCTGTGTTAAACGCAGCAGAGCAGAGCGCTGAACTCGAGGCCGCAGTTGCTCTGCGTGAAGAATTATGCTGCTTTCAGAGCACGTTGGAAACACATCAGTAGCATTGCGGTAACAGAAAAAAACATAATCCCCTTTCTCTTGCTTTTATTGTACTTTTCTGTCACTCTCTTTGTCTTCTGTTCGCTTTCTATCGAAATGCATAACATTCGAAATAAGTCACAAACTGACAGCACCAGGATGAGTCAGCTTTCCGTTGGCGTGGTGCAACACTTCTGATGCAACCGACCCGCAGGCCGCTAAAGACATTCAGTCCCCGTTCATATTTGCTGTGAAGCGATTTATGGCTGCATTGATGAGCTGTCCCTGCCGAGGAGGAGAGCAAACGCCTAGCTTGACCGGTTAATGTGTAGCAGAGCTGCTTGGAAGGGGCTGGAAGCACTGAGTAATGAAGAGGGTTCCTCTGACTGCTATCCTTTCAATTATGTAGTTTGAGTTTCCACTGTGGTTAAAGCCCAGGCAGGCTGAGGTCATGCTGGTGGTGGATCGTGTTCGTCAGGCATGTGTGTGTGCGTACGTGTGCGCCTGTGGGTTTCGGTGGAGCTCTTGGAGACTGTACGCAGGGCCTTCAGTGTTTGAAGTGTGTTTGCGAGAGCGAGCAATTACAAATGTGCAACATGTTTAAGTGTGTGTACAGGCTGTTTGTTGTCCATCAGAGAGTCTCTTTGGTTTGTGTGATTCATTCATTTTCCAGCTCTGAGCCATCTGTAACATGTTTGTGTATGCAGCCGCAGCCGCAGAGAGCAGGAATCTCCGAGTGGCTTTGTGTGTTTTTGTTTTGACTGAACCCTCCTCTCTTCACCTTTTTCTCTTCCTTTATGACTCCCTCTGACTCTCCATCCTCTCCGTCTACATCTATCCCCTCTTATTGCTCTTTCCGTCTCTGCATTCCCTCTCCAGATGGCAAGCTGTACTCGGCCACCGTAACAGACTTTCTTGCGATCGATGCGGTCATCTATCGTAGCCTTGGAGACAGCCCGACTCTGCGCACTGTCAAACACGACTCCAAATGGCTTAAAGGTGAGCGTATGTGTGTTCGTTTGTGTGTGTGTGTGTGTGCGCAAACACATCCTCTGAGGTTGAAAAGCACCAAGCTGACTGACAAGTTAGAAAACAAACCAGAGTTTCGACATGCATGCTTGACCATGTGTTTGTCTTTGTGTGATTGATGATTCGTGTTGGCTTTGTGTGTGCGTATATGAATGTAGGTATGAAGAGCAGCAGCACTTATGCTAATGCTACATGCTCTGTTTGACGCAGTCATTTTGCCAACCTGCGTCGGTAGAGCTGATGTAGCCAGGAAATTGCTCTGCCCCGGGGAGAAACAAGCACAAGTCCAGCCTGTCAAAGCTCAATAGAGAGATTCGCTCTTTCCCTGCATGCAAATTGCTTCTCTGATATGATGGATGATAGATTGAGGCACTCAAGGCTCACACTCGGTGCTTTTCTGCATAATATGACAGATATCTCGGCTGTTTACTGTGAAATATGGTGTCAGAACTGTTTTATCAATGCAAAACGTCACTTTGACTCATCTTTTATGTTGTTTCTCCTCCTGCAGAGCCGTACTTTGTGCAGGCGGTCGATTACGGTGACTTCATCTACTTCTTCTTTCGGGAAATTGCAATGGAGTACAACGCAATGGGAAAGGTAAGCACAGGCCTGATTGTCCCGCTATTGTTTGAAGTCTGATCAGAGGTGACTTCCTATTAACTGGGAGAATTGGGAAGTGCCTGAGGAAAAACAGGATATGGGTGTATCACATAACTGGAAGGAGGCTTTCAGGAGCTGTAAAGTGGCCAAACATTTTTCAGTAACAGATAAACACCGGGCAGGATGCAGGACCCGAAAATAGACCCAAAAAGAAAAATCAGTGGATGCCTGGAGATCCCATTTAGAGGTCTAAATATACCGCTTCAATTGCACATCCACATCCGCGTCTGCCCGGCAACGCTCCCGTTTGACCTGCAGTCTCAATGTTTCCCAGGACGACTTCCACCCAAGTGTCTCTGAGAAATGAGACGAGAAAGTTGAAGAAGAAACGGGCTCTCCTCAGGTTTTACACCAGAGTAACAGACAATTTTCTATTAATCTCCTCAATTCAGTTTTAGCCCCTGCCATGAGAAATCTAATTCGATACCAGGTCGAAGAAAATACATTATGGAAATGAACATTTTTCAGAAGAAATGAAAGAATACAGGAAAGAGGGGTTAAGAACGAGCGAGGGGCCGAGATGAGAGCAGAGCGGAGGTAACGAGAAACACAGACATAATGGATTCGCTGCCAGAAGTGACAGGCACGTGTTACCCCGAGCCTGAATACAGATCAGACCCCTCAATCTGCGGGGTGTTTTGAAAGCAATGTCAGTATAATTATGCGTGTTGTGCCAGAACTGATGGTGCAGAGAGCAATTTAACATTTAGTGAATGGTATCTCTTCATTATTATAGAACAGATTGGCCTTGCCTGACAGTGTCAGCAGTCATTCGTGCTCTGTGGCAAATAGAGAAATCTCTAGAGGCAGGTCCGTGTTTGGGTTAGTTTTAAGGTTGGATTGTTGCACTGTTATCTGGGATACACAAAGGGATAAATATTTCATAACACAGGAGAATTAACAGGTGTTAACTGAGGTATTAGTTGGGCGTGAGTGATCTGTGTGTGATCTGTGCTGGTTTGTGTCCCCTGGCTAACACAGATCAACCAGTGTTCAGTTAACTTTAGTGAGTACACAGGATCCGTCTCCGTCTCTCCGCTCCCTGAACAGAGCAGAGCGTTCCAAACAGGAAGTCAGACAGAAAACAGCATACAGCATAGAGCGTCCGGTCATCAAGTACAGACCGGTACAGACTCCTGTTTTTTTCCGTTTTCATAACAACACACTGAAATCTTGAAAAAGGAACACTTTTAATGAAGTAGTGTACTCATGGTAGAAGCACAAACATCTTGGAATGACGTCCAAATGAGCAGATAATCAACCTCTGAGATGCAAACTGAGCTGTTGTTTGTGTGTTGCTCTGTTTTAACATTGATTTTATCGCATGATTTCGCATTTCTCGCGCGATATTGTAGTTCTCCCGTGATCTTGTAATCTCGCGATTCCAGCTGCTTGGGCCAGCGCTCTGCTGCGCTGACGGACCAGAATCGCGGCGCAGACAGAACATGCCAGATACGGATCCTGTGGGATCGAGGGGTTAGCCCGAATTAGTTGACTTTACTAGAAATTTGCATAGAAACCGGTTGCCTTAAACCACTTTAGATTTTATACACGGTAAAAACGAATGACAATTAATTACAGAAACAAAGAATCTTGAATGAATGAGACAAAACAAGCTTTCATTAGTCAAAATCATTAGTTCACTTCAATTAAAATACTGAATATAACATTTAAGAAATAAACATTATATAAACATTTAATACATTTTTTGTGATCTATTTAATTGTTGCATTTTGATTTTAAGGTTGTTGCATTAACTACATTCTACTTCAAAAGAAAGTGGAAGGGAAGAAATTTAACTCTTAAGTCTCAATGTATAATGGCAACTTGCTCAGTAGTGTTGTGACGCAAACGATCCGATTCTTTTGAACGCCTCTTTGGTGCGAACGACGGGAACAGGAGTCATATAGGTGAGAGCTGTGCTTTTTATAGTTGCGCCCAAATTTCACTGCCCGCCTGAGATCCACTCCGCTTCATGCCAATTACCACAGGTGACACATGATGTTGATAAATTGTTCCTACATTATTCTGCTGCATGTTTCCTTTTATATTTTAAAAGTGCAGAATTTTAAATATGTGTGTTGACACGGAGAATATAGTGCAGGCACGTTTGCAAGTCCGACCGCTCTCTCACCTCGGATCTTATGGCTCCGTTCGGCTCTAGGAAAGGAACGGAGCCATAAGATCCGACTCCCCTCAAAGAGCCGTAATTCCCAACACTATTGCTCAGTAAGAGAGACAGAAGTAGCGTTTGCAATATTTCAACCCTTTCATGACTTGCGTTACAAGCAGAAGTCCTTCAACAGCATATTTAGAAAGTACAGTTGGTGTCATAAAATGTCCCCCTCAGTCATGGTGCAAACTAAACACCAAAATAAAATGGCATTAAATAAGACAAAACAACAAAATGCTAAGTACATGTTTTAACAAAACACATTCAACAACTAGACGAACTAGAAATTCAGTCCAGCACAAAGAATGATGGGACATGTGGCATGATGGGCCGCTGGAGCAGACTAAAGCTGACATTCAACTCACCTGATGTGTGTAATACAGTTTCTATAATCTCAGTGCTCCATGATCTTAGTGCGAACAGGCCCCTGAAGTTGTGTGTATGTGTGTGTTTGATTTAAGGTGTATGTGTGTTTTCTGCGTCTACTTTTGCGTTGGTTGTAATGTAAGGGGAGATGAGGGTGTGTTTATGTGTGGTTGTCTGTGGGGGTGTGTGTGTGTGTAGAGGTCTGGTTTAAATGCATGTTCGCTCCCATTCACACTGTTTACTCTGGGCTACAATTTCAGGTCAGGGTTGGATTTATTGCTGGTAAGTATAGTGTGACAACGACTAATTACAACACTGACTGAGTGATCTTACAGCAGAGTTATAATTACAGCGCCGGCGCCTGTTTGAAGCTGTAGAGTTTAGATTTTGGGTTGCCAGGTGCCGACTCCTTAACAGCATATCAACACATCAATTTACTCTTCTGTGTCTTTAATTTGCTGTGAAGCGGCGAGATGTTGGATTAAGACGCTGTGGCGTCTCCCAGAGAGATTTATCATTCAGGGACTGCACTGTGTTCTGCAGGGAAACACACTCAAAGCTTTGTTATCCTCAGATGTTCAAAGTTTACTCTTGACTCTGGAGACAACATTGGAGACAACAATCTCATCACCAGGTGCATTTAGGGGCTGTTTTGGAGCTTTTAATCGTACTACATAATCTTCATCATGAGTCTGTGTTATGCTAAATTAAGGTTTTATAAGAGCACTTTATTTACTTATTTTTCAAGAAATTTTCACAACAGTACAATCTAGGTACTGTTAAAGAGAAATTGATGCAGTGTACTTAAAATCTCTCCAGGCCAGACAAGGTACTAACTTGTGGTCAGATTGTTAATCCTCCTTAATATACTAAGAGCTCAATTCAGAGTTTGGTGTGTGTCGGAGGCTCGGAGGCGGAACAGATATATTTATATCCAAATGATGACAGTAAAATGTGGTCAAGAGGAGAATACACTGGTCATAAGATCACCAAATATTTTATCAGTTCAAAAAAAATAACCTCTGGCTTGTGAGGGGAATGCCAACAATTTTCTAAAGTAAGGTCTTTTCAACTGAATATATAAAAGAAAATGTATGAAACTTTGTGTGTTTATAGAGGAAACTATATCATGTGATAAACTAACTCAAATGTTTTGGAGTTAGAGGGAAGTGAGGATGTCAGAGTGTGTCAAGTGTTCTGGTTTCTGTTTGTAGTCCGAGTAATATTGACCAATCAGGTATCAGCAGGCTACGGCAGATGCATGAAAAACAGTGTGGAGAGCAAAAGCAGGCGGAACGTAGAGCGCCGTAATGACATCCTGACTCCCATCAGCAGCTATCTGACGATGCTTAGCTTCTTATTATTCTCTATAAACAGACATCTGCGTGCTAACAGCTAACAATCCGTTCTAGATCTTAAATTCAACTTGAGATCAATTCCCTGACGCGATGTCATGAAAGCCATTCAGTGTTCAGGTTTCCCGACTTCCTCAAATGCATCAGAAGTGATCAATCTGACCTCCGTTCAACAAACAAGCATCTTAAAAGTAGTTTTCTTCTCCTCTTGAGGACAGACCTGACAAAGCTTCATTTTTACTTTTTACTAATCTGCATCATGATGTTGAAATTTCGGCAAAGGCAAGACCCGTTAATTAAAGTCAATCACAAGAAAAACGGGTTCCTTTTTCTGTGAATGTTGCAGCATGCAGAAAAGGAAGTCTTTTATCGCTAACCGCTGGCTACACGCCCCGGCGTGTTCACCGTTGTCCCCAGAGGCTGTGTAGTCAGACTATAGCAGATGGGATCTAAGATTGCTAGTAGCATAACACATTGGAATCTTTGACCAAACTGCTCCTGGTTGTGTTGCATTGTGGGTAATGAAGGCACCAAGAAAGAAAAATGCTTAGAATAAAAACAAAGCATATCTCTGGTTTCACTGCATCCATTAGATTCCATTTTTACCCATTTCCATTAGATTGGTTGAGCTCTCTTTTGGTGACTGTTAATTTGAAACCTGTCGCATGCAACTAAATTCAAGCTTCTCACTGTGTGTCTTTGTCAGGTGGTGTTTCCTCGAGTAGCCCGGGTTTGTAAGAACGACCGAGGCGGCTCCCCTCGCGTCCTGGAGAAGCAGTGGACCTCGTTCCTAAAGTCCCGCCTGAACTGCTCCATCCCCGGCGACTCCCACTTCTACTTCAACATCCTGCAGGCCGTGACGGATGTCATCCACATCAACGGGAGGGATGTCGTGATGGCAACCTTCTCCACACCTTACAACAGGTAGGCGGGAGAACAGAAACTAAATGAGGCGTTTTATGCAGCTCTCCTCCCTCGTCTCAAATAAGGTCAGGTGTGTCAACAACCGCTGTGCACCTTCCATTTATTAACGCGATCATCTCTCTCAGGCTTAAATCGTTAAAGAAATGCCCTCAATTCATCAAATGATGACAGCGTGACCTTTGTTAATGTTAGCAGCGGTGCCCTGCTGTGCCTCTGTGCGACATGTAATTTCTGTGACTTCTGGGTCAACATTAACATCTTCCGTCAAAACACTTTGTTGCTCTTTTGACATGTAGGTGTTTCATTTTATTTTCCCCTTTCTATAATTCATATTCAGAGCTGCTTTCATATTCAGAAGGCGCTTGTTATCTAAATTGAAAATTACCACAAAGCCATAGAGCCGGGCTGATAGCTCGCACATATTGTAATTTTCCATTTTATGGCTGCTTTTTAGCAGATAAGACAATTGCTTGTGACAATGCAATTGAGCGTGGTTAATGGACATTAAAACCCAATGAAGCAGTGCCTCTGAAAATTTCTATAAGCGCTGGTTTTGATCCTGGCATTAATTTTCCATTTCATAGTCTGGGGGTGAAATTAGACGGAGCACATTCAGAGAGTCGGCAGCTCTCAGAGTTTGTGTCGCTTAATTGTCTGTCTGGAAGTGTCGCTGGCCAAGTCGCTTGCTAACTAGCTCCCTCGCTGACCATCTCTCTGCCTTGTTAGCCGCCTGATACAACAGACATGCGACTGTCTCCCTCTCTGTACATATCCAACACAGAGGGTAATGACTGTAATTTAGTAGCTTAGCCAAAGAACCAACAGCTCTCTGACCTCGCTCTTTATAATACCGCCCTTGTGTCTGCTGTCTCCCCGATGTCTCCGTGAGTTTAACCCATGATGCAACTGCAAGAAAATCCAGCCAGCTGAGATTCTTTTAAAAAGAGAGTCTGATAAAGAATAAACAAGTCCTAGTATCATTTCTAATTTATGACGGCAGATGCAGGAGAAATAGAAACGTGACTCAGCAATATGCTATGCATTGATTCTCCACGGGCAGACAGAGCCGGCTGCTATCACAAGACGAGCGTTTTTCCCCTTAATAAGAAGATAATCTGTTGTTCGTGTTTCTTGCCCTACAGTGGACTTGTGGTGAACTTTGATGCCTTAAGGCTTCTGGGGAAACCCAGTGTTGGCGGGAATGTGTGTCCTCATGAGGCTCGGCAGGCAGAGACACAAAAAGACTACTATATTCAATAACACTGCAGCACGTAGGCCAATATAACAGCACTGACACCGTCAATAACACAGAATTTAGAGTTATTACCACTAAGTTAAGAACAACCTGCAAGGTTTTTACCATTAAAAATGTCTTTTAGAATAAATGCAGGAAAAAAACAGGACTGTATAACCCATTATGAACATGCAACAGCTAAAATGAGCCGTCCCTGAGGGATTTAACCCCTCTGAATGGGGATGTAAATCCATTTCCCATCCCCTGGTGATAGTCCAGACTTGGCCAGGTGTTTCTTTGATATGTTCAGTTGGGAGGATTGTTTATGTGTGTTTTTCTCTGTGTGTGTGTGTGTGACATGGCAGTATTCCAGGCTCGGCGGTGTGTGCCTATGACATGGCGGAGGTGGCCAACACGTTCACAGGGCGTTTCAAAGAGCAGAAATCCCCGGACTCCACCTGGACGCCTTTTCCTGAAGAGAAGGTTCCCAAGCCAAGGTAGAACAACAGCTAATTACCACAACACACACACTATGCACACACACACAGGATTTACAGTAACACAGCTGCACAATCTCTTCCTGCCTGTCTCACAAGATATATTTAAACTCATTCTAAAATCACCTCATTTCTAACTCGTGTTGTGTCATATTTGCATACATACCGACTGTTTCTACTTAAATAAGCGGTTACACATCCTATGTCACACTGCGTCCCGCCCACACACTTTACGCACATGCACATCCACACGCATGCCACCTCGTTTCCCACGTGCACCCCGAACACATTACCTCACCTCTCTCCCCCACACGCAGCTGCATCAAAGGAGCGTTCACTATCAACAAATGAAGCATGAGATCATTTTACAGATGGCTGCCTAATTCCACAAATGCACCAGCCTGATCAATCTACCATCTATTGCTTTGCTAATTAGCGCGCTAAGAGCTGCTCTCCTATCCTGCAGAAAAAAAAGGGATTTACTACAAAGATCTGGGCCACGATAATTGTTGGTACCCCATGTGTGTGTGTGTGCGAGTGTGTGTTACCATATGGTTGAGGAGGCAGATTTAAAAAGGGCCTGCACTGTACTTCCTTTGCCGTCATCTCCATGCATTGTGTGAACGGGACTATATGTGCAAGTTTCCTCAATTAGCATATAATTACTTGTTGATGTTCAACAAGGTCAGACGTAGAAAAAACGAGATGTACCCGCCGTTGTTTCTGCAGCGATTGATGTGATTGATTTCATTTCCATCCACTGGTGCGTTCTGAGCGTTTATCTGCA
The DNA here is from genome assembly GCF_022749685.1 of Semicossyphus pulcher. Lineage (NCBI taxonomy): Eukaryota > Metazoa > Chordata > Actinopteri > Labriformes > Labridae > Semicossyphus > Semicossyphus pulcher. Next base: position 12,579,379 of record NW_027211737.1, on the reverse strand, counting down.
GGCAAACAGACGGAGGGTTGTAACAATGCCACCCAGGTCCGGCCCTGCAGCAGACTGTTCCTCCATGTGTTAGACGCTCATACTGAATCATTTACAGGTTTTCATATTAAGAGATGTCTGTTTCCGTTCTGTGCTCCATATGTCGGCTGACAGAAATGTAGCTACTACAAAGAAACTGTAGCTGCCTTTTTTTTTTTTTACAGTGACAAAAGGTTGCACATGCTGGCTTTAAGATGCTGCAGGTGCCCTTAATTTCACAGCATCAAATTGGAGGTTAACTTCACATCAACAGCAGCAGATTTAAACTCATCTGTTTCGGGGATTTCTCTGTAAATTAAAGAAGTTTTAAAGCAGTTAACGAAAATTATGACTAAAAATGTTGGTCAATGACCTTTTTTCCATGACCAAGACGAGGCGTTGACGAGCTAAAAATAGATGATGTTGATAATAAAAACTCTGATGTGTGTTTTGTTTTCCTTAACGAGGCTGTCTGCTTCAGTCAAACTGTTTAAATGAGAAGCGATGATGAATATATAAAAAGTTTTAACGGTAAAAAACGAACACTGCTGCTGTAAATGAGGCAAGAGAGGAATGTGCAGCATGTGCTGCTGTAACTGCACGGCCTTGTTCTGTGGTTTTACATGCTTAATGTTGAGTTCCAAAAGTTTCCATACACATATAACCTCAGCTGAGGATCTATATTACCCTGGCAGAACAAATTAACTCAGGAATTCAGGAAACAATTAATGTAAGGACGGATGAAACAGCTCTACAGCAGATTGAACCTGTATCAGGCTAATTGAAATAGTAATTTGTATGAGTCATTTCTAGTGTAGTGTAATGCCCTTTTTTATTTACTACAACTGGACTAAAATGTTTCGATTGTTGGTCAAATCAAACTATAAAGGGTAGAAATGACTACAACTAATGCAAAGTGTATCTTAAAGAGTTAAAAAAGCAGTTAAAGATTTCATACAGTATTTTCCTTTTTCGTCTTTATAGAAAGATGTCTGTGACGGCTGTCAGCCATCCAGCCTGGGGCCGGTCTCACAAAGAAAGACTTTGACTGTGGCTTAGATATAACAATTAATCATGTTTTAGATAGACGTTTCACAAAGCAGTTCAGTTTTTGACTATCTTAAGCAGGACTATGAAGCATTGAATTCTGGGTAAATTTTTCAAAATAAAAAAAATGGCCGACCGAGTAAACGCATGTAACCGCTGAGATCCGTTTAACCCGGCAGAAAATGTTGGTCTGTTGGAGGAATTCAACAGTTATGAGGGCATTCTGCTTGGAAAATTCAGCGACGAGTGTAACGCCAAAAAAAATGATATAGAAAAAAAATTGCAACAACAGTAAACTGTGTTAATCTGACCGTTGAAAGGACCATCAAAGACGTTTGATGCTACTGCTCAGTCACTGATTGTTACCATGGTAACATGGGTCTTATAGCTTAGTTAGCCTGGGGGTTTATAGTTTCAAATCGAGCCAAATGAAGACTGGCCTAACACTATAGACTATATATATTGTGAAACTGGCCCCTGGTCATGGTGATTCGAAACCTAATCCAAAAGGAAACTGGACTTGGTTGAAGTTCTTAAAGATGGAAATATATGTCTGGCTGCGTCCACCCACCAGGCAGTTCAGAACTGAAGAAGCCTTTCAGGTGAGAGGTGAAGCATCTTCAAGAACTTGAAGTCCAGTTGCCTTTTGGATTCATCTTTGAAGTCTTTATAGAAACTTTATCAAACTACATTTTCCTTTAGATATGTCTCCTGTCCCAGTACACACATGATAGAGATGGATGCAAAATGCACAGACTGTCTGAGGGATTTTTCTTTACTCTTGGATTCCCTTCATTCTTCTATATATATATAAAAAGGACGTTTTTATAGGAAGATGGATTGATATTTCACTTGAGTACCTAGGTGTATATATATTTTTTAAGGGGTTTGATCCTGACATGTTGACAGCTTCAGACATTCAGTGGCCAGCTGGCTAATATTTTCAGTACCTGGTGTGGATTATGTGGTGTGGCAGGGAATCAAAGATCACGCAGTAAAGGGGTTTTACAAGCTCTCAGAGGTGAGATGCCTGCAAAGGGGATACGCTATCAAAAGCAGCTTCTCTTTTACAAGCAGCTCACCGACTCCCTGTAAAAGGATCAGATAGATAGGATGTCTCGCTGCTTTACCCTCAGTGCAGAGAAAGAGAAGACATCTTGTGTCCTCTGCTCTGACCCGAGCCTCCTGGAGGGAGTGTTTAGTAATTTAAGGTTGAACTCTCATTGATTTCAGGGAAGTTAAACTTTCTGTCCCCCTCCGGGTTTTTCTTTTCTTGCTTTTTCCTCCTTCTGCTCACTTTTCGTTCCCTCTCATCGCCTTCCTCTTCCTCCTCTCCATTTGCAGGCCTGGAAGCTGTGCCGGCACTCCGTCCTTGGAGAGGTACAAGGTGTCCAACGAGTTCCCCGACGACACGCTCAACTTCATCAAAATGCACCCTCTGATGGACGAGGCCGTGCCCTCCATCGCTAACAGGCCCTGGTTCCTCAAGACCATGGTCCGGTATGTATTACACTCACTCCAAAGGGCATCTTCATCACGGCTCTATGAGCCTCTTCAGCTCTGGGTAATAATTACATGAAGTGCTGCTCTGAGAGTCAGTCTCATTAAAACACAGTAGTACTCCAGCACAAACCAGAGCCTGACCTATTTTCTCTTTAGTGGAGGAAACAGATCTACACTTTCTCTCCATGAGTGAGCGCGCAGTGATGTGATGAAGATGTATTTGTTCTATGAGAGGTCTTAATGCAAACACAGGTTTTATATTTACACTCATAAGCTCTTATTAAGGAGATGATTCCAGCTCTGCTCAGTCTGATGGAAACTGCGTGTTTAAATCCTCCTGGGGTTTTTCAAAGAGAGGACACTCCAGTTAAAACTATTTCTTGTTCTTCTGTGCTTGGCTTTTCCTACTGAGTTTCTGGAGTTGAGCCCATTTCCCAGAAGCCACTGCACTGTGGCTGATGCCGTTTGATCATAAAGGTCTGTCTGGCTTTTAGCTACTCTCCGCACAGACGTTTCAGCCGGCCTCTGGGGGAATACGACAGCAAACCGCCATCCCATCTTCAAGGAAAAAGTAGCTGACAGGGCATTTAGAAAGTGAAGAATCCATGTGGACCTGCTTCTGAATTGCATCTGCTCAAAATTTAAGGTGGTAGGGATTCTTGCCAGTCCCCTGACAGGTCTCAGTGGTGGTAAAATCACTTTAAAGATGAGCTACATAAAGAATCCTTCATAGGTTTTACAAATTATTTGCATCAGATCACATCTCACGGAGGTCTGACCTAAATACGGCGCGGGCTTAGTCAGAACCTGAACCGCTTTCATCGAGTTTATCCCGACAACTCTCTGTTCATTAGTGCAACTGTAACAACCATATTAAGAATGAGAGTGTTTCTGTTTGTGTCTTTACATAATCAGCTATCAGAGGGTTTTATTTGATTTGAAATGACACCACATTGAGCAGAGGCTCGCATGTGAGTCGGAGGCAGAAGTTAAAAGCATTATGTAAGCTCGGGAAGCATCATGAAGCCATGTGGAGTGGAAGAAGAGCCATTCTTTTAAAGATATGTGTCACGATGTGGAATACTATTCTTGAGCTGAAGTCAACCGGAAAGAAAATCAGTAATAGGGTTTGATCCTTGTTACACCCCTGGAGAGGACGCCGCGATATAAAGCGGGGAGAGAGGCTTCCTGTCCGGAGACTTTCTGCGTGCGGTGAAAAGGACCTCAGCTGGCTGGGCACAATGAATCAAACTGAGGGGGGAGACTCTGAAGAATCCCCCTCTTGAGATTTTTATTATCCTGAATTGGAAAGACAGTGAATGTCTCGGTCCTTGAGATTGTATTATTTCGCTGAGATCAAATCCCATTGACACAGTCCTTGGAGCGGCCGTTATGCTTGAATAGATGAAAACCACATTGGACCTTCAGATTGCTGTTATTGTTGATTGGATGGAGCCACGTTCACGGAGCATTGAGGAGATATTTAAAGGAAACAGGAGACGAGACGGGATAACAGGACATGGCTCGTGGTGTAAACTGTACTTTCTAGTAAGATTAAATTTACATTCATCACATCCAAAATACATTCTGGACCTTTTCGCCCGTTTCACACAGAGGAAACTCTGAGCTGCGTTAATGAGGGTAAATGTGGACTTCCTAGATTTCCGGATAAGCTCTCATCTTTAATCCTTAAATCCTATCTCCTTCAATTATAAAAATCATTAAAACAAGCATTTGCATAATACACTCTGATGTGCAGATATTTACCTCTTTGATAACTGAAAGAGTTTTTGGCCCTGGAATTAATTGAGAGATAGATATCGGCATCTGTGATGCAAAAAACCAGAAGCCAAAGTAAGAGAGGTATTTCTTAAAACCTGCTCTCGCTATTTGATCAGGTTGAATTTTCCGTCCAACGCCCACAAGCAGGAGAGGGAACTCGTTCAAAACACACTGACTGGCAGGTGTCTAATACGCTAACTGGAATGTGTATTTGACAAATAATGAAATGAAAATGGATTTTCACGCACATCCACCTGCTGCTGAGCCAACCTGTGCGATCAGCAGCTGTCAATTAGAGGAGGAAGTATTGCTGCAACTGTTGAGCAACTTTCTCTGTCTGTTTTTTTTCCTGAGAATCTACCTGACGTGCCCCGTGGCAATCTGATTGAGTTACTAATCAAATAACAATCAACTAAAGAGATTACTAAAACCGTGTAATCTCTCCTTCTGTTCATTATTCTCTTTGAGACATCTGACGTATGATGGACGGCAAATCAATTGATTGATTGATTGATTTGATTACATAATTATTACCAGAGGGGGTTAAAGTACACATGTTGTTTACTCAGGTGAAAGAGGAGAAACGACGCTGATCAAGTAGAAGTTCTGATAGAACTTATTTACTGCAGAGCGAGTGAAGACTCATCCCAGTGTGAAAGTTAAATCTGCCCTCTGAAGGACGTTTCTACCAGCTGTTTCTGTGCAAAGCTAACTGAAGCTCAAAGTCTTAAACTTCCATCGTTCTGTAGTTAAAATAAAAGAACAATACTGAGAATAATAAACCAGAACTTTACTCCAACCTGTAAATCGGATTGCTGCTCTAAATCTGCTTCATGATGGTCAAGGACATAACACACAAGACGTCTCCTCTCCAGGGTCCAGCTTCTATCGCTTGTCTGTTTACTTCATTCCAATGTGTAATATGCATGAATAAATACGCCAAGCAATCTTCTTTCCTAAGTCTCATTGTCCCAACTATTTTGGTTGAAACCAGTCTTGTTGTTGGGAAGGCGACGCATAATGATACAAAATAAAAATTGCATAAACAAAATTCCACCTGAAGCTGGGCTGCGGTGGTGCAGTCGTTAGCGCTGTCGCCTCACAGCTAGAAGGTTCCTAGTTAGAATCCAGGTTTGGACGTAGGGTGCCTTTCTGTGTGGAGTTTGCATGTTCTCCCCGTGCTTGTGTGAGTTCCCTCCAGGTACTCCGGCTTCCTCCCACAGTCCAAAGACATGCTCGTTAGGTTTATTGGTGACTCTAAATTAGTGTGAGCGTGAAAGGTTGGTTGTCTATGTGTCAGCCCTCTAACTGACTGGCGATCAGTCCAGGGTGTAACCCCGCCTCTCGCCCAATGACAGCTGGGATAGGCTCCAGCCCCCCCGTGACCCTGAACAGGAAGCGGTATAGATAATGTTGAGATATTTATTTTCAAATGTGGGAGTGAAGAAAAATAGTGCAGATACCTGAAAACCTTACTCTAATGCAGTTACAAAGTGTTTGTACTCGGTTACTTTATTATACGTTCTTTTTTATTGCTGCTAGTTGCTTGTAGCTTTTTATGGATGCAAATTTAACAAGTTTTGAATGTAGTCCAGTAGAAGGAGCACTGTACAGCGATAGAGTTCAAACATTTGCATTGAATACCTGCTATCGGCCTCCATCAATTGCTCCTTTGTTGCTGTGCACACTGATGGACTGATTGGTGGATTTATTCAACTCTCTGATCCTTCTTCCAGGTATCGCCTGACGCGCATCGTGGTGGACAATGAGGCGGGTCCCTACAAGAACCAAACGGTGGTCTTCCTGGGGTCTGAGAAAGGCATCATCCTCAAGTTCCTCGCCAAGATGAACAACGGCTTCCTCAATGACAGCCTGTTTCTGGAGGAGCTCAACGTCTACAACCCTGACAAGTACGTAGCTCTGTGTATAAGTGTGAGAGATGGATAGAAAGTGAGAAACACATGGATACAGTTGCTAGAAACAAAGCAGGGTCAGTTATTACATGTGCTATAGAAAGAGTGTGTGTGTGATTTTACATGTTTCCAACCATCTCCCGTCTCGGGCCAACCCAACAACCCACCAGCTCCACCAGTCCCAGCCAGTTCCCCCGACCCGGGCTGTATAGTGGATCCAGCCAACCAGATGGCTACTCTATCATTTAAAAGAGTTTTATCAGGTTACACTCCGCCCGACCACAGCTACTAAATTAAAGACACAGACCCTGAGGCTCTGGATAACGTAGCGCTGTGGTTCTCGACCACAGTGGAGACCAGCTCCTCCAAAATCGCTGGCTGATTAAAGGAAACGCACACACACACTCGCACACCGAGGTCTGTGTTTGTCTTTAGAGCCAACTCGGGATCTCTCTCTAATGTAATACACTGCTGTTGGTGCATGTATGCTGGGCATGGCAGAGTGAGCGACTTGAGCATTAATATGTATTTGGAGTAGAAGTGAATAAGGGAAAAGGAGCCACAGGATGACCCCTGCCAAAGCTAACATTTAGTTAAGAGGTAATGGATAAAGGGGATCGAATAAAGCACAGGGGAGAGGGAGAGAGAAAAAAGGAGAGGAGCACAGCGACGAATATGTTATTGCTGAGAAGAAGAGGGGAAGGAGAGTGAGTTCTTGACAGGAGGGCTTTCAAGGTTAGCACTGTTTGTTATCCAACATGCTGCGTCCATGTGACGAGCCGTATGGAGGGGATGAAGGGCAGGCCTCTCCTCTCCCCTCCCTCTATCTCTTGTATCTTGCCTCTCCTCTCCTCCGTCTCTCTGGCTGAGGCCGAGCATTCGTCGGCTGCCGGCCATCTGGCTTCAGTCGCGTACAGTAAGTGACTTTGCCCGCCTGCCTCCCTGCCCACCTGGCAGGATCAGCGCAGGGCCCCGATTGGCGTGCATTACCCAGTGTAGATGGACTCTAAGCTCTAATTGAGAGCGTTAATGCGGGGGCCAGAGCACTGCGAAGGGAGGAGATTAAATCCCAGGAGCTGGATGGCAGGATGGAGGGAGGGATGGATGGAGAGGAGGGATAGAAAGCTCGACACGCCCACAGGGATTAGAGTGTGCTGCTATGAGGCCAAGCAGACAAAGAAGACTAGCAGGGATGGAAGAATAGTGGAGTGGAGTGGGAGGAGGGTGGAGGTTAATGTTAGTGGGTTTAACAGTTAAGTGCGGTGTTATTGCTGACTGCTCACAGTGCCCATCTGTCTGTTTATCTCTTGTATCTGTATCACCCCTTTCTTTATCTCTCTTTATCTCCTACTCGGTTCCTGACCCCGAGTCCTCGAGTCCGGCATTATCTCTGTTCTCCCTGACCTCGCAGTTTGTCTCTCTGCCACATCTTAATCTTCTTCTTTTTTATCTCTTTAAATGAACTCTTAAAGCTCATTTAATGACATACATCTGCTTTCAACAACTTTTTTTTCCCAAGACTTTGTCCCTAAATAACCAGGTTGTGAGAGGGTAGACAGAATGATCCGTGTTTTATCCTCTCCCTGTCGTCTTCTGTCTCTCCTCTAGATGCAGCATAGACGGCGTGGAGGACAAGCGCATCGTTGGCATGCAGATAGACAGTAAGAGTCACGCTCTGTGGGTCGCTTTCACCTCCTGTGTGGTAAAAGTGCCACTGTCTCGCTGTGAGAGACACGGAAGATGCAAGAAGTAAGTTTGATGCTTACAAATAAAATCATTCATGCACAAACAAGCCAAATGGTTTGGACTCGCTCTAGTAGTGGGAAGCTGCATCTGACTATACAATGTGCTGAGGAGCTGATGGTGTCTGCATTTGTGTCACATCCAGGTCCTGTATAGCTTCCAGAGACCCGTACTGTGGTTGGGTGTCAGAAGGAGCCTGCAGACAGGTGGTCAGCACCAAGTAAGTAACATGATCAGAAATCACATTCACTGCTGGCTTCTTACGATACGATACCATACATAAGCTCCGATACATACAGTACTTACAGTTACAAACGTTACAATACTGTACGATACGATACTGTACAATAGCATACATAAGCTCCAATACATAAGATACGATGCGTACGATACGTTACAATACTGTACGATACGATACCATACATAAGCTCCGATACATAAGATAGGTTGCGTACGATACGTTACAATACTGTACGATACGATACTGTACGATACATACGATATGATACTAACACTGTACGATACGATACATAAGCTCCGATACATACGATATGATACAATACGATACTAACATGATACGATATGGTACAAAACGATATGATACATAAGCTCCTATACATAAGATACGATAAATACGGTACATACGATATGATACAATACTAACATGATACGATACATACTATACTGTATGATACTATACATGAGATACGATACGATACATAAGCTCCGATACATACGATATGATACATACGATACAATACGATACTGCCATGATACAGTACGATACGATACGAAACGATACGATACGATACGATACGATACGATATGATACGATACGATATACTAAATATATTGCCAGGTTGGGATGGCGGTTTTTGGGCGATGGATCGGTCAAACAAACAAGCGACTTTCAACCAGGAGTTGAGAGTTTGATTCCTGTTTGAAACTACTAATCAATGTTGACTTCTTTCAAGAAGCTGACTTTTTTTTAAGTTACGTAACAGACATTTATTTTATAACAGATGTACAGAATTACAAACCCAACAAAGCAGTTTTGGTAGATACATTGGAAGATTACGGTTCTCCAACATAAACCACGTCTTGTTGCACATCTGAAAGTCTGTGACACGTCTCCTAGCAAGCTTTACTTTATTTATTCTGGCTTACTTTCCTATTACATTTTGAAAGTCTAATCAGACATTTCATATTGATAACTGCTAACTTGATTGCCCTGTACTTGCCAAAGTGACGCTACAGTGGTACCAAGATTGTCATACTGTCAAGTGTAGGGCCGCTGACCAAGCTGTTAGGAGTGAGAATGTGTTGATGTGTCACCGTATTAAAAGCACAAGTGTAAATAATCAAATGAATGATGGCTGAGGTTTGTTAAGCTGCTTCAGTTTAAGGGTTCTGTTACTGTGCATGCTGGCTAACGATCACACTGTTAATGCCATTAGAAACCTGTTTTTTTCCTTCTAATAAAAGAAGGAAAGGTTATTAGTGTGGTCAGCAACAATATCTTAATGTGTTGTTTAGTTATTCAGGAGACTCTGGCGCTTCCACTTTAAGGAACATATAGGTTTTAACAAGAAAAGTTTTGACTTCAGAAAGTGCTGCCGATTTTAAAATAGCGAGAGACTTGTGTGTTTATAAAGCAATTTCATAAAACAGTATGCTGCCGTCTTTTGTCATGCCTGGTGGCGTTCCTTTCTCGCTTTGTCGTGTCTGTGATCTTTCTAATTTTATGGTGTGTAAGTGTAATTTCCCCAGGCTGAAAGGACTATTGGAAGGATGAATGGAAGGAAAGTGTTGTTCGCCCCAGGCTCGGGGTTGGGTACGCAGGGCTGGGGAACGCTTGATGGTCGCGCTAACTATAATTTGTGGCTGTAGTTATAACACAGAAGCAAATTATGCTTTCTGAACAAACAGCATATGGAGTTCTGTGGTGGGAAAAACATTTTATGGATGAAGTCATAACAAAAGGACCAGCGCACCATGTGGCTATTTGACGTTGAGTGAATTTGATCCCCCTGCTGGAAAATGATTGGTCTGGCATGCCAATATAGCAAATGCGCACGTACCCACATGTACACACAAGACCCGTCCTCGTCCATCCCATTATTATTCTGTAAAGCTGCAGCGGGCTGTTCAGATTGAGTTTCCACTTTGGAGCAGGATCCAACACAGAGGCTTTAAGGGGGCAGATGACCTCGCTCCTTTACTGTACAATATTTCTAAGTGAAAGAGAGGGAGGGGGGATTAGGGCCAGCAGGATCTGCTGGTCCGTGGTCAGAGCTATTCCAAGCATTTTCCAGGCCGGACAGGAGGGATGAAACGAGGGAGAGGAGAGTCACAGACATTTTGGGTTTAAATAAAAAAGGTTTGCTCAAAGAAACAGTCCCCTGCAGAGAAAAGAGGCCCTTTTCTGAACATTTTTCTTTTCCCTTTAAAATAAAAATCCACCCCTTTTCAGCACAATCACCTCCTATTCCCGTGTCTGTCTATTTGCCTCCTAAGAGGCAACCTATCTATCTTCTTACCTGCGTATCCCCATCCCTGTCTGTGTTTCTATTTTTATCCATCCTTCTTTTTCTATCTTTCCTCTGACATATTCTTTCCCTCTCGCATGCCCTCCCCTCCTTTCTTCTTCCATCTGGCCTCAGCTCGAGCGTGCCAGCTTTCCTGTGTGGAGTTATGCCTCTCATACCTACTGTAGCCTATGTACAGCTTGCCCTCTGCTCTCCTGCAATATGGTCCTCAGTCACCCCCTGTTCATGCATAATATGATCGCATATGATTCTGTATGGTTGTCATTATGTAAAGTAGGTAAATGAGTGTCTTTTTAGTGTCGACAGATAATCATTGCTTTGTTAATTATTTAAGACACAGTCACAGCTACCCAGGCCAAACTCTTCCCCCGGATCAGGGGTGGGGTTTACATGTAATAAATCTGCACACATAAACAGACTTAAAGGGCCAGTTCACTGTTTTTCAACCTCAGTCCTATCATGCTATTATGGGGAGCTAATGCAATTCTGGTAGAAGCTAACTGCTTGTCCAATGGACCCTGGAAAACCTCCGCCAGACTACGTAAAATGCGTCATCTGGTGGAGGCCAGGGAGCTCGCTGAACTACACTTCATCAATCTAGGACGCCCGCCTCTGATGTCTTGTTCAAAATCATCATGAATGGTTATGAATCATAATAAAAGGTCGACTTTAAGGAACACTGTATGTACATTATATTAAGTCCCCGGTCGCCCATTCTCCTCTGTTGTGAATAATTAATGCCATTAAGCCTGACCTGCATTTCAGCGACCGAGTCCCCTCAGTGCGACCGCACATCTCACATAATAATCACATCTGATGCAACATAATATAACTTGTGGCCCTTCGCTGCCTCCAGTTATGTACAGTGCAGCATGAATCTGATTTGAATATGCATAATGCAGCTGCAGAGGGATCTTAACCCTGAGCTGAACCGTCTGTAGTGTTACATTTAAACACATTGCGCTCCCGTTGCTATAATGCGGCAGCTTTGGGACCTGAACCCTTTAAAGGAACGTTCACACTTATGGTTCATTCACTCTCACATGTGCCAAGTAAAGGCCAGACGCTGCATCTGTAGTGTGACGACTCATTGTTAATTTATCTCCACACCGACGGGATTTAAACCTTGTAATCTTCATCTCAGCTCCACAGAATGTAATGTTATTATCGGCCGTGGAAACCAGGACCACATGGTTGCCAGTGTTTTGGTCATAGATGAAAACACTGGGTGGGACAAGGTGATGAGAATCTGTGTGGAAAATCCAGCAGATACCAGGAATGATTGGGCGGCATTTGTGCTACAACAGGTTTAATTGTGCAACTCTGCGTCTGATATGTGATTACGACTGTGTGTGATAAGCACATCAGATAAGCAGATTAAACATACCCCCTGATATGGAAAGAGCACGCTGCTGGTGTTGTTTTTTCGGCTGTTGCTTTTGAAGGGAAAAAGGTTGTCAGGAGGGTAAAATCTGCCGTCCCCGGTCCAATTAAGGCCGCGCCAAACTGGAGGAAAGGATGAATACTGAATAAAAGCACCAAATTACCTCCAACATATTAATACACATAATTACAGAACAGTAGAAATCCTCCTAAATTCTCCTGTACTCGTCCTTTTTCCAGGTTCATGCTTTTGACTCTGTTCCGGGCATGCGGGTTGGGTGATGCTGTTTTGGAAAGTCATTCCTCTTCATGCTATAATTGTGAGCAGTGGAGGGTGAGGAAGATGAGAGGCGGGTGGACAGGCAGGAGGGAGGAGGTGGAGCGAAGTGGGGAGGTGGCGGGGGGAGCTGAGGAGGACTGTGAAAAGCTGTCATGCGTGACTGTGATCCTGGTTGACAGTTGGTCCGCTCTGTTTCACAGATCCCCTTACTGCCTGCTTGGTGGTCTTTCAGGAAGAAAACAGGTCTCAGTGCAGATTGCATCAGAAAATAACATCTCCTAAACTCTCTGCCCCCTTTTCCTCCCGCTCTCCCTCTGTGTCATATGATGGCCCTCAAGCACGGTTACCCCTCACTGCCCTGGTGTTGGGCCATGTGATTGGGACTACAGCCCCGTATCTCCACTCAACCTAGATGATGTCAGATACAGAGAAACAGGAAAGAGGATTGAACAAAGTTCTTATAAAAGCTGTTTCATGTTTTTATTCATTTCTTTCATATCTTTTTAAAGGGACAGTCCTACATTTTGAGAAATACTGAGTTGGATAAGAGGATCGGCACCACTTTCATGTCTGTACAGTTAATATGAAGCTCGCATTTGCACGTTAGCTTAACCTAGCATAAAGATTGGAAACAGGGTGAATTAGCTACCACTGTTCTGTCTAAAAGAACAAAACAAAATGTGCCGACTGGTAACTCTTAACCTGACTCATTAATATGTCTTGTTTGTTTCATATTACTGGGTTTTTCTTTGCAGGGTCAAGAAACATCCTGGAGCAGTGTTGCAAACTTAGCTACTTTCTCGCTAGATTCAGCGACTTTCCAGACCCTCTCTGTGTCTTTTTTTCTAAAAAGCGACTAGCGACAAATTTAGGGACTTTCAGACCAGTGAAATATATTATATTGTAATTCATTCCCATGTTTGCTGCTCAGAGTAATCGCAGTTCACGGCTCCTTTGCCAACAGCTCCGAGTTGCTCTCTCTCCTCTCTCCTCCTGTGCGCAGTCGGGGGGGGGGGTTAGGCGGGGCTGGCCTCACAACAACTAAGCGTTATGAAAAATGAATATGTGATGAAGTCACCAATATGCAAATTATAATGATGTCATTTGGAGACTTCTTGCGACTTTTGGAGCTAGTGCTAGCTACTTTCATTGGAAAACAGTTTGCAACACTGCCCTGGAGTCTCTACTGGTAGTCTGCTAGCATGCAACGGTTCGGAGCTAATAGTCCAGCTCACCACATAGAATGACAAACTGTTGCTTAACTACCTTTGTTCAGATTAAAATACATAGTTAATTAGGTTTAGAGTTGCTGGAAAACTGATTTTGTTACCTTTAGCCCGGTTAGCTGTTTCACCTTGTTTCCAGTCTTTGAGCTAAGCTAGCTAACCGGCTACCTGCAGTAGCTTCATATCCATCATAAAGACCTGAATCAATCTCATCTAACTCAGCAGAAAAGCAAATAAGAGTATTTCTCAAAATGTTGATCCACTTCTTTAAAGCTACACAACATGAGCTAACATTTTTATTACAACCAAATCAAACATGGATCTATTTGTAGCGACACTACTGGCAACGAGCCAGATATGGATTTACTAGCCTGCCAGCGTTCTTCATAACCACTGATTTTAGGCCTCCAGGGCGCCTGCTAGGTGTTCTTTGATTCTGTTCCAGTATCGGGCTTTCTGCAGCCTACACTGTGTGCAAGCACCGGGGCTGCTGTGTTTACTGGTGTTCTCTTAGTAGCATCCCTATAGCTTTGTTACTTTGTTAGGTGTGGCGAGCCTGTGTGGCCTGGCCTGTTTTCCTCTGCTGACCATGATGTCTCTGTCCCCCGCAGATCAGCCTTTGAGCAGGACGTGGAGCATGGTAACACAGATGGCCTGGGAGACTGCCAAAGTAAGCAGGCCCTCTTCACTCTTATCTTTCCTCCTCTTTTCTATACACCCCCCCTCCCCACTATTCCTCTCTTCTCTGTTAACTCGGTCTCCCTCTTCTCTCGGCCCTCCGCTTCCTTCTCCTCCGCTGTCACCTTTTTCTCCCCCGTCTGTTCCGCCCTCACAATCCTCTCTTTCAGCCGTTTCCATCCATCTGTCCCTTTCGGCTCTCAGCCTCTTCTGTCCGTTCCCCCTGCTGGTTCTCTGGTCCCCCAGTCAATACAGCGTTGTGTCCACTTGGGCAAAGACTGGGTTCCTTCTTGCAAATCGCTGCGAAAACACAACACAAACATTCAGCGACAAACAGGGAAGGGATTTCACTTTCGAGCAGTCACAGGGCTCATTTTGAGACACAAACAAGACGGGGCTTTCAATCCAGTCGGCCTCAGAAGTCTTGAAAGATCTCTTTTACTCGACAATGTAGATAATGGCATAAATAAAGATTGTATATTGGAGCATTTCAAGTCGAAATTAACTGTTTTGATTCATCAGATGTGATGTTTAATTAATATTCTACTGAGCTGCTCAGTTTGCAAGAAAAACATCAAAACAGTCTGACATTAAATCGCTCATCTTAGTCCATTCCAACTCAATTTCGACTGTTTACTTAGAGAAAATGAATGCAGCGAGTTTTCCCTCCAGTTTCATCAGCATGTTTAGTCAAGGGGAGCCATAGTTGGACCTTCATTAGCTGTAGAAGCCGCACAACACCTCTGATTAAAAGTCAGGAGAATATTGAGCAGCCAGTCGATTCTGAATTACTTTAAAAGTCATGCCTTTTGATCATGTTAAAGCATAAGCTCCCTTTACTGCAAGCAATAACACGCTTCCCCTCGTTTCTTTCTCTTCTCTTTCCAGACACCTTTGTGGCGCTGAACGGTAAGTATCCCGCGTCCACCGTACAGGCAATCAAATAAAAGTCAGCCGCTACATTTCATCTCCCCTGACTCTTTAACTTCAGCCACACCTCTTCATCAAAGTCAATCAATCACCCCCCTCTCAAGGAAATGAAAACTCCTCCCACATGTGTAAAGACGGGTTATTAATGACTCATGGTTTTAACTGAACTCATTTCATTCCTTCTCTTTGATAGACATTCCATCCAGTTACGAAGGTAATGAAACATTACATCACGCTCGGCCGATTTCTCACCGCTCGTAGTGTTTCCCCTCCTCCAGCTCCTTTGGTGTAAAGGACGTAGAGTTAGAAATCAGAAATGTGAAATTAAACCCTCTCCTTCCTTGTTCCAACCGGCCCTTTCCTCTTTATTCCCTGTGCAACATCATCGATTAGGCCTGACCTTTGCAGCGCTAATTGGATGGATCTGGTTGTTGGTGGTTTGAGGCCCTGATGGGGAGGAAATGCCTCAGCGTGCACATTAAACGGACATGTGTCTGCAGAGAGAGAGATTAAAATTAAATGTTAAGAGCGTGGAAAGATCAGATACGTTAAAGCCTTCTATGAGCAAGCATGTGGAGGCTAATGCTAACATGCTAAAACATGCGTGTGCAGGCATTTTTAAGGCTGGGGTCCGTCCTGCAAAGACTTTGATCGCACACAACGAAATCACAATCAATCAAACCGTCCTAAAGAATGATAAACAGGTGTAATTAGCCTGCAGCAAAGTCACTCTTATCAATAACACCCACACCTGCTCTCCCATCCGCCTCATTGTTGCCTAATCGGATGGCACAGTAGTTTTGTTTCCACTGCAGCCAGATCCAAACAGTCAGATCCAGACAGAATGACAAGAATAGATATTTTGAAGTCCTTCCAGAAAGCCCGGCTCCCCCCCCTCCCCCTGTGGCTGTGCTCCCACTGTGATTCTCCCTCCTTTTGGATATCCAGGGTCAGAAAAGCATCTGTGTTGGTGTGCACTCCTATAGTGCTGAATGTGCTCCCACAGGCTCGGCTGTGTGTTTCCAGGCACACACAAACACACACCTAAAAACACACACACTACCAGTTTACAACCCCCCGAACAAAGTCTCAGCCATCGCCCCACTGCCTGCGTCTATCTGCTGGTGGTTGATATGGATTTGAAGATAAATAAATGCCCTCTCCTCCACTCCAGACGAGACACCCTCGCCTCTCTTTTAATCTGAAGAAAGAGAGGGATGTGCATCCGTCGGCAGTTTAGGCCCCTTTTTTTTTCTCCCCCTCCTGATCCGTGGAGGAGCTCCGAGGCTCTCTCTCTATGTGTGTCATCTGCCTGAATTGCACTTCCCCTGGCGGTGGGGGAATGAATTATAAAATAGGCCTGTCACACTAATCTCTCAGCCTTGGGCCAATAGTTAAATAAATCATTTTAATGATTGCCACGCCACACGGAGACGAAGAAGCGGGAGGAGGAGGCTCTGGGTGGTGTTGTATGTGGGTGTCTACCAGCAGCTTCCACGTCCCCTCCTCTTCAAACACGAGCGTAAACACATATTGAAAAAGGCGCTCGCACATCTGCAAACACACACACACACACACACACACACACACACACACACACACACACACACACGGCTGTCACCTCCTCCGTGGAGAGAGCGTGTCAAAAAGGGAATTGGGGGGTTGAGCTCCAACGGAGGCTGTTGATAAAAGTGTTGTCACTCTTCATCGAGGGCGGATTTTTCCTCCTAAATGTGCAGCTTAAATATATTATATTAAACACAATATAAAGCTGGTGAAAAATTGTGTAGGGTGGCTTAAGTGTTAGCATGTGGGATGGTAATGTGATTAGCACGGTTCCAAAATAAACAGACAAAGCTTGTGCACAAATTTCTACTTAGGAAGGAGAATCTGAGACGGGCGGCTGCAGCTAAACTCACAGATCGTTTAAAAGACGAGCAGTGATAGACGCAGACGAGAGAGATGTGATCCATCATCCTCGGATGGAGGAGTTCTTTGTTGAAATTGTCAGATAATGTCAAACTTTAAGGTGTGAGGTGTTACTTCCAGTGGATTCATTTCCACAAAAATACACCTCTGTGTGTTCTCATCCTGGCTGTGTTATCATACCCTCTTCGACTGTTGGCCACTCGTTCATTTAGCCATTAAGGGATTTAATTACAGGGAGGAGTCAGATCAGAGAAAATTCATTAACTCTTAATGACACATTTCTGATGATTGATCTAAGCGTGTGGCTGAGGGCAATGCTAAATGAAGATCACCGACGGTGCAGGAGGAAACGTTTTGCGGACTTTTGGTTTAGAATTGAGGGGAAAACAGGAGTGAAGAGAGAGAGAGAGAGAGCAGAAGACACAAACTACCGCTGCAACTAATGACTCATCTTTCCCCTCTACCGCTCGATTATTCATCTAGACCATAAAATGCCAGAAAGTAGTGAAACATCACAATTTTTCACAACTTGAGGTCCAAAACACAAGAAATATTCTGCCAAATGTCACATGAGACTAAAAAAAGCAAATCTTATCAGTCGACAAGCTGGAACCAAAGACAAAAATGACTAAAACGAATAATTATTTAGCGTGTTAGCTGTCCTTTTAATCGTTTATTTGTTCCAGGTCTTTGTTCAAATGTCATTATTTAAAGATGTAATCTCGAAGATTTGTTCTCCTTGGCGGCACCTGTAGCGATGAACAGTAATTGCGGGAGCACACTTCCCAGATATCCAGACAGTGTTGCATGTATGACGTCCACGGTTGGCTCCGGTTGTAACTCTTGATTTTCCTCGCTTTCCTTTTTAGACTGTTTGTCTTCATCTGAGTGTCCAATTTGTTTATTTTTCTTTGAATTTTCTTATTTTCTTATCTCTTATTTTTGAAGTTGTATCTGTAGTCATCCATCTTTTCTTTGTTTGTTCAGCCATAGTAGATTACTGTTTACTCTTGCAGAGACCTTAGAAGCAGCCGCTTAGCTCCGCCTACCCTCTCTGGCAGACCAACCACTGCTGGCTGATGAAAAACACGTCACTAACTGTTGATAGATAGTGACTTAACAGAAAATCTTCGAGATTATTACTTTAAAGTGTAACATTGAACATCAAAATGATGATCCTTGCTTTAGTTTGAAGCAACAGAAATCTTGTAGCAAGAGGAGCATGATCAGAGGTTTAAAAGATCTTTGCAGTTGAAGCAAAAGTTCCACCCAAACTTCTCGACAGGAGCGACAGAGAGAAAGTTTGTCTCTTGTCCTTCAAATCAAAGGTAGGCACCCTGTGGTGATCGTGGAGAGATACCATTGTACTGTGCTCTGACAGGCCCGACGGAGCGCCGACATGTCAGTCAGAACAGGAGGAGAGAGAGAGAGAGAAAGAGAGAGAGAGGGGGAGAGTGAGAAAAAGAGAAAGGACACGTCTATCCTGAGAAACACACACACACACACACACACACACACACACACACACACACACACATTACTAATGAGTTGCCCAGGGTCACCAGGGAGAAACACTTTGTTGCCTCACACAGCCCAGCAGCTGTCCTCCTCTGTGTGTGTGTCTGTATCTGTGTCTGTGCTTCAAAGCAGGAATAGATATGTGTGCATATGTATGTGTGTGTGTGTGTGTGTATGTGCACTCACATGCACTGAATCCTGTCCCCGTCTGCCCCGAGCAACAGTTAACCTGTGTTGTGTCCGGCAGGCCACCATCACCGCCACCATCACCACACCCTCACACTCCCCACCCCGGCCCTACCCGAGGCCGCCGAGGGCCCCCTGGGGCGGGGCCGCATGGTGGAGCGGAAGGACCCCCCCATGAGCTCAGACAAAGGGGAGGAGCCCTACGTGGCCGTGCCCTCTCAGACTCAGCCCGAAGCCAATGGTAAGCCTTGGAACCACGACAGTCAAATTGGTCCTTTTGTCACCTGTGGCAAGGAAAGGAGGGAGGGAGGTAGGGTGGGGAGGAAAGGGAGCGGGGGAGGGAGGGGTCTGTGTAATTGAGATTTACGGCTGCCTGGCTGCTTCCAGCTGACGAGGTGTGGAGATAGCGGATCGCTTTCTCTCTAGGGGACAAATTGCCTCACACTGCGCACGTAAACCCCCCGCAGGAACGAACACACCTACACGACACATACATATGCAGACACGGACACACTCTGCGCTTATTAAACACACATATACACACATAAACACTCACACTCTGTAGGATGGATTTATTACCCGTGGACCGTAATGTCCCACAGGAGATGTAATATCCAGACCATTACACTCTGAAAAGGAAGATGGCGACGTATTTATTTCCTGGAGTATACTGCCCGGGCTGCCGGCTCTGTCATGCTTTGCGACACAGTGACATGACATTGAACGCCCTTTTCTCCTGTGTTAACAACCTGCCTGATGCTGCACCGCCTCAAGGACAGCTAAATGGATAAATGACACAGAGAGAAAAGGAGGGACGGAGACGGGAGGGACGACACATATATGAGGGAGGGGGGATAAAAGGTCACTGCAGTGCTGCTGATCATGTTCTGTGCCTTAATAAAACAGAAAGAGCTCTTACAGATCCCATTACAGCAGCATGCAACATGTCCCACATACATTAAATAGTTCATGCTGTGAGACGCAGCCTTGAGGAGATATTGATTATAAATAATGTTGATTCATAGAGGGGACTTTCAATACATATACTGAGTGTAAGGAAGGAGACACAGCAGCTATGAGATAAGACTTTCTGTTTATATCTGCTGCAGTGTGTTCATGGGAAATCCTCGCCTCAGTTTGTGCCTCTAGTATTACAATTTAGTCGCAGCACGAGGCCTTCAGTTTTCTCTCAAATATAGTTCAGGGATTATTGTCGGAGCCAGAAGGTCATTGGACCTGCTCTGAAGGTACTCGCCCAAAGACTTTTCTAACCATCCATATTAAAGAGAAAGATTCAGTCTGTTAGACCGCTAAAAAAGATTTTGCAACCTGCTTTTCAAGTTGCCCTCTTTTCTTTAACCAAAGCAATGTCTGTATATAAAGATGGACAACACATCTCCATCTGCTCTCATTGTACAGAATTGATGCCAAAATAGCGATGCGATGGTGAGGTTATTTGTAGCCAGAGCTGCATAGCAGAGATAGGCGGGTGGAGCCACTGTAGTCACTTCCCGCTAACCAAAACACACACTTAAAAAAACAGCAAAGATGCCGCACGTCAGCGTATTTAACAGCTGAGCAGCCTCTTGTGTTGGTCTGAAGCAGACGTTCACAGATATGTAACTTCAATGACTGTAGTGATTGTTACGTGCGATACAGATCGGCTGCAGGAGCCGTATCTGTCAACAGAGCCGTCAATCAATCTTTTGACAGCATCAAATAACTAATTAAAACTAAAATTGTCAGAGAAATGAACACTCGGACGTAAATCAGCACGATAAGAACTAACTATGATGACAGAAACCATGTTTGAGAAACATTTACTTAACATGTATTTTGATTTTGTAGTTTGACTCATGTCCCATCTGTTAACATGGAGGAGGCGGGCTTTATGACCTATACTGCAGCCAGTCAGCAGGGGGCACTCCGAATGTTCTGGCTTCACTTTTAGGGAGCCGTCATGTCGTCTATCTTTTTATACAGTCTATGATCCATACCAAGATGGTAGCCTTAAATGACATCCTTACACGATTTGTATCGATGTATTTACGTCACTTTTACAAGCTTAAAAGAGAAAAAGTTGCAGGCGAGACTCAATCGAAAGAGTGAATTTCACTCTAGAAATAAAGAGACACTGAGTCGCCAAAAATACTGACTCTTGCCTGTGTTTGCTCATTCCAAGGATGCACTTCATTCTTGCCATCCTTGATAAGAAAGACCGTTGCATCTTAAGGAGGTAAACAAATCTTTTTCATCGCGCACAGACGGGATATTTTTTCATGCAGATGGTTTGAGGAGTCTTTGAGCATTTTGGAAATAACTTCAGAATGACAGAAAAGTGTTTAATCAGCAGGTAGATATTCCTGAAGAATCAGCTACAAGCAACATGACTCAAATGTAGTGAGGCACAAACCGGGGCCGGCTAAAAACACATCGTCATAATCACACTCGCTAAAATGAGGCGCACACTCCGCCGTCTCCTCCCGCGTGTGGAGCATAAAGCGGCGGTGAATGCCGCATGTCAGCTGGAAGCAGCGAGGCACCAGTGGGTAGATCCAAGCACAATGGTGGCAGAGACTTCAGACAGCATGCCTACAGCCAGCATCACAACATGCTGTCGTTCCCCTTGTTGCCTTTACCTGAGCAGGTATAACATCACTGGAGGAACCAGGAGGGGAGGATGTACTCTGATAAAAGCTAACGGCTGTCTTTGCAAGTTAAAGAGAGAGTCTTGTTTTTGGGAGGAGGAGGGGGGGTTGAGGGGGTGTCATGCTCAGGTAACGGCAACAGGACTTCACATTTCAATACAATGCTTCCTGCTGTTTTTCTGTACAATCATTATTGCTATTATTATGATTTTAAACGACACCTTTGCAGCTTGTTTCAGTATTTATCAGTTCTGTTTCAATTCCAGCTAAACAGTCTTTTCTTTTCTCCTTTTCTATACGAGTCGGCTCTGATGAGACTTGTGTGATTTTTTTGGTTTCTCGTGAGCAGCTCTTGATATTTTGCATGGCTTGGTCTGCTTCTTTGCTATTTATGTATTTGCCTTTTTTTTCCCTGCCTTGATTGCTTTGATGGTATTAAGCACCGTTTTGCCTCCATGCAGCTTAATGCATTTTTTTCCCCCTCAGCATGGCAAATTGAGCACCGCACTCGCACACGGTATTCATCATTTCCCGCTCCACCCATCCTGCCTCGTCTTCCTTCCTGTCGCCCTCGGTGTTATTGGCTTCAGGTGTCAACTGTACTGTGAAAACTTTAGCGTTCAGGCTGCGCGTGAGGAAGCGAAAATGGGATCAATATATGAGGAATGATTATGGAGTCAGAAGCTAAGTAAATGAGTCATTTCATTGCCTCGGAGATGAATCCGTGTGGCCCATTTCGCAGGAGGAACATTTAACCGCAGCATCAATCTTCTGAAGTTAAGTAAGAAAAGTGAAAAAGTATTAGCTGAAGTCGTTTGCAAGCTTGTTTGTGATTTAAAAGAAATTACAATTACTCGCCCTAACTTTCTCATTTGCAGTCAGGACATTGTGGAATCTTATCAGCTAATGAATATTACAGTGCTGCCAATATGTATTAGCCTGACACCAGCAGAGTAATTAGAAATGCTGCAAAGTGATGAGGATTCACACACTCATGATATTTAGCACCCAGCAGCATCATTATTCGGCATTCCAGTGGGACCGTCGCAGCGAGCAGGTGGTGTTTCACAGTACATTTGAGCTGCTTTCTGTCTGTCTGTCTGCGTGGCCTCATCTGTCTCTGTTATTTTTCTCCCACTCCTGTCACCCTACCTACCTACCGTACACCTCCCGTCGCATCGCCCTGCCCCACCCTCCAAACCCCACTGGCCCCGCCCACTCTCCACCATCTGCTGCCATTGTGATCGGTCTCCCTCCTTCCACAGGACCTCTCATCTGACTGGGAGGGCATGTTCCAAGGCTATACCTTACCAAGTGCAAATTAATTCCTCAACCAATTTATGGAGCCCCCTCCCCTTCCCCCCTCCCCCCGCTGCCTCTCTCTCTCTCTGTTCCTTCTCCATCTCCTCCCCCCTTGTCGACTGTCTCCTCTCCTCCTGGACTCATATCTCTTCCCCTGTCTGCAGGAATGAATCCTCGCCCTGCTTCCTCCCCTCGCTCTCTCTCTCTCTTCTATCTACCTCTCTCTCTTTTTCTGTCAGACTCAACCCCACCCCTCCTCTCCCTTACATCCACCCTCCCCCCAACTCGACCTGTAGCCACCGCTGTGTTGCTCCAATTTATGGGTTCATTACAGCAGCTATCCGAGGGGTAGCAGCAAAGGGGAGAGGTGGAAGGAAAGAGGGATGGAGAGAGACTACAGGGGAGGAGAGAGAGACATGGGAAATGAGGGAAGGAACACACATGATAAAGATTTATTAAACAGAAGAGGACAATAACGTAGCAGGGAAGGTTATACGGGAGATAGTAAAGAGAAAGAAGGTAGACAAGCTGGCCGAATTGAACAAATCTAATAGAAGAAGAAGAAGAAGAAGAAGAGAGGGTGAAAGGTGTGAAGTGAACAGCAGTGTTTCTCTCTATCCCTCTCAGTCATTTGTTTTCATACTGGGCCACAACTCTAACCCCGAGTCTACGTCCTGTATTTGATGTTTCCTCAGCTAACTCCACTAACCTCAGCTTGACAGTGTTGGGTTGAATATCAAAAGCCTGCAGGCACATCTCATGCAGCCTTGTCTCCCTTAAAGTTCAGAGTTTTAATGAGGAAATGCATTTAGTATCAACATACTAAAGAAAATGCATTTACAAGGAAACACCGTTTCTTATGTCGAAACTGAACGTGTATGCAAAAATGTTTCCTGACAAGGTATTACATTTGTTTCCCTGCAGAATCATTACATATATTAGGGTTATGTTCAAGTGGTGATCTCCAAGATCTCGTTTTCGAGATTTCGTTCCCTTTGGCGGCACGTGTGGCGATAAATGGTAACAGCAGGAGCACACTTCCCAGATATCCAGACAGTGTTGCATGTGTGACGTCCACGGTTGGCTCCGGGTGTAACTCTTGATTCTCTCACTGACGGTCGCTTTCCTTTTTAGACTGTTTGCCTTCATCTGAGCGTCAAATTTCTTTCTTTTTCTTTGGATTTTCACTTATTTTTGAAGTTGTATCTGTAGTCATCCATCTTTTCTTTGTTTGTTCAGCCATAGTAGATTACTGTTTACCCGCAACACTTGCAGAGACCGGAAAAACAGCCGCTTAGCTCCGCCTACCCTCTCTGGCAGAATAACCACTGCTGGGTGATGGAAAACGCGTCACTAAATGGGCGCCTTGACTCAGCGCGTCACTACTTCATGACTCCTCACGGTGGTGATTATGACATGAATGAGGGTATTGTAAAAGGAAATTAATCAGCCGAGGAAGAAGTTAATCAGATATCGTGATGTATCATATGACTGTCTTGCAATATATCAATTATCGCATAATCACTCTATCGTGATATTATCCTTATCGTGGGCCACGTATCGTATCATGAATTACCTATGATTCCCACCCCTCTTTATACCTAAACCTTTGTTTACATCTACCAGGCCATGTTTAACAGTGAGTATTAGACAGCAGGAGGAGATTTTTCTTTAGAGAATACTTCACACGGACGTACAGGATCAGCAAAGGGATAAGACGTATCACTTTGTCCACAAGGGTCGCCAAGATCGACACAAATAAAACTTCCTTAAAGTTCCTTTAAGTTTAGGTAATGATCACAGTAATGGTTAAATATTCATCATCAGTGAGTTGAAGAACAATCAGGATGTTTCCTTAACTGACGTTAAACCAAAACTAATATTCCCCCCTAGTGTTTCCATAGATGCAGCTCTTCCTCCTCTAGAAAACTGTTTCCTGTGAACGTAATCCAGGTACCAATTACACGTCTTACCACGATGTAATTGGGAAAGCAAATTAGTATTGCATAAATGTAATTTGTACGAGACGTGGCTGTCTGCTGAGATGGGTTTGTTTTCTCATCAGTATTCACAGGATGAACATTGGCTGCCTGTCAGCCGACTGGAGAGGATGCAGAGTTACATCTTGATAAACACAAACTTCATTTGTGTATAAAAATCACAATATTTTTGTCCGACATCATCTGTTCCGAAACAGCGTCGTGGCGTTCGGATGATGTTTCTTTGCCTTTGTGCACGAGCGTCCGTAGTATATGGGGAGAAATGATTTCCGTCCATGTCAGGTTTCATGGTAACAGCGAGCGTCTGACAGCTGGTCTGCAGAGGTTATTTTCAGCTGCAGGCGGCTCGCTGACACCTGTGTGTCGAGGTGGTGTGATAGAGGAGAGTGTGACCCTGCTCACACAGCCATCATTTCACCTTCATTATTGAGGATGCCATGTCAATGCTGAATGTTAAAAAAAGCTGTCCCATACCTCCAGTGCTAGCAGAGAAAATTGCATTTTATCTGTTTGCAGGGGAACTATTTTACAGGGCGCAGGAAGAATTCAACCTTCTCTGCTGTGACCTCTGGGCTGTTAATCATAACTTCCAACATCATAAAATGTTATATAGATTTTTTAGGAAAACGATACAATATTTGCTGCTAACGCAAATTGCCAACATGTCATTTTGATTCTATTTAATTCAGTGGCCTGCGATCGACAAGAGATCCATTTATATTAACTCACAAAAAACAACTAAAACGGGATTCGACGATTTTATTACTGAATGAAAGACAAAATATTATGTTATATATAGAAGATAAATGTAAATAGAAAATAAATGTAATGACAAATATGTTGGGCTGCATGTTGGTCCAGTGGTTAGCGTCACCCAACAGCT
This sequence comes from Semicossyphus pulcher, assembly GCF_022749685.1. Classification (NCBI taxonomy): domain Eukaryota; kingdom Metazoa; phylum Chordata; class Actinopteri; order Labriformes; family Labridae; genus Semicossyphus; species Semicossyphus pulcher. Next base: position 12,553,861 of record NW_027211737.1, on the reverse strand, counting down.
AGAAGGCTCCTAATTCGAATCCTGGTACGGACAAAGTGGGCCCTTCTGTGTGTCCAGAGACATGCTCGTTAGGTTCATTGGTGATTTCAAAATTGTCCATTGGTGTGAGTGTGAGCGGAAATAGTTCACGGTCTCTATAGACGTTTTCCCACTTGATAAACAGACTGAATGAGTAGATAGAATAAAGACCTAACCACCGTAACATCTTCACTGTTTACTAACCCTGTCTCCGGCACATTTGTGACGTCAGATGGTGACGCAGCAGAAAAGACAGGAGTATACTTCACTGGCAGAGGGAAAAGAGACAATCGGCATTTATAAGTGGGTCTTCCCGGGTCTGAAAAACCCACGTCAGCACGCTAAATGTAGGTGGGAAATGGGTATAAGTGTCAGCCCTGTGATCAAATGGCGATGAGTCCAGGCTGTACCCCGCCTCTCACCCAATGACAGCTTGGATTGGCTCCAGTCCCTCTCTGCGACCCTGAACAGGATAAGCACTATAGATAATGGATGGATGTATATATGTTAGTCAGCATATCTTAAAGGTAACAATATGGATCAATTTTTTCACTTTGTATTAATGACATTGAATAATTGAATTCACATACCGATCGATATCTTTGTATCAAGACATACATAAAAGTCACCTCCCCATAGAAGAGCAGAAATGCAGCTTTTCAGGCAAATTCCCAAACACAGTTACAGAGTCTGCTCTGCTGTAGAACAGAAAAAGTCCACTTGTAAAGTTTGCAAAGGTCCGTTTAACCTCTGATTTATCCCTATAACGCCTCTGCAAATAAACTGCCAACTGAAACAAGAGAGCCTTTAGTAGCCATTACCCTGTAATATAATCAGGATAACAGTCACACAATATCTTTCTGCTACGTTGCTTTTTCTAGTAGGAGCAAAAAAAGAAATAAGGATGTCTTGGCTGTCTGGTCGCAGAGAACTGTGAATGATCCTCCAGTGAGCAGACAAGCTTTAAGTAATAGATACTTACGTGAACGAGAACTCTGCTCACTGTCAGACGATGCGTTCGCCTGTTGAAGTTTATCAGGAACCTACGAGGGCGAGAGCATTCAGATATTTAATGTGAGTCGTCTCATATGTCCTCGCAGCAGAGTGATGGGATTTAGGTTAATCCTATAAAACAGGATGATCCCATTGAGGTTAAAAGTTGGTGAAGTGGTCCTTTAAGGCAGGACGCCTCCGCAATGAAAAAAAAGCAACATTTTAATGAACTAATCCCACCACGCATGTTCTTGTCATTAAAACACCATTTACATTATATTAACTACAGTTCTTGTGAGCAGTGTTTCTCACTTGTGATAGGCCTCTGTGAGCCAGATGAATTATTCGCTGCTCTTTGTGAATCATAATAGAAACTGTGGACTGGATGTTTTCCCGGCATTACGCACTTCCCTTGCTGACGTCAAGCCATAAGCCATAATTTCCTCCACTGATTAGCTTATTGTTCTCTCAGACCGCTTTTGTTTTCTGCACACATTCGCTGCTGCTTACTTTTCCATTTTGATGCCTTTCAGTCAGACCTCTCGACATTGCTGGTTCGTACAAAAGCCGCGCTTTGTCTTTCCCTCCATGTGAGACTGAATCTAATATCACGGCGGCTCATCCCTTTGTGCTTTTGAAGCTTGTCTAACCCACATTCAGCTGTCATTACTCTACTGAGTCTAAACGGTCACGTTCCCGATGTCCGTGTGTCAGCCTCTCATCAGGCAGATACAAGCTGAGCCTTTGTTCTCCGGTGCTGCTATGTGTTGTGCTAAAACATTTCTGAATGATTATCCCGGCCTCCATTTAGAACATGTAGCACTTTAGTCAGACATTGAAGTCAGAAGCCGGGCACACATTTCATTCGCAGCGTGATAAAATACACTTGGTGGTCACCATTTGTGTAAAAGTGACACATCGAGATTGAATACTAATCAGCAGGAGTCAACATTATAGGAATAAAACACACAGCAGTTCAGACTACAGTTCTTCCATCCATCCATTATGTATACCGCTTATCCTGTTCAGGGTCACGGGGGGCTGGAGCCATTCCCAGCTGTCATTGGGCGAGAGGCGGGGTACACCCTGGACTGATTGCCCGGCAATCACAGGGATGACACACAGAGACAGACAACCTTTCACGCTCACACTCACACCTACGGGCAATTTTAGAGTCACCAATGAACCTAACGAGCATGGACTGTGGGAGGAACCTGGAGTACCCAGAGGGAACCCACGCATGCACGAGGAGAACATGCAAACTCCACACGGAAAGGCCCGCTATGTCTGAACCGGGATTCGAACAAGGAACCTTCTAGCTGTGTGGCTACAGCGCCACCAGTTTTTCTTCAAGAAAATTGTATAACCTGTAATTTATGATTTCTACACTCACTATATACCTGTACTAACAGGAATATCATTAAAATAGAAAAAATTGGAAATCATGTTAAGCAAGCCAATTCTCACTCCTATAGGTCTTTAAATACGTTAGCTTGCTTGGTCCAACGTGTCAAAATATGAAGCTGTTGGCAGCCCACTCGAGGCATCCTAAAAGTTGCTCTCATTGTTTTGATGATGATGTCTCTGGTGACGTAGTATGAAGAGCACAACAATCCACTCGTAGGCGCTGCTGAGGGCGGCGGAGGGGTTAAACACACACTTTTATCCAGTCGATTCTCGTGTGAAACAAAAAGTCAATATTAACTTGTTTTAAGAAATTGACTTCTTTTTAACTTACGAAATGTACTTTAGTTATTTCAGGTACGTATGCTTGGAACATCAAATGCAATGCTTCAGTTACCTTACAGGAAGTACGTAAGTAAGTAAAGCTTTATTTATAGAGCACCAGGTTACAAAGGTAGTTAAGAATCTAGGGTAGGTGCATTAGTCCTTCTGGGGTTTTTTTTAAGATTATTTTTTGGGGCCTTTTATGCCTTTTTTGAGAGAGAGAGGACAGTGGATAATGTCTGAAACAGGGGAAGAGAGTGGGAAAGCTGCGCGGCAAAGGGCCGAGGGTGGGAGTAGAACTTCAAGGCCGCTTCATCAAGGACTGTAGCCTCTTTATGTGGTACACGCGACTTAACCGTTGAGTTCAATCAGCGCGTCCATTAGTCCATCAGAGACAGGAAACGCAGACCAGGAGCTGAACCTGCAAATAGCCTCTACACATTTGGCGCCCGCTCCACCAACCGAGCCAAACCAGCGCCCAAAAACACGGCCTTTGTGTTCCGAAACATAATTAAGTTGGGACCCTTTCGGAACGTTCATGTTTGTTTGGAGGCTTTATTTTGGGAATGTTGCTGGTTTTTATGGCCTCCTTGACTGCTTTCCTTTGAAAGTCCAAGCGGATGTTGAGTATTTATTATTCCTAACTTGACCGCAGAGCCCCACAGGTCGTCATATTTTGAAGTGTAGGGCCACAGACCGAGCTGTTGGGGCGAGATCATGTTGGTGCTTTTTAAACACTTATATCTGCTGTTGATACAAACAATAAAAGTGTCAACTGAAGGCATCAAACGCCTGATGAGAAACGCTCCCGTGGATGTGTTAATCAGGTTTACTTCCTGTGAGGATTAAACACTACAGTTTGTATGCAGGGAGGCGGATAGGTTAGAACATGACTGTTAATACCTGAGGTGCAGGATGAGATAATTAAGCGTTAATTATATCTAAACTGGCTCATCTGTATGCCGAGCGCCGACTCAGGATTGTCTGATGAACGCTTTTATATTGAATAACACCATTAATGCTAGTGCCTCTCAAACGTAAACATACACAAGCCTTAATGGGATTATATCCTAACCGGAGATTAAGTAGAATTTAATGAATTGCCGTCATTATCTAAACACACATGCCCTTTTTAAGAGACGACAACAAGCACGTCCCAGGAAGCCAGTAACAAAGCTCGACATGTGGCGCTGCACATTTTCTGCACCGCTCCTTCATCTCCGTTCGTTGACAGGGTCCGCTGTTCAGTCTTTCAACAAGTGACACATCAGTGAGAGCAGTTAAGTCTGATTAAGATTTGTATCATTTGGCAGACAATGTCTTTGAGTAGCAGCCTGCAGTCAGAGGTGAGAGCCCTCTGCGTGACCTCTCTGTGATGTTTAACTACCTTTGAAGTTTCCCCAACACCAGCACAAAGACGAGCTCTGTGGGCTTAAGTCAGCTGGTGCTTCTGAAGAGATTAAACGAGTGCAGGAGTGTGCGTGCGTGTGTGTGTGTGTGTGTGTGCGTGTCAGACAGACAGAGAGGGAGCATTCATGAGTTCCAGTCACAGCAGATTACAATGTTTCTGATTTACAAGTAAGGGCTGCCGACCCAGACTGTTTTGACAGCGAAAAATATCTCAGTATCTGAGATATGTGTTTAATATCTGAATGTTGAGGCCCGAGGCGGTGTGAAATCCAAATCAATTCAAACCGCTGAGAGAAGTGTCGAGCTGCAGGACGCCTTGCAATGCATTCTGGGGGCGAGGCAAGAGTTGAAACCAGCAGATTAGAAGTCACTGTATAGTCAGAAGCTCAACAAGACGAGACTAAGGCAGAAAATCTGTGGGTTTTATAACACTTTGATACTTTTCAGGGTCACGATGCGGAAGTTTCCAAAAGTTTTCCAAAGATCACAAATGATTCTTGAAAAATGGGCGGCGGCGCGACTCAAAAACCCTCAAGTCCTGCGATTAGACGGAGACACCTCCTGCGTCCTCTGTGGCTACACTTCCACGCTCTTTGATGTCAGGATGAGAAACACGGAAGCCTTCAAAGTTTTTCTTTCTCTCGTGTTTTAGCCGAGGCCCGAGGCTAAGTACCCTCCGGAAGTGTGTGTGAGTGCGAAGACAACAGTGATGGATGGAAGGGGAGAAGAAGTGGAAGAAAGAATGAAAGGATTTTTTTTTTTTTTACAAGGCGCGGACAGGAAGAACCATGCAGTGCAGGTTAAATGGGGCTTTAACCTCGGCTCCCACGCCCAGAGAGGAAGACAAAGACGGAGCTCTACAGTTCGCCTCCTTCACCGGAATGGTCGCCCGTTTGGCCCTGCTTCCCTCCTCCGAAGGGAATCCCAAAACCCCCAGCCGAAGAGCGTTAACCTTTAGCTGTAATGAATTCACTGTCATGAAAATTCATAGCAGTTTTGACTCGCTCTTTTAGCATGTAAGCAGAGCAGACAGAGCTGTATGACTGTGCTTACATTCAACAAGGATTATGGGAAAAACAGATGAGTGTTTGTTTATGCTTTATCCTCTCATTTCCTTATGTAAATGGTTGGTGGAGATTTCCCAGAATCCTCTCCTCAGGTGAAGCTGTCTTCCTCTTCTCCTTTGTTTGCAGAAGCTCTTAACCCAGCAGCTCTCCAGCGACACCCGTCTCCATTGTCGCTCCTGCCAAAGGATGATAACTCAAAAAACCCCACAAGGTTATAATTACAGCCTTCCTCTGAATAGAAACACTCACCATATGGAAGCAGCACCGTGTGAGAGACAACAAGAAGTCAGAGGAAGTGATTCATTGTTTCTGTAAAGGAGAGAAGTAGCAGAGGAGATCTAAGCGAGGACAGGAGAAAGTCAACAGAATAAAAGATAGCAGCGAGTATCTCTCGTCTGCAGATGTTTCTGTACGAGACGAGAAGCAGATGTTTGAGCAGACAGGCGGGCCATTTGGTCACACGAGTCCTCAGCATAACACATGTCAAAGCTTAATGCTTCGCTGCAGATAACACTCCTCACACTATCTTCACAGCAGGGCCCGTCCCTGATAACACACCATTTTGGCCATTTTTTAAAGCTTTTTGTGTCAATGAGGTATCAGCTGCAAGCTGTCAGCACTCTATTACAGACACAAGTGAAGTTTTGTTTGTACAATCAATGAGGAATGATCTGAGAAAAACTCAATGCTCTTTTTTTATCCGGGTTGAGCTTTAAAATCACCACAGAGACTCCGAGGTTTCTCAGTGCTTTATTTTGGCGGGGAAAACGCGTTTTAAGTCATGTTTTTGGACTAATGAAGTATGACTGCAGCGAGTGGGGATTATGGGTGCTAGTTTAAGAGAGTCTGGATTTCAGTTCCACGAGAACAGATTACCGCCTTGTCTCTGTGTCTGCGTTATGTCTCGCTGAGGAGACACAGAGAGAAGGAGCTCTCTGAGAACGTCCGGGGTGACACAGACGAGCTGAAAGGCTCAAACAAGATTAGCCAGAGCCTGCAGGATTTTACTGAATTATTGCAACTAACGTTTCATCTTCTTTTGGAAAATTACAAAGCAATTCAAAACACTTTTATGATGACGTGCAAATAAAGAGCAGAGTATCTGCTCCTGATTTAAAGACTGTGTTAAACTTTGGCAGCTCATTCTGAGGTGTATTTGAATGAAGTTTTCAAGTAAATTTCCTGTTTCCTGTTTTAAGGAGTAAGAATTGAGTTTTAAAGAGGAGGTATTATGCTGTTTCACATTTTACGACATATATATATAATGTTACAATGTTCAGACTAAACGTGGGTGAAGTTTCAAATCTGTAGGTAAAAGTATGTTGGAGTAATCCCCAGCCTGCTGTGAACGCCAGGTTTCAGACAGTTTTTTCTACACACTGCACTTTGTGATCTCAGCAGGCTTTGGAGAGCTGGCCAATCAGAAGAAAGTGGGCTTGTAGGGGCGGGGTTTCAGGCAGAGGCCGTATGAGGGCCTGCACACAGTTTTTTTTTAACTGTAAATGATGCTAAGCTACTCCACAGGTATCACAGAGTTAAATATGAAGATTGAAATTAGCATAATACCCCCCCTTTAAAGTTCATATAGCTCTTGTGTATCTAAATATCTAACATTATTTCAGCTAGTCTTATTCCTTTTCTCCTTTTTTTAACACAACCTTTATGTTTCTTTGAAAATCAACAGACACGACAGTCATAGCCGTAACAGGGTGACTAATAAATGAGATCTTATAAATGCAAATCCTCCAAAAAGAGACACAGAAAACGATACAGTCCCAGCCGCTTTCAGCCGTTCTCGACAACTTTATGTAAATTCCCTGTAAATAAAAATGTCTGTGATGTCTGAAAGCTGTTATACAAATCATTTCACCCACATGGTGCTTATTTTAGAAACACAGATTCACTGTAAACACAACCTCCTCTGCATAGGAGACACGCAGTGGCGTAATGGATTCCCTTCATACATATGAATGTCGGTTATATCATCCAGGGTGACTGATATCTTTTTTTACCTCCTCGCAACACAAAAAAACACATAATTATACAAAATTCCCCGTGGTTGTTCTGTACAGTGAATAATACCTCCTATTGTATGAGACAATGAGCGCACACGTGTTGCAGAGTCACGTTATGAAGAGCAGCGGTGCTCTGTGGGAGCCTTTGACGTGATAGAGTCCACCTGCCTAATCCTCTGTCTGTGGTAACTGATCTGTGCTGGCCACAGGTCATGTGTGAACGCATTATAAATCTCTCTGCTGTGGACTGGTGTGTTTAACCCGAGGTACGGAGTGCTGCATTAGACGTCTACATTCATCAACAGGCTGGAGGTTATCATCTGTTAGCGTGTGTGTGTGTGTGTGTTTGGGAGGGGATGCATGTGTGTATGCGTGTGCAGATTATTGTTGACCCCGTTTCATTCCCACTCTGGAAACGCTAGAATACGTCCTCGCTGCTCTTATTGAATTATCCTTTATTTGGCCGTATCTTGGCGCCTCTTTGCCAGTCTTTGAAAGTGGCGCTTTCATAAGACACTGATGACACAGCTCATTGGATTTAGCGGCTAATCACAGGCTTTTTAATGTATTCTCTGTGATTCATGGAGATTGGATCCATTTATGAAGATTTATGAAAAGTCTCCCATTTGCATCCATGAGAAGAAAGGAGTTGGGTATTTCAGGCTCCTTTATCTGCGCTCCTATCTTTTTTTCATTTCAGCAGCGGGGGTTTATCTGGGATTTAGAATGTGAATCATAATCACCCCTCCAAAACACATTTACACTTTTAGATTGGATTTCGGGAAATATTGAATGTTGCTACTCAAGCTAACGTTTGTGTTTTGATTAGGTGTTCCTTATGATGGGATAAGTGATCTTTCATTTCAATGTTATCTTTCTCACCGAGAAAATGTCTTTTAATGATTCTAATTCAATATCTTTTCCTATTTTTTGGTTCATCTAATAATAAAAATCTTTCCTGCAGCTCTTCTGTCTTAGAAAGTTTTCACCTTCACAGCAGCAGCAGTATCGTCTCTCCTTCTTTAGTCTGAATGTCATCTCCACATCTCTCTGCAGGTGTGATCCGCGAGAGCTACCAGAAGGGTCGTGACCAGTTGGTTCCTGTGACCTTGTTGGCCATCGCTGTCATCCTAGCCTTCGCCATGGGCGCCATCTTCTCTGGGATCATCGTCTACTGCGTCTGCGACCACCGGCGGCGAGACATGGACCTGACAGGCCGCAAAGAAAAAGACAACCACCACCTCCACTCCCGTCGGGGATCCATGAACAGTGTGACCAAGCTGACTGGCCTGTTTGAAACGCAGGCCAAAGACGGTCGTCCTGAGGCGATCCTCACCCCTCTGATGCACAACGGGAGACTGACACCGAATGGGAAGATGCTTATAAAAGCAGACCAGCACCACCTGGACCTCGCTGCTCTGCCAACCCCTGAATCCACCCCCATGCAGCCACGTCGGAAGCCCAGCCGAGGCAGCCGGGAGTGGGAGAGGAACCAGAACCTCATCAACGCCTGCACCAAGGACATGCCACCCATGGGCTCCCAAGTTATCTCAGACCTGCCCCTGAGGGCCTCACCTGGCCACATCCCCAGCGTGGTGGTCCTGCCTCTGCCGCAGCATCAGCACCAGCTTCAGCCTCACCTGCAGCAGTCCTACCAGCACGAGTACGTGGAGCAGCCCCACCACAGCGAACTCAGCATGGGCCACGGCGTCATGGACGACCAGGGGGCCACGCTGGAGTACAAAACAGTCAAGAGCCCGTGTCACAACCTCACCATGGTGGATCCGGATGGGATGCTGCCTCCACGTGTGCCCCAGCGAGAGGCCTCTCTCACCATCCCTCCGGCCGTCCCTCAGATGGGCAAACGCCTGGAGGTCCACTCGTCGGTGTACGGGCTCCGGAAAGGATCAGCATCTTCTGCGTCCGGATCCTCGGCCCTCAAGAAGCACAACACCAACTCATCCAACTCCTCCCATTTGGCGAGGCATCACAGCTTCAACCGTGTGGAGACTCCGCCCCCTGCGCCTCAGAGGGTGGACTCCATACAAATGACAGCACAGGGCATATCTCTGTCCCGGCAGCCCAGTATGAGCTCCTACGGTTCGCTGCCTCGAACGGGCATTAAGTATCTCAAACCTGATGTCCCCCCCAAACCCTCTGTAGTCTCACTCTCCACAAAAGTCAAGTCCAGTGACTCGTGCACATAGTCAGCTAGTCAGCCGGTCAGTCCAATGTGAACAGACAGTAGTGAAAGTTTTTTTCTGAACGAGAGAAAAAACAGGGAATACTGTACAACTTGCATCTCCTTCTAGTGTTCTTTTGTTTGTTTTTGGTGTACAGTACAGTGAAAAATGCAACACAGTTTTTTTAAGAAAACACTTCTTTTTTTTATATAAATATGTAAATATTATACAAATGGTTGTCGTCATTTGTTGCCGTCATGGAGCTCCTGCTCCGGCTGGTTCCTCTGTAAACACACATGGGAACACGCGCTACTGAAACCGAAGAAGATGAAGCTGTCCTGAATATTTCATCCATCGGCGCCCTGTAGCATCCGAGGCGGTGGCTCTCTCGTGTTTGTGGTGTCTTTTAGCCGCCGGGACTTGACCTGATACTTTATCACGCTGGTAAAAGCACATAAGAAGACAGCGCGGTGGGTTTGGAGGATAATCGTTGTACAGTACCTTGAGGACGGGGGAATCAGAGCGAGCGAGCACTCGGAGAGGGACTGGGCTCAGACTGAACGGACAGACAGCTGCCTGAGTTTTGTCAGAAACTGTGAAAAGCCTCTCAGTGTTACAGCAATCAAGTCCTGCCTGGGTCTGACTGAAAGCCAGAGGAACCTTCTACTGTACTGGTTACTGAATAACACATGACTGTTAATACTAATAGCTTGTTGTATTTATTTTTATTAAGTGCTTTTGAAAAAATGACTGACTTTCTAGGCTCGGAGAGAGAGAGGACAGAGAAGAGATCTTTTAATATGAATTAATCAAGTATGAGAAAAAAACATATTTAAAGTCATTAAACTGGAGCCCGTAGAACTTTCTTGATGACTTAAGGTCCACTAGGTCTTACCGTGCGCTCAGTGGGACCGGCAGCTTGAGATATATGTGACCTCTGTGAAGAGGAGGAGATATTTATTTAAACTGTGCCAGACAGGGACTTTTACCTTCATGGACCACACTCTCCATCGTTTTAGACCAATCATAAACAAGACTTCCTGATATCTCACCCCTTCACTCCTCCCCTCCAATCAGCACTGTGGTTTTGTGTGAGTCAGTAACATTTGTCCTGATTGGTCGCTGGCTTACCGGTGCCATCAAAGCTCACTGTTGCATGTTGCAAATATAAGAGAAGCAGCTGCAGCAACAGTGCGGGAATCTGCAAACACACGTACAAAAAAAAGAAGCTGTAAGAGGTGACGCCGCGGTGCAAGCGGAGCGATGCCTCCACGCAGGGAAGTATCTCGGTTTGTAGCGGCGTCACGCGGACACGCAGGCGGAAAAGAAAAGTCTCCAAACATCTGTACTGCCTGCTTCTTTTTCCACATGTAAATTTGTGCCTTACACCCCTAAAGTAGTGACAATGTTTCCTTTATTAGCTGTTAACTTTGTCTCCTTGTAGTATTTTTTTATTTTTCTTACATCATGATGTTTCCCTGGTTTGATAAAAATGCAATTAAAGAATGTAGGTGTTATTGTTGTAATTCTGGTCCCTAGACATGACACACTTACAGTCCAGAGGGAAGAGAGGAAGCAGGGTTCTTCTTTCACTCTTTCCCTCACACACACTCACACACACTCACACACACTCACACACACACACATACACACACACACACACACACAGTCATCTTTGTGGTTCATTTCTGATTGTGCCATTAATGCGCTTAAAGCAACCCTTTATGTTGTGCTGGCGGTGTCCATGACGACGTGTTTTTTCGTTTTATATTTTATACACTTTCAACGTCCTGTTTCTTTTTACTTTCTTTTTGCTGTCTGTTGGTTTGGAGTGATGGTTGATTGACTGATTAACTGAGCAATTAACATTTGTTACTTGAGCAGGCCGATGTATGTGCATCTCTCTGGTGCACTGCAATAATAATAATAATAATGATACAAGCAGCGTCAACACTAGCAAGTGTGAGATACACACGAGCACCCCGTGTACTAACACACTTTTAGGCTTCTTGTGTGCATCGTAACACACATTTGTTAGGCAGTTGCATAAACAGGCTGGTTCCTGTGAAGAAAGTTGACATTTTAAAACAACAATTTAAATAAAGTCGCTTATTTAACCCCCTTTTTGTAAGAGAAAACACTTTTTTTATCGTGCTTCACTAACTCTCATTATCAAGGCCTTAAATCAGGCTGAGAGTTTGACTAATCCGACCTTTTTTTCTGCTTTTACTTTGAGGATTTTTATTGATCACTCCCCCCTCCCCCAACACTTAAATCAGCGGAGCACTCCCTTAGTGTCGTATGTGTAGATAGGTTTCTTGATATCAAGCAATTTTGTGTTTCTCAACGGAGGAAAAGCCAACTACGTCTCAATCCACAGCCGACAGGAGACGGACGTGTAGGGAATGTGACCTGACTAACGTGTAAATAGATGCTGCTTGCATATGGCGGGGTCATGGTGCAACAGATAAGGTCAGAGCGGGAGCGAGGGAGGACGGTGCCTCTTTTAGGAACATGGTGTGGGGTCAGTTTAGACGGTTATCCCAGTAATTACTTAATGCTAATTAAAAATGTCCCGAGAATAGTTTAAAGGGGTGTGTTTACTCCAGACTTTCACTGCGTTTTAGACCGGGCATTAAAAGGCCTAATTTACACCCTCCTACAGTTAGTCGTCCACACAGAATTTGAACAAGAAACTGTCGGGGTCAAAAGGTTAAACGTCCACATCCAGTGTTGACGAGTAAATTTAGCTTTTAAGATTGTGTCGGGTTGGGGTCTGAACATTTGAAAGGCTGGGTTGACTGTGAAGGCTGCTGTGGACAGTGAGGTTCTTTGGTGTGTGCCTTTTTTTGTCTTTCACCCTTGTTATAATCCACTGCTATTAGATGCAAACTCGACGACTCTCTTCTCGACTTCTCAACCTTTTGAACTTTGTAAGCTTGTAAGATATTGTGACGTCACAAAGTTTTTTGCCCTACTCTCTTCACTTCCTTAACATCTGATTCACAGCTTAATGTATGTTGTAAAGAAAAAAACTCTTTAATTTAATGCAAAATGTAATAAAAAAAAATAAAATAAAATAAAATTCTTGTCATGAAGATTGAGATATGTCCTTGACTTCTTCCACTCGTCTCTCCGCCTGCGGTGGTTGTCTTTATACTGGGAAGAACTCACTGTTGTTTGGGGAGAAGTGAGCCGGAGCTTTTCACAGGATTTAAAGCTTCTTTGAATACGTTTTAAGGAAAATATTGTACTTTTGTGACCTCAAGTACACTATTCTTCTTTGCTTGTAAAACCGGCGCTAACCCCTCGAGATGTGAGAAAGTTTTCTTCAGAATAAGATTCTACTTGTGATACAGAGCACATCTGAGAGGATGAAAGGATGCTAAACTGAAGGGAAGATGATGAGAGTGAGAAGTGAGAATCACCCTGAGTTATAAGCAGAGGGAACAGGCTCTGTACTCCATTGTGATATTGATTCTGTGGGTTAAATGAAGCAAACAATTTGATGCAGATTGCGGGCAGCTCTCTGGTATAGCAGGCAGTCTAAATCACCTTTTAAACTACAATACATAATTGTCTACAGAGTCATTAGGAGTGTAGTGTGAGTGTGGGGTAAGCCATTTAATCCCATATAGGGAATCAATAAACTCTTAAATACACTCTGAAGGCATCTGCAACAATGTGGGTGAGAGTTAAGCAACAGTTTCCCAATGTGATAATGTCTTAAAGGGGCCATATCTTTTAAAGGGATATTCTCATATTTTCATGGGTTTGACATTTTGAGGTGTTTATTGTTCACAGTGAAAAAGTGAAAACTGTATAATTTTGTGTTTTTCCAGAATGACATGTTTAAAAAGGTCGCCTCTGAAATGGGCCGTTCAGAACAGCTGCAGGTTTCTACGCAGAACCTTGCTGTTGCTGAAATCGACCAATCGTCAATTGCAATCATTCCCCTCAGGCTAGTCAAGTCGTTGTCAAGGTTTCAACTTACCATTCAGATACCTCCTGGAGATTCTGGCTCGTACATATAAGGCTGAATAACCGATCCTACAGCGGCCATGTTTTCTACAACTTTGTAGTGACAGTGCAGTGCGGCCGCAGACATGGGGGAGGGGCTTCGGTGTCACTCTAAATACTGTCTGACCTTTGAATGGCAAAACGGCTTGTTCGCTTCAGGAGGAAGGAGAAGCAGCGAAAATTAATTAAATTATAATATGTTTACAGTTTTTAAAACGAAACAAACCTCACCAACGTGATTCAAAAACACATTAGAATAATAGAACATTTAATGCGTAGCTAAAATATGTCCACTTTAATGCTTACAGTGTAAGACAGTTTAATTTCAGGTCAATTTTTGAAAAGGTAATGAGAGGCAAACATTTCCCAAAGTTTCTGCCAGAGGGAATATTATAGGTCGCCGTAATGCAGACAGTCTCCATATTTCAAGGTGTGACGATACCGCATATATTATGATGGGGGAACAAAGCTTCTTTTATGCTCTGACAAAAGAGTTATGTCAGTATAATTAACTGTGGGTAAACAGTGAAACAAGCCATGGCACGTGGCTGCTTTATTTGTCACCAAAGGGAGTACATACATAAACTGGGAAAGGACTGATGTAGGATTTGGCAGAAGATAAGTAATCTAATCCAAGGTAGGTTACTTTACTTGTACTCGTAGGTAGATTTGGTTTACAGTGAGTGAGTCGGCCTCCTTTTACACACACAAAACAGACTTGTAAAACATGATACATAAAGTGAGGACGCAGTGCTCAAGACTAAAAGGGTAACCTTGAGTAAAAACAAGAATATACCAAGGTAAATAAAAGCAAGATAAAAATGAAAAGTGCCATCAAAGGTAAATGACAAGAAGATGAAACATGAAGATATCCATACACAGTGGATCAAAAGTACAGGATTTAGGTAAAACTTGTTGATCTCACTGATTGCTGCTGGGACAAAGCTATTTTTGTACCGCTTGCTTTTACAGGCTGGTAACCTATACCATCGTCCAGAAGGCAAAACATAAAAAGTGTGGGATTTCTTTGCACTTCATTTTTCTATCAGTGCACATTTATGTCTGAAGAACAAATCTCATCACCCACAGAACATCCGTGCTGCTGAATAACACTGACTAACACAGCTCCTGTTTCACCCAAAGGTCTCCAGTTCCTCATGTTAGCACATACTCGGTATCATTCTGTCAGGAGATGTGGCTTTGGCAGGTAGTTTGACACTCCTTCCTTTGATCCTGCCGTGACTCATAAGTTTCATGCGTCGGTACGAGTCAGACTGCTCATGCAGATCAGATAACCAGGATGTGGTGCAGCTAATGAGGCCTGTCGCTGCCTTCACAATGCGGCATTGTGCGGCCCGCATTCAGGCGCCCGTGTGTTTGTGTGCTACTCACAGATCAAGATTCAGATATTCACCACCAAGTCTCTCCCAACATGACGAGAGCACAATCATATCTGGCGGTGAGTAGTGTGAGCTGGTGTGATCACAGAGTTAGTCAGAGTGTGGTTAAGTGACCTCGGGGTCGGTGTTTAAGGGGTCAGAACAGGTGAATGTTGTGTCTTTGTGTGTGTGAGGTTTGATAGATCCAGAGATAAAGATGACAGATATCAGGCTTCAGCTTTAAAACAGCGCCTGCAGCTTTGACATGAGTCAACGCTAATGTTGTTATTTTTTCACATTAAGAGGATTATTTAAAAGGTCACAGTGTCTGCGGTGTTAAGGTGGTTTAGTAAGTCACATCATAATACACAAGTTAACTTTCAATGTCCAGAAATGTCCCTGTTGGTCTCTGTATATAAAGATGAACAATGCGTCTCCATCTGCTCTCATTGTACAAAATTAAGCCAAAATGGCCCCTGTGATAGGCGCTGCCATCTTGCGATGGTGACATCATTTTGTGCCAGAGCTGCGCAGTAGAGATCGGCAGGTGGAGCCGCCGTAGCCACTTAAGCGAACCAAAACACACACTTAACCTACAGAAAAAACAGCAAGGATTGCACACGTCGATGTATTTAACAGCAGAGCAGCTTCTTGTGGTGGTCTGAAGCAGACGTTCACACTGTTCCTCCTCTACTCTGCTAACCCGGAACAGATCGGCTGCAGGAGCCGGATTTGTCAACAGAGCTGTCAATCATCGTTTTGACAGCATCAAATAACACTTAAAAATAAACTTGTCAGAAAAATTAACACTTGGGCGTAAATCAGCACGATAAGAACTAACTATAATGACAGAAACCATGTTTGAGAAACATTTATTTGATGTGTATTTTGATTTTATAGTTTGACTCATGTCCCATCTGTTAACATGGAGGAGGCAGGCTTTATGACCTATACTGCAGCCAGTCAGCAGGGGGCGCTCGACATGTTTTGGCTTCACTTACAGGGAGCTGTCATGTCGTCCATCTTCTTATAAAGTCAATGGTTGGTCAATATAAATGCACAATCTCTTCTTTCAGGATAGTCCAAATGTTTACACAGTTGTATGTTCTTATATGATATTTGGGTTTCATTAAAATGCTCATTTGCCAGTATATGAGTTATAATTTGTCCACACTATTTAAATAAATGAGACTTAATGTTGCAAATGTGTCTTTTTGTTTAGCAGTACTATTTTGCAATACAAACTGCAGCTTTCAAAATAATAATTAAAGGTCATTGAAAAAATAATAACTGTTAAAAACTGGATTGTAACCTCAATGAAAGACAAATTAACTCCACTGGTTGCAAATTAATGAACATATTTTTGCTGTTTTTCTGTCAGAGATGGAAAAGTGCCAGAGAGAGAATGAGGTGAAGAATTACTTGAAGTTGATGGAAACTTAATGCATAATGCATGTAGTTATCCAGCAGTAAGAATGAATTGCTCTTTGATTAGCGGTTGCGGTAGTATCGCTGCAAATCTCTCCAGTGTAAATCAGAAGCTTTTCACTCTGGCTCATGACCCGACATTATGACCCGTCGATCCCAGAGCTCGATGGCTCTTTTCCCTTGCCAGCAACAGCAACAGAGGGCAGCCTGCCAGACGTTCAACAATCCCAGCAACAAAACAGCCACCCAGCCAGATGAACAGCTAACCAGTCAGCCACCCTTTAAACCCTCCAGCCTGCCTTTAAGTAAACCATGTAGTCATTCAAATGCTGCCATCCGGTCCCTCCCCCCATCAGTCCGACGTAACCATAATCCACCCCGGCCGAGGCCTGGCAGTGCTCATTTCTAGTGCGCTGCAATCTGTGGTCACAACAAGCTTAGCCGTGTGTTAATCCTGCTGTCCCATCCAGCTATCATTATCCCCACACTGATACTGTCTGCTTCCGCCGCTGCTCTTTATGACGCACACTCCAGATTTTTCTTATGCATTTTTCTGCCAAAAAAAGCTTTCTGCTGCTACATTGACACATAAACTAAATATAAAAGATACACAAAGGCAGGAAAGATAAACAAACGGAAGAGATGGTTATCTGCGTTTGATTCAAATGGCACACACACACCCACACACACACACACGCATGTAAGCTGAGCTGACACACATTAACACACTCCTGAATAATGTGCCCCCTGTGAATTAATGAGTCTCTATGAGTCATTAATGGAGGTCAATAGGCCCCTTAATGGCCATTCACCATGTTGGTCGGTTTGTCGTTAATGTGTCATAGAATAAGTACATGTGAGCTTCTCAGAGGGGTCATTGTGTCAGATTTACAACCATTTGAGTGTGTGGGTGGATTTGTCTCTGTATTGATCAGTCTGTAGAGTGATCAAAAGTCGTAGCTACAGTTGACGACACTAAGGTCACATCCTCTGATATTTGTCTGGGGAACTATGGAGGAGTTTACTGTTAAATCGTACACTTGGTGGATATTTTACAAGATAGCTTTAAGGCTGTTAAACTTTGATCACTTTAAGGGCAATTATTAAATAAAGCCATCTACCAGTTTAATCCTGGCAGTGGGGAGAATGCCATATACGGGATGTACAATTTGAGGGTTAGCTTAAGAGTTGTTAGCTAACTGTTAGCTAACCCCTTAGCTGACCAGTGATTGTCCAATCATAGCGTAGCTTTTTCACATTGGGTTAGTAATAGCAATATTCTGCATTTAAATATTTTGAAAGGAAAGCATTTTTAAAACCTTTAAAACAAACATCTTCATCCTGATAGCATTTTCTTACATAAAAAACACAATGTTTGAATTTACAATTAAATACAAAAACTCAAAATGATACAACTTATAATGTTCCTCTTACATAACTATAAAACAAGGACTTCGAAACTCAACATTGCAACGATAAAAAAGCTTCTCAACAACTCAGCTGAAAAAGTCAGGCGAAAAGATACGCATTCGACCAATTCTTCAAGCTAATGTTAGCTTACTTAGCTAGCTAGGTAGCCTGGGAGTTAGAGAAAAGTGCAAGCTCATGTTTTGTTTAATCAGATTTGTCTCCTCCCCTTCCTGTTCAGACAGATTTCCATCTGATCAGATTCAGGCCAGACAAAACACTACTTTTTATCTACTACGTGGGCGGGTTCAGGATGGCCGCCACTTATTTGGAACATTCAGTACCCACTATCGCATCGCTTTTATCTGAACTGGAACGATGTGTTGGTTAATAAATCATGTCATTCCAAATATCTGTATTATGTTTGACAGGAAGCCATATTTAGATGTTGGTACTAGCTAAGTAGCATAGCAGCCTTGCCACATGTTTGTCCTTGCTCAGATTAGTTTGCATCCCGAGGCTTTTCGGTCAGTGACAGTTGATAACACCCCTTTGGACTTCAAATTAACCAGGATGCAATGCCCCGCTACTAGCTTGGTAGAACTGATCAAATCTGCTAAAGCAACAGTTGTACGTCAGGGAGCTAAATTGGAAGTTGACAGCTTGTCATCTCTGTGAGAAATTCAGGGACACATTAGTTCAAACAATTACAAATTACTTTTAGTGTGTCACCTTTATCTTTGTGTCAATTTTATGGCTAAAAGAGAAAGCTTAGTAGGAATAGCAAAAGTAGCTAGGTGTCCATAGGGGAACTTTGAGGCATGACCTCAGTATTTCCTCACTATTTCATTCTTTGTGTGTCCTTATCTGTTTGTTTTAGTGTGTTGTGCTATTTGTGTCAGGGACGTTAGTGTTTATGTACACTAGTTTTCTGTATGACTGCCTCTAATCCTGGACTCTGAGGACCAACAGTCTTCCAGAGGAGATTCAGAGCTTATTGTTGCTCTAAATCCGCCCGGCAGACTACACTTCACTATAAACCAGAAAATAAAAAACACTGGATTGATGTTACAGTAGCTGCACTTTAGTTAAGTATTATAATAGTATATAATGCCAATATAATTATAGTTTTTCTTAAAGGTCAGAGGTCATTTAGCATCCCAGTTGTAATCTCTGCTTTGTCTCTGTGTTTAAATCACAAGCACCCACCCTTACACTTCACCTCATGCCTTATCCACTGAACAGTATCTGCTCCAATTTATATTAAACTGATTAGCTCTTGCAATAATCTGGCAGTTGGCCAAAATGTAGCGTGTAGAAGATATTGCCTCGTCGAATACTTAAAGCACTCTGGAGACATTTCTCTCCTTGTAGGAAGTGCATTAGCACATCCAAAGCACTTAAGCTGCGCTAAACGTACCTTTAAGGCATTTAGGTGGCCTTGTTGTGAAGAGGAGAGACCTGTAAGGTGTAAACAATTAAATGGGCCTCCATGCTGATGCTGCTATTGAGTCATGAAGCCTGCGGGCCACAGATGAAGAGATAAAAGAGGGACTGCCTTTAATCATGACATTTACTCACCACATCTTCTAAGTAAAACAGAGCAGATTAGACAAAGTACAGAGTACTCGATCATTGTGGGGCTGATGTAATAGCCCCACGGTTATGTAAGTGTATCTTCATGCATCAAATATAATGCTCACATTCATACAAAATTCAAAATGTGTGTCATCTCTAGTATTCCATTAGCAATAAACCTGCATGTGCTCCATGAACTTGAACCAGAAATCCATTAAAATGTCTTCGGATGGGTCTTATGATATGATGACTCACTGGAAAAAAGCAAGATGCACTGAAGGGTAGCACATCGCACACGGCCGAGGTGATAACAGCCTATTCTTGTATGATTTCCAGCGTACTAAAACATGCATCATTCAGCTCAAACTCCTCAGAACCCAAGAAGAATCCGGCAGAAGAATCTCAGCGTGGATTTCGCAGAAACGAGGGCGAGAGCAACTGTCTCTGGCGCTTTGAAAAAAGGCCTTGGGCTGTGAAGAAGAAGCAGCAAGAAGAGTATACCTCTGAGAGTTCTGATGGCAGAGTGAGCAGGGAAAAGAGCCAAGCCTTGTTCTGCCGTTATAAGCCCTGCTGCACCGCATACATTGACGAACGAGCAGGGGAGAAATTGGCAGTGGGAATAAGGGCAAGACGGTGTAAATTTGGAGCACAAAAAGGCTTAAGGGGGCACTGTGCAAGCATCCCTGTGGCTCCACACACACATACACACACACAGAGTTTGCATGGGGCTTAAGAGGTGGCTGAGGAGAATGACTGGCGAGGGGATCAAAACAAAGCCCGTGGGTGATGTTGGAGGGGAGCTCAGGGACTTGGGATGGAGGTCTGCTGCTCATCTTAAATGCACTTTCTGCCGTGCACACACTCACACACACACACATATTCAAGATGTCTAAGAGCATAATGACCATAAGAGAAGCAGAGATAACCCCCCCTGAAAAAAGCACCACCAGGAGAGAAAAGTCAAACTTCCTTCACACATGCACACACACACACACACACACATACACACAGAAAAAGGCTCTAACTGGCTGATTTTGCCAGGAGAGGAAATATAATCCTGTGAAAGTGTGCTTGTGTGGAGAAACTTGGTTTCAGTGGCCAGGAGAAAACACCCTCCAAAAACTGAGAGAAGATGCCAATCAAGTTTCCCAGCACAATAATCTGTGACCTGGTTTCTCGATGCTGTCAGTCTCTTTGAGGGGTGAAAATAACAACAACACAGCTACATCCAATTATTTCCGTTTCAGGGCATTTCCACATTTTTCTGTAAACATGCCTGCTATTTTCATAGCCGCGGTTCCGAGCTACGATTGGCCCGATCAAAAAGACTATATATTGGAATATAAACATAGCACGGTGCAAAATGTGCGTTGTGTTTGCAAAAGGCTTAAGTGTGATGTCACCTTCCTCCAGCAGTTTCGGTTCATGAAGGAAAGCCAGAAAGCGTGGTCGTGATTTACGAAGACCCAAAAAGTCAGAATTTATGGGAGTGCAGTGTCGAATTAATGGTGTCATCCTGCAAGAAGCCCAGAGTCACAACTGCGGTGACAAGGATATAAACGGGGAAATGTCATCAGATTTATGATATCGCATATGTTGTTAATTTTTCATAGGACGGACTAATCAGCGTGTGCGAGTATAAACAACAACTCCCTCCTGAAGCGATAAACCCGAGCAGCTGGACTGTTTCTGTGCTCTGAGCTTCTGGAGTAAAAGTGAAGACTTTATGTGAATAAGTGTCAGTATAAAACTATCAGTTTGAAGCTATTACGAGAGTTACCAGACCTTGTAAGATGTAGCACAAAAGAGGGCTTCTGCTCATGTGCAAGCCAAAGACACATTTCCTGTCCTCGGCTTCTTTTGAAATTTCTACTAACCTTGAAAATTGCAAAGTAGTCTGAAGGTGCTTCAAAGTAAATTGATATTCTAAATGATTTACATTTTAAACGTGGCTAATAAGACACTGCCTGAGTGAGTTAACATAATGCAGATGGAGCATAAGGCCCATTGATGAGAGCCCTTGCATTTGCTGTAACTTTGTTGGATCTGAGGTTGAGTGATGTCTAAAAATACACCTGCAAGTAAAGCGTATGACCTTTGATGCCACAAAAGAAAGCAACTTTAGAGATTGTAACTTTAAGTGATTGTCAAGCAGTTAAACGATTGACAGCCACATTTGAAACCCTGCCACCTAACATCTGACATCAAAATTGGGGTTGTGGTTTAGGGCAGGGAAACTGCAGCCAACGCTGTCCATTGTCTAACATTCGCACACTTTATGCAGAAATGAGAGTCTGCAGAGGTGACAAAGTAAGCAGCTCTGTTTTATTTAAAGATTTTTTTGGCCTTTGCCTTTATTAGATAGGAAGAGTGACGAAGAGGAAATATGGAGGAGGCGAATGGGGATGACATGCACCAAATGGTCGTGAGTTAGAGTCAAACCTGCAGCCGATGCGTCTGCACATGGGCAGCTGAACTTAACCTGCAGCCCAGATTTTAAAGACTGTCACTTTTGCATACAGCCAGCTGCAACTATGAGGACAGATAGTCCAGAAGTAAGCGTCGTTATCACCACTGGACTGTTTTTTGCTCTTGCCTCCTCCTCTGTGTTATTTCAGGTTTCATCTGAACAGCTACAAACACTCCTGCCTGCAGGAGAGCTTCTTTGAGCAAGCTGTGATCTTAAAAGTGGCCGAGGGTAATCAGAATACATTACTGGCTTTGGGTATTCTCTGAGGCCAAAAAGTTAAATTTTAAACAAGTGAATAGAACATCATAATGCAATAAATTTTTAAACTCACCTCATTTCTTCCTGCTTTCTTTTCACAATAAGAGTTTTATGTGGGTCAGTTTTATTTTAGTTCTATTTCTTTCAAAGTCTGCTCTCATGGATTATTTCAAACACTGGTTTATTTAAAGAGCGGGTATTTTTAGACATATATATATATATAATGTTACAATGTTGGATGTCCAGACTGAACGTGGGTGAAGTTTCAGATCTGCAGGTAAAAGTATGTTGGAGTAATCCCCTGCTAAAGAAGGCTGCTGTGAATGTTTTCAGACAGACTTCTCCAGATGCTTCACTTTGTGACATCACAAAGTGGAGGAACTCTATATTTGGGCATCTGCCTGAGACACAGCAGAACTTCCTGTCCCTTTTCTCACTCCATCACTCTGCTCAACGGCTCTGCTCTTCATGTTGGTTAAGAACGTCTTTAAGAAAGTGTTTGTTTGGTTGTGAAGGAAAGACAGCAGTGTTTACTGTTCCAAAGGACGAGAGCAGCAGACGTTCATTTCAAATCAAAAAATGTGAAGTTTATTCTTTGCCGACAACTCCGTAACACGGCCAAAGGGTAGGAGGCGTGCCTCAAACACTAGTTCTGGCCCTTGGCAGGGTTCGGAGAGCTGACCAATCAGAAGAAAGTGGGCTTGTGGTGGCGGGGTTTCTTAAAGGGACAGAGTCGTTTCAGGCAGAGGCTGTATGAGGGCCTGCACAGAGCACCAGTGAGAGAAAAAATAGTGTTTTAACTGTAAATGATGCTAAGCTACACAGGTATCACAGAGTGAAATATGAAGCTTGAAATTAGCAGAATAGCCCCCTTTAAATATTATTTTCCAAAATGTAGTTTTTTGATTTGTCAAACAAGGCAAATAGGCAGAGGAACTGGAAAGGGGAACTAACCACAAAGCTAGGAGCATGAATAGTTATGGGTGCCAGGAGGGCCCATAGACAATAGCATATGTACAGGTCCCATAATTTTGCACAATGCTTATGTATATAGGGCCGAGTCGGTGATGTGATTAGCCTGTAGCTCATTCAAACCAAAGCAACAGCCATTTGTTTTTTTACATGGTGAATATTATAAACATAAAATTCCCTATAAGCTAGCCTAAATTGACATTTTGATTGTTAGCATCCACACACTCCTATTTAATCTCACAAGACGACATCTTTAATAAAAGAACTTCTATTCTGGTCACTGACCCAGAACTGGCTTGCAGTTATCAAAAAGTGCGAGGAGGAGGTCAAAGGAGTAGTGTGGTGAAAGTCTCACCTCCCTCCCACCCTCTCGGGCCACTGTGACAGGGGACAGGAGTGGAAACACACTCGTGTGAAAGCTGTCACAGACTTGTTAATTTGCTGACGGGGTTACATCCAACCACTCTGAAGTAAAGAACAGACTTTATCCTCTTCTTTTGGACCTTATTGAAACTTTGATTAATGAACAGAGCTTCATTTTCATTTTTTTTTGCTTAGACTGGGTTTATTTTTGTCCCGTCACTTCTCTGTGCTTGTATCATCTTTCATTGTATATGCATGTGGCACAGCCCTGTTCCTGCCCGCTCTGTTGCGTCAAAGAGGTTTAAAAAAAGCACTCGGATTAAGAAAACATGGAAAATTAATGAGCATGTCACCAGCAATGGAGACTCATGGAGATAAAGTAGTGTTTGCTTTTACTCCTCTCCTTAAGTGCCGGTCACTCAGGAGAGGAAACACGGAGCGAATGGAGGGAGTGGAAATGTGAGTGAAGGGTGAAAAAAAGGTTGATTCATAAAATTATGGCTGAAAAATCTTCACTTGACACCATTAAAAGAAAAGTTTCAAATGGGCAAATTAATTCTCCAAACAAAAGGTACAAACTGGCCTGAACTGTATCAATGAATAAAGTCAAGTAATTATAAGTGGCCTGCTAACATGCTAACATGCTGATTCTTGCAGGTATAATATTTACAGTGTTCACCACCTTAGTTAAAAAAACATGTAATATATACTATTAGTATGCAGAAACTAGTTTATCAGTACAAAACAAATGGAACACCCTGCACTCAAACAACACTTAAACAACAGAACAGACATTGTTGAATGCTATTTGACCTCTGGCCTCTTGTCTTAGTCTTCCGTATGGACAAGGTCACTTGTCTTTGTTTCCTGTGGTCATGGTCAAGCAAACTATTTTTTGACAGCTAGTCCCGTTGTACTTGTGGATGGCAGGCAGTGTGAGCGGAAAGGACGGAAAACCAGGAATCAGTTTTCTTGATTGCAAGAAGAATTTATTCAGACCGGCTACACCGAAAAATAAAAAAGATCACAACAGGAAAACTGGCTCTTCTCTCAGCCTATTGACGAATACAGAGCAACCAGACGGCTATTTCCCCTCACCCTTTATACTTTGTTCCCTGTCCAATCAGGCTGAAGCTCTGTAATCAGTGCCAAGTTGCGTCAGGTGGAATCAATCACCCCTCACCTGTTGTTCAATGAGACTAAGTCATGTTTGAACAATAAATACTATAAAAATGTGCCTTCATAACAGGTCTAACCAAAACATACATATTATGAAAGAAGTGAATAAAGTAAACATTCACTTTTCTTTTATTTAAAGAGGGAAAAAAGTTTAGTTCATGTAAAGAATAATATTAACTCGATAATCCATTTATCCACAACCATATAAAATGAGCGAGAGGAATGTGCACCTTCCACTCGGCCTAAATATCAACATTTATTTCAAGTGGTTTGTTTTACAATCTGACAAAGGAGACTGAAGGCTCCATGACAAAAGGGTTCGTGTCAGAGAAGGAGTGATGTACAACTTACAGGTGTCAGTGTAAGTTTGGGGACTATGAATATTCAGACTAAAGAAAGCTTCTGTACGATTCAGCCAGAGCACTTCCTGTGCCTTGTCAGTGTGTCCACTTGCAAGCATAACAAAAGCAAGGAACACCACTCTCCTGTTGTCTGTTTTCAATCTGTCGTTTGTTTTACAGAAATGACCACGACACAAACAAAGTTCAGCTGAAACGGACGGAAATGTTGGTTTTGTGGGACTTTTTATTCTAAATTGGATAAATGTTGGATGAATCAAAACTCTGACCTGCTCTGGACAAAAGGTTAAGGCATGACCAAAGTTATGACGTTTCATCCCAAACTCGTTTCAAAGAAGCCTCAATAAGATTTACACATGTGGTGACACCATAGCCATTTAGAATTAGTAGGGCCCACCACCACCCCGACCCCTCAAACGCCACCAAAGAAAGAACACAAACTCACACACGCAGCCACGTCAGCTGCCACACGCAGGCCTCTCTGTGTGCCGGCTCTTCAGCATCCAACTTTGCATGACCTGCTACCACTTCCCCGTAGAACACATCAAAGGATCGGACTGTTTTTGTTGAATAAAGCTTTGTCTAAAATCCACCCATTTCTGCGCATCAAGTGTTGACGCTTCCTTGACAGCTGTTTACAGGGAGACAACCACACATCAGCGCCAGGTGCAGGCCGAAGAACATGTTGAATTTGTGAGGTTTTATTTTGTTTTATATTCAAAAGTGTGTCGGGCCTATACCGCTTCCATAGTCCACGAGTGACACCAGAGTCATTAGTTTTCATCCTCTGGGGACCATGAACATCTGTACAACAGTTTGTGCCACTCCATACTGTACATGCAGAGATATTTTATTATGCAAGTGAACATTGGCAAGCACTCCACTAGTTGTTTCTTATTTGCAGGTGAAGCAGACACACTGCATTGCGATCCCTGGAGCCATGTCTCTAACTTTCCTGCCGCAGAATGACCTCTGAATCTCAAACAGTGCCAACAATGCAAAGTTAAAGAGGCCGAGATTTTTTCACTGGAATGAATTCAACCTGTAATAAAGAAAAATGGAACCACATCCGAAAAAGAAAACATGTCAGCTTCTCATTAAAGATAGCCACTATCCATCCATCTCTCATGCTGGTCATTGAAGCAGGACTTTAACTGGGGAGACATGGCGCCTGATGGCTGCTGATAGCTGCTGTCAGAGGGGACTGCCTGGACTTGTTAGACACCAAAGAAAGGAGAATGAAGGAGCATGAGTGTGATCTCGCTTCTCTTTCAGGAGCTGTACGCTGAAAACAAGAACCCCTAACTGAGATCACAGAGAGGATCTCTGGGACCAGATTCCCCAGGGTTGGATCTCCTTGTTAAGAGAAAGTAGTTCACTCGTATCTTGAACTTTTTTATCATGTAAGTGAAGATCACGTGTTTCAGTCTTTGTTCATTTCATTTCAGACGACTCACTAGCAGGAGAAGGAAACCGCCTGACCTTAAAACACCTGTTGCCTAACAGATTGTCTGGTTCGTCTGACTCAGACTTTCATCTTAGTCCGTATCAGATTGAAAAAGTGAATGGTCTGGTTTGATAACCATCTATCTCGCTATGATCTCAACAAACCTGTCACTTTCCAATCAGAGGCACAACTAGAAAAGGCCACCAGTGACACTGAGATGGACAGATTGTGGAAAGTTTCTCTCGATGGAGGAGGGAGATTTTAAACATCGTCTGACAGAAACCAATCTCAGAACACATCGGCTATAGTCTGACGACGCTATAGCCTCTGGGGACAACAGTGAACATGTCGGGCGTACCTGGGTTAGCCAGTGGTTAGCATAAATGACTTCCAGCCAAGACTTCCTTTTCTATGAACTGCATTGTTTACCATCCAATTAGCAACTTGAGACGAGACGAGATATGTGTTCAGATCAAAAGTGAAGCGAGCTTCCTGTACTATAAATCCACGCCCCTACAGATTCATTTTTATGTAGAATCTGTAAATAGAGATTAGACATCATTTGGTGTGCTTGTAGAGATAAAATGTCAGACTGGGTGCCAAGGAAAAGCATCCTATTAACATTATCATCTTATTTTGAAAACTGGTCTGTCATTGTCCCAGATGGTTAAGTTCTTATTAGCACACATTTGACTGGATTAGAGCTAATGCAGGAGACATCAGGAGTGAGGAAAAACATTGGAGAACGTGGGACGAGGAAGGTTGTGTAACATCTTTGGCTCCGACACAGTCGAGCGGAGTCGGCCCCGGACGGAGGACCCAGGTTGCGCTGGAACACGCCCAGCAGACTGCACTGCCTCTAATGTGCAGCGAGGAAACGAAAGTCGTCGGATGTTGCTCCAAGAATATCAAGGTAAAGATTTTGAAGTGTGACGTAGATGCAGATTTGATTCAGTTTGCTTCCATTTATATCAAGTATGCACATAAAAGAATTTCATCGCTCAGATTTATTATGCATATAAAAAAATGGCGTGTAAGAATACAAGATGTCTGTCTCCACACGCAGATTTATGGACGTCTTAAAGATGACACACTCAGCACTTTATTATTTAACTCCCTTTGAAGTGCATGTGCATATGGGACAGCTTAGTTTGTGTCATACATCCTCTAAAGTGACAATAAATTTCAGCTCCTTTTGCACGACTTGCTAAAATATATTCCCCAGACAGATAAATATATAAATGTGTTTATATATAAAAGCAGTTTTCTTGCACCACAGGCCTGCGTGAGCACTTCCCCTCTGCACGACGAGCCTCCTCCCCTATCTTCACACATTACAGCCTCTCTGTGGTATCAGTCAACCATTCTGTGTGCGCATGCAGACGCAGCAGCGTGTGTAGTGGTGGCTGTCGTCCTAAACTGCACTTGTGATATGAAAAAAAAAAGGGATATCTCACTGAGCCACAGATGTGGCCGCTGAAAGCAGCCTCTCTGCTCCCGAGAGGAATAGTTTTTAGAAAATCCTAAACAAGAAGTGAAGCGCTGACGAATGTGAGAGGAAGCTGGCAGAGCAGCAGATAGCAGGTGGAGGGAGAATCATTCGACAACAAATTACTGAGCCTCCCTTTATATGATCAACAATAACAACTTTATTTCAGACCAGCTTTCCTTACTGATGCAGCAGTAAGTGCTTTACAAAATAAATACATAAATGGTAACTGAAAGGGCACCAGAGTGATGATTATTATCCTGTCTGCAAGAGGCTGAAGAAAGGATCTTGTACTTAAGGGGACAGGAGCTGTCGTTTTCTGGCTTTAGTTTGACTTTGAAATCATCACGAGAAGCAAGCAGAGTTGCAGCACCTTAGCTGCCTGCTTTGCTCTGTTGCATTCATTAAAAATGCAGGTTTTGGGGCGCTGGTTTAGCTCAGTTGGTTGAGCAGGCGCCTCATATACAGATGCTGCAGTCTTCGATGCAGAGGCCGCAGGTTTGACTCCCGCCCTCAGCCCATTGCTGCATTTCATTCCCCTCTCTCTTCTCCCCATATATCCTGCCTCTCTTCAGCTGTCCTATCAATAAAGGCAAAATAGACCATAAAATCATGCAGGCTTTGTTCATTTTAATTTATTATTATTTGCATTTTCCGTTTGTCTTATTGTATCTTATCTAGTTTTGAAGCCATGGGAAACTAGTGTAGGTTTTAAATACAAATTAAATAAACATGAAATAGATAAATAGGCTGGTGATGTCTCAGGCTTAAAGCACATCAGCACCCAAACATCATAACAAATGGTAAATGGACTGCACTTATATGCCACTTTTCTAGCCTTGTGACCACTCAAAGCGCTTTTTCCACTACATGTCACATTCACCCTTTCACACGCTGATGGCAGAGCAATCTGTGTGCTATGCTAAGTGACAGTTTCCAATCAATGTAATCTAATTAACTTGATTTACTTTGATATGTGGACTGTAGCAGTCAGGAATTGAACCACCAAACTTACGACTGAATGACAACCGACTCTACCACTGAGCCACAATGGCCCCGAATACAGTTCCCAAGAAGCTTTTGGACCATCCATCCATTTTCTATCACGCTTATCCTGTTCAGGGTCGTGGGGGGGCTGGAGCCAATCCCAGATGTCATTGGGCGAGAGGTGGGGTTACACCCTGGACTGATCTCCAGTCAATCACAGGGCTGACACATAGAGACCTTTCACGCTCACACATACGGGCAATTTAGAGTCACCAATGAACCTAACAAGCATGTCTTTGGACTGTGGGAGGAAGCCGGAGCACCCGGAGGGAACTCACGCATCCACAGAGAGAACCTGCAAACTCCACACAGAACCACTATGTCTGAACCAGGGTTCTAAATACCACTGCACCACCTGCACCAGCTTCCGGACTGCTAGAATACTTGTTGTTATGTCGCATGTGTCCCTATATTTACTGTGATCAATTACTGTGGTTTCTCTTTTTTCCTACATCATCTGATGTCTCTTTACAAATTTTACCTCCAGTTTCTTTTTTTCACTGAGTTTGATCCAGAGCAGAGTTTCAAATAATGACTTTTGTTTGTGTGTGTGTGTGTGTGTGTGTGTGTGTTCTTGTGTAGCTGGCTCGGTGTTCTCTGCTCTCATATCAGCTGGGATGAGGAGCTGTGTTCAATCCATCAGCTCACAGCTGTGACTCACAGCCTGTTGGTTGGTCAAGGTCACCTCACACACACAAACGTCGCACACACACACACACACACACACACACACACACACACACACACACACACTCTGACTCTGTCATATACATCCTTATGACACACGGCATGTCTACATTGGACCTGCACACGACTGATTCCTGACACGGCAAAACAAACACATCGTACTGCTGATTTTTTATGAAGTTACTGATAAATTGAATTATGCAAATGTGAGTCAAAGCAGCACCTGGGAAGTCCTGTTGGGAAGCTGATGTATGCATCAGTGACATTAAAGGTCACATGTTTAAATGTTTAATCTCCCCCGTGTGCTGAAGCATGTGTTGTTTAACAAAGCATGAAAACAGCTGTGGAAAAGTAGATGAAACAAACAGTTGTTGCCTTGTGAGTCAGCTAACTGTGTCCCATTATATTGTGTTTCACTGCCAGTCAGCCAATCAGAGCTCACGCTCCCATTGAATGAAAAAAAACAACAAATGCCTGAGCCAAGTCTGAAGATGCCCCCGGTCTGAACAAATTGATTCCTTGTCATAATGTCCGTCCAATTAATTTACCTTTTGCAGCTGAGGCTTTTGTGGAGAGGCCGGCTAATTTCTGCCAATCACAGGCGCTCTGTGCAGGGAGGGAAGCCAAACTCTGAAACAGAGGACGGTCGGCCATCTGGAGACACTTTTTGAACACGGTGGTCAAATGGTGGAGTAGGGGTGAACGCCAGTATAGGATCAACCCCGAAATTTGCTGCAGACTGAGACTTTAATCAGGCCCGTCTTAAAGATTCATGAGTGAAAATGCAACAATAAAGTCTGATGAAAAATGGATGAAACACTAAATATGAGTGATTGATGAATCGCACTGTGAGCTGAAACTTTAAATGCAACTGAATTCATCTGCGTTGATGCTTCTAATCCAAACAGATGGTTAGCAGAGGACATGTTTGAATCTCACTTGTGTTATTTGTTTCCTGTATTAATGAACACCTGGATCGTGACACATAATGCAGCATGCTCTAAAAATAAAGCTAGAGCTATTTTCCATCACATACAGGTTCACCTCTATCCCCGCCCGTGCTGACGTTGTGTGGTCCCTAGTGTGACACTCACACACACACACACACCCTGCTGTTGTCTCCATGATGCTGCGTCTCTATATTTACCACTCATCTCCGTGTTGGTAATAATTTCACAGATTACCTGGAGCCGTAATCACATGATGTGTGACGAGGAGAAGGTAAAACACAGGCCATCTGGTCGGCATGGGTGTGGCTGACACACACACACACACACACATATTGTACGTGTAAAAGCTAGCCAGCATCACACACACACTGTCAAGAAGGAATGCGTACATAAACAGAAAGCAGAAACAGCATTATCCTGATTATAATTAACCTGTAATTTAACCTGTATTCCACTTTAATCAACACAAACAGGGTGCCAATAAATCACGCTGATGTTGCTTTATTATATACTGTTACATATTGGCCGCTGTCCATTTAATGACATGCAGACAAATCTACAGTCCAGTGACTAATTAGTTCTTAATTTGAGCTATTTACGCTGTGCAGCATCAGCAAAAACCTCTGAACAAAGTGTGTATTCTCTAAACACTTGTTTATTATGAATATATAATTATGGTTCCCCTGACTAGAATAGTGTGGTGAGTCCTTATGTGCTATTCTTACACATAAACAGCAGTCCCTCCAGGATTCGAAAGCATTTTCTGTGATTGTTGCGGCCACAAATGCCCAATTTTAACAGCAGCTTTTAAATAAAGTTGCATGAGAGTTGCGATGTTTTGGGCTTTTCTTTTTTCCACATCCACGGTGAGCGATTGGAAAAAAACCTCCAATAAAACTGTCTATTGTCTGAGCGAGCTGCCTGTCCTCTTACATCACCTCAGGTCAATTTCCGTGTCAAGACAGCAAATAAAATGTGTAAAAGCTGAATGACATTAAAGTAAATAGCCATGAAATTCTCATTTCACACTGCACGTGAACATTTAATGCTATCCATATCTACACATTATTTAATACATTTATCCTGTTCTACTTGTTATTTTGGCTGCTGCGGCAGTAGCCTATAAAACAATTAATAAGAGACAGGAGGGTTACTATCTGCCTGTACAATCCATCCATCCATTATCTACACCGCTTATCCTGTTCAGGGTCGCAGGAGTCTGATAACCAATCAATCACAGGGCTGACACACAGAGACAGACAACCATTTACACTCACACTCACACCTACGGGCAATTTAGAGTCACCATTGAACCTAATGAGCATGCCTTTGGACTGTGGGAGGAAGCCGGAGTACCTGGAGAGAACTCACACATGCACAGAGAGAACATGCAAACTCCACAGAAAGACAGACTTCATCCCAACCGGGGTTCAAACTAGGAACCTTCTAGCTGTGAGGCCACAGTGCTAACCACGCTGCTTCCAGTATGGAACGGTGCTGACAGGCTGCAAGATTTTAGCTCTCTGGCAAATCCTAAAATTAAAAGCTTAAAACTACCCTCAAACCTTTCTAAGCGAACCGAACAACTTTTCCTAACTACCTTATGGGGCCAAATAAAGACCAAAAACCAAAAGCTAACATGACCAACACGCAACACGAGGACAGTTGTGGCCCGAGCAATGGAAACGTTATGAAGGCAGTTGTATTGATGGAAAACAGTGCTAACCACTGCACCAACGTGCTGCTCCACCCTGTACATGACTGTTTGAAATCAGTGATGACACAAACATCAGCAACAAGTAAGTAATATAGTAAAAGATGCCCTCAGATGTTTATACAACATGGCAGGCCTCAGGGCGACATTAATGACATTAATGAGTTCGGATCCGTTCAGTCATTTGCCGTAAAGTTGCAGCAATTGGCTGAAAGTGCAAGGCGAGAAGTTGGTTGACTTTGCATGAATTTTGCAGAAATGCAACTTTGCAACTTCCTGGAGGGACTGAAACAGATATAATTTAAACTTAATCTTTTATCTTAATCTCCTCTTTTTTCTCTCTTTGTCTTTGTATTCTGTCGTTATTTACTTTCCCTGGCAAGAATACCATTCATAACATTCTAAATAGCATTAGTCAAATAGACGTTGTATAAGAGTTAAGCCCACAGTTATTCGTATTGTCATATCTGTATGTTCAGTAACATATCAACATGCATGGACTGAGATCACATGTTCACAGCCTGTAATGTCCTTCTATATTCCCTTTTCTTGCCCTTCACCCTCGAACAGTATCTATATCCATTTTGTCTTGCACGCTCCTCACCTTCCCCCACCCAGCGTTGCATCATCCCTCATCTCTCCTCGCCTCCCCGCCCTGCACCCTGCTATCAGACCTCTCCATCTCTCTCCTCCTCCTCAGCCAACAACCTGTCACTTAAACCTCGGAGCTATGGGACACAGCTGCCGGATATCTGTAACCTCTATGCATACACACACACACACACACACACACGCACGCACGCACACGTGTCTGTGCTGCCTCTCTGGACTATAATCAGTGGGGTCTCAGCTGCTGGTCTGGCCATCTCTTCTCTGAGGGCTGAGAGATCAGTCGGCTCCCCGGGGGAGGGACACAGTGTGTGTCTGCGGTGTGTGTGTTTCTGAATTTCAAACATTTCGGGACAAATTTGGAATTTAAATCAGCTGATTGGGGACGGCTCGTCTAATTGGGGACAAAACTGGTGTCACCTCTATGTTTTTATTGCAGCTGCATTGTAAAAAATCGTGTGATAAAACAGTTTGGGTTTTGCTATTTGATAAGTGGGACAGCACTGAGTTAAGTCTACCTGCACAAAGATATTTAAAACCATGTGTGAGGACGTTTGATCTCACCTCAGACTGCCGGGCACACTCGATAAATCCTGCATGGCTGATAATAAACCCACCACATCTCATGACTCCATCGACCCTGCCCTGACAAATGTATGTACATTTTGACTTAATACATGCTGCCCTCAGGCAGCTTACATGCTAATAAGAAGATATGCATAAATAATGGTGTTAGTATGGGAAAAGCAGATATGATCAATGACCACTAATATGCCATGTGTTTGTATAATGTAGCATCCCACACAACATCTTTAATGAACCCTGCTTTAACTGAAATCTGGGGCATTTTGAGGCAGCAGACACAAGCTGTGAACTCATCACTGGCAAATTAATACAATTTAGATTGCAGATTTCTTCCCAGTTGCACCTGCCCTCTCTCAGTCATTTTCCACTCACCCCAGCTCTGCTCCACTCCGCCTGCCTGCCATGCCCGCCTCGTCAGCTAACCCCGCTCACCTGGGTGCTCAGCTGCTTGCCGTCTGCAATCAAGCCCGTATGCAAGCCTCTCCCGCTAACACACTCATTGCCAGAGTGTTCTCTGCCACCTCATGCAGGACTGTCCAGCACTCATTCTTGGACTGCTTCTCTGTTGCAGACCCTGTCTGCCTCGTCGTAATCCCATAAATCGCTTTAGCCTTCTGTCCCCGACCACGGGTTCTGCTGTTGGCTGTTTGGTGTGTCCCTGTGACAACACTACAGTGTGAGTTTTCCAGTCCACTTACCTCTGGTATCCTGGCTCAGAGATGTATCGTCACACTCGTCACGGTGTGCCTCCTGTGAAGTCTTACCGATGGCTCCTCGAATCTCTTCCTGGACCCGACTTACCTTCTGCCTGCTTCGTACTGGTTTGTCGGCTTTAACTGATAGCTTACCTGGTTCTGGACCTGCTGCTTCTTCGACCACGTCTCCTACCTGCTCTTTCATAGTACCTTTGCCGTTCTGTTGTGTGATTGTGTGAGCCACCACCTAACCACACTCACCTGTCTCCTGGTCCGGTTCACCAGGCCCAGCACCCCCCCCCCCCCCGGCCCAGGCCACAGACTGCCAGTTTTTTCCAATACCTGCTGAAACTAAAAAAGCATTCAGCATTCATTTGAGTCGTGATTCTGGCCCTCAGATGAACACAAGTCCAATATTCACTCTCCTTTTGCTCTGTTTTTGGTCTCCTCCAACCTTAAAGGGGTAATATCTGGCTCTAAAGTTCCCAAATGCTCCACTTTGTTGAACAGCTAGCAGCTAACTTCGTGTCTGCCATCTTGTTTATGGCGAGGTGGTGTACTGAGGGCTTTTAGAGCCTTTCTGCTAAAAACAACAGCAGAAACTGGGCTGCTGTGTGAGAGCAGCGAGAGCGACCCAAATCAGGAACGTTGAAAGATGCTGAAACACTTCATGGAGCAGATTTGGATGACAATCCTCAGTGAGGTTTTTCACTGTGAACGACCTCTTTGTGATACGAGTAGTGATGTGATCCATTGTTAATTTATATCGGAAAAAGGGGCTTCTTGTAATAAATATGTTATAAATGTGTCACCCTGTGAGAGGAAGGCTATGAAGGTACCGTATGTTTAAGTTATGGGTTTTTTTTTTACTCCATTCTTCCTAAAGCACTGTGCGATGGTTAGGTCTGCAGGGGATTCATTTATAAGTCAGTGCATGGCCCCCAAAGGAGACTTAAACCAACAAGATGTGTCTATCAGTGTGTGTGTGTGTTGGAGAAGCTCAATAATGTGTGTGTATTCCAGCAGTTTTATATCAGCCCAACATATGTGTGCATATGTAGTACTGCAAGTGCATGTGTGTTTGTGTGTGTGTGTGTGTGTGTGTGTGTGTGTGTGTTCTCCAAAGGCCCTGAAGGTCAGCAGAGAGGTGATTATACTTCAGCTGCAGCCAGGTTCGGAGCACAAACGGCTGCACTTCCACATTGATTTCCCGTCACTCCAGATGGAAATTCATACTGTACACCAGATTGGACCATCCTCCCCCTCCTCCTCCTCCTCCTCTTCCTCCCCCTCTCTCTCTTCCTTTCTTCTTCTTTCTATCTCACACACATACAGCCTAATCATCCCCCAAACTGATGAATGATTCCAGCGTTGGTGAGTTAAAGGTGAGGGATCAGGCGGTGTTTTTGACAGGTCGCTGATGGTTTCAGCGGATGACTGGGAACGTATTCTCTGAGATCTGGATGAACTGTCAAACGAGGTTACAGGAAAAGGTTTCATCTGAAATTTTAATTCTCACATTTTAAACGTCTGACATGTTATTGAAATTCAAATGACCACCTCCCCGGTATTTCTCAATCTTACCGCATGAATATGAATGGAGCGATAGCGTCCATCTGATTCTACCTTAATATGCATGAGAGGAGAGGACTTGATGAATTGCCCAAATCTGTGTACCGATCCCCATTTGCGATTATTGGACCAAGAAACCAATTGTTCTATAATGAGAAGCATTTACGCCCACAGCGGATGGTCTTTTAATGATATTTGGGTTTCCATCCTGACCCGGCCTTGTTACACGAGGGGTCAAAGGTCGCACATCTTTGAAAGGAGCATCCGTCACACTTGACATTCGGTATTGACCTCTGCAGAGAGTGTGCGCGCCGCGGAGGCTTTAAAGGCTCTGACAGCTCATCAGCGAAGGTGCATTGAATGGAAACGCACATAAACACATGCAGAGAGGCATATATGTGCACACACCGCTGCCAATTTCACCCCACACTACCCCCCATCCCACACACGCGTTTAAAAAGCTTTTTATTTCAGGCACTGATTGCCGGCTTTAAACATTACTTGTGAATGGGGACTACCATTAAGGCTTGTTCATTGCTGCTAACAGCCCTGTTTGCACTGACAGGTCAGGGCTGCGTAAGTGGAGCCACATGAGTGATGACATCGACACCGCATATTCATGCAAAAAGCCAGACAGCAAATGAAAACCATAATTTGGCGTCACGCCATGTAATGGATTTCAACCCATTGCATTTGACCCGGTCTCTGTAATTTACACTTTCTATTGAATCTTTTTGACCATTTCATGACCGGTCCGTTTTTCTCAGACTCACACAAGCGGCTAGTATATTTCTGCACAAGACTAAAGTTATTTTACTTTGTACTTCTATCCCACCACATCTACAACAGTACTTTTTACTCCATTGCATTTAATTACAGCTGCATGACTACTCATCATGAGCAGATAAAATAGGATGTTTTGTTAATGCACCACCTTTAGCTGTTGTTACCTTCAGGTAGAAGATATATATCCAATAAGTTTAAGAGCAACAGTTTGAAGTGCTCTTTCCTCCTAACCTCAGTCACACTGCTGAACAAACATCCAGCCTAACCTGACCCCTGCAGATCCCATACACAGTGAATGTTCATGTCAACGTCTTGGCTTCTAGTTTTATTTTATTTTTAAGCCTTTTCGTGTTTTTATGATGCTTTAACATATTTATTGTATGTTTTTTATGCTCACAGTATTTTTATGGTGTACTTGATTTGTTTGAATGACTGCCAGTTTGGGTTGTTGGGTTTGTTTTAAATAAACATGATGGTTCCCTGACTTGAGTCATTTGTATCATTGGTGTAAAAGTGAATTGCACTCCAAAGCTGCAGTCGGCCAATTGAAAAGATACCAGTCCTTGTATAACTGGACTTTAAGAGTAGCTATATTCAATTTAAAAATGTGTCATTCAAATTATAAAATTAAAAGTTCTGCATTTAAAATAACACTTAAACTATAAATCCTGTAAAAGTAAGTATGAAGAGCGAAATGTACAAAAAGTATAAAAAGGACGTAAGAATGTCATGCATAATTACATTATTTCATCAGGCAGCTGTGGCTCAGTAGAGTTGGTCATCTCCCAGTCGGAGGGTTGGCGGTTCGATCCCTGACTGCTACAGTCTACATACTGAATGGTAAATGGTAAATGAACTGTACTTATATAGCGCTTTTCTAGTCTTTGCTACCACTCAAAGCTGCTTTTACACTACATATCACATTCACCCATTAACACACACATTTACACACTGATGGCAGAGGCTGCTACGTCAAGTGCCCAACTGTCAATCCGATATCACATTCATACCTATGCCTCTGGGAGCAATTTGGGGTTCAGTGTCTTGCCCAAGGACACTTCGACATGTAGCCTGAGGGAGCTGGGATCGAACCTCCGACCTTCCGATTGAAAGACGACCGACTCTACCACTGAGCCACAGCCCTGAAGTGACCTTGGGCAATACACTGAACCCCAAATTGCTCCTGAAGGCATCGCCATCGGTGTGTGAATGGTTTGTTAGTTCCTGATTGGAGATTGGGACTTTTCATAGCAGCCTCTGCCATCAGTGTGTGAATGTGACACGTAGTGTAAAAGTGCTTTGTGTGGTTGGAAGACGGGAAAAGTGCTCAATAGGTACAGTTAATTTACCATTCACCATCACCAATGCATCAATGTGTAAGCAGCATTTTAATGTTGGCAGGACAAGGTGGAACTAATTTGAACTATTTTATATAATGTTGGGTGCATAAGCCTATGGAAGCCCTTAGTGGACATGCATCCATACATTTTATTGACTCCTTATTCCCATGATAATGAGTCATTTCTGATCGTTTTCTCGAGATCTCGGCTCATTTTTCCCGTGAACTTGGAATAACAAAGCTGGTTTTCCCATGATAGGGAGTTAATTTTCCAGCGATCTAGAAACAACACGCTGGTCCCTGTGATATTACAGACCAGGACATGCCATGCTGCCATTGCCCACATTAATGAGCGATAAGCCTTTTTCTATGTTCCTTTGGTGCCTTGATTCGAGTTATGATCATCTGATGTGACGTTATCTCGTGGTAACGTAATAAATAAGTCGAGATCTCGAGAAAACAACCAGAAATATTTGTGTCTGTATGAAGCGGGTTGGCTGGAGATGACCAGTGCATTTGTCGAGCTGTTTTCCAGCTCTCCTGAGTGTTTTCTTGCTCTCCATCCCACACGCACACACACACACACACACCCACACACACACATACAGAGACACCTCTTCCATAATTGATGTGGGAGAGGAGGCTCCCCAGGGGTCATCTCCTCTCTCCTCATCCCTCCCCTTCTCCCCAGCTGTTCCTGGCCGTCTCCTGCTCACCTTCCTCTCTCCTCTTTCTTCGTCTTCCTCTTTCGTTTCGCCCCTCCATCCCCTGCCTTTCATCTTGTCCGCCCATTTACATGCCTGCTGGCCCTCATCCATTTAATGTTTCTGACGGCGCCAGGGGTTAGCAGTTTGGCTCCGGCAAAGCACTCATAGCAAGATGCCTTTTCTCTTTAAACCTCCTTTTTGTTCGCCTGCTTTCTGTGTCTCCCTACATCTACATCTACAGCACAGATTCACCCTCCCCCACACACATGAACCCTCACTTTGCCACACACACACACACACACACACACACACACACACACACACACCTTGAATTTCCGCTGCTCTCTCTCTCTCCCTCTCCCTCTCTCCCCTTAGAGGCTTTTATCACAGCGTACCTGGGTCCCTCTCCAGATGTTAAGT
This sequence comes from Semicossyphus pulcher, assembly GCF_022749685.1. Taxonomy (NCBI): domain Eukaryota; kingdom Metazoa; phylum Chordata; class Actinopteri; order Labriformes; family Labridae; genus Semicossyphus; species Semicossyphus pulcher. Next base: position 12,514,987 of record NW_027211737.1, on the reverse strand, counting down.
GTCTCCCTGGCTGGTGGAGATAGTAAGGAGAAGGCAGGCACCAAGAAAAGCACACACACACACACACACACACACACACACTCACGCACACACACTAGATAGAGATGTATAGTTGGGGGAAAAGCTGGATTACTGTGAAACCATCAGAAGCTCTTAATGGAAAAGACACACACACACATTTACACACACTATAAAGCACACACTCACATTAGCTCAGACCTTGCTGGTCACCCTTTGCTAATCTTATATTCTAATATACAGTACAGGCTATATATCTCACCTCATATAATGAATTTACATACAATGAGTCTCAATTTATCAAACATGACACTCGTGCGCTCCTTCCACATAATTGTGGCACAATGTGACTTTATGTTGCATTAAATTCCTCTTTATTGGATTTATTATCGAGGTTACTGAAATGGAACGTGCTTCATTGCGAGAGGGACAAAAATCACACTTCATAAAATCAGTCAAAGAGAAGGTCTTTATTCTCTCTGCTGTTCGGATATGAGGGAAAATATCTTATTTTAAGCCCCTTGTGCAGGCACTGATCAAGATGTCCTGTTTAATGTGAAAAAAAAAAGTGAGACTTAAGAGGGCGGAAACTGTGGCGTGGTGGTTAGCGCTGTCGCCTAACCGCTGGAAGGTTTACTTCCGGCTTCCTCCCACCGTCCAAAGACATGATCGTTAGGTTATTTGACGACTGTAAATATGCCCATATAGGTGTGAATGAGAGCGTGTAAGGTTATCCGTCTCTAAGGCTGTGTCCCACTCCAGGGGCTGCATCCTTCAATGGACGTATTCCAAGGCCGATTGCGTCACAGCGGCGCGGCGCAGGCTGTCCCATTTCGGAGGCTCCTTTGGATGCGGCTGACAAATGCGTCCTCCTTTTCCCGGGATGCGAAGGATTCATCGGGTGCATCCTTCGTAGCCCAACATATCCTGAGATTCGTTGCATGCCAATTCAAACGAGACAGCAAACTCTCAAGCGGCCGAGTAATACACTTTAGTTTCTACTCAACTGAATAGCTAGCAATACAAGTGTTAAGAAATGAAAGGGGTCTTAAAACAAATTATCTTTAAAATAATAAGTCACATGACTTTGGTTATTATAGCTAGCTAGCCAGCTAGCTGACTGTTGCTAGGCGACAGCAGCAGCCCAAACACCAGACCTTCTCATTTTAGTTCGGGCTTAGCGGGCTACGCAGGCTACGAATGACGCATCATTTGTAACCTGCGTCCTTCAAAGGATGCAGCTCCTGATTTGGGACACAGCTTATGTGTCAGCTCTGTGATTGACTGGCGATCAGTCCAGGGTGTACCCCGCCGCTCGCCGAATGGCAGCTGGGATAGGCTCCATCCCCTCCTGCGACACTGAACAGGATTAGAGGTATGGATAATGGATGGATGGAGACCTGAAAGGAGGAGGGTCAAATAGGGTCAAATCCAAAATCATGTTGATTAATCTGAAGGGTTCAAGAGTGATCGATATAATTTTTCATGACATTTATGGATGGGTTTTTCTTCTTCTCATCTTGGTATTGATGAGATAACGTGACAAAAAAGTGACATAAAGCACAAAAAGGTTTGACAACGACACGATGGACACACACAAACAAAGACAGTGACACTGATGTATGTATGTTGTGAGTGTGTACATGTTTGGATGCTGGTGGAATGACTTTTAACCTTTCTGAATATTAAAAGTAGAGACAGAAATCAATGGTACCTAAATGGGCCATGTGTGTGCGTGTGTGTGTGTGTGTGTGTGTGTGTGTGTGTGTGTGTGTGTGTTACAGGTCACACACTTGCCCGTGAGGCTGTCTGGTGTCTCTGTCTGGTTAGGCTACCTCGCAGGCAGCCCCGCAGCCCAGAGAGGGCCTCTGCTCCACAGGGGGGGGAAAAATTGGACCATCCTCCAATCAAAGCAGCAGATGGTGAAGCACTGAGGAGTGATTGGCGTGGACCGCTCACTGAAATGTTCTCCGACAACAACAGCAGCGCTGTAAGTGGAAACACGGCCACACAGAGGAGCTACAATGAATAAAACATGGGGCTGTGACTCCTGGTTGACTCCTTCTTGTTGACATTTTTTTTCAATCAAAAAAGCAGAGGTTCTTTCGATCACGGCCCACAAATAAAGGAGAGGCTGGACGGATACACTGAACTGATTTTATGGAGCAGGAGGCAGAACTTTGAGACGTCTCTTCTTTAATTCAAGGAAACATGAAGTCAGGGGAGATGGTCCGAGGGAGAGACGAGACAGCGTCTGGAATCAAACCAGCAGGACCCACAAGTGTACGTCTATACATTGTGCACAGAAAACATGAGGGCTGTCCTGTCAAAACAGACAACATCAGACTGTGGGAAACAGGAAGTGTTTACTTCTGAATGTCAGCCATGTTTTAGTCACAATGAATTTTGACGGAACCATGCGAATTAAAGTGAACAATAAAAAAACACTTCTGATTTTTTCTTTATATGAATCCTAAACAAAGTTTGAGAACATCTCAGACTAAGTTAGGATCGCTGATGAACATGAAAATTGGTGAAGTTCAGGGGAACATGAAGTTGACTGATTTCAGAAAAGCTAAATGCTTTTTCCCTTTCTATCTTCCTTTTGTTTTTTCAGATGTGGCTCATCTTCCAGCTATTCTGCCTGTGTTTATGGGTAATTTGTGCCTGCAAATGATGTTCAGCTGTGCCCATTTTAGCACTGTCATTGACACAAACAAACAGGAATATAATGAGCACAAAACAAGTTCTGTAGTTTTTCAACGAGCAGATTTTAGCTATTGAATCAGCAAGGCTTTACGGACGGCAGTGTCAGCGGGTCCATTTTGTGCATCAAATTACATATGAGGCATTCATGGTGCCCAGAGGATGTCTCCCGAAGACGTGGGTCATCCCCTGACTTCCTTTTGCAACACCAGCATCGTAGTGACATTAGCATGGGATGTTTAGCATTTAGCTCGAGGGACCTCTGTGCAAAGTTTCACAGAGCTGCTAGCATGGCTGACTCTTAAGCCGTTTAAACATACGTTCACGTCGAGGTATTATCTGGACTGTCCCGTTCACACGTGTAGTGAACAGCTTGAGATGTTCGCGTGTGATGGCAACTCGAGCTGCACTGATTTCACACTTGACATGTGTCACTCTCTATACTCACCTCCCAATTTGCCGGTCTATTTAAGCTGCAAGATTTCCACTTTCTCCCTCTGCTCTGTCGGTGCCTCCTCTGTCCTGCACCAGTGCTGCACTCAGCCCCAACACCAACCCCAGCATCCACCCACAGGCTCCGGCTAAAAAACAACCTATAGAATCTACTCAACAAAATTGAGGTAACAATTTGCACTTCATTTGTTGAGTACATTTTACTCTATGTTTTGAGTACCTAAATATAACAGCTATGATACACTAAAATAAATCAGGTAAATTCTACTCAACATTTCTCATTACATTAAACAAATAATTACTTAATAAAAATTAGTAATAATAACTCTGACACAGAGAACATTTCACGCTCACATCTACGGGCAATTTAGAGTCACCAATGAATCTTCCGAAAATGTCTTTGGACTGTGGGAGGAAGCCGGAGTACCCAGAGGGAACTCGCGCATGCAAGGGGAGAACATGCAAACTCAGGCCCACTTTGTCAGTACCGGAATTCGAACCAGGAACCTTGTAGTTGTGAGGCAACAACAGTTGTCAACAACATTAGCCTGCTCGTGTTAATTTACTGACTAATATTCAGGAAAGTCAGCCAGTGCAACCGCTAAGAGAGGGCTATAAATTTAAATGTCTTGTCATATACAGACACACCGGCTACAAATCATCTGCTATATCTAACTAACAAATAAATGAACACTTTCATTTATTCTATGATACACAGCAAAACAGGAATCTTAACTTTAACTCTGATGGCACACCGACACTGGCGAACACCAATCAATCCAACCTCGGCCTGCAGCCAAGAACAAACTTTGACGCATGCGCACTTTGCAGTGCAGGCCCGATATCTTTGGGTAGATTTTATTACATTATTTTGGGTTGCAATTGTAACTGTTGATAATTAGGTAATGCAGGTCAACTTTACTCATTTCAATATATTTCACTTGCTGACTTAAATACTTTTAGTATAATTGACACAATTTGCATGGATTTTATTTACTACCCTCATAAATCCTTTTTTACAGCGTAGTTGGTTTAAGATGTTATCTCATCACTCCTCAAACTTTTGCATCCAATATAAATCTGTGAGGAGCGATGAGGTCGGAGCCTCGACACCAAATACAAGCTATGTTCCGCTGCTGCAATAAATATTTCAAACGATTTCAGGGGTCTGACTGAAATGTGGTTTAGGTGGAGAGAGGCACCTATAGAGCGAGCAGGAGGAGGACTCTTCCGTAATGGTGACTGTTTCTCAGATCGTATCACAACAGGATGTATCCGCAATCAAAAGGCAAGACATACAGGCGACTGAGGCGAGCCATAATGTGAGTATGAAACTCTTGAACAGTGCATTCAATGCGCCCACTTGCTTCGTGTAAACAGCCGGGACCATTACCTGCTGCGTTCACACATTGACTCACTTAAACAGACTTTGTGTTCGGGGGGCTGGCAGGATAAAGTCCTTATAATATCTGGGTCAAATGACTCAGACATTTGTGTTCTCACATATTGTCCTCACATATCCAGGAGTGCAGTATGTGAAAGAGGCTTTAGTCTTGCTAAAGCATGATGTCTGTTAAAGCAATGGAAACGCTGAGATCTAAGTGCCGAGAACAACTTTGATGGAGCACAAAAGATCATTAAGCTCGAGACGGAGTTAAGAGCTGGTGCTCAGCAAGCTTTCACAGGGCCGTTCAGAGGGAAGCAGAACAGTTACATAAACATAAAAAGGAGTGAAGATTTATCGCACTCTGACAGACTGTAACAAAACCCAAAATAATTCATTGCAAAAACCTACAAACTGATTCAAACAAGAAGTTAATTTGGCCTTCAGAGGCTTTGTAAGATGAGCGTCGCAGTCTGGAACAGAATAACATACTGAAACACTAAGTCATTAATCCATCTGCAAAAACATGTAAAGACATGTAGTGTATATGATGAGATTTATCTTGCAGGTTGACACCTAAAGGAGCTCCTCGACAAAATAACCAGCTGAGATCAGAGTCAAAAACATCTTGCACACACACACGGGCGCGTCAGCGTGCGCTCCCCTCGGGTTTCACACATGGCTCCTGCACATGCTGCACATGAGGCGATGGATCTCACGATTACAGTAGTTCACACCGGTTGAATGGGTGGTAATCATGCATGTTGCAAAGTGTTTTTCATCATCATGAACTCTGTGTTACACTCGCACGCCACACATCTGCTCAGCCTGAGAGAACAAATGGCTCCGTCTGAAACATTCGATCAGACACGCACACTTTCAAACACACACGCACGCATACACACACACATTCAGAGCGAGGCACTGTAATGTTTACTCCCCAGAGACGAGCTCGTTTACAACAAGTGCAGCAGCTTTTAGCATCTCTCACACAGTTCATGATCATCTAAATATTGTGACAAGCAGGAGAGGAGGGCCGCAGCACGGCAGCACTGATGGATGAAGCTGGGAGGATCCCTCTTCCTCCTGTTTGATTAAGACACACACACACACAAACACACAGCTTGTGAGCGGTCCCTTCACGTGTGATAAATCTGCAACAACCAAACGCAAAGGAAGTGATGACTTGATTACAGCTGACACCAGCAAGTGTTGCTTTGATCTAATGATGGAGAAGCGAAGTATGCTTGATATAATATAGCTCAGGCCTCCATTTATCGTCCCCAATTTAGCACCAGCTATCGGAGAGGCTCTCGCACCTCCATCACAGCTGCCATTCACCCAAATTAATTCATGTTGCAGAGGTCGATGCAATGCTTTCCTTCAACAAGTTAGTTTGCCTAACTCTGAGCGTGTGTGTGTTTCTGCTTTGTGAGAATCCAGCATACCAAGAGAGAGTTATACTGAGGTGGAATCTGCTGCTCTTGTCTTTATCAGAGACCTGAGTGAAAGCAGGTTAAGAGGGATCACACTCCAGGTTAATGAAAGAGGAGGAAGACTTATTGTGTCTTTGCAACATGTGTGTGTGTGTGTGTGTGCACAAGGGTGTAACATTCTTTCTCATCCCCCAGACTTACAGGTTCACTTTCATTCACTAACAGACACTAAACTGTGTCCTCTGACCGTCCAAACACCAACATCTAATTGGGTGACACTCTTGAGTTGATCAAAATGTCAAAATGCTAATGTGTGCTGCCTTCATTTATGCCTTTGTGCTTGCTTACAAGCAGAAGGAGTGATTTGCAGACTTTACCCTGGATTTTGTCTCTCAGGCAACACACAAGCTGCACTACAAGAATGCAGAGAGGAAAGGGGCAATTAAAAGTTGATTAAGACCTCAAACTTTATTTTATATATAATACCAAAACTGATCCTCAACCATAATAAAATAAAAGAGTGATCTTTATAGTTAAGATAAAAATATTAAAAGTTCATTCTTGTTCATTTATGTTGTTTTAGGATGCCAACAACGGTCAAGTGGGTCCGGGTCTGTTCAACATTATGTGTAGGCTAATACCTGAGTAGATCCGTGAAGACCCGGCCGTGATTAGAAAGTGTTCATGATTAAAGTGCTGTGTGTGTCTGTATGTGTATTTTAACTTGCAACAATGTGTCATATGCATGAGAATGTGCGGGAATTAAAGTGGAAAAAAACGTAAGAAAGAGCAACGAGGAGTTGAGTGACGTGTCACGTGACTGCAGGTTCAGAGAAAAGTTGAAGCCAAAGCCGGTCATGATGGATACCTTCCTGTCTGATGTGGACAAAAAGCTAAAAGAAAACAAATGTAAACAGGTAAAACCTTGTTTATGTAAATTGTGGACAAAGACAAGAAGGAAGTAAGCGCAGTTACGTGTAACACGTGTGTGTGGCTTCTAAACGAGCCGCACATTCGTCATCCGTCTGCGTGACAGCATGTGGAGTTTTAATCTGAAATAACTAGTGGATTAGCATCGCTGTTTATTTCAACACGACATGGACACCAGGAAACCTGGATGTGTTTTATGAACTTTTTTGGCGGAGGATGGATTATATGCACAGCCAGGCTCAGGGGAGAAGGCTGCGTCACACAGGTAGGACAGAGAGGTTTGTTTTGACAGCTGACTAAAGGTAACTTGTTAATAGCAATCAGCTGTGAAGTCGGTGCTGATCGGGTCTGTTTCGCTCGGCCGGGTTGGGTCTTACATAACTCAGTTTGGGCCCCAGCTTTCAAATAATAGACGGGTCCGGTTCGGTTTCTGGGTCGCACAATTAAGGATCTCTTAGGGTTCGGGCACGAAATTTTGGACCCATGAAGCCCTCTCAAAGGGACTACAGAAGAAAACTAGCCTTTCGGCTAACTCGGGTGCGTTTACAGTTTGTTTACATGTTGATTAAAGTACTTTGTCCCTTTTCCTATTCAGATAAACTAATCAAACACTGGAAATGGAAGACTGATATTTTTGTCAAACATTATTAATATACAATCATCCTTTACTATATTATACATAAGAGCATTGATTAAAAAGTAAGATCTCGAGGTAATTGTAATTGATTATTGGGCTACTTATGAGCTTAAATACACTGGGGGAAAAATCATTTTAGACACATTAAATTGTTATATGATTCACAATTAGTGGATAAGGTCGTAATTGTGTCACATTTTTTATTTTCCCTGAGAGAATTAAATGATGACGAGACATTTGTTTCAGTCTGCCAATAAAGAACTTGTTGTTTTAAGTTCACTTTGGATATTTAACATATTGTGATTTCCCAGCCTCGTTTATTATAATCCACGTTAATTTTTGGTGTACTAACATGATATTTGAAAGAATGAAGACAACTGTAGTCGTACTTTCATATTTTCTAGATGATAAAAAAAGGAAATAACCCTTGTGCTTGTATTTTTTTTAATTATTTGCTGTTGTTTTTGTTGAAGAACCTTCATTTTGCCTTCTCCACCTCTAAAACCAAACCTGCGCCTTTGTGTGTCTCTCCCAGTGTGTGTGTGAGCGCGCGCAATGTTTGCTAGCTCATTGTGCAGCAGCATGAGACCTACCAAATGCTGTTGTCCATCTCATTAGAGCACACATGCTCTCCTTCCACACGGCAAACACACACCTCTTTAATCTGCCCCTCTGCCCACAGGAGCCACACACACACACACACACACACACACACACACACACATGAATACCTCGACAGCTACAGGCAGACAAACACTGAGAGACAGATGGTTAATTGCGAGCGCACGGCTAAACATGCAACCTTACTGAAATCCCACGATGCCACTAAAGCACTTACAGGTATTCAGTTGAGCATAGAGCACGGCATATACATCACACACTCTCACTTACGCACACACACAGTCACAGACAGACACACTCACACATGTACAACTTAATCCACACTGTTGGCACATGAGTCTTGGAGCAGCTGCCTTGCTACACGCGGTGAAGAGGGCATCATCTGGCTTCTGAGAAAAGCCTGTCAGTTATCACACATTTGGACGGACGTACAATCTTGCACTTACACACACACAGACGCACACACAGACCGACAGACACTCAAGTACACACGTCACACAATTAATAATGAAGTAAGCCGCACGGATTGGATGGAGGTGATCTGACAGCCCGTGCTCTCTCTCCTCTCTTAGTAACAAACACTCGAGTTTCTCTGCAAAGAATACTGCCTCATGAATTCTTAACTGCGACTCTATCAATAAACAAAAAGAGCGATAAATAAACCACTAAGTTAGTTACAGCAAAACAACACACTAACAGGCAGGCAGGCGGGCGGGCGGGCGAGTGTCCCCTTTGTCTGTGTGTTTCTGTCTCTGCCTGAGATTTCCTGCACAACAATGCATGCTATAATAATCTGGAGACATTGTTGATTGTGGACGGGGTGCAGGGATTTACAGGCTGATTTGCAGGAGGAAACATCGGGACGGCAGCCTGAAGGAGACAAAGGCAGTCTGGAGGACAGTGGAGTCCTCTCTGCTGAAGCATATGGAGAGATGTGCAGCACCAATAGGATTTTCTCAGCGGAGTCCAAGGTACCGGGATTTGGGAAACAGGATTAGCTGCTGTGTAATAATGTGGATGTGATGGGGGGGCAGCGTGCTCAGAAGAGGCGGCCCATGTGGTGTGTGTCTGTGTGTGTCTGTGTGTGTGTGTGTGTGTGTGTGGATTTGGGGGTTGTAGAGAGCAGTCAAAGGGATTAGGAAGGTCCCAAGAATGAAATGTTCCTTTTTCTCTCTTTCTCTCAGGGTTTAAAGATGCAACCGTCCTAATTTTAGGGCCGAGGGTTGTCATGAAACATGAATGAGGCTAGCTGGATTAGCATGTGTGGGACCTCTCTCTCACAAACACAAATACACAAACAAATATACACAATGTCACAAACAGGCATAACATGGCCTCATGTGAAGAGGACTTAGCCGCCTATGACTAATATAATCACTATTGTTAAATGTACAATGACATAAATATAGCATGTTATCCTTGTTTGCTAATTCTCCACATTACAACATAAAACCAACATTGTGAGGGATTCCTAACACAAGGCTTTGTTTTATTAACACAAGCCTGCATACAACTTAGAAAATGTAAAAAGACGTTAGCAAGAGCTCTGGAGCCGCTACAAGCTAGATTCAGGCTACATTTGCTGCAACTAGCATAACACTATGATGCCGTATAGGGCCACGTTAAAAGAGATTAAGAGACTAAAGTTGTAATATTTTTAAAAAATGAAGTCGTTATTTTATGAGAATAAAGTCGTAATTTTAGGCCATGGGGAGCCTAACTGTGTCCCAATCCAGGGGCTGCAGCCTTCAAAGGAGGCGGTCTAAAGAGGAGGAGTCATTCATAGCCTGCGTAGACCGCTAAAGCTGAACTGAAATGAGACGGCCTGGTTTACGGAGGATTTCCTGCTTGCATCACCAGCTGTTCCCGCCCTTACTCTTGCGTCACCAAACGCCACTCCTGTCGCCTAGCAACAGGTAGCTAATGGGCTAACTAGCTAGCATAACTAAGGTCGAGTAAGTTAACCTATTATTTTAAAGATAATTTGTTTCAAGGGCCCTTTCTTTTTTTATAACGTGTAACGCTAGCTATTAAACTGAGCACTCGCCATCTCTTTTGAATTGCCGAGCAATGCATCTTGGATATGTTGGGCTGTGAAGGACGCACCAGTTGGATCCTTTGTTGCCCTGGAAAAGGAGGACACATTTGTCGGCTGCATCTGAAGGAGCCTTCAAATTGGGACAGCCTTAGATGCGCCCTTAAATACGGCCTTTGAAGGATGCAGTCCCTGGATTGGGACACAGCTACTATGTTATTTTGAAAGAGAATATCAGAAGAGCAGCCATCTGCCTGCACTAAAATGACTAAAATCATGAGTCATTTTAAAATAAAATACTAATACTTGTGAAAATGTAGTGCTAATGTGCCAAAAGTTAACGTGATTCGTATTTGTGAAACCTACACTAAAGTATTGTCATATAAAGCAGTGTAATGAGCTTGCGCATTACTATGTAGAAATTCGTGCACGTTCTCGCTTTATGCTATGCTTCAACTGTAAAATTATGACTTTTTTTCACGTAATCTTAGAATTTCTTTTCTTAAACGTGGCTCTAATACTGCCTCATATAACACAACCAATCTCCTACTGAACTGTCGGTGGTTGAATTGCATTGTGGGTAATGTAGGCGCCAGGTTTCAACAAGGAAGAAGTATTCAGAGTGGGTTTGCAGCATCGATTTTGGCCATTGTTGTTTTTTAATCCAGTCCAATTGGAGTGTAATGCTAGCAGCAAATCTAAGATCCAGATTCAACTGGAGATGTGTTAAATAATGGAAGAAATACATCGTCAACATGCTGTTCCTTTTGACTTTAAGTGCACTCAAAGCTAATTAGAGACATTAGGGGGGGTTGGATCCTTTGCTGATAAGAAGCACTATCATAACAGAGACACTCAAGAACATTGGACACTTTGAATCCATTAACTTAGTAAGTAAAGACATTTCTTCTATATTGCTGCACTTGTCTAATAAGAGACAGATGGAAAGAACCTGATTACATTTTAATCGGAACAAATCAAATATTCACAGGTTGTAAATGAATGAAGTGTTTTAATCCACAAAGAAGAGTGATTAATAGTCTGAGATTCGAGGAGAAACAGGAATGGCTGCTCCTGTTGCTACATTTTCTTCTATCTTATCCTCCCCACTGAAACGACCCAATAAAACTGGAGTGTTTGGAAGAATATTAATCTTAAAAGAATCACTTACTCTTCGGCTCTCAGTCTTTTCATATTGCTGTTTACGATCGCCTCGGCTTTATTAAAATAAGAGATGCAGTGAAGATGGAATTTGATATTACTACAATATTTTCACCCCAAGATACCTGCAGCCAAACAAAAACAGGCAGGAGGAAAATAAAACCAGATGAATGGGGAGAACAAATAAGGAGACGTCAGGTTGAGTTACTGTGGTCTATGCACAGTAACATGGTTGTCCCTGGATGCTCTCTACCTCTGTCTTCATCTGGGCTTCATTTAATGTCACCGCACCAGAAACACAGAGGTTTCTCCTCAGACAGAAGGGTCGTCTGAGCTGAAGTATTGCAGGGTTGCATTACCGCCTGGCTGAACACAGATATGGAGTGACAGGTTAGGAAGTCAATAGTTCTACATTGTTGCTTACAGGCCTGACCTCTGACCTGCCATCACTTCTGCAGGATGCTGCCTTGACCAGCCTGCTCCTGATCATGTTCAATTCAACTCTTTTTTATGAGCAGACAAAAATAGTTATTCTAAATGACAGAAATATGTTTAAGTCACCAGTTAAAGTGCATTTTTATAGTTGACCAATGACAATACGTCTTCTAATGGACCTTAATCTGCGGGGATACAATTTGGACATACAACAGCAGTAGCTCCTGAAGCAGCATGCCAACAGAAAGGTGCCCTAAAAATATTTTTTACTGCAAACTTCACATAATATTTCCTAACATATAAAATGGGGCATAATGTGCATTAATACCATTGTTATACTATGTTTTCAAAGATATCCAAATTGATGAAATAAGCAATAAACATCTAATCAACATATTTAAAACCCTAAAAGTGAATTTGTGCTGTAGCTAAGGATGACATGACAGCTGTATAACATTAAAGAAATGCATGTAACTAATCGGACTACTAAGGTCCTGTGTCCACTAACAACGTTTTTTGCTCTGGCTGCGCTCACAACCTCAATGTCAGAGCACTTCTCATCGGCGCTTACTGTTGCTAGGTTACGATAGTTGTTTGCAGCAGTTCTGCTTCCCTCGGTAGTGACCGTTTAGTCTGTTTTAAATCGCTCTGTATGTTTCACGTTTTTGGAACTGCATTGGTTTTGTAAATGCTGTTAGTGGACACAGGCCCTTAATTTGTGTACATTGTTTTTGAAAGTTCTTTTTGAAAGTGAATTGTTATGAGGTTTTTCATAGAATCACTTTTAAATTATGTCTTTGTAAGACTGCAAAGTTCTGATACTGAATGTGTCTGCTAAGAGTTCAGAAACAAACTTTACTTGTTTTTCTAACTGAAGAACTTTTGTTGCTTAAACCCAAAGTCCTGCTTTCTGCACACCATCCATCCAGCCGCCCTGACTACCTCCCTACAACTTGTGTACGATAAGAAAATGTTGACAGTGTATGACAGTGATCATAATTCAGGCAGCTGTATAGTTTTTCTTCAATACAAAACTGGCAGAACCAATTTCTACTATATAAATAGAATTTTTGGGACACCTGATTGACTGTCAAAGTTTTCCAATGCAATGACGTGTCATAGCAGTACCAGCTTTTTAGTTGCAGTCATGATGCTTTCACCTTTAAATAAAGTGGTAGCAATGTCCCAAAGTTTCTGGATCTCAACAATTACTTTGTTGGCTTCAGTGTTATTAATGATGAGTAGAAAACGTTGCCTGGACCAGCCTGCTCTTGTTCCAGATCACGTCAAGTTCAACTCCCCTATGAGCAGCCAAAGATAACATGTAGCATGTAACATGACAGCTGTCTAGAATTAAAGAAATACATGCAACTAATAACACACACAGGTCAGTGTTTTTCTACTGATCCAAAAAGTAACATGGCTTTTATTTCATTCTTTCTTTTTAATTTACACAGGGCAGAACCTGTTTTATCAGGGTAAGCTGTTTTGTTAGTTTGTTTAAGTAAATTCCCATAACAGGAAGCCATTGTGTCAATCATAGATAAATATCCTGGTTTAAAAATGCCGACAAGCCACAGAAGGTAGAAACAGGAAGGACGTGACAACAGATTATTTATATTATAAATGTTTCTTTAACATTATTATTTGATTAAATGTGTATGAATATACAAATATATTCATCCCTTTTTTTCATTTACCCTGTTCAGCGTCACCGGGGGACTGGAGCCAATCACAGCTGTCATTAGGCAAGAGTCCACCCTGGACTGATCACCACTATGAATATATATTAAACTAAAATCATAATTAAAATCATAAAATAAAGCCAAACATTATTTGCCATTGTTGCTTCATAAGTGACTTGAAGAAGAAACAGATTGTAGAAATTAATGTTAGCTGCTTTTCTGTCAATCATTCTTTCATGAATCAGCTCTCCATATAGAAAATGATCATATATAGTTCCTAACCAGGCTCTCGAGTCAGTACAGGCTGTAAAAGAACAGGTCACATGATTGAGTGGTTGTTGAGCTGATATACTTCCTGTTTATAAATAACTACACAGTTATCTCATTGCTCATTCCCTTTGCTGGAGTTGAGAACAAGGTCAATGTGTGTGTGATGTCTGTGTTTGCCGGCCAGACCTTGAGAGCAGCCTTGTACATAATAAATACACACAGAGGATTTCTGTACCTCTAACTGTAGAATACAAGTGTTTGTATATGACAGAGCACAGACTCTGTTTTGTATTAATCTTTGTTGCTTCCAAATGCTTTTTGGCAGTCCAATTATTCCATCTTTCCAATTGTCTTAGTTGAAGTGTCAACAACACAATAAAAGCTCCGTCTTGACAGCGTATAATCAGAGCTGGCAAGTCGTGCTGGAAGAGAAGTCATCACTTGACAGAAAACTTAATTCCCTCTCCATATCCGCAGGACACCTGTGCTGAATTGGCTGAATTGGTTTGTAACACAGCGTGTTCACTGAGCAGAACTTCCCCATCAGGTCCAATACCAGACCAGCTATACGGCTACAAACTACCCAGAAGGCTGCAACAGTCAGTCATCTCTGTCCTACTTTCCCTCTCTTCATCCTCCTCCACCGCTCATATCTTCCCACCCTCAAACTCCCTCCATCCCTCCGTTTCACTCCTCCATCGCTGAAAGGAAAAGCAGCACTGGTGTGATCGCTCTAAAGGAAAACACTTTCTGTCTGTTTCTGGGGAAACTCAGCCGACGAATAAAAGCCGCTCTGGCTGGTTTGGATTGTTGGACATCTAAAAAAATACAGTTCACTATTAAGAGCAGAGACATTTTTTTAGCTGCCCAGAACATTCCTGAGATTACGTTTCATAAGCTTCCACTTTTTCCATTTCATTTTCTCATTTGACGAGCACAGCAAAGAAAAAACGTGGCGGTGAATGATTTACAGGCCTCAAAGGTATAAAACGGCCGTCTACACAAATTGCTTATTTCAACTTGTTCATGCCTGTATATATAAAATTAAATTTATTTCTTCTAAAACAGGACATGTGCATGTGTGTGCATATGTTTGTGTCATGGGTAAAGTAACAGACAGCATGGAGGAATTACAGGAAATGATGGAGATGAGGATGCATCAAAGAGACGAAGGTTATGATCAGCATCTTAACCTCTACTCCCGCTTATTTGGAAGAGCACATTTTTAAATCAGCAATGAGGAATCTTTTTAACCAATGTATTTGTAACTATAAGAGTTCACAGACAAAGATTACTTGTTTTTCTAACCAAAGTACTTTGGTCCTGCTTTCTGCACACCCAGACAACTTTTGTACGGTACAGAAACTTTGCAATTCTTTAACTCGAAAAATGTTGACAGTGGACATAAAGTTTCCCATCAATACACAACTGGCAGAACCAATTTCTAGTATATAAATGGAATTTTAAGGACAGCAGGTTGACTGTCAAAGTTTCAGCTGCAACGAGGGATGAGGGATTATTACAGTACCAACATTTTAGTTGCAGTCATGATTGCTTTCACCTTTAAATAAAGTTGTAGCAGTGTCCCAGAGCTGCTGGATCACAACAATTACTTTGGTGGACACACTGTTATTAATGCTGAGTAAGAAATTGTGGCCAGAGCTATGAAAGTAACTTTGAAGTTTTCCATCCATCCATTATCAATACCGCTTATCCTGTTCAGGGGCTGGAGTCCATCCCAGCTGTCATCGGGCGAGAGTTGGGGTACACCCTGGACTGATCGCCAGTCAATCACAGGGCTGACACGTAGAGGCAACAACCTTTCACTCACACATTCACACCTACAGGAAATTAACCCAACAAGCATGTCTTTGGACTGGGGTAGGAAGCCAGAGTACCGGAACAGAACCCATGCATGCACGGGGAGAACATGCAAGCCTCACACAGAAAGGCCCCCAAACTGGGAATCAAACCAGGAACCTTCTAGCTCTTAGGCAACAGCTGCAACAACTGCACCACCATGCAGCACCCAACTTTGTTATGATGAACTGAAACTATCCTTTAAGCTTGGTGGAGCTGGAAAGCCCACACACACACACACACACACACACACACACACACACACACACACAGAGGCAGACAGCATGGTGGACCAATAGAGACGGGGCAGCAGGTGCAAAAGACAGAAAGAGAAACAGAGAGCGACAGACACTAACAGATTGAGAGAGAGCGAGAGAGAGGGAGGAATGGAGGATGGTGGTGAGCTCCCCGGGCTGTGAACCTGCCATGTGTGGAGGCATGCTGTACCATCTGTGTCGAGACTGTTTACGCAGCTCACCGCTGCTGCAGACACCCTGCAGATACACACCAAGTACCACCTTCTCTAGGACATCACAAGGCAGGATGGTGGCATGCAGCAAGGAAAACAACAACAACCGCAGCAAAAACAGGACAGGAGTCAGGGAAGGGTCGGACCACACAGCTCACACCAAACAACAATTACAAAACAGAACATTCAATCACATCATGAAACAGTTTAACATGTAATGGATAATTTAAGTCAGCGTTGGCGTCCATAAATTCCTGATTTTGAACACCTTGAAGGGAATATTTAATGCTTATACCATGGACACTTGCTAATGGAAAAATTGAGACCATTTTGTTTTTATGCGTGATACAATCAAAATCTTAAGTTTTAAAAAGCCACAAGTCTTTTTCAAATGAGGGTTTGACTTGTAGTTGAAGAAATCCTTCCCTTCCCGTCAGGTTCTAATGTAATGGAAACGATGTTCGGCCTCCTACTCCAGAAAGCAGAGCAGGTCTTAGCTATGACTTAGCAAGAGAAAGAGAGCTTTGGCTCAGCTATTAGCCAGAAAACTACTGGTAAGCTAGCAAGATAAAAAAGTCAGTAACAATGCGTACAGTTGACATAAGTATAAATAATTTGACAGAACCTTTAACAGCAAGACAAGCTAGCTAACCAGCCATGTCATTGTCCCCGAATCAACATTAAGAGTTACACAAATATAGGTCATGTTTACTGTCGATCAAAGCCTTAAATAGCAGGTTGAAAAGCTAGTGGGATCAGAGATGACAGTTTATGTTGCTTCCAAAGTGACAGTAAGTTTAGAGGGGCAGTGTACTTCCTGCAGCTAACATTTTACAGTAGCCACCCTGTGGTGTTCAGAGGACGACACACAAAAGGTCTAAAAATAGTGTTGTAAGTTTCTTCCTCTTAACTTCTTACTTTCTCGTACTTTCAAAGTTTTTATAGTCTTCATATAGGTCTCTTATTGTATTTAGATGTTAGCTTGTGAATGGCTAGCATGACTGTGTTCATGTTGCCATTTTTTCTTATTTTAGGTACAGGCTAATACTTAGCAAGAGCATTAATCTAGATATTGGTGTCCAATTATCAGGAATAATTGACAACCTTCAGCCAATCAGAATCAAGTATTCAGTCAGACCATGGTATAAATACAAAAAATTTACAAACGTTGGTTAAATTACAAGAAAAGTTCACACAACAGCTAAACCAACAGAGCTAACAACAATCCAAAAGGACACAACAGAGGATTAAAACTGAAAAAAATATGGCGCCATGTTTCTGTCACCCCTGCCAACACAACATGACCTTAATCAGCATCGACATTCATTGACTGTTACCTGTCATGAGTCCCAGAATCACATGCAAACACTCATGATAAGAAATTGATATGTATCACAACTGCAAACAATGAACCACAACACGGCCACCACAGTATCTGCCACAGCTACACACTGAGAACAAAGAGAAGCAAGACAAGTGAGAAAAAGAAAGGGCCAAGACAGAAAGAACAAACAACAGAGGTGATGTCACACATATTGACAGAGAAAGCAAGACAAGGCAAGACATGAAGAGGATTGTGAGGAGGAAGGATGACGAGAGAGAGAGACAGAAGCAGAGCAAGGGGGGTAAAAGAAGGCCATGAAAGAATGACCAGGGAGACAGAGGGAGTCAGTGCGTGATGACAGTGCTGCTGGGTCTTGGCAGTGCCAGCCAGACTCCAGAGATGTCTTCAGTCAGCACCGGCTGCTCAGAACTGACCTCTCTGTGTGGGACCAGAACCAAATGTTCAGAAAGAGGTGATGGTAAAAGAAAAAGGCATGACTGTTCACCCCACAAAACTTAGAAATATAATCATTTTAAAAAAAATGAACTTTCTCTAGACTTCTTCTAAAGTTCTTGGATTATTTTTACAATGTACACCAATCAAACATGAAACACATTGATTTTCTTGTTCCAATGGCACCTGTCAGTGGGTGGGATATGTTAGGCTGCAAGTGAACCTTTTCTCCTCGAAGTTGATGTGTTGGAAGCAGGAAAAATGGGCAAGCGTAATAATGTGTGTGACTTCGACATGGGCCAAATTGTGATGGCGACACAAGTTTGGTCAGAGAATCTCCAATACTGCAGCTCTCGTAGGGTGTTTCCAGTCTGCAGTGGACAGTAAGTGGTCCAAGGAAGGAAAACCAGTGAACCGACGACAGGGTCATGGGCGGCCAAGGCTCATTGATGCACATAGGGAGCGAAGGCTGGTCCGATCCAACAGACCTGGGGAAGACATGGCACAAGGATGCACAATGGGAAGACGGCAAGCCGGTGGAGGCAGTGTGATGCTTTGGGCAATGTTCTGCAGGGAAACCTTGGGTTTAGAGGGCCGTGTCCTTTTAACGATGCACTCAAAAATATACGTGTGAACATGAGGAAACACTGTTTGCTTACTGTAATATGATCTGCTAATGCTCGGATGTGTGGCCAGCTAGCTGGTTACCAAAAGAGGTGACCGAGTAACAAGTAAAGCAAATCATAAGCAAACTTCATTAATTTGTGGACGTACAGATTACATTACAAAAAGCTTACACTGGTACACACTGCGTGAAAGCCAGTGACAATACTAACAAGACTAGGTCATAACCTAGTATGTGGTGTCAGTGTGCGCTTTTGTGGGCAATGTGTTACAAGGACTGTCCTTATGAGGCTGACGACAACGTGTTTGAAAGCAGGTGCAAAAAAGTATCCAGAGCCGTATAGACAGAGAGTCGCGTGAGTGGAGGTCCAATATGCTCTGTGATCTGCCATTGCGATGTAGCAACTCTCTCTCTCTAGGGCTCTGAAAGTACCGTCAGTCACTCAGTCACATACAGACCCGTGTGTAGGGCTGACCCCGGCAGTCAGCCAAAAATGATTGGTCAATTTAACCTTTGTTCTATTAGTTGTCCAAGTAAGTTAAAGATAAACTCTTCTAAAGACAGCTGTCATTTTAACCGGCAAACTTAACTGTTGATAGGTAAACATGAGAAGTTACTGTCTTCTGTTTGAGTCAAGAAACCTTTGTTTGAATAATGGCCACAAGGGTCATTTCCCACTTTAAAAATATAAAAACATCTAACAGCTCAAGAAAAACTGGTGAAATACAGAAAAACAAAATTTATTTGTAATCAGAAAATAAAACCTGACATGAAGTCAGAGGACATGCAGTATCAAGGCCTCCATATCAGGGACTGATCAGACCACAGTATGCCAGACTAACCTGCTCTGACTGCATATATTATACATCAGAGACAAAACAGTGAAAAACAAACATGTGTTTTGCCGCAGTAGCAAACTCAGTAGATTTGGGCCAGGTGCACTTGCCTGCGCCAAGGTCGACTCCATAATATCACACTGCAAGATCAAAACTGCATCTTGTTTACTGGAAAAATCTGCCCATCTGGCTCAGCATCTCCGCTGGCAGCAGGATGAAAAGATGACTCAAAGAAATTATGTTGGGGAACGATGGGAAAGCAAACGATGTGAATCATGAGTAAGGCCTGGCAGGTCCCGATTGGCTCTAAAGTGGAAACCAGACCAGACTGAGCCAGACTAGGCTGGGCGCCCAGCGCTGCCACCTAGGGCAGCAGACCAACAGAGAGGCGCGAGTTGAATGAGTGTGCCCATTCATTCTGCCAAGTGTACAGGCAGTAAGCAGAGCAAGCATGGAAGCAGAAAGCGAGAGAGACAGAGGAAGATGAGAGTTTTAGAAAGACATCATGGTCATGGCTGGAAGGCTTTGGAAGAGCAGAGGATCTGAAAAAATAAAAGGCCGAGTGGAGAGGAGGACAGGAAGTCGTTTGAAAGAGATAATGATGCATCTGCCTCAAACAGTGGAGACAGCAGGACAGCAGCCGAGGGATGACCTCTGAATGACAAAGCCTGGGCGAGGATTGCAGTGCCGGAGCATGACTTTTTAGTGTAGGTAGAAAACTTAAACTGCTTCGGGTACTTTACTAATAGTTGTGCATGATTTACATTACTGTCAACCACTTTAAACACTAGCGAGTGGATGCCAGTGGGGAATAAAAATGATCTAGCTTTTTTTGCCTTGTATTCTGTCCTCTGTATAAGTGTAGGTGCACTGCTATGCAGCTAGCTAAACAGTTATTGGAAGCATCTATTTTGAGTGAATACAGAACCTGACAACACATTAAATAATAGGTATTACAAATGAGAAAAAAGACAGATACAATGTCAGAGTTAGACCGAAGGTATTAAAAAGATGAATTGTAACAGAAACAGAAACTATAGACTTACTGTCAAATTAGTTGCATTGTTCCTCATGGCAGGAAGAAACAAAGTATCACCACTGAAAAATCAATATCAAGTCCCCGTCAGAAGTTCAACACAATAAACAATGTACTAAACAAAGTCCACAAGAGTTTAACACACAAGTTAGCCCAACAATGATTTCACAGTTACCGAGAATGTAGCCTTAGCAGAGCTCAGGATCGCACGCTCTCAGCGTTTTGTGTTCACTGTTATTGTAAGAGATTTAAGGGATATCTACAGAGTTCAAAAATGCAAAAGAATGAAGGGAGAGCGGCGTTTCAAATTCAGTTGGAATGGTAATGCTCCATTCTGCAACTGAAGAGATATCGATTGAGTCAAGAAAACTATCCTCACTGGAAATTTGGGGGGCTGTAAACTTTGGAATTTGACTCAGTGAAAAGAACATTGAACTTTCGACCTAAAAAAACATTGCTGAGAGCATAAAACCCTCAAAGAGGTCTGTAAATGTTTCAGAGGATATTGAGCTTGGGACCATACGACCCTAGGGACATTAGCAATGCAAACTTTTATGTCATTCTGATTAAAAATCATTTGGATAGAAGATTTCAGCTGTTTACATGGGGTGTGATCCGTTACGATCTGGTGTTTACATGCGACGACGCATTTAATCAGAACAACAGTGTGACATGCGCACATTATGCATTTGGCTCTACGTTTTTTATATCAGCTCAAGATGGAGATTGAATGTCTGTTCAGCACAGTAGTTGCCATTGTTGTGTTGCTGTTAAGCAAGCAACAGCGTGACAGCAACGTGTCAGCAGTCAACGTAGCAGTCAGTCGTCAACGTTTCAGCCGCATTAAGGTCTCTTGATGTTTGAGATAAAATGCTCTCCGAGGTCGTCCAGTTTAACTTGGATGCCGCCATCTTGTGAAACATACATCACCACGCATTTCCGTCAAGATCAGGTCAAATCGCTTACAGGGTACAATTTTTCACTTCAAAAATTAGTTTGGGCCTTTTTATTCTGATTGAGGTGTTTATGTGGAGCATTTTTTTCGGTTTGGGCTTTTAAACCGTTTATAATCTGAATATTAGGCTGCATGTAAACCCAGCTATTGATATTCTGCTAACTGTTAGCTTGTTTAACACCAACAAAGACTGAATAAGGAAATGACAGATCATAAAAGCAGCTCCTGCAGATGATAGTCCAAAAAGAGTATTTGTGGAGTTGATAAAAGGTCTGTCAATATTTGCTTGGTACAAGAGCCAACAATCAGGTGGATGTAACCGCGTCAGTTAAACTGTAACTACCGTGGGTCTCTGCCAGCACTAACAACAGTGTTCCACTGAAACAAACTGCAGGTTCCAGAACAGGTTTATTGTCTGTTGCACCATCATTGCATGTTTTTACATCGAAGAGCCGAGACTGTTTGCAAAAGTTACTTTCAGTTAAATTAATAAAAGTTTTGAGTGTTTTAAATATTAAAACCTTTGAGATCCACATCATACTTTATTCATGATGCTCATATTTGCTTATTTTTTGTCTCCTGAGTTTGATTTCTTTTTGGCTGCTCTCTCTAACGTGGAAGAAGTTAGACCATCCCTGTGAGCATGAGCACCGCGAGGACGTCTTCAGAGGGGTCCCTCTGCTCAGGTTTGCAAAACCATATGGCTTAAAAGTATCTTTGGCAAGAAAATAAAGGTGACACTCTGCCAAGTATGATGGATCTCATGCCAATATCTAGCCTCTGAAAGTTCATTTTTATAAAGCAGGCACTATCAGGAATTAAATCAATAGCAAACTGCAAGGTAGAAATCAAATTAAGAAGCTCGTGTGTTGAAAACTGATGGCAGTAATATGGAGTACATGCAGGTTAATGTGCTAAAGCAATCCTGTCATGGATCCCACTGGGGACAAACGTCCCCTTTAGCCTGCTGAACTCATGCAACATGTTGCATAGATTACAGTTACATCAATTTATTAGCTTTGTTTTTATTGACATTCATTAATCATGCCTGAGCATATGCTTGAACTCAGAGAGCTTTACTGCAGCTGATGTGCAGACGGACGAGCAGCTCCCGGGGCAGCAAAAACAAAGACGTGGGCTAATTTTAGACACGCTGCAGCACAAAGCAAAACGCCAGAGAAAATTAGAAGCAGCCTTCTGCTTAATGAGATGACGAGTGACGCTGGTGACATGTTTTGCAATTCAGTGAAATAGATTTGTAATACTGGCAGATGTCGCATGTAGTCACATCTTGGGCTGATAATGCAAACTAACTAAAAAGACAAAACTCAACTTCTCTCGAGTGTTTAATGATTCTTTAAGGAGTTCAGTGTGGAGAGTGGAGGGTCAGTATAAAGAGGACAGTGTGGCTGAAGAGGAGAGAGAGTTATAATAACTCCTGTCCAGAGGAGGACTTTGGACCTGAAGATACAGAGGAGAAAAGAAGCTTTACAGAGCTGGGGGTAAAGTGTCTTTATCTGACAGGAACCGGAGGCGGCCGGGTCAAGTAGGGCTCGAGGCTGGGTGGAGCAGATAGCAAAGTTGGAGTTGAAAAGTTGTGGGAGAGAGTTGGTGGGATAATAAGGCTGTGAGAAAAGAGGACAAGTTTGAGAGGGGAGCTGGGTGTCCCAGTTCATTTCAGGAAAATGAAATGAAATTCCATTCAAGTCTGCAACCTTGATATAAACATGCAGGGAGACAGTGAGGTTAAAACTTTTTCTGTCTGTGCCCTGCAGCAAGTCGCAACTCGGCACGGATAATAAGCGAGGGCAAAAAAAAAGGCAGGAGCACGTCGTTAGAAGAATATAAAATCAGAATAGAATGGAAACTGATAATTTGCTAAGCATTTGTTTGTGTGGGGACTGACCACAGGTGGGCCATAGGGGCTGAAAGCAGAGGGGTCATTTTGGCAGGAAAATAAACGGAGACATGCACTGAATAACTGATGTGGCTGCTTTTCTGGAATGAATAAATGTAGGTGCTGAAAGATGAAATCCAGAGGCATGATATGTGACCACTTCACCGCCACCCGCACTGTGAAAACAAACAGAAAGTCCTGTCTTTAGAATTCAGACATCCCACTGTTGGAGTGATAGCATACTTTTGAGACAGTGTGCATGAAGGCTGGTGTGTACGAGAAGGTGTCAATGCCCTAATGACAAATGTGCCTCCAAGTTCATTAATATAACTGTAAAGGCTTCTGTGTAGAAATGGTCCATTTCGGGGCCTCATGTGTGTCTCAAAGTCCTACGTTTATCCGTGTGTTTGATTAGATTTGATTCCTTCCATTTGGGTTGGCATTGATTTTCATGTTAATACATTATCTAACGGTTGCAGCTAACAGCAGGCTCTTGAATTACATCCATAAAATGACTTAAATATGCCACAGATTAGCTACAGAAGTGAGGTGACGTGGGCTCCGGCTGCGGTTTAGGCCTACTTCATCACTCACGTATTTCAAAGTTGGTATCCCCATTTCTAACTCCAAAGATGTCAGTGCCAACCCATTTCCAAACCCCCTTGAACAGACGTGATGCTCTGCCAAAGAACTGAAGACGACTGTGGATCCAAAGCGACTCCATGTTTCAATAATTTAGTCATCCAATTTAAGAAGTGTTACACAGTGATTCTGTATAACAGAATAACACTCTTCAGCTCTGTGTTCCACTTGTTCTCTTAAAAATGAAGAAAATGATGTCAGAATAAATGTTCCCTGTTTTACAGCTTTGACAGAGAACGAGTTGTGCTGATGTGAGAGGCCCTTTTTCAGGACAATCACCGTCTCAAAAGATACTTCAAAATAAAAGTGCTGCTTATAAATTCTGGGTGGCTTCTTGTTCTCTTTTTGGTGCTAAAGACATGCATCAACAACTGAGACAAAGTGGTGGAATACATTGTATATACTTGGTAGCCATAGTTGAGTGGATACCTGACCACTAGCTTGTTGGGCTTCCTGTTTAAATCCATTGTCTGGAATACACCATTGAGGCTGCAACAGCTGCTACTCTTCATGGGAAGGCTTTCTACAAGGTTTCGGAG
This sequence comes from Semicossyphus pulcher, assembly GCF_022749685.1. Lineage (NCBI taxonomy): Eukaryota > Metazoa > Chordata > Actinopteri > Labriformes > Labridae > Semicossyphus > Semicossyphus pulcher. Next base: position 12,490,580 of record NW_027211737.1, on the reverse strand, counting down.
TTTGTCAGGGGAAAGTTGTGCCCATTCAGCCAAAAGCGCATGTTTGAGGTCACGCAATGATGTTGGTCGAGAAGGCCTGGCCCACAAGTAGCGTTCAAAGGGTTGAGGTCAAACAAGTTCCTGTCTTCATGGAGTCATGCTGGAACACCAAACGGACTTTCCCCAAACTGTCTCCGCAAAGTTGAAGCCCCCAATTGGCTAAACTGTATGGAGCATTAAGATGCTCAGATCCTCATCCCTCCTCCACCACACTTTACAGTCAGCACTATCTCAGTAGGGAGCGTTCTCCTGGCGTCCACCAAACCCAGATTAGTCCATGAGATTGCCAGAAAGTGATCCATGCCTCCAAAGAACACATTTCCCCTGCTCCAGAGTCCAGTTGCATCTTGCTTTTCACAACCCCAGTTGCAGCTTGGCGTTGTGCTTGCTTGATGTGGGACAGACGCTCAGCCATGGAAACCAGTTTCATGGCGCTCCAGACACACAGCTCTTGTGCTAAAGTTGTTTCCATTTGCAGTTTGGAACTCTGCAGTGAGTCGGCAACTAATGATAGCCTCTACTTCACCATAATAGCCCTTATTAGGGCAGGTATAGCAGGGCAGACATTTCCTGATCTGACATGACACTGCCAGGTTAAGGCAATGAAGCCCTTATGTCCCTTCATAAATTCTAAATGTTCATCTGAGTAGATTTCATGGCCCCCTGACCTCATTAACTGGGGTGTCCACTAACACTGGGCCATTAGTTGTGAAAAGCAAGACACAACAGGAACATATCAGGAAAGAATGATGCTACAGTTTGGTTGCAGGTGAGTTAGCGTCTCTACTGTTAAGTGTTGTACAGTGTCTAAAAATGCTCCCAATGTGTCATGGCCTTGGGAAACATTATGTTGCAGTTGTCAGCGTTTGAAAGTGTGTCACATTCTGCAACATGATGTTTTCATGCCTGAAGAAACAGAAGACATCAACAGAGAGGAATATTTTATGCACCTCATCAATCCCTCTGCTGTTATACGCATCATGTTTTCTGACTCCTTTTCAGAGTCATAGTTGGAACAACAATTACATGTATGTCTTCTTAAATCAAATGGCCTCACATACCCGATCCGACTCTGTAATGAGTGACCCTTAATAAGACTGGATATGTGTTAATCAGAGATGTCGCCTTGAGTTGCATAACTTGGACTTGAGTCAGACTCCAGTCTCTTAGTTGCTGAGTATTGACTTGACATGACGACATCAAAAGAGACTTGCACCTCAGTTTTGATTGTAAAGCCAATGACTGGTGACTGGTGACCTAAATTGGACTTGGAATGACCTGATATCCTCCGCAGGCCCAGAGATGGAGTGATAGAACAGATATGCTATCAATGAATCTGACAGGTGCCAATCAAGTTGCACAAGCAGGAAATAAAAGTGTGTTTGGCAGTGCAGACAAATAATGACTCATAAAATAAAGTCCTGTGTGAGATTGGGCGAACTATTGGCAGAGTTAATGGAAGATGAAGTGTATTGCAACGTCCCGGAGTACTTCCGGTATCTTCCCAGCATGCACTGGGGAGGACTCTAAATGTTATTGTTAAGGAGTTGAGCTAATGTTCCTTTCTTATCATTAAGTGTTACAGTTGCGTTGCAGTGTGTTTGTTGATGCCTTTGTGCGAAGACATCGTTATGTCACATTCATGTTGCTAATTTTAGTGTGTACCACAAGCGAGGGTTCCATCTCCAGTCTTGACGCCCTTCCCTTTCGACAGTGTGAAAGGGTGTCTTGCATGTGTGACTACTAATAAAGTTAGCCCTAATAAAAAGAATGCAAAACGTCATCTTCATTATTAACTCTAAGCTCGCCACAGTATTATGGTTGTGATTTTGTAACCTTGTTGGAGTCTGCTATCTTGCACCGGCCTGCCTTGTTTATTCGCCATCACCGTATTCTGCCACTGCTTGGAAAGAGAGGGTGACGGGAGTGGTTGTCAGTTGATTGCAATCATTGCTCATTGCTCAATGCAGCGGACTGCTCTTGGAACTCAACTCAGGACTCCATAGCCAAGTGACTTGCAAAACCAACCCTGCTGAATGTTCAGTTAAAACCAAATGAGTACTTAATTATCGCAAATTACATGTAACCGGGTCATTATAGACAAATTAAAGTTTAAGAGTCTGTATGATCTATTTACAGGCTTAGCTTACAAGCCAAAAGTTGAATGCATGCTGCCCAACTTATTCCTTTTCCCCCAGTGGTTTCATGTCTATACACAGTTTCCTTTAGGCTACCATACATCCTGTTGGACATTTACTCACCTGTCTAACAATACGGATCTGAAATTGGTTTCCTGGGAACCTGTGAGCCATGGAAATGTTTGAAATGACTATTACCTTTATCTGGTTATTCACAGCATAATGTACCTGTAAACGGACAGAGACAGTTTTAGAAATAGCTTTAGCAGGTTGGCTACATTTGTATTCATGTGATGTCCTATTACAGCCCCTCTCTCTGCTACAGAGCACTGTAATAAATATTTTAATAACCAGGCACACATAAGAGAAAATGGCATGCAAAAGTGTTCCTGACACAAAACTGATTTACTGTGACTCTATCTCGACTATTATTCACTTTTTATTAGCTGCTCAGAGCTCGGCTGTCCATCGAGAAGGGTTCGTCCTAATGAAAGCGGACTGGAGCTATCTGTACTGCTTAATACTATTGTTATGACTCTCAGCCGTTGTTTGTCTTTAACAAAAGACACTCATGATCGTGTCTCCTTTGTCTTTCGAAAAGCAGGGGTTGTCAAACAGGCACTGGACTAGCATACACACACACACAGACACACACACACACACACACACACACACACACACACACACACACACACACACACACACACACACACGTAGTACTTTGTGTATAGTCCACACAAACTGATCGACACACAAAGGTCTTACAATCACTCCTGAATGTGCCACTTCAGTGTTCGTTCAATGGTTGGAGGCCACACGAAAAAAAAAAAAAGCTGTATTTGTATGATGAGTTTATTGTTTACACTGAGACTCCATCACAGTGACAGACAGAGGCATTCCCTACATGTACAAACACATCTTTAACAACAAATAATAAAAGTGAACTTAATCTACATTGACACAGACCTAATTTCTATTTACTGATATTACAACAACAAAAAAACTATCTTTGGCCATCCAACCAGACATTAGTACGGGAAGTGTCCTGGTTTCAGTTTATTGTGGTCCGAGTAGTATTGACCAATCAGTAGGAACAGACATCTGCATGCAAGTTTAGCTAACAAGCTGTTCTAGATCAAAAATTCAACTTGAGATAAATTCCCTTGACGCTGTGTCGCATAAGATTTCAGATTTCCCAACTTCCTCGAATGCACCAGAAATGATCGATCAGACCTCCGTTCAGCAAACGAGTATTTTAAAAGTAGTTTTCTTCTCCTCTTAAGGATGTTGTAACTTCGGTAAAGGTAGGACCTGTTAATGGCGGCTAACTGGAATGTGAACAATGCTGCTTGGCTGGAAGTCCTTATCGTTAAACGCTGGCTAAACGGTCACACGCGACATGTTCACCGTTGTTCCGTCAGACTGTAGCTGTTGGGCTCTGAGATTGCCACTGACAAAACGAGTAGCGTTTGGTAGCTGTCCTCACTGGTTTCTGACAGAACAGTTGGCACAATATATTTGCAATGATACACTTCCTCGTTAAAAGCACATTAAAAGACAGCAAAAGCCACAGAGGTGATCACTGTTTGATGACTCGTCATAAATAATTCTACTCAGTCGTATTATTGAACTGAACTGAATGTGACAACTTGGATGGATAAACTTGGATAAAATTTTAATGACAAAATTATCTATATCGGCAAAGCAATTTGTGATTCCAACCTCAATTTCCATTGTCTTCATCCTTAGATTCATTTTTTAAATAACAAAGCAATGGATTTATTTCATACATTTGTTAGAAGAGAGGCTGGTTAAAAAGGAAGTTGAAGAGATATGCCTGCTTCCTGTGATTGGTTTTAGATTTAAAGTGATAATCTCGAAGATCTCAGTTTCGTTCTCTTTGGCGGCACCTATGGCGACAAGTGGTAATTGCGGGAGCACACTTCCCAGATATCCAGACAGTGTCACATGTGTGACGTCCACGGTTGGCTCCGGTTGTAACTTTTGATTTTCCTCGCTGACGGTCGCTTTCCTTTTCAGACTGTTTGCCTTCATCTGAGCGTCCAATTTGTTTCTTCTTCTTTGGATTTTCACTTATGTTTGAAGTTGTATCTGTAGTCATCGATCTTTTCTTTGTTTGTTCAGCCATAGTAGATTACTGTTTACTCGCAGCACTTGCAGAGACCGACAAAGCAACCGCTTAGCTCTGCCTACCCTCTCTGGCAGACCAACCACTGCTGGGTGATGGAAAACGCGTCACTAACTGGGCGCTGCCTGTGATTTCTTCTGTGAAAGTCACCACAGACACCCAGTCCGTAATACTGCAAATGCAAAGGCTTTCATCAGCGGGCCACAGGCTCAATCACCATTGTGTTACCTCATTCGGCGATAGATAGTGACTTAACAGACATTTATTTACATGAAAATCTTCCAGATTATTACTTTAAGTCACTCCAGCTTTTATAACAGACTGTGGCGGTGGTAGAGTCGGTCGTCTTTCGATCGGAAGGTCGGAGGTTCCAAGTGTCCTTGGGCAAGACACTGGACCGCAAATTGCTCCCGTGATCAGTGATAACTGATTGACACATACCTCTGCAATCAGTGTATGAATGTGTATGTGAATGTGATATGTAGTGTAAAAAGTCCATTTACCATAACAGATTGAAATCTGTTTAATTCAATGGAATCGCCTCAATCAGTGAGCTTGTGTACATGTGTGCTGCCTATAAAGTACAACTTATGGGCAAATATGACCTCTTGAAAATGTTACAGGTCTTTCCCTCAGAATGGACAGCAGAGTCGAAAATTGAGAAATTTTATATAACCCTATTCCAGCGAGTAGGAAGCACGATTCACAATGCTTTCTCATTCGCATCCATTTTCCATCAAAGGGAAGCGGCCACTTCCAGCGGTGACCCCTGCACAACCTGTGAGTCACTTTGTAACTAAGCTGTGCCATTTTCAGGTGTGACAAAGCACTTAACGGGCGAGCGCTGCGTTGCCTTTTACTTTGTGTGTGCTGGTGGGTTTCTGGCTTAACAACAGGTGTTATCATGGGTAGATCTTTGATTAAAAAAACGTTGACTCATCCATAAAACATCATGATGGAAATGTGTTTCAAATGGTTGAAAACAACCGCTTGAAATGAAAAAGTGATCAAAAAAAAAAAGATGAGGTGTTCAGAAGGTGTGGGTAGATTGGGTCCAATTGTTTGCTGAGGCTAAATATCAGTGTGTGTCATCTGTGGCCGAGCCCTTTGAGCCCCGTAGGACTGTAGCCGCGCACTGAGGCGACAACATTAGACGCTTATCAAAGCTGGAAAAGCACAGCAACCTCCCTGCAAGCCGCCCGGCAAAAAACCCCTGCTTATATTTGTGTGGCGTCCAGCCGTACTTGGTTTGCCTCATCACACAGACCAGAGCATGCAAAGTGCTTTGACAAGTACGCCCAGAGACACAAATCACCACCCATAAACACACACACTATCACACACAGTCACCATACCGCTCTCATCGGGACTCTGTGTGCTGTGTTCTGCTGATCTCAGTGTGAGAGTCTCCCCCCTCTTTCATTTTTTCCAGGCGGCCATCTCTGCTCGGCCTCGCCATCTGTTCCCCGCGCAGTGGAACACGGCGCTCCCCCTCCGGCTGCAGGCGTTTTCACATGGTGGCAATTGGGGTAAAAAAAAACCCACTCATGACAGAATTGATCCGGCTGTTTTTAGGGACACTTGAGTCACCCAATGAATAATCTTTTACAAATCAAGTGTGTGTGTAAACTTTTGTCATGTTTTTGTCCAAATTTGTGTGCTCATATCTTCATTCAGAAAGTACTCAAGTTTTTCTCTGAGCCTAACGTAGGAGGAGAAGAAAGATGCAGCTGATCTCTTTTTGGTGTAACACACAACATTTGGATATTTTAAGTCTCTCACAGGGTGCCAGCTGTGTGTAGGTTCCCATAGTAAAACAAGTGGTGTATGCAGCCGTTTAACAAGGAGGAAGTGGGAGTGATTTTGTTGTTTGGTTTGGTGTGTATTTGTGTTTTTATGTCCTCTCAACAAGCCAATTATCCTATTAACACAGCGTGCCACCTGCTAAGGTTAGACATAAAAAGCAACACAACCACATGGGGAAGTTGTTAGCAATGACTCCGCTGACTGAGGGACAGCTTTGTGAAATGAAAAATGAGTTTGTGATCAATTTCCAAGGTTCATTAAGCAAAGAGAATGAAGCAAGAGAGTAAGTGTGTGTGATCTTATATTTACCTTGATCCATTCATCCGTTCCCCAGTGCTTACCTGAGTCTGTGAATCAGCAGGCAGAGAAAAGGAGCCGACGTGTCCTCCACAATCACAAGTGCCTCCTGGGGGATACCGAGGTGTTCCCAGGTCACATGGGATATATAGTCTCAACAGTGTGTTCTGTGTCAGCCTCTCAGAAGCAGGTGTAAAGAATACCTCCAAAATAAAACACCAAGGAAGCATCATGAATCCCACCGGTGTATTGCAAGCTTGCAACCTGCCGGGTCACAGCTTCGAGGATTTTCTTTTATATGTATTTTTAAGACATTTCTAAACCAGAGTTACAGTGTCTTTGTTTCTTGGTTTGTTGAAGTGTTAAAGTAAGTCGATAACAGCCACTGTTGTAGGTATAAATGTATGTATAGACTTGGGATGGGTCATGAATTTTTTAATTCAAGTAGTTATGAATTTATAAAAAAAATTAAGTAATAAGTTAATGCAACTATTATCTCATCTTAAAAACATATTTTTTCCATTGGTGCCTGGTTGTAATGTGGATGTGATATCTGTTTGCTAACCGCCATTAAATAACAAGAGAAGAAGAAAGAATTAGCAGCAAGTGCCGATAAAGCGGGTTTGGCGCGATGTGAGTTGGATCCAAGTTAAGTCAATGTCACCTATCCCTCACCGACCAATCAAAATCAAGAAGGGGCGGGACTTCAGATATCAGCTTCATTTTTTCAAGGGTAGAATTTCCAGGTGTACTGTAGAGCTGCTGCTGATGTCAGGACACGATTCCTTTACATACTTTTTATGGTTTCTTTGTAAAATTTCATGAAAGTAACGGCAGACAACTTTCGTAACCTAGCAACAGTAAACACCGATGAGACGCGCTGATGACTGTTACTTCCCAGCATTGTGTGACAAAATATATTGCATATTATATACATTTTCTACATATTATTTACATTATATACATATTATACACATATTATGAAAAGAATGTGTCATTTTGATTAAAAATGAGCCTAAAATAACCAATATAATAAATAATAATAATCTAACCAGTAGACTCCAAGCAGAATGAAAACCACCGGGGAATCAGGGAGCTTCTTCAAAGAACAGAGGACAAGACACACACACACACACACACACACACACACACACAGGTAAGCACAGAGGCACAAAAAAAGATATACTCATGCACCCATCGACATGCTGACACATGCACGAGTGCACACACACAGACACACACACATACGCACGCATGCACACACACACACTGAAGGTGTGTGCCTCCCAAACCTCCCATCTGTTGAAGCAGAAGTCCAGGTTTGTCTTAATGAGAAATAATGAGCCTTCACTAAACAACAACAGCTTGGACGGATTTCACCTCCACTTCACGATTTATTAAAATGCCACTGACGCTATTTTATTCTCAGAGTTACAAAATGTTTGTTTCAGCTCAGAATTACATTTCATTTCCTTTGACCTTCTTTTAGTAAGAGGTTACATGACATTGGAAGTTCACTGACGATCTGCACTTCCTGTCTTTACATCTTTTATAACTAATTAACAAGTTAATTAAACATAGTACAGTATAGAGAAATGTTACTTAGAAAGTGTTTCAGTAATGTTTATGCTGACAAAGGTCCTCGATGAAGACATTTAACAGACATATCACGTTGTGTCTTTAAGTAAAGATGAGCACAAGCCTGGATCACAGCAAAAGAAAAGCAACTCATACAAAACGTTTGAACTTTTTCTATAATAAATCATAACAAGTATGCAATTGCCAGGCCTCGAACAGCTGGCATAGATGCCAAAACCTGTGTGTGTGTGTTGTGTTTGTTTGTTTGTTTGTGTGCTTGTACAAAGAGCACCAGGCATCAAGTCAGGGAATCCAACTGGCCTTGCACAATTTCAAGCTGGAAGAGAGAAGAGACAAGGTTGAGTGTTTGGGGAAAAAAAGTAGTACACAAAAGAAACCAACACACACACACACACACACACACACACACACACACACACACACACACACACACACACACACACATGAAAAGGTAAAAGAAGAGAAAGATAAGAGAGAAGGTGGCAACAAATTGTATCAAAGAATGAAACAGACAGGCCGGCACATGGGCTTTGTAAGGCAATGCCTGCCAATCAGGATGAAATGAAACATGGAGGATAGGCAAAGAAACACAAAGACATGTATACAATGTGACATCAAAGTGGAACAAACATGTACCTGCACAAACACACACACACACACACACACACACACACACAAGCACTCACACACTCGAAAAAACAGACCTTGTTGTAGAACTCAAGTAGCTCCTGGTGGTTAAACTCAGCAAAGACATTTTCCTGAACCTGGGGAGACAGAGCAGACGGGGTTAGAGAGGCATGAGAGGAAGAGGAACAAATAACCTACCAAGAAGAATCAGAAGTATGAGAGGATGAAACAGCAGCTATAAGAGCACATGAACAAGAGTTATGTGCTTTCTATAAAAACCATCATTAATTATTGCTGCTCTCTGGCCAGTACGTACTATCCTCTCAGTCTGATCCATCAGTGGTTAAAAATACACTGAGGCCAAAGCCACTGTCCACTAACTCATGGTGGGAAAACCCATCACTGTGTGTCCACTCTGTTTGGCTCACTTATACAAAGCTGCATCACATTTAGGCAATACCATGGAGTGATGTTGTACTGAACATCAGCACTGCTGTGATGCGGCTGAGGCACGCGTGCTGATATTCAGAACAACATCACAACCTGGAGTGTGTTATTGCTTTTATACAACAGTTATACAAGCGGAAAATTGTAGTAAACAGCAACAATCAACAACAGATTCTTTTTTGTTCCACCTTCTCAACTGGTTCCACAACTTAACTGAAACTGGACTTTTGTTGCCAAGCAACCCAAACATTCTCCTGCCCTCTGTCTACTTTGTTTATGTTGAAAAGTTACCACAGAGCAGCTGCTTTCTATGATGTAAATTCTACGGTATGTTTCAGTTTAGCAAGCAACCAGTGGAATAAGAGTCTGCTGTGTGACTCAGAGGTACCAGCTTCATCACTGTTGACATACACAGCCTGCTGTAACGTTAATTAACAGTATTCAGAACAGAGGCGGAGTGATACACAGAGTGAAAAGTCCCAGTGACGTTGTGCTCTATGTCAGCACTCACGGAATGCCTCTTATCCAATCAGATTGCTTAGTCGGACCTAACTGTTGTATAAATAACCGTTATAATCATGAAGCTTTATGAAAAAGATCCTTCTCAGTAAGGGCTGGGAGATCCTGCCTGTTTGCAGGGTATCATCATAATGGCAGCGGTCTGAAGAGTCCAGCTAACATTAGCTTAGGTTGATTTTAGGAGCTAAGCTTGTTTTTGCGTCAGGATTCCTTCAGTGTTCATAGTTTTGACATTTGATCAGAAGCCGAATTATCTGCAGAAGTCTGCTCTTGTGAAAAACAAATGGACCTGGTTATTAAAACCATCAAAAACACAAAATAAAACTTTTGGTTAAAATCAGTGTTTCTCCAAAGCTATTCTGCAGACACAGGATGTCCAGTGAAGGAGCTGCTAGTGGAGCTGCCACTCCTGTTAGTTCAAGTCATGCTACCATTGGTACCATAATCAATTGAAGCTCCCTTTCCTGCTCTTGTCCCTCTGATTCACTTTTTTTTTTTTACACCAGAGATCCACTTTCTTAGTGTGCTTTCACATTAGGGCCCAGGGCCCGGATCCGACTACACTTGACCCCATAGTCCGGTTCGTTTGATTAGTGTGAACACTGTGTACTGTACTCGGGCACGGTTTGTTGATCCATATCCGGGTCCACTTGAAAAGGTGGTCTCGAGTACGGTTCATGTGTACGGTCCGCATCTGATGTGAAAGCACGGCCGATCTCATCCTCTGAACTGCACAGCCATGGCTGATACCGTAGGAATGTAGATGAGAGGGTTGTTCTTGAGATTTTCTTCAAAATATGAATAATAGTAGGCATAGTGCGAAGGTCGACTCCATTGTGTGGGCTTGGGATCATGCGATTCTCACGTTTTTGATGGTAGTTGATGATACTTTTCTTCTTCTCCTTGTTTTTGAGGTGTATTACCGCCACCTTCTGCGTCGGAGTCCTACCGCAAGTGTACTCAGGTACGGAACCAAATTACTAATGTGAAAGCTGACCGGTGGGGGAGAGGATGGGGGCAATCGTACTCGGGTACGATACGAAGCAATCGTACCTAATGGGAAAGCACCCTCAATTGAAAAGAACACATACAGGAACTCTGCAAATCGTGCCTTGCACACACAAAAGTACATCTGATAACATCGACTATTTGACATTTGACATATGAGGTAAGAAAAGTTTGAAAAATAAGATGGCTCCTTATTGTTCCTCCTTCCTTTAAATTGCAGCTGAAGATTTCAAACCCCTTCTTAAATCTGCTTAAATCATGTAACTCGATGTATTACAACATGAAATGAAACAGACAAGAAAAACAGGCCCTGCAATAAAGCAACAAATAAATCTATGTAGATATAAGTGAAGCCAGTTGTATCAGTATAATGGAGCAGGACGCTTGTGTCTCCTGAAGCTGGAACATTTCCAACCTTTTTTCACTTTCATGATAAATGTTGTGTCAATTGTTGAACAGCAATTTAATATAATACAATGAATAATTCAACAGTGCGCTTATTATGAGGTTATCCTTGAAACTTCTTGTGTTTTCTCTCTCCTTTATGAAAACACAGACGGCTTTAAAAATATATCAAGGGACGCAGAGGAACACAAGAAACCAAGGGCAACCATCACCGGACCGACATCATCATCATCATCTCACCATCAGAAATGAAGGCTGAACAATAATCCCTCCCTGTGAGCGTTGACGTAATGGCGAGACACTTTATCAACACCAATCATTGAGAAAATAGCTGCTCTATGTGAAAGGCTTTCTGGGTAGCGCAGAATGAGAACGGCAGTCTTGTATCTGAGAAAAGTGCACTCTGTGCCGTCAGGATGAGCGGCGATAATAGCAGCAAACTCCTGCCCCCAACGTGAGAGGGTTAGGAGGGTTAGGAGGAGAGACAGGAAAGATAAATGGAAGAGAAATGCTCAGAAACAAACAAAAAGACACTAAAACTGCATGAGCTGTACGCTACAGTGGCTCTCCTCCCCGCAGTTTGGTGCTTAGACTAAGTGGCGCTTTAGGGCTTGAATGTAACTGGCTGGCTGGTTTGTTGGATGGGTGGGTGGTTGGGTGGAGGAGGCCATGTGTCACAGCAAATTAATGACAGAGATATTAATTAGAAGCAACGTTAAAAGTCCATGAAGGAGAGGGGAAAATGTCTGGTCGAAGCAGCTCCACAGCACGAGGAGGACAGCCTTGAGTTTAGCTACAGCAGAGGGGGAGCTGCACAAGACAGGTAATAAAACAAAGTGTTGTTACAGTGCGAGACACAATTAAAAGAAGATGCACATCAAAGTACTTCTACAAGGTGGTTCATAATGTCCCAGAGTAAACAAAGTTGTTGTGAGTGAATGATTTGGAATAAAAATTGGGCACGCAGTCAAATTAGCCGAATGATGAACACTCCCTCTGCTCCCAACAGCTCCGATCTGAGTCTCAGTTCAACACAACTCAGTTCGGCATTGATCTCCACCGTGGAAAACACTTTTATAATGAGGAGGAAGCAGCGCTGCATAATCAGATATTTGGGTTGATGGTCTTTGGTGTGTTCGGATCACAATAACGACGTCAGCAGAGTTAGAGAAAGGGAAGAATCACTCGGCTGCTAACTGAGCCGTCTCTATTATTGCCTGACTGAGGTAAAACAGGGGGCAACCCGAAATGCAGCTTCAGAGTGAAGAATAAGATGTCGATCAAAACTGTGCTACAATAACTGAAGGCAAAAAGGCAGACTCTAACACTGCTGGGTGAGGATGAAAGTGTGTTTGTGTGTGTGTTTGTGCTAGATTGACAGTGTGTTCTGATGAGAACTTCCAGGTACAGCTGGGTTTGTGTGTGAGACAGAGAGACAGTTTTGTCTTGAGAAGATATGCAAAAGGGTGTGTGTGTGTGTGCGTTTGCATTTATGTGTGTTAAGCCCGTCCCATTGTTCCTCAGGGTTGAGAATTTGCCAGCCAGTAACCCAACAAGGCTCTGACAGATCTAGGCTAACACTAATGGGGATAGGATGTATCATCCTCATCATCACAGCCCTACACCACCAGTATGCAGACACACAAATACAAATACACACACACTTCTTATCTGTCTGAGTGCCAGAATCCAGTGTGTTAGGATACAGGAAACAGGATTAACCCATGACGATAATCATTAATTCGCCCGCATCTGGTGTTCCATATGCGCTGCATGTTAGGGTATCATTACAATATAGGCTACACACTGTGGGAGATCCAGTACATTACACAGAATACACTAACAAAAGAGCTCATGAAACAATTCAATTGATATTTATTCAAACTTCTCCTTCAATAACTGCTGGAAAGTGGGACTTAATGTTGTTGCAGCTCTCGGTGCAAGCTTGATAGCTTTCCACAAGGGTCCTTGAATAATTCCCTCGATGAGCCGGCAGAGCCAGCGAGACATAAGGTTCAAGATGTCAACATTTTCTTTTTAGGGTAATTGTGAAAGAAGCTCTGTAAGGATATTCTGATTAATTGTAACCTTATTTTCGTAGCCGTAGAGCACTGGTTAGCGCTGTCGCCTCACAGCTAGAAGGTTCCTAGTTTGGATCCCGGTTCGGTCGAAGTGGGCCTTTGCATGTGTGGGTTAACTCCAGGTACTCTGGCTTTCTCCCACAGTCCAAAGACATGCCTGTTAGGTTCATTGGTGACTCACTGGGAGCATGAAAGGTTGTCTGTCTCTACGTGTCAGCTCTATGATTGACCAGCGATCAATCCAGGTGTAACCCCGCCTCTTGCCCAATGAGAGCTGGGATAGGCCCCCTGCGACCGTGAACAGGATAAGTGGTATAAGTAAGTAGTCTCTGAAATCTGTGATTGTGTCAACATAGCTAAAGAAAAGTCTGACAGAAGGAAAAACATGGGCAGGCAGGTTTTAAACAAACCCTAAGTTAAGGCACTTTGACTGACTTCCTGCTTCAACTGTGACCTACCACACTGCCTTTGGATGTGGATGAGATTTATTTCAAAGACTTCTACTTTGAAAAACAAGTGGTACATAATCCATCTAAAGTGACTTTATGTCATACTGTACGTGGCTAAAATGAAGGAAATGTCTACATTTCGGCCTTCCACTTGGTTCTCCCGCTTCGGCCCAGTCTGAAATATCTTAATTATTGGCAGTTTGTACTCAGACTCATGGTCCCTGGAGGATGACGCCTACTAGCTTTGGTGATTCCAAACTACTTTTTCTCTAGCACCATCATTTGGTTTGTTGTTTTTGTGAAATGTTTCAACACCTGTTACATGGATTGTTGTGCATTTGTGCAAAGACTTGTATACTGAGTCACAAGCTCCTCAGAGTGTTCACTTATACAGGGAAATATCTCTTTATCTACAGATTGGATTGTCAAACATTTTGGACTTTTTCTCAGAGGCAACAAGAGTTCCATCCATCCATTATGGAGCCTATCCCAGCTGTCATTGTGTGTGAGGGGTACATCCTGGACTGACTGCCAGTCAATCACAGGACTGACACATACAGACAGACAAACCTTTCACGCTTACACCTACGGGCAATTCAGAGTCACCAATGAACCTCACAAGCATGTCTATGGACTGTGGGAGGAAGCCGGAGGACCCGGAGGAAACCCACACATGCACGGGGAGAACACGCAAACTCCTGATAGTCTTGTTCTTTTGCAACCTCTCTGACTGTCCTCATGCTCATGAGTTTGTCCCCTTTAGACTTTGTGGTCGTAATGTGTTTCCAAATCTCAGAGGTAATGCAATGAACACATTATATTAGAGATAAAAAATCACAGCCAAGATGACAGAAAGACAGAATTTGTCTCCAAAGTAAATGGTGCAAAACTGAGAAAGTCAACACTGCCTAAAATCCAGGGAGAAGCTCCTCCGGTGTGTTCTGCTTTTTTCAGCCTGTAACTGCTGCATTTATGTTAAGAGGAGACCAATTTGATCATTTTAAGCAACAGGACGTTTTCTGCTCCAGGTATAGTGAAGAAATCAATGTATCCAATTGAAAAGAGAATGACACGTTCAACAAGCGGGGCTTTTATCCCATCAAGTGGTTACTGGTGTCAGTAATGTCAGTTTATATAAGAGCATGGCGTACAGAGTCTGTGTGAATGGGGCTGGTTGGACACAAATTGGCACTCTTCATTAATTATTTGCCTCGGTGCAATAAAGGACAGCTTGGATTTAAAACACTTGTTGAAGCAGTGATTTTGCTGTTGAGTGCTGTTCAGACACTGAGTTTCTTACTTCTCAGTGACAAAGTAAAGACAGGCAGGATGGGCATAAGACAGGGGAGAGGGAGTAAAGATGGCACGGAAGACAGATTGACCAAAAACAATGAGGGGAGGTGAGACAGTGTTGTAGTCAAGTCACCGAACCTTGAGTCCGAGACAAGTCTCAAGTTCCCAGTGTTCAAGTCCGAGTCACCAAAGAAGACTCCGAGTCGAGTCAAGTTAGCTAGCAGCTAGCTAACGGTAACGTTCTAAGCTTAATCCAAAATACAACTTGACTTGGTCACCCATCAACACCAGAGGGTACTAACGACGCTCATTACCATCAGGTTAACAGCTCAGGTTAACGACTCACCCTTGATTAAACATTAGCATACTAAATACATACAGAGGCTTATATTTCTAGCTCTGTCCACCGGTCACTTTAGAACTGAAGAAGCCTTTCTGATGAGAGGTGAAACGTCTACAAGAACTTCAACCAAGTCCAGTTGCCTTTTTGGATCAAGCTTAGAATTACCATGACTTGTATGACTCTACCTGTATGAGAACCTTCACAGAAAACAGTGACGTTATCAACATCAACTTAAGCATCTCATTTATCCGGGTGCATCTTGTCTGTTAAAGTCTGAGGTTGTCCCCATCTTCTCATTGATGGTTCTTTTACATATTGAACATGTTGCATTGCTCTTGCATTTACTGTACGATCTTTAAAAGCAAACGCCCGATTCCTTGTGCCTTTTGCTGAAGACGGCATGTGAACACAGGTAAACACAAGTGCTAGCCCTTGCTCAAAACTGAATAAATAATTAGGTACTAAAAAAAATAATGAGTCTGACCGCAGTCAATACTCGAGTCCAATTTCAAGTCCGAGTCATCAGTGCTCGAGTCCAAGTCGGGTAACAAGTCCAGATAATCAGGACCCCAGTCGGACCCGAGTACAAATCCTAGACTCGAGTACTACAACACTGACGTGAGAGATGGATATAAGAGAAATGAGCAGCAAAGTGAAAGAGAGAGAAAAGACGGAAGTGAAACACGACAGAAAACGTGAGCTTTACTCGATGATGAAAATCTGTGATAGCCCAGGAGAGCTTTCATTGTAACAAACAACCACAAGCCTCATCAAACATCACCTCGTAAGAATTCACTGACAGAAAGAATTTGCCTTCAATCCAGTTATGTATCTTCAAACATAATATAACATCAAAGCTGTCTATAAATTCACAGAGACTGTCTGCTGGGTGAAGTCATCTTAAAATATGCATGGCAAAGTCGGCACCAGACAGACACCAAGTGAAGCAAATCAGGCTCAAGTGTCGACAACAAGTGCCAATCAATCTTCTGCTGGCTTCTGAAAGATGGGAGCAGTCTTTATAAAAGTGTGTGTGTCTTAACGTAAGGCTGTGAAGTTTTTAGGAGTTGTGCATTTAAGAATTTAATTACTGCTATTATTCTGTTGTGTGCTCTTATTCAAGTCATATATCTCATTACATAAACACACTCTGCTGCACAGTAGAGTGTAAATTAATTTTTTGTTGTTTGATGAGTGATTTTATTTAAATTAATCTCAATTAATTAACTGGCTTTTAAGTATTGTCTCTTTTATCTCCCTCATTTCTTTTCTTCTTCCCTGTAAAGCACATTGTAACTTAGCTCTGAAGAGTCCTATAAATCAGGCGTTCTAGCTTGCCTCTTGAATACATGATGCAGACGATGTTTTTACAACAGCAGCTGCTAACTCCTTCTCTAAGTCTGAGCAGGTCACAGGAAGCAGCATTGACTGTTTATACGACTGGTGTGTGTCGTTACAGGTAGCCGTCAGGAGATCAGGGTCCGGAAAGACCTGTTTGAGTGAGAAAAATGGAGAAATATGCTGTTCATATCTTACAAGTATGAGCTCTTGCATTGTCTTGATTGGCTAACGTGACGACCCCTCCCACTCTGCCTGCCTGTCTTGTTGTGCTGCTTGTCTTTCAGTCTTCAACCTTTTTCCTTTGTTTGATTTGTTGCGTCCATCACATGCATCAATCCACATTTTCACTCATCCACACACCTCAGACCTGACACTACTCTCACACAAACATGAATATAACATTAGTTTGTTGGATAAGTCGAATAAATTACTTATTTGACTGCTTTATCTGTGTGGCCTCCCTTTCTGCTACCAGCCCTGAGCCAGGCAGTAACACTCACACAGTGCATAACTGGGAGATGCTTCATTGCAATGCAGAAAAGTTAAACTATTTTGTCAAATAAACCTTCTTTTTTCAACAGTGTCCTCTGTATTCAATGCAGTGTATTGTCACTCGCATATTTTTGGAGGGGATGAAATGTTTCTCTGCGCATTTAGGTCAAGAATAAAGCCCAGCCTACAAAGAAGAATGCAGCCTGTAATCAATTAGTTTAACTTGTTTACATGATACAATTTTTCTTTTGATCGTTCTGTTAAAAAGGTTTAAACTTTTACTTTAAAGCCGTTTTAGGTATCAATCGGTTTTGGCCCTTTTATTCTGAGTGAGGTATTTAATGGAGCATTAATATTCTGTTAAACAAATTAGGGCCTGTGTCCACGAACGGCATTTTTTTTACTGGCAGCGCCTATTTTCTATTCAAAAACAGTTCAGCATCCTCAACACAAAAACACCCTCAGTGCCAGCTGTTTTTTGTCCCTGCGTTCTTAGTTGGAAAATAACTTTTGGAACACCGCCGCACTCTTCAATGCCACTTCTCCCTCACCGACCAATCAAAATAAAGCGGGATTTCACTTTGTCAACACCAATGGCAGAGGAGGAGGTGTTCCTTTTTTCGAGGGTACAGCTTCCAGGTGTAAAGTTGCTGCTAATGCAAGGACACGATTCCTTTACATTGGTTTTTTACGTTAAATTTTCTTGAACAAACGCTAACATTAAGCTTACAGAGCGGTTTAAAATACTTAATGGTCACTACCGAGACAAGCCGAAGTGCTGCGAGACAAATTTCTAAATCTAGCAAAAGTAAGTGCTGTTGAGGAACACTGTGGGCGCTGCAAGCACACAAAAAAGCTGTTAGTGGACACAGGCTCTTATTGCAGCGTATTGTCACTCTTAACACTAATCTTAAGGCGTGTAAGTGGAGAACCATACGTTCCCCGCACATTTAGGTCAAGAATAGAGCAATGCCAGAAAGTATGCAGCCTAAAATCAATGCGATTAACTTGTTCACTTGATACAATTTTTCTTGTGATCGGTTTATGCAAAGGTTGAAACTTTTACTCTGAAGCTGTATCACTTGTTTTGGCCCTTTATGTTCTGATTCAGGTGTTTCCATGGAGCATTTCTTTTCTGTTTAGCCTCTGGGCCTTTATACAGATTATAATCTGAATGTATGACTCCATATTATTTTAGCTATTATTTGTTGGCGCAATCAGCCATCCCGGAAATATCATAGGTGGGAAATGAAACCAGGTTTTCCCCTCAGGCTGGTCCTTTTATCACATCACATTCTCATCAGGTGTTACTTGACAACAACACGATGACTCGTGGGAAAAAACCTAATCCATGTCCTTCTGGTTGTTACAAAGAGTGTGACGCATGGGGATTTTTTTAGGCCTCATAGCCCACACAGAAACACAAACAGCACAAATGTTCCCATGTATGCATTACATCCCCTAGTTTTGGCCGTTCTAAGTGTTTAAAATCTTAATGATTTTATTCCACCACAATTAGCTCTTCTTCCAGAAAGGCACAAAATGTGCAGCAGTTCATCCCTAAGACTAAACTGCTTTTCTGCTTCTTCAATGACACCAGCACAGCATTAAATCAGCATCAAAGGAGAGGGTTACTGTAATTTTGCCAGCTGAAGCGCTCTGCAGCGAGAGGATATGGTATATTACAGGTCCTCTGTGGCCTCGCTACATTATGTGTCTTCTGTGACTCGGAGCTCGGTGACAGTTTGTCCAATTGGAGCTCCCTGCCGCTGCCTGGTCGCTGACTTTTGCCTGACGGAGAGAAATGTTGACAGTGAAAGACAAAGAGACGGATAGAGAGACGGAATGCACAGGAGGATGAGCTGTCAGAGTTTGGCAACCCTTTATCCCTCCTACACACACACACACACACACACACACACACATATATATATTACAAAAACACTTGTGCCTTTACTGCTTTAATGCAGCTTACACACACACACACAAAAACACATTCCTTTTTGTTTTTTCTGGCTTCACACACATCCAAAAAATGATTAGGAAAAGATCAACAACCCTACGTGCCATGACTACACACACCTCTACAACATGATGAGTGAGCAACTGCAGGTCTGTCTCTCTATCTGGTCGATCAACTCGTCAGCACGCACGACTTCTCCTCAGTTTCTGTCGGTCAGCTTACAGCAACCTGGGTATATGCGTCTTTACTGTTTGTCAGTAAGCTTACAATTCACGCATTTCTGCCAACCTGTCTGCCAACCTGTCTCCCTGTCCTCCTCTCCGTCTTTGTACCAGCCAGCGTTCACAAGATTCACCGGCTGTCTGAGCATCATTCTGCCATCGTGCTGAAGGATGATCAGCAGAGGTTACTTTATGAGGGTTGCCTGTCGCTGGGCACGCACGAAGGTGACGCCACATATAAAACTGAGGCATGAGGACTCTGGGTAATATTTTTTAAACAGGAAGTTATGTGGTATAAAAGTGGCATCTGTCAGGCAACTTTCTGTATGCAAGTTCAATCTTTATCTAGGATGTAAAAAGGAATACGTCACTGAGACAAAAAGTAAATAAGTGCATACTTTGCTTGTATATAAGAGTGTGTTTGCTGTGTTTCAGGGTGCATACTGTGTTACTGTGTGTGTTTGTTCAGCTGCGTAGCTGTCTGTCACTAAAAGCAGATACTCTGTCAAAGGCAGCTGTGCTGTCAAAACACTCTTTTAATGCCTCAATAAGGATTTTTGTTATTTGCTTCGGTGCTACAGGTGTGCTGCCTCCTCTTTTATGTCGGGAGTGTTTCTGTCCATCTGTCTGAGCCTCATCAGAAGTGTTGAGGTTTGATGAGTTTGTAGCTGACTCACTGAGGAGGAGGAGGAGAAGGAGGAGGAGGAATGCAGATGGGAAGTGGAGGCAGGTCAAAGGTTCATCTGAGGAGAAGTCGTTAGCAAATTAGCCAAAGCATTATGAAGAGTTTAATTACTAGCTTTCTACTCATTATGGCACACTAATCAAATGTAATGTAATTTATTATTCATCTAATATGTGGTCTAACTATAGCAACAACAATATTGTGACTTAGACTTCTGAACATTTCATAATAACATCATCTATTAGAACCAGGCTTTCTCAAACTAAGACATGTTCTGGGTATTCTCCTAACTAGTTAGCTTACAGGCTATTATGAGAGTGTGTATACAGTGATGACTATACACATTTGGACAGGATGTTTGTGTAGTGTAGTGATTGATTTGCATGAAAGTGGTTGGTGCAATGTCCCTTGTCCCTCATGTTTTTTCATTAGTCAAACTACTGAGGTGTTTTATCTACAATCATACAACAGTTAGGTCCAACCAAGTAATCTGATCTGAAGAGGCATTCCACGAGTGCTGATATAGAGAACAACGTCACTAAGACTTTTCACTCTGTGTATCACTCCGCCTCAGCCAGGTGTTCTGAATACTGTTAATTAACATTACAGCAGATTGTGTATGTCTACAATAATCAAGCTGGTTCCTCTAGATCACACAGCAGACTCTTATTTCACTGGTTGATGATAAATACATACAGATAATGACATAAGCTGTGTTCCAATCCAGGGGCTGCAGCCTTTGAAGGAGGCCGTCTGCAGAGGATGCCTCATTCATGGCCTGCGTAGACCGTTAAAGCCGAACTAATATGAGACGGCCTGGTCTACGGAGGATTTCCTGTCTGTTCATCAGCTGTTCCCGCACTTAACCTTGCGTCACCAAACGCCTGTCGCCTAGCAACGGGTAGCTAGTGGGCTAACTAGCTAGCATAACTAACATCACGTAACTTATTATTTTATACTATTAAGATAATTTGTTTCAAGAGCCCTTTTGTTTTTCTAAACATGTGTAATGCTAGCTATCCGACTGAGTTTAAACCAAAAACTGAAAGAGCTTTCGAAAGTGGGCCGCCTTCAAGGCGCCACTGTGACGCAATCGGTCTTGAAATACGACCTTCGAAGGCTGCAGCCCCTGGATTGGGACACAGCTACTACATGATAAAAAAAAAAAACAGCTGATCTGTGGTAACATGTTGACACAGAGTGTAGGAGAATGTTTGGGTTGCTTGGCAACAACCGTCCAGTTTCAGTTAAGTTGTGACTGTTACTGTGACTGATGACGATATATGCACCTTGAAAGATCTTCCCACTTCAATTTAATCAAATACGCAGTTGTCCCACCCCCTCCAATACAAATAATAGGATAGGCCGATCAGCTGTCAATAAAAAACGGTGATGCTCCGGGTAAGTTTGTCAACGTCTGAACCTAACCAATTGCAGCAATGTTGCAGCAACCTCCATCAACAGGTCGGGTCAGTTATGCTGTGCGCTAGTTGAGCTAAAATGAGGAGTTTATTAGAAAGCCTGTTTAGTCAGATTTATGATGGACAATGAAGGTGGCCACGCCAAGAAAAAGCAGAACACATACTAAATCCACGGGGAGTGGGAAAGTATGTATGCATCATCTGTGGTACCAACGTTTCAGTCAACGGATGAATCAACATGGAGCGCCACCAGCAGTTACAGCGATGTAATGCAAGTAGCTCTGGGCCACTTTAATTTTGTCAAAGACCCCTGGCTTAAACAAACATTGTTTAATCTAACAGCTACTGAATCAACACTCAATCACACTTATAACTGTGACATTTCATTGACTGATTTTCTGAGGAGGAATCATAATTGTTATTTTTGGTAATAAAATATGTTTTTAAATTTTCCTAAAAAGGCCATCATTATTATGTTTGCATGTGACTGTTGACTGTAAAGGAGGATATAATATCTGAGGTTGCTTTTCCATGTTCTCTTAACATTTTTCTACTCCATCTATTTTATGTCCTTTGGTTTGAAACACAATCCCACCTGAAGGTATAATGAAACCAATCATACCACCAAAAAATGAAAAATGCAAATCTACTTTTCCATTAAACCTGGCACACTTCATCTGTTGATGAAGATCGTGTAACAGGATGGAAAGGCCCAGAGGAGCTAAACGGAGCTTAAGGTGAAAATGTTTCGTCAATTCCCAGAATGTCTTTCAGCTCCAGAGAGAACAGGAACGAACATGTTACGTTTAACAGTGAGTGGACTGTGAGCTGGACAGAGCAGAGGCAAAGAGGGCAGTTTTCCAATCATAAAAAGTGACCCTTTGTTGTCTGCGGACGCTGCAGGCAGCAAAGAGACTGCATTTCCTCTGCCACGGTGGCTTCCCAAATATGGTTAGCATAATGGGAAATCTGACACCCTTCACTTTTATTCGGACACCTGGTGGTGCATGACATTGTGATTATTACATGCAAAATATAACTTTTTTTTGGTGCTAGGGGTCTGCCAATCAAATCAATAACAAAAGGTATAGTTTGATGTGGTCGTAAAGTAGTGTGGGATCATGGGAGTTGTTGTCTTTATTGTTAAACAACCACAACAGTTGATTTAAGTGTATATATGACGTGGCTTAGGGACAAGTAAATGTATTAAAGTTACATGCATGGTAGGTTAGCTTCAAGCAACGCAGTAGTTAGCTAACGTTAGCAGTTTGTCCTCACGCTCTTATCATCTGGTGTTTCCTGTTTTCCCTGCAAGGCCGCAGCCAAACATGAATAAAACTCAGCATGACCTTGAATAAAATAACGTGTTAAGTTTGATTTTGACCATTGCTATAAACATGTGACAGCCAACAACAACGAAAAGAAATCTATAGTTCAAAAACAACCATGTTTAATCTTCCCATGACCCTTTGAGCTCACAGCCGTGCAGAAAAAAACAGCCCATACAGGAGCCACATACGCCCCGTGTGTGCTGCTGAAAGGGGGGCACCACGGAGCGCTTTCCACATCCACAACAGCTCCGTGTATCGCGCAGTGACAGACACGGAACCTCAAAACGTCAGCCATTCACTAAATGCCTTTCGACTACAACAAATAAGAGCTGTCAGAGCCAAACACTGGAAACTGTCAATCACCTCTGGTATTTATAACAGAAATGAGCACAAGCAGATATGTGCGCACACACACGCAGGCCCACGCACACACAGGCCTGTTTTCCAAAATATAATAAGTGAAAAGAAAAGTTTTTTTCCCAAACCTCCGTCAGACTTATGACATACCAGAGACGACATGATGGGAACCCTTTCCTGTACAGTAAGCAACCTTCAAAATAAAAGAGGCCAACATGTCAGCGTCATTCTAATTTCTGTGATGTGGAGGAAACACGGGGGAACAAACTGGCCTAGAACATTCCATCAGTATAAATATCTCATCCCTCCTAACTTTGACGTCCTCTTTTAACGGGCCTTTTGATAACGCTCTCGTTCAGTCTAAAGTGTGAAAACTGCAGGGAGTAAATAACAGCACAGAGGAGAGGAGTGTACTGAAGGAGACACAGTGGGAACTTTGACTACAATCACAAGAAAAACAAGGCAGGAAAAATAATAAACAAACCAGGCCTATTCTTTGTTTGGTACAGAGGCAGGTGCTAGGAGGAGGCTGCAGGTTCAAGGACCACAAGAGAAATTCCTGAAAACACACCTGGACACACACACAAGCACATACACTGAACACACACGGGCACAAAGGCCCACACACACTATAACACAAACAATGATCACACACAAACGTATGGGCACACATCCAGGCAAGAGTATGGACACAGAAAAACACAAATTCTGAACTATTGTGTGCTTGTGCACTAAAACAGTGGCTCCCATACATAGATTGTAGATAAACACTATAAATATACACCGATCAGCCACAACATTATGACCTAATATTGTGTAGGCCGCCAAAAGGGCCCTGACTCGTCGAGGCATGGACTCCACTAGAGCTAAGGTATCTCACGCTAAGACGTTAGCAGCAGATCCTTTAAGTCCTGGAAGATGTGAGGTGGGGCCTCCATGGATATTAAAGGAGCATCTTGTCCGGAGTGCCTCCTAACCGATGCTCCCTGGTGTTAACAACCTGCCAAATTATACAGTCCTTTACCATCACCAAAACAATGGAGCTTGTTTGTCCAGCACGTCCCACAGATGCTCGACTGGATTGAGATCTGGGGAATTTTGAGGCCAAGTCAACACCTTGAACTCGTTGTGTGCCTCAAACCATTCCTAAACCATTTCTGCAGTGTCGCAGGGTGCGTTTTCCTGCTGAGAGAGGTCATTAGGGATCACTGTTTCCATGAAGGGGTGTACTTGGTCTCCAACAATGTGGTATGTGTCAAAGCAACATCCACATGAATGGCAGAACCCAAGGTTTCCCAGCAGAACATTGCCCAAAGCATCACACTGCCTCTGCAGGCTTGCCTTCTTCCCATAGTGCATCCTGGTGCCATGTCTGCGACGCACATGCACTCGGCCATCCACATGATGTAAAAGAAAAAGTGATTCATCAGACCAGGCCACCTTGTCCCAACACTCTGTGGTCCAGTTGTGACGCTGACGGGCCCATTGCAGGCACTTTCGGCAGTGGACAGGGGTCAGCATGGGCAGCCATTGCTTTCTGGAAGGAATTAGTATGTTTATGCAACTGTGATGTAACCGTTGTTTTGGCAAAGGCTTATATTGAGTAAAGCTTGAGGCCACCTCCATGTAATATTATGTGCCCACAGAGAAACTTTCTCATGTTTTACATTGAACCCTGCACTGGAAGACTTTGAAAAGACATCACACACACACCCTCATTTTTCTGTGACTCCTTTTTCATATTGAGGTGCAAACAGAAATCTGTTTGCTTGTTCCTCTCTTGTCGTCCATCTATCTGTCCTCGGGAAGATGTATTGCTCCCTCTTTCATATTCCTCTTCTCTATCTCTGTAACTTCACCTCCGCTTCTTCCTCCTCACGTATTAAGTCACGCCTTGTTATAAACAGGCCATCAGTGAGCTGTCCATCCGTATCCCGGCTGTGGACTGACATTTATCAAGAGTCAGCTTTGCCTTGAGCCTTCCTGCCACCCTCGCCATCCCCGCATGAATACAGAGGACCAATTAGAGGAAGAGCAGAGTTTCTGTCTCCATGGCTGGACCACAAACATGAAAATACACCCAAACAGCAGACAGATGGAGGGTTGGACCGAGGAAGGTTGGTAAATAAAGGCAAAGGAAAGGTGAAAAAGGAAGAAGAACGAGGGAGGGAAGAGGGTTACATATTAACTAACATTTCTGGCACTGAAAGAGGCTCTTCTGAGGAACACAAAATGACTTTCACAGCAATGGGAACACTTCCCACTGTGCTAAGTGGGAGCTATAACAAAGGCAGAAGACAATAAGTTGGTTGTGAATAACAGACACATAACAAACTTGCCTAATAAACACAAAGCCCTTTTAAAAGACATTAAACACACTGGGACAGAGTCAAATTGTTCTGTAGGCTCTTTGAGCAACGATGAGGTTTGACATTTATCAGCAGCAGGAGGCAGCGGCTGGTTAAACAAATCACATCCTCACTGCTGGCCTAAATAGGACACGGCTATTTTGCCTATTGGTTTTGTCTCACATGGATGAGGTCGCTTATGTCCTGTCTGTGCAGTTTGAGTGTGTGTGCTCGTTCTTTATTTGTTTGTGTGTGTGTATTGTCCATCCACCTCCCCACTGAGAATCCACCACATCCTGTGTTGTGGTTCAGGGACAATGGGAACATGACGAGGCCTCCAACAGAGCGCACTGCTCCCACATCCGCAGCTTGAATCTTCACATGTCATGCAGCAAGACACAGTACAGCATGAACATGTGTTACAATTATTGATGGCGACGATGATGTACCTGAGAGGAATCCATTCATATATTAATCACCGGGAGGAGACAGGAAGACAGGAAGGGGGAGAACAAAGCCCCATCAGACGTTGAATCTGGAGCATTGCCGGCTTCATGTCTGTTATAGTAATTAATATTTGCCTTTCATACACAGGCCTCCATTCTTGAAAACTTCCATGTTGACTGAACTGTAATTAATGTGCGCATGGTATGCTGCATCTGACACGCAAGACTTTATGCAACATGGGAAGTTAATGCATCTACAAGATCAGTAACCACCAAGACGTGCAACCTCGCTGTCAACTTGTCTCTCTGACGACAATCACAGGCAACCAAGCAGTTTCCAAACATTCTTACTAAAGCAACTTGGGTCTTGCTCCTTTAAAAAGTCTCACTTTAGAGTCATGTCTTATGTCGGAATAATACCGTACAGCATTAACTTCTTGGTCTATCATGACTGATCTGCATGCTCCGTATTATATACAACTGTGCTAATCGCCTGCTAGCCTTTACTAGCATTTTGACTGCTGTCATCCACACTTGAGTTAAGTGGAAAATCCTGAGAAGAAGAGATGATGAAAGAAAATGTATGTAATTACTGTTGATGTAATGACTTAAGGTTTGTGGTACTGGCTGACACACAGCCCATAAACATCAGGTGTTCTCACTTATGTCTGATTACATCTTTTCTCAATGATGTGTGTATTTGGATCTGGTTCACCATGTTCCCCAAAGGTTTCATGTGAACACCCCTCTTTTGGTATTAATACGTTTTTGAAAGCTTTGAGTCATGATTTGAGTTCATGATTAGGAGGTTATGGAGGTTCATTTTTGGATGGATCACTACCTGGTATGCCCAGAGGCCTCATCTTTTTCCTCCGTCATCATGCCTTTGCATTTCCTTTATTATAGTACACACTCAATACCAAGTCTTCTGGTGTCCATGTTGTTGTGACCTAACATAAACAGAGACACCAAGAATACTGTTCTCAAGAGTAATCAATCAGTTACTTCGATCAAGCACAAGACTGAATGGGCGTGAACAACCTGTTCTGGACTACAAACGTTCTTTTTGGCTGACCACCGGGGTCAGCCCTACACCCGGGTCTGTATGTGACTGACTTAGTAACTAACTGACTGAGTGAGTGGTCTACTTTACTTTCAGAGCCCTTGAGAGATTGTGACATCGCCATGGCGGATCATGGAGCATACTGGACCTCAACTGATGCGACTCTCTGTCCATACGGCTCTGGATACTTTTTTCGGGGAGCAGGAGGGGCTGCTCCTCCGCTGCTCCTCCGCTGCCCTTACCTAGGTTCGCAGCGTGCACCTCCTTTCAAACATGTTGTCATCGGCCTTATAAGGACAGTCATACGGTCAGCCACATACTAGTACATGTCTTGTTTTTGTGTGCCTTTATTGACAGAGAGGACTACATATAAATAAAGCTATATATGGGACGCCTAGTTTAACCGCTGCCCAGAGCCGGCCCGAGGCATAAGCGAACTAAGCGGCTGCTTGGGGCCCCCTGGCCACCAGGGGACCCCAAATCGAGAAAAAATAATTCTATTTTTTTTTTTTTACATATTAAATAAATTAAACAAGTGACATAAATGAGTGAGCTTTACCCAAATCTTTGGGTAGCTCTCAGGATAGCCTGCACTCTGCCTGTGACAGTTGCCTCAGCAGAGAGGAGCTTTTCCAAGCTCAAATTGATCAAAACATACCTGAGATCCTCAGTTGCCCAGGAAAGACTAAGTGGACTTGCTGTTATTAGCATTAATAACAAAGTTGGCCAAGCAATACCATACAATGATGTCATCAGTGACTTTGCCTCCAGAAAAGCTAGGAAGGAAAGATTTTGAGGACAGTTACACTGTATTGAGACTGTGAAAATATTATTATTTCTCAACTGTTTTCAACAATAATTGTCATTGTTGAACCCTTTATGTTATTATGTTTCTGATTTCTCAGTTTTGTCATTATTTTAGCAAATAATTTATTTGATATGTTTTGTGACAGTTTGTTTTTAGTTAATAAAAGAGTAAAGTCAAAGTTAAAAGTTTTAAAAGCAAAAGTGGAATACGGAGGCACTTTTATTATTTAAGTATCTATTCTTTTTGGAACATTTTATTTTTGATTATATTAATGTTTGTCTGTTTTGTTTTTATTCTGTACTTGAAGATTGCTAATTTAATTCATTTTAATTTGAAAAACAAGTCATTAAACTGGTTTACTTGTTTACAACAAATGCAATCTCTGCTGTTGTATTTTGTCATTTTTCAATTCGAGTTCAGTAAACCACACTTAGTACTTCACTTTGAATATGAAAGTTTAAAATAAATTTGTGATTTTAGTACCCTCTAAGTTTAAAAGGTGACTGGTTTGGTGTAAATAACAACTATATTAATACAGGGGTCTACCAAGCCCAGGGGGCCAGAGGTCTAGAGGGGCCAGGAGCCCCAAAACATGGGGGCGGTGGGGGGGTCCTTATGCATCTGTGCCCAGGGGGACAGTAGTTCATAATCCGTCACTGTAGTAATACAATTTATAATGTAAAGTTATAGTGTGACATTTGTGTCAATAATTGTCAAGCGCAGGTGACTCCGCGGTGGTGGGAGGGGGGCCCCCAAATCAAATTCTGCTTAGGGCCCCCAAAAGGCTTGGGCCGGCCCTGCCGCTGCCTCAATTTGCAAACTGTCTTATGCTTCCGATAGTTTGATGAAACTATTTAGACAGCTGTCATTGGTATGGGTTTGAAGTCTTTGTTAACACAGTTTTTCATCAGAAGAATTCGACACAACCTCCACCTGACTACGGGTCTAATCACTCAGGGTAATTGAGAACACCTGTGAGCTTCTTGCAGAGCCTTCATCCCCAGGCACGTTATAAAGTAAAATGGGTATAAATATTTTTAAAAAACAGTTTTCAATATTATGACATATTCTTAACAGTTTTTTTTTTTTACTTATTAGTATTGTAAAACAGGTCAATAGTAATCAATGCTAATGTCATACAAAA
This sequence comes from Semicossyphus pulcher, assembly GCF_022749685.1. NCBI lineage: Eukaryota > Metazoa > Chordata > Actinopteri > Labriformes > Labridae > Semicossyphus > Semicossyphus pulcher. The sequence goes on along the minus strand of NW_027211737.1, from coordinate 12,461,760 downwards.
TACCATGGAATCACGCAAACACATAAAAAATAAGATGAAGAAGAGTTTTAAAATAATAAAAATACTTCTTATAATAAAAGGTAAATATAATCAATAAATAACACTCATTCTAATCAATACAAAATGCTCATGGATATTTAAAATGAATAATTTCACATGGCTCTTTGATTTCACAGCAGCACACACACAGGTGTGACTAATCACATTAACGATGGCTCTGTTCCATTAAAGCGTGACAAAAGGACGCCGGTGATGAGAAACCTAAATTTAATTCAGCCATCTTTAATGTTATTAGTTATACCTGTATATTTCAGGCTTTGTCATGTCAAATAATCTGCTGTGAAAACGGTCAGAAGGCATTGACAGCTGATGAAGCAGGATGCAGGAGGAGAGACACGCAGAGAGACAGACAGGCAGCGACAGTGGTGTGAGAGAACAGAGTGTCCTCTGCTGGGGGTCATTTGTGAGGTCATTAGGTCACCAGTTAATGAAATAAAAGAATAATAAAGAATCTCTCTGTTCTGTTAAACACAGAGAGCGGTTGTTTTGCTGTAGTGTGTCCTCTTTCACCCACCACTTCCCACCCTACACACACATCAATACACCCGCATACACACACACACACACACACACACACAAGTACTATTTTCCTCTCTGTGTCTGTCTTTTTCTTCACACACACACACACACACACACACAGCTGACAGCCTCTAGGTGGGCAAGGGTGGGATTTTCACACGCCTCGCTCCCCAGAGCCCATTCAGTACAGTACACAGCACGGCAGCAGGACACACACACAAAGCCGGGGATTGTCTGCACCCAGTGGGCCACTCGCTGAACTAGAATGACAGAAACACAGTGAAGCATGGATGCAGATACATACACAGGCTCACTGCAGACATGCCTGAACCCACACACACACACACACACACTCATGCGCGCACACTGCATGAGACTCTGGGCTTTATTTCTGAGAAGCAGAGGCCTCTTACACTTTTTGGGGCCCATGGTGAGAACACATGGATGAACAGAGTCACTATCAAATATACAACTTTACAAAAACTACAAAGAAGCTCAATAAACTCTGCTGTACATAGAAGTAAAACTGTATAAATAGTATTTTATATCAACCTAGCATCAAGCTTTTGCTAAGTTAAACTCACTTTGACACACGCTCAGCTGCTCTACTTTGATGGCCCCCTCAAAGCGTCATAAAGGGACTTTTGAGGCATTTTTAGCAGTTAATTCATAAATAATAGCCAAAGCCCTCACTCAGGGGCCGTATAAAAATAAACATTTGAATGCCCCGCACTGTTCTTTTAATAAAAGATTCTGTTCTGCTTATTTTATTAAGCATGGCAGAAATATAAACAGTTCCTCGTCTCTTCTACACACTCTTCAGGACAGATAGGACTGCGCTGAAAGGAGGGAGACAATGGAGCAATTACTAATTAGTTATTCCAATTTAAAGTGTTTCTTTTATTACGTACGCACTTTGAAGTGTTGTGTTTTTGCTGCATGTTGGACTGTAGCACCAAGCTGCTGTTTTCCCCTTCTTTTTTCAACCAAATCCAAGGTCTCTTTCTCATTCTTTCCCCGTCTTCCTCTTTTCTCTTCTCAAGTCCTCTGTCAGCTAACACCAGCAGTTTGGTCTTATAACACACTGCCTCTGTCAAGTATGCTCTCTTCTGTTCTCACCAAGCGTGCTACACAGCAAACTGGACACGCGAGAGGTTGAAGGCAGCAGTTAGACTGGAAGTAGAGGGAAACTGAAAACAGTACTGGATAACAAATTCAATGATTGTGAGCAGAGGGAACACACATCCAAATGTGATACCCTGTCAAGTAGCTTAGCATCATTTACAGTTAAAAACACATCATTTTTCACACACTGGTGCTCTGTGCAGGCCTTCATACAGCCTGAAACCACTCAGTCAGCTCTGTCCCTTTAAGAAACCCCGCCCCTACAAGTCAGCTTTCTTCTGATTGGCCAGCTCTCCGGCTGCATTTTGTGACGTCACACTTTCAATTTAAAGAGTGACACTACCACCGAGGCAAGAAAGACAGTGCAACCCTTTTTACACTGCCAGTTGAAGACGGGATCATTAAGCCTCTGTTATGTCTCGTCTTCAATGTAGAAAGCACGGAGGCGGAGCAGTGGGGCCAAGTTGTTCCGTCTCTGAGTCGGCATCGGAGGTAGTAACAGAGGCGCAACAGAGGCGAAATGGCGTCTTTGTAAACAGCGGAGCCGGTAGGCTTTGTTTCGGCGCTGAGGCGGAAACGCAGTGTAAAATGGCCTAGCGATTTCTCAAAATAAACACAAGCTAAGAGAAACTGTCGGCCAGTGATGACACATTAGGTTTCCACTTAAAAAACAAAGAAAAACAAAAATACATAAAAAAATACTTCCTCATGGCCTCCACACGCACTCTTGAATATGTAGTTAGTCATGTTGAGTGTAAAGCTTCCGTTTTTGGATATTTCCGGCCCCCGTCTTGCAGGGTGCGTGCATCCATCGCGCTTCAGAGGCAGCATGCTAACATCTGTGCTCTTCAGTGGCCTCTGTAGTTAACTGACGACGACTGGGACTATCCGCACCACCGCCACATCCTCCATGCAAGCTTCACCCTGCTCAGCAGCCCGAACTTTAATGAAAAACACTTTCATGCAAGGAAGGAGCACGAGAACATGCACGCACACAACCAAATGCACGGGGTTAAAGTCAGGGGAGTGCTTTTTGTGGTGCCAGTGACAGTCCTGAACTTTGATGACAAATCTTCTATGACCAATTCTTCTCCTCCCTCTCTGTGCCTCGCATCCTCAAACTTCTCTCCCCCGAGGTAGAGCCACATTATAATTCAACCACACGGGAATCCATCCCTCGGTTCTCTGGGGGAAATATGACAGCTCCTCAACCCCTCTCTGCTCCTCTCTCCCTACTGTGGTCAGTGTCGAACAGAGTCTGGTTCCGATCAGGCCGCCAGTCGGCACGTCTGCAATGCGTCATCCGCCACATGCTGCGGTCGCTGGTTTCTCCGTGGCCCGAAAGTCTAAAAGCCTAAACCAATATGGGAGGAATAAGAGCTTCTCATTGATTTGATTCATTGCCGGTGCCTTGTGTCAATAACTGTTTCTGGTGCCTGGAGATTATGACAGACATCAATCATTCAAGCTTCCTGTCATGAGTATCAGTTGAAATTGACTTTTTTTGTTGTTTTCTGGACCAATGACTGTATATAAAGAAGGACGACGCGTCTCCACCTCCTCTCACTGTACAAAACTGCAGCCTAAATCCCCCCTGGAGCGGGCGCTGCCATCTTGCACACTTAAAGGCAGAGTCTGCGCAGTAGAGATCAGCTGGTGAAGCCGCACTACTGACGTCCCGCCCCTTCCGCTAACCAAAACACAAAAACACACATTCAACTTACAGAAAAAATGGCAGAGATCCCTCATGTTGGAGGATTTAACAGCAGAACAGCTTCTTGTGTTGGTCTGAAGCAGATATTCATGGATATGACGAGTTCAATGATTGTTTTAGTTATGTTTCCTCAGAACGATCCTCCTCTACTCTGCTAATCCGGAACAGATCGGCTGCAGGAGTCGGATTTGTCAATAGAGCTGTCAATCATGATGGCACACCCCCTTTTTATAGCTTCAAATAACTAATTAAAATAAACTTAAGTAACTATAATGGCAGAAATCATGTTTGAGAAAAATGTATTTGACGTGTATTTTGATTTTATAGTTTGACTCATGTCCCATCTGTTAACATGGAGGAGGCGGGCTTTATGAGCTATACTGCAGCCAGTCAGCAGGGGGCGATAGCAGTGTTAATTTTGGCAACTACTGTATTTTAGATTGAGTCTTAGTTTTCAGACGAAAATGTTTATTAGTTTAAGTCACATTTTAGTCATTTTTACCATTTGGTGTTTAAGAAAACTCAAAACATTTTCGTCCAGTTTTAGTCAATAAAAAAGTCGTCACTTTTTGGTGAAAATGTTTTCTCTTTTGAGAAAATATAACAGACTCCTTCTCTTCTCTTACTTTAGGTAAAATTATTACTTTAAATCTCAGCAGATCATCTGTACAGTAAAAGAACAATGAGGACACAGCATCTAAAGATCGCTTCTCATTAAAACAGTCTGACTGAAGCAGACGGCCGATGGTCGCTCCTTTTGAGAAGAAGAAGCGTCTCATGACACGTAAAACATCCCTTTTTCTGTGAGCGTGCACAGAGCCTGAAGCAGAAAGCCTGAGTAACAGAGAGAGTTCACAACCACCTTCTGACAGATTAAACACACAGTGCATTCTGAATGTCCGACAGCACGGCGCTAACATTTTAGTCCCGTCTCGTCTTGTTACGTGTCGTCAGAGTTTTTGTTATCAACAATCTATTTTTAGCTCGTCAAAGCGATCGTTGTGTTTTCGTTAACGAAATTAACAGTGGCCGATAGAGATGCTTTGGCTTCACTTTTGGGGACCTGCCGTGTCGGCCATCTTTTTATACAGTCTATGTTCTTAGATCGGACTTAATCTATCAGCGAGTTTCTGTTAACAGATCCAGCCGGCTGAGGCGCCAGCAGCAGGCAGAGACTGACACACACCATGCCATGTACAAAACACTTTGTACATTTTTAATACATAAATCTGGGGCACTGTCTTCATCTGTGAGAGGACTTAGAGATACTTACTGATGTTTGACATCAAAAAGGTCCCAAATCAGTCCATGTATAATACAGAGAATGTGCAGTTTAAATTAACTACTTGCCACACACAATATCCTTCAGCATAATTCACCTTTTGAAGCCCCGCGCATGACGTATGACTGATAGCCAGTCATAATAAAAGGAATTACATGCAGCAGTCTGTTTAAACCTCTCCATATGGGGTGGAGGAAAGGAAGCAGTGTGAGCCATTAAGCTTTGCCTACATCAAACCAGTCCACCAACATCCTAAGCTTGACAATCCTAATCTGACAAACTGGTGCGGGTTTGTGACTGTTTCATTGATGTATGAACTTGAAAACGTGTAACAAAAGCCTCCAGAGAGTCTTTAAATCCGAGCACACCCTTAAAGATTCATCTGAGACGAGGCTCCGACATCTTTTCATCATCTGAAGAGGAATCCTGAGGTTTCAGCCCCATGGAGTGAATTTATGTAACGTGAGCAGCACAGTGCAAAAAAAGAAAACACACCTCTCGCACATCAGCTCAACTTCGCTTTCACTTGTTTCCTCCCAAAAAAACTTCCACATCTCAGCTCCTACAGTGAATTTATACTTTCATGCTGTTTCATTTGGTTCCACAAAAAGCTGCGCATTGATGGGAAGCAGCTCCAGATGAGTCAGCTCAGTGCCAGCTTAAGATGAGTGTCAGCTCAAATCTCTGCAGCGTTACATCTGAGTAAGGTAAGGACGATAACCGCAGACGAGCCTGTCCACGCTCCTACGAAATGTACACAACAAAGTGACTCATAAATGACAAACAAGTGCAACTAGTACACAACGTTAAATAATGGAAAGAAGACAAAGACGGAGCAGAAGGTAGGTGGGAAAAGAAAGGAGACATGGGAGAACAAATCGAGGGAGCAGGAACAAAGAGAGGAGCCTAAAGATGAGCTAATTCATTTCTAGAGTGAAGCAAGCGGGAAAAGTTAATCCATTTCATAGTCACCCACCACAGCACCCTTCATATGTGGTCTGTGGGCGTGGCAGGGGCTGGGCTGGCCTAGATACATGCAGAATGAATAAAGCCATAATATCCTTTGATACGAGTCTTTCAAACGTGTTCAGCTCTGAGCAGCATCTGTTCCTACTTTTAATCTGGTTTGGGTGTTTCTCTACATGCGTCTAACCGTCATCAGCAGGCGTTGTATGGATCCGAAGAGGAGACGTGATCAATGGGATGGTGGAAAATAATGTAAATAATCCCTCTTAATTCAATTTCTCTGCGTGCATATTCAGCTACGTTAGAAACTACGAGACGCACGGCAGCACCTTTGACAAAATTCAAACAATAAAGTTGATAAATAATAAAGCAGCTGACTTGGGTGCACATCTGAGAGAGCAGAGGTTTCCTGCTTGGCACACACCATACTCTCTATCTCCAACAATCTGTCCTTTGTGGCCTATTTATCCCCACCAGCATCCAGCATCTGAAAACGACCAGACCTCAAAGTGTGCGCAGCCTCTCCCCGTGCTCGTCATTACCGTGTTTGTTTATCTACTCGCTCCCTCGGAGGAACACCCAGCCTTGTTAAGGAGGCAGAAGAAAGCTTTAAAAGTGGAAATAAGGCATACATTTCAGTCCGGTCCCAGGATGGCGCGCGCGCGCTACCGAGCTATTTCCATAATGGTAGCTTAACGGGGAGCTAGCCGGCTGAGCGAGGGGCACGTCGCCCTCATTAAGGCACTCGCTCAGGAACAGATTAGCGCTTCATTAACATACAGAGAGAAGCGGGGGAAATTACCACTCTCCATTTCACAGTCTAAAAGGCAGGCAAAGACCAGAGTTAGAGATAAGTGGTGGGGAAAAGATGGACTCAATTTGAGGAGAGATAAAAATCGATGTACGGTATAAAATTTGCAATTAAGCCCTCCTGAATGTCTCTGACTGTAAATGTGCAGCATAGAGTCACCTCTCCGTCTGTCTGCATGCATATTTCTTTCACTCTCTGTCACTCTCCTACAGCCCCACTGCCCTTTGCCTCGCAGAAAAGAGCCCTGACTGGGCTTCATTTTATTAAGCAGAGAACAGTCTGTGGCCCTGGCCTGTATTTGTCCTGCTTTTAATACCATAAGCCCCTGTACCACCCACAGCAACAAAGCCAGACTTCCCTCGTGCTAATTAGCCTGGTGCTAAAGGGGAAGGAGACGCAGTAGGACAGTTTGCTGAACAATGAACCGGCTTCTAAAGAAGTCAACCTGCTGGCAGGGCGGGTCAGACTAAAGCTATAAATCCAAAAGTTTATTTATAATAAGCTCCTTAAAGTATACCAAGGATGCACTTAAGAAGATGATTTGATGTTCATTTAACTTGGTGTATTTTGTGGCTGTAATGCGGCCGCTGCAGTTCTTCTGTCGGTTCAGATTCTAAAGTCAAAGATCAAGAAGCAAGTTTTTTGGGGGGGAAAGATTAATTAGCCTTTTGCAGCAGAGAATGAGGTCCAAACAAAGGCTCCGAGCGACGCTGTGATTAAGGATTCTCAAGCTAATTCTCCAAATGCATGTGGACATTGTGTGCAGCAAAACTCCTGCACTTCTAACCTGCCCTTCACCTCTTCATGTCCAAATCTTCAAGTCATAACTTCCACTGAAGTGTTTTTAACCTTTAGATTCGCCGGGCCTAATTAGTGTAACTACCTGTCATAAGAAAGCGGAAATATCCTCCTGAGTCTGTGTGGAAAAAGCAAAACTCCTCTTGAGGAAGAGGCTAATTAGGAAAGCTACCTGCGAAAGGACACTTCAATCAGGGAGGGAAGAACTTTGCTCACCTCTGACTTTGTCTGGTGACTTTTGCACACTTGTGTCCTGATGTTCCTGACCCCCACAGAGCTACATACTCTAACCTTTGTGAGATGTTTAATTAAGGAGAGACCTGCTTTCATACTCTGTCCAATTCACATTAGGGAGATACATCCTCTCTTTCTATACCTGTATCCTGAATGATGCTAACCTTTAATCTAATCAGTAGAACAGCATACTAATGGAATCAGACTTACACCTGAAAACCATGGGAAACGTATACATTACCTTCCTGTCTTTCCGACATGTTCCCCTGCTGTTACTAATAATACAGTTCCTCCTATGGTCTTACAATAATGCCCTTTTTCCTAACATCTATCTGTATGCTGCTGACACCTCATCTCTCACTTACCTGGTCTCATGGGGGGGAACTGATTATCTAAAGGTTGGCGGGGTTACTATCATCCACACCCTGAGCTGACTCTGTCCAGGAGTTACTCACACTGAACAATGTGCTCTCGCCTAATGAGCTGTGCTTCATCCTATGAAGAAAAAGAACAAGTGTCAGATCTCTGAACTCAAGCTCACTGAAGCGCATTAACCTTCCAGGAGAGTCGTTTTTTTCACTTGTTCCCCACATAAATGTAGCGCTTAACAGTGGTTTTATTTTAACCTGAGCTAAGAGGGAAGGTCAAACATGATATTAATGTAGAGAGGAGAGTTTATAGTGTTACTGTCAGAGTGCTAATATCACACTCAACTGTCTGCCAGTTCATGGGCCGCATCCACGCATTTCAAGAGCGGCGCATTGAAGGCTGTCCCATTTCGAAGGCTCCTTTAGATGCAACCGACAAATACGTCCTCCTTTTCCCGGGCCTCGGAGGATCCATTTGTTGTATCCTTCATGGCCCAACGTATCTCAAGATTTTTTGCGCGCCAATTAAAACAATAAACAATGGTGGACTCTCAAGCAGCCGATTAATAAACTTTTAAAGTAAAAGTTTTCTCAAATAGCTCGAGATACAATTATTAAAATAAAACTTATCTTTAAAATAATAGGCTAAGTTATGTGACGTTAGTTATGATAGCTAGTAAGCCAGTAGCTACCTGTTGCTAGGCGACAGAAGCGGTGTTTGGTGACGCAAGGGTAAGGGCGGGAACAGCTGGTGAAGCAAACAGTAAATCCTCCATAGACCAGATGGTCTCATTTCAGTTCGGCCTTAGCGTCTACACAGGCTACAAATGACTCATCCCTGGTAGCCTTTCGAAGGAAGCAGCTCCTACATTGAGACACAGCTTCAGACAATCTTAACCTGTGCTAAAGCCCCGCCTTCTTCCTACATGCATACCTGACTTGTTTCTCCTCAAAGTGGCGTTTCACCCCTGGAAAAAGCCGCTGTCAGTCAAAGCTGGTATTCTCTGTGATCGACAGAAGCAATGATATTTTAAATTGGCATAGCTGTGGAGAAAGTTGTACAAACAGCTCGTGGTTTCGCCCATTCTACATTCCTACAACACCCAGCATGCATTGTGCCCCTCCCTCTGAAAGGAACGGCCCAGCGAGAGACGCTGGAGTGAAATACTACCGTTTCGCTGCAGGCAATGGCTCAGAGTGGTACAGAATCCGAAAATACGATACAAATATATCGGTGGATCGTCGATCGAAAATCTTTAGTCTGCAGTCTACATTTCAAACCTGACAATTTTGAACTCAGATGACGCGTTTTACGTAGTCTGGTGGAGGTTTTCCATGGCCCATTGGAGAAGCGGATAGCGCCTTCCAAAGGCACAGAGCCAAATTAAATTTTTTTCCAACCATAATGGCATTAGCTCCCCATAAAAGCATGATAGGACTGAGGTTGAAAATCGGCAAAGTGGCCCTTAAAAAAACAGTCAATTCATCAAAGTATTCACTCTGCAAAGAGCTCTGATTTCCCTCAAGAATTCAGTTATATCAATTTTCTCTTCTAGTCTTCGACATTGATTTTCAAATTTGGTTATGGTATTAACAAAAAAACACTCCTCACAGTCTTGTTCTTGAGAAAGAGAGGCAGAGAGTTAATTTAAATGTATTCATCCCTCAGACACCAGAATTGTCAAATTGACACAAATTATACACAAACACAAACTATGCAAAGATAACACGGCTGGTGTAAAGCGTCACTTTGCAACACTATGAAACTGAAAGTGTGATATACTAAGTATATCATTTACGACCTGTTAGAAGAGTGTGGGGACTTACATATCTATAATTAAAGTCTTAAACTAAAGAGTAACATTCTCCTGAAATTAATTAATTACCTCTCTCTTACTATTTATACACCAGTACAGTATGTCAGTATGTCTGCAGATTAAATACTAAGTGAACCATACAGACCAAACTATTGTCGACAGTGAGAACACTGGATTACAACATGATGAGCTCAACCTGTGCTGGGAGATCACTAACAAGTGAAACATCACCTCTTGTTAGGCTGCTGTATATCTGAGGTGTTAGAGTCAGACAGCGAGCTGTAAATGAGGTGAAAGCAGGAAGTCACGCTGACTATTAACCAAATAGAACAAGTTTGATATTTTGGAATAGTTTGGCTTCAGGGGGAGTTACATAAAATGATAATTTCTTGTTGACCTTTAGAAGTTAATGACTCTCATTCAATTAAAAATCCCAATGCCTTGACTTCCCACAATCCTCATGTCCAAATATGGTCACTTCTGGCTCCAAAAAACAAGATGGCAACTCTCCAAATGCTACACTCAAGTAAACTGTATTCTACAAACCGATGCAGTCATGGTGGCACTTTATGGGACTGAACCATTCTGACTACTTTTATCATCATGTATTATTTAGTTATTACTAATTATCACATTTCTTATTACATAATTTTACAGTTATATATGTTTTGCTTTTAGTTTGTATTAGTGTCCAAGTGATTATTAACATCGGACACTGATTTGAGGACAATGGGTCTCATGACATGGAAGCTATTGAAAAAAAAACATCGTTTATCGACAAATATTAATCTAAAATACTAACAGCAATAAAATGTGTTAACGTCTGACATTGATTAGAGGACACTGGGTCACATGACACGGAAGCTTTTGAAAAAAAACATTTTTTACATAAACATTTTACATGTATTAAAAGTGTGTTTTTTACACCAAATTTTATAGTAAGCTGAGATAAACTACTTTATTAAGTTCATCTTACTTAACTGATAAGTTCTAAATACTCGTGTTAAGTTTCATACACTGAATGGAATGGGCATGGTTAACTTAATTTATGTCAGTTACCTTAACAATAAATTAAAGAGTTTCCTCAAATGGTTTGAATTGAACTAACTTATTATGTTTTACAGTGTACTTTACATTAAGTGCAAACATCTTTTAAAAAGTACAGCTTACTCAAATAAGGCATGTTGATTTTAAACATGATCATTTCACATGACTTAACACAGTTAAGTTTTTTTACTCACTTTTCTTACGGTAATAGGTTTCCTATTTTTTTACGTAAACTGAACTTGTTAGAGTTTACAGAACAAGCTGGTACCTCTGAATCACACAGCAGACTCTTATTTCACTGGTTGCTATGTTAAAACATACAGATAAAAGTACATGATATAAAAACTGCTGATCTGTGGTGACCTGTAGACACAGAGTGCAGCAGAATGTTTGGGTTGCTCAACAACAAAAGTCCAGTTTCAGTTAAGTTGTGGAACTAGTTGAGTTGGTGGAGCACAAAATAATCTGGTGTTGATTGTTACTACTTTTGCCGCCTGTATAACTGTTGTATAAAGCAATCTCACACTCGAGGTTGTGATGCTGTACTGGATATCAGTACTGCTGTGATTAGGTCGTAGGCATGAGGCCGCAAGAGACTTATGTGTGTGCGGGGGCACACTGTATTTGCATTAACATTAAAGTATCTAGTATAGTCTATAAAATCAAAATCCTTAATGGTGTAAAGCAGACATCCTTTAAATATAAAGGAAGGGGTTTTATAGTTTGTACTGTGAATGTGTGAAGATGTTTGTCTGATGTATGCACAGCAGTGAACCATCAACTTGGTCACCACATCACCACACGCACATGCGCCATTAAGTTGCTGTTTTTCCTCAGCAGATGGAGTAAATGCTGTTCTCATGGAATAACTCAACCAAAGATCGCAAAGTCCTTTAAAGTTCTCAGAAAAAGGGAAGATTGAACATCTATAATTTGAGGAAGATCCTGTTATTCAGTAGAAAGCTCCAGAGCAGATATTCAACAGATTTTGTAGTAAGCTTATTTTGTGTTCAAGATCAAGAATAAATTTACATACTGTACTCAAGTGTTAACAAATGGATCGATTTATATCTGATGTTTTATACATTTAACATAGTCTACATCATTTCTACTATTCAGGCTAAATAACATGAAGAACAGAGGTCACATTCTCGTCATAGCAGTATAGGCGAAATATCCGTTTGCTACAAAGCACTGCATTCCTGAAATAAAATCCAGCGCTGAAAAATAACATCACAGACTTTACTCAGCCCGATGCAGTAGCCTAGATTCTTCTCTCTCTTTCAACATCTCACAGACGGGGAAAAAAAACAGATATGAAAGCTTTGATTGTACTTTATCCTTGAAGTGTGAAAAAGTAAACGAAGCCCGAGAAAAGAGGGGGGGGGGAAAAGAGGAGAAAAAGAAGCGTCAGGTGTCATCCAGATTCCACAGCTACCCTTTAGTCTTTCATGACCAAATCAAAACATGCGCAGCGTTTCTCGTCTTCATTGTCGAGCCTTCACTGCCGCTCTCCCCTGCCCCGGCTCCTCCATCCATCCATCAACCAGTGTTTTTCTAACCTGAAGCACACACACGCAGACATACTAACACACCGCCATTAGCCCATCAATCTGAAGCTACACATGCCTGTACGCTCACACGCGCACGTACGCAGGCAGGCACCCATCATCGCCACCTTTAACTCTTCCCTTCTCCGCTCTCAAAGTCGTGATCGCCTCCGAGACGCGCGAGACACTGGGAACGTTAAGAGTTGTTTTTAAGACACGCTTTTACTTTCTTAGGTCAAAATGCTTCCTGCCCAGGAAAGCTACTCATCTCGCAAACTTTTGTAAAGGTCTGTGAAAGGTTTTTTCGATGTTTAAGACGATCTCTCTCTCAAAAATGGATGACTTCTGTCGACTTAAGTGCCTCGCTGGAGATGCAATTCCAAGCTGAACTTTGCCTCTTACCTGTGGGTGCACCTAACTTTAAAACTCTTAATGGTGCCGGGGTTAATAATAAACTCTGTGCCATGTTGCAAGTATTTCAACCAAAATTTCAGCCTCAATATGATTCCAACTAGGGATGCACGATATTGGATTTTTTGCCGATATCCAATATGCCGATATTTCAATACCAATATATTAGGCACATGTTTTTTTTCCATCTAACTGCAGAGAACATCAAGTGTCCCCTGTAATGGAATCGATATCATGCCTACTTTTATTGTAGTGGCCAAGCTGCCATACCGCAGACATCTTGTACCCTTCTTCACGCTTGACGGAAGATGTGTCTGATCACTTACGTTTTCTGAGCGCACCTGAATGCAGCATCCCCCCGAAACCCGGCAGTGAGGGAGACATGCCCGGACCTGTTTAGTGCACCTACTACGGAGACATCAGTGATCGCTGACGGACTCTTTTTATCGTTACCCTCTGTTAGGGTCGGCTTTGGCTGTGCGCGTATTTTCGGCATGCACATTTTTGCCGAGTTTATGTCGTAGCATCACGTCAAGCTGTTTTAGGGAGTAGTCGAGCATTTAGGCAGAATAAAAGCGTTGTTTTCAGCAGAAAATATGCAGAAAATGACATATCTGCCGATAACGTGCCGATAATATCGTGCATCCCTACTCCCAAAACCTAATTTGGGATATTAAAGATATCTTTGAGAGTTTTAAGACTGTATGAGTAACACAGCCGCTGGGAAAACTCAAACACGCCTTCAGATAGAATTAACTAAGTTCAAATACGAACACTTACAAAGGTGGTGTGTCTGAGTGTGTGTGTGCGTGTGTGTGGGTAGTCGTCTCCCTTTGAGGGCTTCTCCCATCCCTGCTGTGACTAAAAGGATTGTGGGGATTTTTGACGTAATGGCAGGGGGGGAAAACTTCATCGGGAGCCACTGCCAAAAGGCACAGGAGGATTTTTTTATCCATCCCCACCTTCCTCCCTTCTTCTCCTTCCTTCTCCTTCCCCTCCTCCATCTCTTCATTCTGTTCTCCACACCGATGTGTCTTTTTTAGAGACTTCAGAGCCCGGGCGTCTTATCGAGGCTTCCCAGGTCTACAGGCGAGGCTGAGGAGAAGCTACTGTCAACCCCACTCTCTGCTATCAGCCCCTCGGCAGTCACAATGAGGCCGACATGCATACTCAAGCATATTTGCACACACACATGGAAATAAACACACACATACACAGACAGGTTTATCTAGCCCAAACAAAAGTCTGGAGAAGACTTGAGTCATCCTCCTGGAGGGACAGAAAAATTGTGCTTAATGGACATAATTGTAAAAAAGCTTTATGAGAAGTGTCAAGAGGAACCAGACCAGTAAACAGAGACTGTGTGAGGCTACGACGAGCTGACAGCTTATTTAAATAAGATGCTGAACACAAGGAAACCACTCAGAGAAAAGGACCGAATATGAAGTGTGAGATTTAAACGAGTAATGATGATACCGCTCAACCGTGCTTTCTGCTATCTCTTTAAAAAAGGAACAGTCATCGTGCTGAGTGCGCTTCTGCTCGTCTCTGTCACAGGAACAACGATAATATTGTTTCTGTCATCGACCGTTTCAGAGTCATAGATCAGGTTTTTGTTTCCCATGCTCTACTTTTGTACTTCCTCGTCCGACTGCCGTGTATTTATTGACTAAATGAGACTGTTTGTTATTTTAGAGCGGTTAACCTAGAATGTGCAGTGAGTCACACCATCAGATGTGTTGAGACGCATTCCTGAAAGTCAAATTTATGTAAGATCTGCCAGAGGACACACAGACAGACAGACAGAGGGGATAAACGGGCTGTTTAGTTCATTGTCCATTGTTTCCTCGGGATCTGCAGGTGTGATTAGCAGATGAGCATGAACCGGCGCATTGTTCCCAGAGGAATCACACCACAAGCGTCCACAAACACACCGCACTAACTAATTACATGCTTCGAGATGAAAATATCTTCAGTTAAAAGTCGATTAAGTTTGTTTGCATTTGTGTGTCGTTGGAGGCTGTGTGAGTAAAGATTTGGAGCGCTGTAGCATGACGGAGAAACACATTCCACATATTAAAATAGCTCCCAAAACGAGCCTCGGTAAGTAGAAGTCACACAAGCGTGCCAGGAGGATGAGCCAGGGTCATCTATCTATATCTTACTGACATGAAAGTTTCCTGGCTGAGAGAGTTCGTGGTTAACATCTCTTAATATAAAGCGACTTTAATTTAAACTAACACTTATTAAATGTGTGAAATAATTAGAGACTAAGTAATGTTAGATATGTTGCACTTCCCCTTTGGGAAATTCGTCCTCTTCGTTTGACCCGTCGAGCTAATTAGAAGCAGCAGGCACTTCAGCGCAGCACCCAGTGTCCACGGCACCGCCTCGGTCAAGGGCAACAGCAGGAGTATTCCCAGTGAATAGCGTTTTAGAGAGGGGAAGGAAAACAGCACGCCAAGAGGACAAGCATGCAAATACAGGAGAATATCAGCTCACAGAAAGTTAAGCAGAATATTGACGCAGAAGTTTTCACAAAGCTTTCTTATGCTCTCTACCCGTCCTGCGTGATCAACAGGCTTGTCAGTCTCCTGTACACGATCATTTTACACCTTACAGATCCTGTTCAAACTGCAGCATGAAATAAGAAAGGCTTTATATCTTTGAAATTACTTCTCTGACAAAAATGAAAAAACATCCTCTATACCCAGAATGAGAAAAATATTGCCTTGGTGAGTCGGAGCGTGTGACATTTACCTCTGTTAACCTTTGTTTTCTGATGATTTTCTATCACAGCTGTGGGCAAAGTGAATCTCAGCTGGTTTAACACTGCTTATAGTGCAGCTGTCCTGACACACACAACAGGATGGGAAAGAAAAACACCTGCAGGAGGCATTCAGTTACAAATATCAGTGGGGATGTTTGTGTAAAAAGGTGCCTGAGAGCCGATATCACACTTTAGATGGCCCAGTGGGAGAATCTAACCCAAAAACACATCTAACCCGAACATCAATAGTAGCTTTAGCTAACCCTAACCCTGAAAATATTGTCATCTACCAAAAAAAGAATTATTTTTTTTATTGTATGTATTATTGTATGTTTTAAAGACTTTGCCAATCCTATTTTAAACATGTAGTAAATTATTATAAAGGAGACTTAATCGTCTGCAAAAAGCATATAACATTAAAAAACAGGCAATTCCTGACTGATCAAATGTGTTGCAGTTAAAGGGACAGTTCCATTTTTTTGAAGTGGGGTTTTATGAGGTACTTCTTCTTCAATAGTAAGTGTACTATGTTCAGTATATAACATTCAGGATGGCCACTGTTAGATATACAGGGCTGTGTGTTGTAAGACATAGTGCCGAGGGAAAGGGCCGTCTGACGCCAAGGTGAAGCAGTGACAAAAACCTAAAATGCAGTGTTCACTTAAACTGAAATGTTTGGACTCTTTTAAGTGGCTACAGTGTGTGGTACTCGTGGCCCCGTCTGCAGCAGCCCGCTCCTCCTAACTGGAGCTGGACTGTTACCTACTGTACGTAGTACTCTTACTACTGATAAGTACCTCATACAACCCCACTTCAAAAAAACAACTATCCCTTTAAGGACCATTTCACCATTAAAACGTTGACAGAAACGCCACAACATTGTTTGAAACGTGTCTTTGAGGGCCCTGCTGTAAAAAGAGCTTGATTTAAGTTCACTCATTCGTTCGTTCATTCAGCCCATAAATGTCTGTCTCGTATTTATAGAATCTCCTGGTCTTTTCAATGCGTCCGTGCAGACTTCATGTTTTAGTGCTCTCTGTAGTTATCTGGTCTAATGAGGATGTTCCCTCTCTGTGAAATCAACGCGATTTCAACGTGTTTTGTCAAATATTTTGTGAGCGAACACACATTGAGAGCATGTGGGGGCGGGACTGACACTAACAGACGGGCCTGTTTCTCTCTCAGCATGTTTGCATTGTTTAGGAGCTGAAGCTAGAGGTCGTGAAATTTACATTTTGCTTCAAACTATTTAATTAGAAAAATTAATATGTGAGAGTTAGTCAGCCGTTTTGGAAACTTTGCTAACAAGGAGGAAGGCATCCCCCTCTCATCCTCTGCTTATACTTTGTGTATGGTACCGGAAGAGTTGAGAGAGTGTGTACTAATAGTTGTGTGTCTGTTTGCTGCGCACACACTTTTATATATGTGTCTGACGGGGCCAGAGCGACTGAAACATCGATGTAGAAGACGCCTACATAAACAAGTGGGTTCTGACACTTGTACTAGACTTAGAACAATGAGGATTATGTCTGTACACCCACCACCACTGGCATGTTCTGGCCTATCTGACAAGCTGTCATCTCCAGCATTGTTCCCTCTGTACTATTGCATAGTGACAAATCAGACAAACAAAACTGTTTGTGTAGGAGAATAGCACACATTTCAGGCAAAATGTCATCCTGCAGTGCATAATCTTCGCCACTGGCAACCACTCCAACAGCCAAGATGGAGCTATTTGTGTTGAATCTACCTACTGCGGTGCTACTGTATCAAATATAGAGCTTCACTGGCACCATCAGATACTTTAAATGTAAGTCCTTCACCATTCACATCAAACGCACAATGCCGATGCTACTGTCAAAAAGCAGAGCCAGCAGCTACCACCCATCTTAAAACAATAAGTTGTTTGCCACAGTGTCAGTTTTATTTGGCTCTCTACAGCACATTATTCAAACTGAAAATGAATGCAACCTTCAAGCTGTTGAACCGGCACCAAGTCGCAGCTGGGAGCAGCTTGAAAGGTTTTTAACGTTGGTTTGAAATGTGGGGATGTATTCAGATCACTGGGGGGAATTATGGTGCTGCAGTCGTGTGGATTCAAGTGTGTGTGTGCGCAGACGTGTTTGCACAGTAGGCTTGTACGACATGAGAGTGCATGTGAGTGTGTGGGTGTGTGTGTGTGTGTGTGTGTAGCATCATTAGAGGAAGGTCAGTGTGACACTCGCAACACTACTTCATAAATAATGTAAAACGATACAGGAATTAGACTTTATAATTACACCTCTCCACGGCACTACGGGGGCAGTTTGCATGTATGTGCGTGCGTGCGTTACGTGCACGCTTGTGTGTGTTTGTATATGCTCTAATTAGCTCCAAGAGAATAACAGTGGCTATTAGAGTGTTGCATTAGTTAGAGCTGGGGATGAAGAGGGAAGCAGTGGCTCGGTTAGAATCTGAGGGGTTTTGTTTATGTAAGTGTGTGTGGAAATAAAATATATTTTAGAATAAGAAAGAAAGAGACAACATTTAGAAATATGCATGCTCACAGGCTGATACTGTATCAGTGAGAGCACAAGAAACGCTCATGTTTATAAAGAGAGTATGTGAGTGTTGCACTTGTTGCACACTGCCACTTCACATCCAGCGGCTGTGACCGAGCGTCAAACGGCACACGGTATTTGGCTGCTTCTCTAATGACATTTAGCCCTGACCGAGAGGGACCGCGCGTCACTCCAATTAGAGAAAACACTCCCCTGTTCGGCAAGCTGTTACACCAATCTCAACTCCTCCCTGCAAATTTGGGGATGAATTATTGAAAAGGCCAACGCCGAGCACCTTGATGATGTTGGCACATTTGGCGGGCTGAATGGTCAGACTGACACAGCTCGAGGAAAGAGGAGAAAGGCCAGTGCCATCTCAGCATCCAGAGCGTGGTAGGTTCAGTGGCTTTGTCTGGAAGTTATCACGCGACATACCGGGCCGTCACCCAGCTCACCCCGAGGACAACACACGTTAATGTAGTGCAGGTAAAAGGCAGAATGAGTAGGATTACACTTATACAATAATGATTCCTTTTAATCATCAGTTATAACTCAAGTGTTTGTATCTGAAGAGGCTGTGGTAAACTGTCTTATGACGATGTCCTGAGTGAAACATTGTGTGATGGAGGTGGGGGATTGTGACAGCGTGAGAGAGGGCAGTGCGACTGCAGTGTTGGCTTTTTCAACGCCCTCCGCTCCACTGACGTCAGTTAAGTTGGTGTGACTACTTCTGAACTATTTTTAAGTCACAATGTTAAGACCGTCATCATCTATGGATGATTGCATCGTCGATTGGCTCAACCCTCATAAACACTTTGCCCTCTGCGTGTATTGCCTTATTTTGCTGTTTTCAGGACACTTTTTGGCGCCAACCTTTGGGCATTGAAAGTGAAGCCCCCAGCCAATGACAGCTGGCAGGCCATGAGGGCGGGACTTAACAGAAATGTAGCTATAAGGTGCTTTATAGTGAGCATGCATTAAAGAGGAAGCTACTGGTGTTGTCTCACCGGGTCAAGAGGGGCCAACTTTGAATATTGTGTTATTTTCCTACTTATTCTAACTTTAACCATGAATTCAAACTACTGTCCTCTTGATTCAAACATAAAAGATATGGTATTACCATATTCTGAATGCAAAATATGTAACCACATTGCTACCAAGAGTCAGCAGCTCAGCATCCAGTGCTGGAAAAATGGTCGGGTAGGTGACTGTCTTCATCTGATGTCATTTGCCCTCTTTAAATATATCAACTAATTAAACAGCTCAAAAGAGAAGTGGAAAGGCCAATGATCTCTCAGCTGCTCAGCAGAGATAACAATGATTTTAGTTGTGATTGAGCCGGTCACTAATCAACAAATTCTTTTGCACTCCTCATCATTGCTGAGGCTTGTACATAGTTGTTTAATATTTTATGTTTAAAGAGGGGGTGTTATGCTATTTCACATTTTAAGGTTATATATATATTTTAAGGTTATATATAATATACATTATATATATAATGTTACAATGTTGGATGTCCAGATTAAATGTGGGTGAAGTTTCAAATCTGTAGGTAAAAGTATGTTGGAGTAATCCCCAGGCTTCTCAGCTCAGTCTGCAGGCTGCTGTGAACGCCAGGTTTCACACAGTTTTTTCTACATGCTCCATTTTGTGACATCAGCAGGCTTCCGAGAGCTGGCCAATCAGAAGAAAGTGGGCTTGTAGGGGCAGGGTTTCTTAAAGGGAGCTGACTAAGTCATTTCAAGCACCAGTTGGAGAAAAATGATGAGTTTTTTTTTACAGTAAATTATGCTAGGCTACTCCACAGGTATCAAAAGCCCTTCTTACACTGCCAGTTCAAGGCGGGATAATTACGCCTCAGTTATGTTCCGTCTTCTAATTAAGACGCATAAAGGCGTAATGGAGAGGTGAAGTCGTTCCGCCTCTGAGCCGGCATCGGAGGTAGTAACAGAGGCGTCACAGAGGTGAAACGGCGTCTGTGTAAACTGCAGAGCTGGCAGGGCGGAACAGTGCAGTGTGAATGTATTTGAAGCACGCGCCGTTTGTTTACACCTTGCACACGTTTTGTTTTCGCAACGCTGGAACGCTATTTTAAAACACACAGTGGGGCGGCTTTACACCGGTGTTGCTTTATCTAATGTAGAATGACAAAGGTGGCATGAGGACAATGAGGGCTACAGAGTGAAATATGAAGCTTGAAATTAGCATAATACCCCCCCCTTAATGCTTGTACATAGAGAGCAAAGCTGAGCCAGAGTCAAATTCTTTGTATGTGTACATACCTGGCCAATAAAGCTGATTCTGAGTGAGTCATATTAAACTTTGCCATATGAATCTCTTATAAAAACGTCCATTCAACATTATATAATCAATCTGTTCAGCTGTGACAGAGTGAGTCATCAGGGCTGACAAAAGGCTTATGGAAAGTGATTGACACACTTCGTTAGAAAAGATAACCGTTATTCCTGATTAATTTGTCACAAAAAGAGAATACGATGATGTGACATAAATGAGGAGCGTCACACAGTTCAGTGTCACAGCAGCAAAGTGAAAATTGGCTTTCGACATCTGATATATTGCAGCGGAGGGTGGTCTTGAAAAAGCAATACCTGACTCCCTCAAAGAAATGTCACCTGTTCTCTCGGTACTGGCTGGCTACACTCATGAAAGCACAGCCGATCGATTGTGCGTGAGGATATCGGGTAAAATATATTTCTTTGTTTTCAACAGCAGACGGAAGAAAACAAAACAGCAATAAATAAAACAAATTCCTGATTTGTTTCAGAGATATTTTCCCACACTGCCACATTAAGCACCACTGGGACGTTCACTTATACGACTGATTGAAATCTAATTTACATTTTACTTTTTGTTACAATTCAAAAAGCTCTCATATAATTCACTTGACAGCTGAATGAAAACATAGCTACGGAGCCTCCCAGATAACTAAACTGCACTGCTCTTTCATGTGCCTGTGTGTGTGTGTGTGTGTGTGTGTGTGTGTGTGTGTGTGTGTGTGTGAGAAATAAAGAGTGTGTTAGCCGTCGCTGAGTGTTGATTGAAGCTGCCGATGACAGAACGGTGGCACCGGGTTCTTTTCAGTCGTGCTCCCCCGGCCCCTGACCCACCTAATTGGTTTTCAGTGTTTAAAAGACCGAAGCATCAAAGACGCGACTGTCAGTCTGACTGCTCTCCCTTCTGGATTCAGCTCTTTCTATTATTTATAACTGACACCAAAACTTTCTGAATACTCTCTAAAATATACACAAGATGAGGAACCGCATATGTTCACTCACAGACTAATTCTGTAGGCAAACTTAGGTGATCAGGACACACACGTGCACTTGTGCATCATCTGCATACAGGCGCATACTCACATTAAGGCAGGGATGTACACACTCACACAGAGCGTTATAAGATTATTCAAAAAGAGGCAAGTCAGCCAGCTCACCCTGACACAGCAAAGAGAATATATGACCAAAGGGAGCTGCATCAGTGTGTGTGAGTGTGTGTGTGTGAGGGTTTGTGGACGTGTGTGTTCGAGAAAGGAAAAGAGAGATGGACAGTGTGTTTGCATGTGTATGAGTTTCAGAAAGAGAGGTTTTTATGCGTGTATGTGAGTGCGTTCAAAGCCTTCATCTCTCTGCACAGACTCTGCAGAACTGCTCTGACAGTGCAGAAGTACAAACACTGACACAAGTTCTGTGGGAGGTTTTTTTTTGCTCCAAACAATACAGGGAAAAAAAAAACGCTCATGCTAGTGATCAAAGTTGTAGAATAACCCAAGGAAACATCACTGCATAATCCGAACCATTAAAAATAGGCTCATAAATTCTAGTTAAACTTTGTTTTGCATGAAAATAAATGTCAAACACATAATGGACTTGGAGGCCCAAATGTTAAATATAAATCACGCAAGCACTTGACATGAAGCCGAAAACAAACAAAACAAACATGCTGCTGCTTTTTCCAGCTCCGCGAAATAGGCCAAACTTCAAGAAGTCCTCACGTAGCTGAACAAACAGCCTCCCGTTCTGCCTCTTTCAACAACACCACCACCACAACAAACAAGGAGCCTTTCCTACCTTCCATGCATGCATCTGCAGCCATACCTCACCCTCTAAGCTTTGTTCTGACCAAACACCACCCGGCTAATCTCTGCCTTCCTGCTCTACCTTTAGCGTTGAGGCTACGCCAGATAGCGCAGCGGGAGCGAGTCGGGCTTTGATACTAGGGTGGGCCTTGATGCAGCAAAGATATCTGCTCCAATCTGAACTTGCTTTTTTCTTCTTTGATGGGTCTCCATCTCTACCAGACATGCACTACTGGATGCAGCTCAAACCAGGAGAGAACCTGGCTCCAACTCTTCCCACCCACACACGTTCGGCTACACACTACAAAGGCACACACGCACTTTTATCCCCGGCTCTGTTTCCTCTTTAAGGTGCCAATCAAACATTCATCACAACGTGCTTTTTGGACTTCCAACGACAACATCTTCCTCTCTACCTGCCTCTCTGTTTCCTTTCTTCTTTACAATATTCCAGAAAAAAAAACACAATATGAGTTTTGTCAATATCGCAGAGCAGATTCTCTTTCATTCTCCCCCCTCTCTACTACTGTGATAGTGCTCTGAGCGATAAAGCCTGCCTCTATTATTAGCAGTGTAATAGAGGGCTGTGGTTGTGAGCATCTGACAAGGAGATGATAACAAAAGTGCTTACTCCTCCGTTCTCCCCGCGCTACTCCTATATCATTTAGAAAACAGTCGCAGTGCAGCAGCGGATCATGCCCGGCTAATGGCCTCACAATATTACCGCTGCCACAGTAAGCAACACTTACCATTACTCAATTTGTACAGACATTAAAAAGAACATCATTAAGTTTGAGAATTTATCTGTTATTCCTCTACTCTACCATGCCCCGATAAATATTGGTGATCAAGCACAACGACCAGATGCCAAATTAAGAAGGGACATTAACAAAGAGTTTCCAGAGTTGCTCTCAGGATCCAGTTTCCTGTAACGGCCTCACAGCTGCTCTGTCTGAGACTTCATACCTCCTGGTTTTTTGGCACTTCTCAACCAAAACATGCATCTGTAGTCTCAGAAAACGCCCCGGGTGCTTTTACACAAGCATTTATCTTCTCCCGTAAAGTATTATCTCTGGAGAAGCTCCAGATTTGGACGCCAGGTGAGATCATGAAGTCGATTACGTGAGTCTAAGTTCACTTCAGTGGGAGTGTGGTCCTTGTGTTTCCAAATATAGACTGGACTTTGTCTGACCGAAGATCAAACATGCAGGAACAAACTGAGGGGGGATCTTACTTAAAGGAAAATTCAATTTTATAGCAACTGCTTCTATAAAGTCTGATGGGGAAAAGAGAGGCAAGCAAGCAGGCAATAAGACAACAATTATTGTTGAATACGTCCATCCATCCATCCATCCATCTCTGGGGCCGGGTCACGGTGGCAGCAAGTTGACTCAGATGTCCATCTTCCCAGGTTTTCCAGTTTTCCAGCCCCTCCTGGGGGATTCTAAGGCGTTGCCAGGCCAGGTCGGATATATAATCCCTCCAGCGAGCTCTGGGTCTGCCCCGGGGTCTTCTCCCACTTGGACGTGCCTGGAAATCCTCCAATGGGAGGTGCCCAGGAGGCATCCTAATCAGATGCCTGAACCACCTCATCTCGCTACTTTCAATACACCTCGCGCACGTTTTGCTTCCGCGACAAGGTAACGTGATGTAAAAACACACACTGGGGCGGCTTTACGCCAAAGGCTGCATGACGTCAGAGCTTCGTTACGGCGCTGAGGCGGAGCCGCAGTCTAACATTGCTATGTGTCAGCCCTGTGATTGACTGGCCCAATGACAGATGGGATTGCCTCCAGCCACACCGCGACCCTGAACAAGATAAGCGGTGTAGATAATGGATGGATGGATTTTCTGTTTCCAGCTAATTACATGTTAACATTAGTTGTTTTTCCTTGCCGTCAACTATTACAGGGACAAAAAAAGCCAAATGAAAACATCAGCATGGCCTTTTTTTCACTGTTTTGTAACATTTCAATACAATGATCATTTAAATGAGAAACACATTGAGAAATGATTAGTGAGTTTGTTGCAGCCATGATTACCTCACAGAGTGCTTTTCTTTTCTTATTTAAATCTGTGTTCGGCTAACCTGAGGCTTTGTTTACAACCTGCCTGATCATGTGACTGACACATTCCCCCGATCTCAGCAGTTCGCTATTTGGAGAACAGTGTTTTTATTTTCCAACAGGAATAAAACAAACACAATTTCCCTTATAGGAACTTCCTGCAAAGCCAGCACACGTGTGCAGACACCCACACACGAGAAGCATGGCAAAGCAAAATGAACAGTGACCAATTAACATCTCAGCAGACACCTTAACATACCACGAGCCTCGTCACAGTCTGGGAAATTATGTGTGAAAACCTCCTGCGGAGAAAGTGTGCGACTTCAGTTGAAAAAAACACGATAGCACACACTTTTCCCTATAGGCTGATGTGACAATATGATTATTACACTGAGAGTGAGCCTGTGTGTGTGTGTGTGTGTGTGTGTGTGTGTGTGTGTGTGTGTGTGTGTGTGTGTGTGTGTGTGTGTGTGTGTGTGTGTGTGTGTGTGTGTGTGTGCTTGTAATGAATTTGGATCTAACAACAGAGCTGTAAAGGCAACCAAAGCCAGAGTAGATTTCCAGGGGTGTATGTATTTGGAGCGCTGTGGGCGACTCTGAAAAGCCTTCAGAATAAAAAAGAACTGTTTCCCATGATGCACCCTGATGTGTGTGTGTGTGTGTTTACTGCATGTGTGTGTATTTTTCTACGTCCATGTACCAGTTTTGGCTCACTTTATAAACATTTACATCAATATGTGTTCCTTTCTGAATGCGTGTGTGTGTGTGCGTGTTCTCCATTGTGTCTCGCACTCTCAGATGTGTGTGTGTGTGTGTTCTGCCGAGCCTAAGAAAGTGACACATCGGAGCAGCTTCCTCTATCTATAATTCATAGTGCAGGCTCTAAACAAAGAACAGAGTGTTCGGCTCCCATCAGACACCGTAGAGGAGAAGCGACGCGGTCGCTAAAGCTGCAGACAGAATGTAGCAGGGTGGAGCTGGAGCTAATAAGAGGTATTAGAGACTGTGATGGTGGTAAAGAGCACACAGACTGACTGACTGACAGCCACATGTGGAATAACTGTTCTTTTCTGTCACCTACATGGATTTTCTCTGACCCACATAATCCGGAAACAGACATGTAAACAGGTGCAAATAAGACCCAGTGTGTCGTCTCCACTGAAACAAAGGCTCTTTCAAGCCGCCCCACTTTTCCCTCTGTTGTGATAGACACCTGTATTCACCCCGCACTCACTAGGAGGACAATCATGCAATATTTAGAAACCCCAGCTCCGATCATATCTCAGAGGGCGGATGCAAGATTTATACCTGTTGTCTGTGGAGGTTTGTCTTGTCTGCTACACGGGCTGCAGCTTGTCGGGTTAGTCACCGCGAGCAGCTGAGGAAAGGATTGTTGTTCCTCCTCATTCAAACACGAGGTGATGCGGACATCAAAGATATTTTCACGTAAGGACAGCCAAGTCTTCTTAAGCTCTATTGCTTTATATAATACAACGGTGATTCAACAACCCAGCAGTACTGAAATGATTAGCTGAATAATTGATTATTCCATGGACAGAAGAATGAAGCAGTTATGGAGCAACATAACCTTCATGTGGAATCATGTTTCTGGTTGTTCATGATTCACTCTCCTTTAGCTCTGTCTCCAACAGAGGGAACTATACGGCTCTTAATGCTCCTCTATGTTTACCAGCTAGTCTCTAACTTTTTTTTATTGGCCATTTGGAGCTGGGCAGGTCGGTCTCTGTAGGTTTGTACAGCTTTTTTTTTTTTAACTAAAAACTGAACCTGACATTATAAGAGCTGTGAAGGAGACCCAGTACAGTCAAGCTGTAGTTTAGATTACTATACAGTGAGCTCTGTGAAGCCGAGCTGAGCTCAATCAATTAACTTTTATTTATATTCCATTAAGGGGCATCCCTCATCATTATCATCATTACCATAAACCAATGATTGTTTGATTGTTAATTGATAAAAGGTTGTTAGAATCACCTCACAGGAGAGATATGGTGACTCAATATTAAAGGAGCAGTTCGCCCCTGGAAAAAGTCACTGTCAGTCAAAGCTGGTGTTCTCTGTAATCGATAGAAGCAATTATATTTGAAATATTTGAAAGTTGTACAAACAGCTCGTGGTTTCACCGATCCTACATTCCTACAACACCCAGCATGCATTGCCTTTGACAGTACGGCCCAGCGAGAGAAGCTGGAGTGAAATGCTACCGTTTTGCTGCAGGCAATGGCTCAGAGCGGTACAGAATCCGAAATATGTCGAGAATATACCGGTGGATCATCTAAAAAAACTTCAGTCTACAATTCAAACCTGACGATTTTGAACGAGACATGACTCAGGTATAAATGTGGAATGTCTGGGAGGGAAAACAGGAGAGCAGGCAGCGTTTCGAGGCACCTCTCGGAACAAATTATTACATTTTACCATGTGTGGTTTTTTCAACTAAACACTGCAGACATCGGAAGCGGTCGTCCTAGACTGAGGAAGTGTAGTTTAGCAGGACGCGTTTAATGTAGTCTGGCGGAGGTTTTCCAGGGCCCATTGGAGAAGCGGATAGTGTCCTCAAATGGCATACCATAAAGGCATTAGCTCCCCGTAATAGCATGATAGGACTGAGGTTGAAAATCGGTGAAGAGAATTAAAAGATACATTAAAATACAGGTGAATAAGATGGATAATTTAGTGCATTCAATTATAAAAATGAAAAGCATAAAATACACTTATGAAAAACCATTACTGATAGGGGTTAAGATAGAGTGGATAATTTTCTGTTACCAGATCATCTCCTTCTGTTCACACTGCTCGACAGTAGCAGATTGACTTCATATCCCAAGATGCTTTGAGTCAGTTTCATTAGAGACCTAATCATTTGGCACTCTGCAGGATGTCTCTCAGGTACATTTGTAATAACTACATCTGTATATGTGTGGCATGTTAAGTCATATTGTATTACACAACTAAAGAAGTCATAAAAAGCAAGATAATCAGCCAACTGCCTGAACGCTGCGTGTTACACAGTAATGCAGTATCTATATAAGGTGTGCTAACATTCACTACCATACACTAATGGTCATACCAGACCATATAAGGTTGTGGCTGTTACAGCCCTGTGTGTGTTAATGTGAGGAAGTATGTGTTTTATTGCTGAAGAACTGAGCTTCTCAGATTAGCAGTTTAAAGATTTATGATGCTTCTTGACACAGTCTGCGGCTCCTGGCTTCTCCAATGTGAGGATAAGCTGCCGTAAATTTGGAACTTTTTGAGTGTTTATCAGAGAAAACAGAGAGACGTTTGAACTCATCTTTGGCTGCAGAAAACTGTGAGTGCATATTCACTCCTGAGGGCTAAACATCGACAAAATTATTGGCAAAAACAAAGCAAAAAAAAAAGCTTTGTTTCATCCCTAAAGTTCCTTATTTATACAATAAAACCGTCACACAACAAACCCCCACAGTTTCTAAAGAAATCAGCCGCTGCTCTTCAGGTTGACGTCATGCGTCAGCTGCTTTTATGTTGCTTCTCTTTATTCAGAGATGTTGTTGATGCTTCCTCTGGGTCTGCTTTACATCTGCTCCTGTGAGCCTCACTCTCAATACCCCCATTATTGGCGGAACATGTATGCGCTGTAACGACAGTGCTGCATATTGCTAATAGCAGGTGACATATGTGATGCTCTAAACACACAAACTGTCATGGGCTTTAGCTATCAGTGTGACGCTTGCTCCAATTATCACAAAGACACATGAGGCAGGCAGGTGGGGGGGTTGTTTATAAAGATGTAACGACAAAAGGAGCGCAGAGAGACGGAGAAAAGAGGTAATACTGAAAAAATAAAGGCCGCCGATTGCAGATATAGCAAGATAAGGACAAAGAGATGGTGTGCAGGTGGTAATAACGGAGAGGGGGGGGGTTGCTTTTTCGTAACCGATGGAAAAGATCATTTCTTATCTATTCATATGTCACTGTGAGTCATCCTTTGGAGCAGCCAAAAATAGCTTTCTCGCCAACTGCACACGCAGTATGTTCCTGCTCTCATTCATTCTCTTCAACACTAAAATGAGCAACAATCAGAGGATGTGAAAAAAACGGAAGGTAAAGGCAGGACGACAGGAGGGGCGTATGTTTTTCCACTTTGGGTAGCTCGGAGCTGCTTCAGAGACCATATTTACCCCTGCCGGTGTGTTTAAGTGCAATAATAATAATAGTAGAATGTCGTAGCTGTTGTTCGTCATCCAGAAGCTATTTCCAGGTCTGAATCAATAGCAGCCGCCATTGTCACTGTTCTGTTTACAAGACGGTTTCCTATTTGGGAATGTGTAAACACAACCACTTCTGTTTGTGCTGCATATATATAAGACAATAAATACTCGCAGTGTCGCCAGCGCCAGTGTAACAAAGCCAGACACAAACCAGGGTCGTCGTGGTTGCACGGCATGCATTCCAAAAACCGCCGGGCCACCAGGATGCTCGCTGCTGTTGTAATGTTTAGATATAATCAAGCTGTTAGAGAGGTTGAGGGAAAGCAGGGACGGGGATATAAGTGAAGAGATGGAGTATAAAGAGGGGCACAGCCCAGTAAAGAAAGTGATCAGCAAGGAGAGGAAATCAGAAACAGCCACTATGAGGAGGCAAATAAACTGCTGATTGTGCGAAGCAGAGGAAAACACTGATTTGATCGTGCACAGTGTGTTCCATGTGAATAACACCTGACTAATAAAGGATAAATGTCTTGAAATAGCCGGGTGCTTCCACATTGTTTTCTCACACCTCCCACACCTCCAAGATGCAGGGCGCAAACACTGAAAGGAGACTGTTCACATTAAGCACCTTGAAATTGTCGAACCCTGAATGAGAGTGACTGGAGCTGGCAGTTTATCAGTGGGCAAAGGAAGCTCTGCCACAGAGGGCTATTTATCTCTGGCTTACTGTTTACCAGACTGTAAGCTCAACCCTCAAGCCTTTCAACTCGTTAATTTAGGCCAGTGCCCACACTGATGAGGATATATGTGCAATTTCTTAAAAAACTGGCTAAGAAATTCTAGCAAATTCCTTTAGAAAAGCTCGCTGTCCACATTCAAACATCAAGAAAAACTCTAAAATACAATTTTCTTCAGTAAAATGGCAACTTTCAGCAACGGCTGGAGTGTGTCTCAGATGCAGATTACAAGCCCTGAAGCTAGTCACAGTTATCTTTATTATGCTCGATGTAACAAAACGCCAATGATGCATCTAAACGAGCTGCGCATTTGTCATCTGTCTGCGTGACAGCAAGTGGACTTTAAATTTCAAATAACTAATGGATTAGCATTGCTGTTTGTAGAGGTGATGAGCTGTCATGCCGCTTGTGATTTTTTCCGCACCAGACACCACCATAATCACCCAGCAGTGGGCCATAGGCTCAATGTGCTATCTCATTCGATGATCGTGACTTAACAGACATTTATTTAAATTAAAATATTCACGATTATCGCTTCAAATATTGGAGGGAGGAATGGATTGAGAAGGCAAAACCACAGTAAGTTGTTAATTGAAAGGCTTAAGGTGACAGGCTTAACTCATGGTACTGTGATATACTTACATATTCATCCGAAAAGAGTATCATGTCAGTGAAAACATCTGTACGACTGTAGTCATTTCCTTCTATAAATGATCCCAAAAAGATCCAGAACAGAAAGTGTTTTCTTAACTTACAGCTGTGCAGAAGGACCACACCTGCAAAAAGCTTTTTGCACTGCAATCTAACACCAGTCTAATTTTATGCATCAACTCTAAAAGCATATTTAAACAAAATTACACAGTTAATCACCTTTAATCAACCAATAAGACCTGCATTAAATAACTAAGCATATTTTTACCCATCGCCTAAACCAACACGGCCATATATCCTAAAATTGTTTCATGGGTATTTCTTACACCAAAATAAATCTTCATGTTTAAGAGTCTCTAAATCAGGAAGCTTGACGCTGCAGAGCCAGAGAGAATGGAGACACTCAACAGCTCGAGCGCCAAGATAAACAAGCCAAGGAACACGAGGCGTGTGTGAGCCATAACAAGATGATTATGGTGGTGGCAGCTAGTTACCGTTGCCCGATATTGAGTAAGAGGGAAGGTGCCATGTCATGTACTTCCCTCTGCTGCCAAGCTAATAAAACCTGCCCACTTTCCAACAGGGCTGGGAAATGATGTTCTGAGGTGCAGCCATAATGGGAGCGCTGTAACGGCGAGCATTTGCACCATGCGAATCAACAAACCCAACTTTTCTAAACTTTCTTCCGTCAAACTTCATGTTCGCCTTAAATGTGCTTACTACAACATGAGACAGCATGTGAAAAAAGCTGTGTCAAACCTTAATCTTCTAAATGTGCTGGGTGGCTTCAATAAGGACCGGAGCTAGCCAACATCTAGTGTGAGCCTTAGCTAACCCTCGGTGTGCCAGGTTCCAGGATAAGTGGCACTCAACCCCAACAGCCAAGGCCTCTATTCTGAAACAGTGTGCGTTTTAATGTATTAGGCTGGCACAAGGTTGGAGTGGGGGTCATGGGCAACCGAGCCATGTGTGTGTGTGTTTGTATCTATGTGTGTAAAAGAGAGAGAGAGTGCTTGAGCTAGAGGAGTAACGGCTGCTATTCACAACTGTAAGGCCTGTTTTCTGCACTATGTGGCAGAGCGAGAGGATTGCCAAGGCAGCCGGCCTGTGCCCCCGTGGTATGTAGACACTGTCGCTCTCATACACAAGGACAGAGAGGGGGGAGAGGGGAGGACTGAAATGTGTGTGTGTGTGTGTGTGTGTGAGAGAGAGATTACAGTACAACTTCAGCAGCTTGTCCAATAAAGCAGAAACATTTCATCAGTAACCAACAACACAAAGTCAGACATAAATATGGCGTCCTCAACAAACATACTGTAGCAGTGTTACGAGACAATGATGATTTCCATGTCTCTGCAGCGCTCTTCAGTCCCTGCCAGAAAACAAAGTCAGATCACTGAGCAGCACTGGATGAGAAACTGAGATGAGGAACCAAAAGTTGGTATTAAATGTCGGCTCAGATTTGTGGTCTTGTTTACTTATTCTTATATGAGATATTAGTCGATTTAAATCACAACTGTGCACATTTTGACAGTTTTATCCTTTGGCTAAATCCTTGATCGCTGTTTGTATTTAGACAATATATTACATTTAAGACGTTTTCTTTTAGTTGAATCTCGGTCTTGGTTTTTCATTTGTCCGTCTCATATGCGTCTGATGGAGCAGATTTTTTAATCAATACAGCTCTCTACACAGGCACAATATTTATTAAATCTGTTGTGCTTCATTGACACCCATCACCCGAACTGTAACTAATGACTTTTTTCCTTCACTTTTACACACATATTCTGCTCTGAGCGTTGCAAAACTTCAGTAAAGAGCCTGAACGCACCCTGTGTAGAAACTGGGGACTAAAGCTGCTGCTGCTCTGCTAAAATGCTGCTTTCACTCCGTACAAGTATCGAAAGGTACTGGGCTTGAGCGATATAACACAGACTGTATGAAAAGATGGACGACATGACGGCTCCTTAAAAGTGAAGCCAAAACATTTTGAGCACCCCCTGCTGACTGGCTGCAGTATAGGTCATAAAGCCCGCCTCCTCCATGTTAACAGATGGGACATGAGTCAAACTATAAAATCAAAATACACGTCAAATACATTTAGTTTTTGTCATTATAGTGAGTTCTTATCATGCTGAATTACGTCCAAGAGTTAATTTTTCTGACATGTTTGAATTGAAATAGTTAGTAATTGATTTGACGGCTCTGTTGACAAATACAGCTCCTGTAGCCGATTTGTTCCGGATTAGCAGAGTAGAGGAGGATCGGCGAGAGGAGACGTTTCCATATCCGTGAACGTCTGCTTCAGACCAACATAAGAAAAGTTAAGTGTGTGTTTTGGTTAGTGGCAGTGGGTACAACGGCCGATCTCTACTGCGCAACTCTGGCTCCAAATGACGTCACCATTGCAAGATGGCAGCGCCCGTCACAGGGGCTATTTTGGCCTCAATTTTGTACAATGAGAGCAGATGGAGAGATCAATCTATACTGTCATTGGTATAACAGTATACCAGTGTATTTAGAAATCCAGACCGTATAAATTTCACTACCGTCAAGAATGCAGACGCTTATTTTTCTATTGAACTGATGCAGATATTATGTAGAGGTGATGTGTTGTAATGCACAGCATGCGCCAGCAGGGGTCAGGCTACTGTGGAGGAACGGGTGAATGGCAGAGCCTAGAAAGATGGCGCAACTGCAAAAAATAATGTAGCGTGTTATGCCGACAGCTGATGACCTCAGTGGGTACTTTGCAATCAGAGGATGGCTCCAGAGAGAGTTACAGTGGGAGCACGCCCTGGAAGCTTAAAACGGTCACGACCCGGAAAGAGATCAGCGACCAATTAAGCTGTTATTTTCATGTGTATAATTTGTGTAACACATGTGACAGAGACTTCCCCCTCCAACCAGCCACTCCAGCACTTTTTTTTAAAAATACCTTCATATACCTTCTACCTCGCTATTATGGCAAGAAGGTATTATGGCATGAAAAAAATGGATAACGCCCAAGCTAAAAAGGCACCTGCATTACAACAAGATACAAGTGTTACGCAGCCCTATACCCATGTGGCGTGTAGATCAAACACACTCTGAGCTTAGAGCCCAATTTCCAAAGCAATACTTCACCTTTCAACAAAGCAAATCACAGTCAAATACTAGTGTAACATCAAAGGGTGAAAGGCTGCTGACAATTTGTTGATACAGGCGGAGGAAGCTCTCGGTGCCCTATCATTGCATGTGGGATGACAACAGTACCAGGCTCAAACCCACTCATTATCATCATTATTTCAAGGAAGCGTAGAGGACTGGAGCTCATATCCTCTCACTGCCATTATATCCTCGTCCCTGCACCGTGCAAACACACAAAGACAGCTGTTGTCAACATGAGATGCAGCACATTTCAGAAAACAAAAGCACGCAACAATCGAAACAGAAAGCACAACCCGGACCTGTTCATCATGTGATAATATATCCGCATTATTAGAAGTGTTTGGCATATTGAATAAAAAAACGCCTTTTCCACCGCGTGTGTGCCTATCAGCCAACTTTCACTGGAATGAATGGATGTGATTTGGCTCTGTGCTTCTGCAATCAGCGCTTCTTGTTTAAACTGAAATAGATTTCTCACCCTGGCATAGTTCACCCAAGAGGCACAGCAGCCTCTCTAAAATAAACTCAAACTAAACACTGAAATGAAGGAATGAGAATAAAACACACATCTGAAAAATCTCGGTCTTAAGCACTCTTTTACCAATCGCTGCCGGCTATGGCAAACTGGCACCGCGTTATAAGGGGATTAATGATTACTTCACAAACCGGGTGTGGAACAAAAACACCCTGAATAACCGGGAACAAACGAAAGCTGATCACAGGAGTGGGAGATGGGAGAAGAAAAGAGGGATGTTAAATCAACGAGATTTAAATGGGAGTAGCAGTTGGATTGGCGGGGCTGATGGCTTCCCTATCTGGGCGTCGAGCGTGTACCGTGGGTGTGCTTAAACGACATCCAAACATCCCCAAATCCCCCAGGCGCCTTTTGAGAAGCAAAAGAATCTGGGAAAGAGACTGGCGGAGGAAAACAGGAGTGGAGGTTAGGGAGGGTAGAGGGGGCTGGAAGAGGGAGATATAGAGTGTGTAATACGGAGGGAGAATCAATGGGTGCCCCCGCAGCACATAAAAGCCATGACATCATCGCATGGCAAGGAGCAAGGGAGCAAGGAGTGGGGTGGCGAGGAGAAAGGGGGAGAGATTGAGGGCACCCACAGTCGCCCATTCTGCCTCTCGGGGCCCATCCTCTGGAATGGATAAGAAGCGAACAATGCGTTCTCATTGAATGGGATCCCAAATCCCACAGGAGAAAAACAAATCACCAGTGGGAACGGGGGAGGGCGAGGGAGAGATGGAGAAAGAGACAGAGAGAGATGGAGGGAGAAAGGGAGACTCTTAAAAAGATGTGCACACAAAGACACAAAGCATCTAGGGACATGTAGAGCAAGGCAAGTAGAGTTTGAGACAAAGCCGCTTTTGTCCCGGCGGGCTGGTGGGTGGCTCGGTGCGAAGGATTTGAACGAGGTAGCGTTTACATCAGAGCTCTCCGATATATTGATCCGGCCATGTAATCCCTGGAATGATAAAAGAAGAGGTTGGATGTACTCCGGGAGTGTTGTTTGTTGGGTTTACAGGATGTGGGAGGCAGGAACAGGCCTTTATGTAACTTGTCAGGGGAGCTTTGAGCTGCGTTCAAAGTTTGGCCTGCTGCTTGCCGCTGCCGGTTTGACGGAGACACGTGAGGCGAGGAAAGATGTTCAGAGAGCGTCTGATCACAGCAACTCCTCGCACAAGTCAAAATGAGATGTTTAATTGCGTTCCCCCTCGCACGGTGATGACAAATAAAGTCACGGGGAGGGCTCAATATGTGTGTACGTGTCAGTGTGCGCTTCCATGCGAGTGTGTGTGCTTTCAAACAAAGAGCTCCCGTTCCTCCGTGATTACAGCCGTGGTGCTGTAAGCCAGAACAGAGGAAATAAATTAGAATCACAAGGAGAGGAGTCTTTCATGTCTGATGCTTTGATAACAAAAACAAGCAGGTTTCCACAAACTACAATTAGTTGGCTTATAATTCAGAGCGAGCTGGGGACAACTTGACACAAAAAAATCACACAACAAACCAAAGACTCGCTCAGAAATAAGTCGGAAGAACTGCGTTATGATATTTATTTTTGGTATCAATAAAAAAGAAGATGCTGGAGGAAGAGGCGGTGCATGCGTCGAGGTGGGATATCGCGGCAGAGGCTGTTCTGTTCGACTCTGATGTGGTAGAAATCTGATCTCTCTGACAATCCAGAAACACTTGAATGAATGAGCACAATTAACAGCAGGGCTCCTATGATGCTTACAGACACTCGTCCTGTGAGAAACGCGAAACAAGATGCAGCTGGAGATTGCGTTTAAGCCGCACGTTTCACTGAAAGCAGCCTGAAATACTTTGGATCATCCATCAGAAAAAGTGAGGGAGAGAAACTCTGTTCTCAGCAGCTACAGGAGATGGAGAGTTGAGAAACTACAGTTTCGGTTTTTCAATATATTGATTTGTGACATTTAAAAGAACTGTGAGTGCTTGAGATGCAGGAAAGAGACTTTTTAATACCGTTTCGATTGGACATTAAAAAAAAAAGAGTCCAGGACCACTGAGACAAAAATCATTAAAAGTCTGAAATTACCTGCAGCCAAAAACTGTAGCTCTCCCTGCTCAGAGGTGCTGGCCCTGACCTTTAACCTCTGACCTCCATGTAAATTGTTCGAGTAAGGCAACTATTTATTGTCATTATTGATTACTCCCTTGACACAGAAAAAAAATGTCCTGTCGCCTCACAGCTACAGGTTTCCTGCTTCAAAGCCTTTCTGTGTGGAGTTTGCATGTTCTCCCTGTGTATGTGGGTTCCCTCTGGGTACACCGGCTTCCTCCAACAGTCCAAATTCATGCTCGTTAGTCTCATTGATGACTCTCAGGGCTCATTTAGACCCGACAGCTTTGGTCTGGTTCGTTTGGACAGCTGAGAACACGCATTCAAACTCTGGTGCGGACAAAACCACCGGACCATGGTGACGGGACAAGACGGGACTCGGTCTGGTTCCAAACAAGCCACGGACCGATTCAATTTAGGTGAGAACATAATCGGACATTAAGCAGGACCTAATATAGGAAGCACACAAAAAAACTGTGCATTGTGGGTTATTAACGGATGTTGACACTTGAAGAGACAGTCACGCAGCCAGGCAGCAAGATGAGTAGAGGACAGACGTGGGGGAGCGACGAGGAAATAGAAATATGGGCTGACCAAAGAAGAACACGGAGGCTCAAACTGTTCAGTAAAAAACTGAAGGAGAGTGGAGCTGATCGAACTGTGGAACGATGTCGGTAAAAAGTAAAAAAAAAACTTCTGACAACAAAACATTAAAGTCCGCCATCATGTGGAGTGTGCCCTCCCTCTTTCCCACGTGGAAATTCTGACCAATCAGAGAGCAGTTTCCTCGCGCATCAAAACTTTTGATCCGCTGGTAAAAGCAGCTTTGTGAACACAAACCAAACTCGAGGCAAAATGAAACATTGTAACAATTTGGTCTTTGATTCGGCTCAAACAAACGGACGTTAGGTGTGAAAGCACTCTAAAATTGCCCTTAGGTGTGAATGTGAGCGTTAAAGGTTGACTGGCGATGACAATGACAGCTGTGATAGGCTCCAGTCCCCCCTCGACCCTGAACAGGATAACTGGTATAGGTCAGTGGTTCCCAGTCCCCCCTGCTTGTATCTAAGAAAGGCAGAGCCCCCCAAGCCGCACACACGTACACCAAAACAATAAATTGATTCATTCCAAACCTTTATTGGCAAAAATTAACACCAATCAGCCGAGAGTTCGCAGAGGTGTGGCTTACAAAGTAGCTACTATATTTGAATGAGGACCAAACAATAGTTAGACTTTTGATCATCAAGTAAGCTTTTTTAATGATTTCATTTAACATGTTCATATCTAATCCTAAAGCCTCGCTCACCCCCAGCGATCTTCGGCGCAGCCTAAGGGGGACCCAGACCCAAGGTTGGGAACCACTGGTCTAGATAATTGATGGATGGCTCAAAAGACCACATCCTCTCTTTTGAAAAGCTAGAAAAAGCAAATATTTTATATATTTTAGCTTCATAAATTACTTAAAACAATCATTTAATTTGTTTAAGTATTGTTGATTAATTTGATGTGACCGAATTTCTGACCTCATTTGTCGCATCAGCTCTTAGGGGAAGTGAAAAATAGTTCAGGACGAGGAGTGAATGTACTTGCTAATGAAAGTCAAAGTCATCCTCAAGTACATCATCAATGACCTCATGTGTCCCATCGAGTAAACTGGGGACTGGAGGAGAAAGTAGCTCCTGCTCATGACTTTGGATTGAATATTGACGGGCCATATCTGTTTGGGATTCTGTCTTAAAGTTGTTTTCACTCAATTTTTCCCTTTTGCGGTTTGAAACTCAGACGAGCTTTGCTTTATCAACTCTCATCAAGTCTGTCTGAAGCTATCTGCTAAACATTTCCTTTGAAGTCGGAGCCAGCATATGGAAGCTACATTAGCTTACTAGCTCCCGTGCCTTTGCGGCCTGGCGGGGCCACAATAAATATTGAAATCGGCGGTGGCTGCCTCGCAAGTGGATGTTCTGTATTATAAATGTCATCCTACACTTGGTCGGCGGAGCAGCGGCTCGTTCTAATGCCACAGGACAGAGACACAGAAAGAGAGAGAGACACCACGGCCGGCGAGGGATTTCAACTTTCAGACTCATCAAAGCGACATCAGAGTGTCTGTGTGCATGTTTATGAATAAAGAAGAAGATGGAAAAAAAAGGGCTAAAATGATAGCAGCAGAGGGACACAAAAGAAGGAACAGAGAGGGAATAAGAGGCAGCACTCTGTTTCACCATACGTTCAGGGTGCCCCAAGCTCGTAGCAGTCTTTTACATAGCACACACAGGAGCTCAGAATCACGATCTTTGCTTTCTTCTTTTCAAATGCTTCAGACGTCGTCAAGCTGCTTTGTCTAAAAATCAATCTTTGCTCGAGCACCTCGAAGCTAAGCTATGAAACCTTTGATGAACGGTTACATGAGCTGACGTTTACATCTTGTTTATAAAAAAAAAAAAAAAAGGATCCACTGAGCTGGATGACTTTTTGCCGCTTCTGCCCAAAGAAAGCAACCGAATCTTTCTGCACATACGTGTTGCCTGATATTTCATATCGTGCCCACGACCAAATCAGTCCTCCTCCCATGATTTGACATTGTGAGGCAGCGATTTAAAAGGAACAAAGACAGAATATGAATATGATATTTTCTCTGCACCAGACATTGAATTTGTTCTTTCATGTTTGTACCTTTCTACTCTATAAATTGAAGGTGGAGGTGTTATCAGTCCTTAGCAGTATATTTTGGCCCTGCTAATGCTACCTCAATCATGTATTTAATGTTTTATTAACGACATTAAAAATTGTCTTTTAGATATTATTTGTTTGTTGTTATTGGCCATTTTGTTTTCTACATGTTGTGTGATTAATTATGGTCAATAAAAGGTTAATTACAAAAGACAATGATTGTCAATTATGCACTACGCACAACGCATGTTGACTACATTGCTCATTCACTTTACAATGTTAGCATGTTAAACACCCCCTAATAGAAAAACATGCTAGTTGGAAAGGCCTACATTTGTGGCCTCTCATTTCGGCTTTCACTATTGTATTTGGGAATTTAACACAATATACTTGTGCCCTAATGATTAGGATAAGTGCTCCTCTTGTGCCCTCATCACAATACTTATAATTAACCTAGCACATGACCCTTAGTGGTCACCACAAGCAGCAATTGCAGCTTCAACAGACCCAGGCTTCCACCATGAGAGCTCCAGGTATTGACAATGCAGACACTACAATAATGTTTTGAATTAAACACAAAAGAGAATAATATAGAGAGAGGGATAGAGAGACGAGTTTGAAGGGAGAGGTGTGTTAGGAAGAAGACGGGGAAGGCACAGCCAGGGTGAGGTGCCCTGTCCAGGGCACTCGACCTCGCCGTATCGGGCTGTACGCTCTACCTCCCCGTACTCCCTCATTTTCATGAGGGAAGAGAGGAGAGAACGGAGAGCAAGGAAGATGGGGGTTGAGGGTGAGGTAGGGGGTAACCCTAACCCGAAGCTGATACTACCTACCACATGGCTTCTAATGGCCCGCACGACTCAAACTTGTAGTTAGAGAATAATGGTGTGTGATGACCCCTCCACCTGGCCACTGGGAGTCTCTGTCTGCCGCTGTTTTGTGTTGTGCTGCAGGGGAAGTGTGTCCTGGTTGGAGGGTTCATCAGCTGCATGAGCTGCACCTGGGCCGGGTGTCTTATGAAGACCTCCCAGATCTCTCTCTCTCTCTCTGGCTCTCTGATGGAGGCGGCAAGATGACAACTGGTTTTGTCTTCTGGAGGTAAGTGTTGTGCTTTTATCGCCCTACGCGTTGTAAGCTTGTTGTTAGCTGTGTCGTAAGTTAAACTTATTGTTGTCATAGAAACAAATCCCACTCCCCAGCGCCCTACCAGTGCTTTTCTGCCAGAAAAAGGCGCCACGGGGACACGGGGCCTTACACGCATCCACACGCGCTCTACATTACTGATAACACGTTATGTTGAGTTTAAATTAAATGACTTTTCAAACCCGCTGGATCGTGTTGTCTCCTTAAATTGTCTCAGTCTCTGAGCCGGGCTGTGACAGGTGTGTTTTTTACTGATTTAACTGCAGAATAAAAAGATCTTAACCTACAGAGCCAAAAATGTTGCCTTGTTTGTAATCTCTTGCATAATCCCTGTGCGACATATTGAAGTCTCTTGTACCTCAGCCGTTGGCGCCGCTGAAATAAAACGATGGAAAACCTACATAACAGCTTAAAACTCATTGTAAAGAGATGTACATGCTACTCACTCCATCAGCCAAGAGAAGAAGCTGCACACACACCAGTTAGCGGGCAGAAAGCCACTAACTTCCTTCTTTTCCGAGCACGGCTTTATCCCACACAGACCGAACCTCTGCAGACAAAACAGCTCACATTTAAAAAGAATCAAACCGGGTAGATTGTTTTTCTATTTCAAGGTCTGTGCAGCTGGAAGAAGAAGTAACTCTGCAGCCTGGATAGCGTGCTTAGCTAAAAACCCTATTAAAACACAGATAAAAGCCCAGATTGTTGGTGCTTTTTGTGTACGCTGATGAATAGGAAACTCTGCACACCATTAATAACTGCAACTGGATGCCTGAGGTGAAGAAGCAGCCTGTTCATTCTACTATTATCACCACTACTATACTGCCATTAATTTATAGTGCAGTCCACAATGAACTGCAGAGGAAATTTACACGAAACCCCCCACTCTCCTCCATGTTTCCTCTTTGTTGTCGCCTCCTCTTCACCTTCATCCTCTCCCTCTGTCATCCCCCGGTTGTCATTCTCATGTTTTTTCCTCCATTCCTCGTCCTTCCCATCACCTTCCTCTGCACCCTCGTCTTCTTCTCCCTATCCCTTCCTCACATCCAGGTTCTTATCTGACTTTATTTCCTTCTGACAGCCGATCACCTAAGTCTTTTTCTGTCTCAGCAGCTTCTCCTTTAGAATAACAAAACGCTCTATGCAACAGGTCTCGTGTTATACCGTCTCCAAGTGCAGTTAAATCCACCCACTTATAAGGATGAACTCACTTTTGACACATTAAGAGGTGGAAGTGAAGACATCTACCTGTGTGCAGAAGTGCTGCAGTGCTTCCTCATTTCCACTGAACACAAGTTCAGCTCAGGGAAAAGGCTCGTGGGGTGCTGCACTGAGTCCTGCATGGAAGCCAATTATCTCTTATTTCAATATGTGTTGTGAGTCCAAACATTTTAGCGACAGACAGGGAAATATTATGTAAGAAAAATTCCTTAAAACACCCAAATTTCTCCAAATACATCTTCTAACATCTCCCCCACTGTACTGTAGATTTACTGTATGCCACATATTGTTTGGTGAAGGAGATGTGAGCCTCCCTGGCAGCCCTCCTCCTCCTCCTCCTCCTCCTCCTCCTCCTCCTCCTCCTCCTCCTCCTCCTCGGGGAGAGTGCTAATGAAGCAGGAGGCTGGTCAGATGGGAGAGTCTCTTACTCTCCACTTGGGTTCCAAGCAATCAATAACATACAGACGGCCACCCTCGCCTTCCTCTCCTTCTCTTTCATTTTCTTCCCCTTATCCTCTTCATCTTCATTATTTTACTCTCCATGTTGCTTTGTTTTTATTTGTTTCCCCCTCCCCTCTCTCTCTCCTCCTCTGACCCTTCTCACCTTAAACGCTCTCATTTCTGCCTTTTGCACTTTTCCCCCTCTTTTTTAAGACAGTGCGAGTGTTATACTTTAATTAGCATGGCACTTGGAGAATTTCATCTCTATTCGCAGCTCATTTACGTCTCAGTCATCACACTGTTTTGACATTGCAGAAGTTGCGCCGAGAAATTCTCAAAGAGTCTGGAAGAAAATAAACTCGCTGTCAGGAAACTCCAATCAGAACACACTGATGGAAATAAAAAAAGAAGCAATGCACTCTCATACTGCCTTAATACAAAGTTAAACGAGGTATCCTATCCATCTCTCTGATACTTCACCGCCCCTGAGGCATGCTGCCCAACCTGTGAGACAACAGTGCCCCCTGCAGGCCGCCGCGGCAAGTGCACCACAGTGAAGTTCAATCCCTCCACACTTTTTTACCAGCCTTGTTTTAGCCCACCAGCTATCTCCTCCCACAAGGGGAATTGTGTAAGTGGATTTAAATAAATTAATGCCTCTTGTGCTTGCCTGGGGAGCACACAGCAGAAAATAGTCCAAAACAAAAAAGGAATTCGACTGCTATCGCATTCACTCAGATAAAGAAAAACATATATTTTCTCTAGCTTTGCGCCTATAGGCCCGCGTTTAAGGGAGAAGCAATTTAAATATGTCATGCCTAATTCCACGTTTAGGCTGAGCCGGCGTTCTCCAGGGACTGAATACAAAGCAGCGTGCAAGAAAGACACTTGACTAGTCAGCTGGAACAACCCTATCCAAGCTCCGGGGATAATCAGTCCCACCAGTTTGAGACAAAAACTGCTTTAAAGGAATCGAACGCCTGAAGGCCGAAGCTACAATTTCCTGCAACACTCTCCGACACACAGAAGCCCTTTGTAGCATTTACAGAATATATCTCATATATTTATCAACATCTTGTGTCACTATGAATGTGTTCATAACTGACGCAGTTAAACATTGAGTCTAGATGGAAGGTTTCAATCGAAGTGACACACTTTAAAGGTTGGAAATCAGTTAATGTGAAGGAGAAATTGCCTTTTGAGTCTTTCTGCTGCAGCAGCAGAGTGATCCCTCTCCCAGTGGAGGAGAAACGAGTGAGGGAGGCTCATGAGATGTTGGCTATTAGAGTAACTACAGAGCATTAGCTAATTGGGATCCAAACAAACCCTGCTGAATGCAAATGAACGGGGAAATTGGAAACACTACAGCGGCAAAGCTGAAGTCAGAAGCATATTTGCATCGTGTGTCTGAGTCTCATTAGGACGCTGCACCACAATCCTGCATGTTATATAGCTAATATCTTTACCATCGACTGAGTATAAATAAGGCCAACTATATTGTAAACAAGCCTGGATACTGTGTATAAATGGATACAGTTCAACGCTGGTTACAATCCTGTCAAATTGTAGCTACACAGTCGGTCTCTCATGAGAACAAAGAGACCCTGGAGGTTTCAGATAACAAGCTCCCTGATCTCTGGTCTTTACACTACAGTTACTCTGCAACCAGATGTGCGTCTACCTCTGGGTCAAACAGACACCAGCGGGATTACCGGCTAATAGCAAAGAAACTGGGACAGATTGGAGCTTCTCATTTGGCGTAAACACAAAATAGTTCCCTGATTACAGCGTGTAATAAGGGTTTCTGTTTAGTTAGTGTTTAGAGAAGAAGAACAATAAATAGTGACAGTCGTGCGCACTGTGT
Organism: Semicossyphus pulcher; assembly: GCF_022749685.1. NCBI lineage: Eukaryota > Metazoa > Chordata > Actinopteri > Labriformes > Labridae > Semicossyphus > Semicossyphus pulcher. The sequence goes on along the minus strand of NW_027211737.1, from coordinate 12,418,907 downwards.
CGAGGATTGTAAGCGTGTGTTTATGTTGGTTCACACCTCAGAGTCTTCTCCCTGGAGGCCCAGTTGGAGGACGGCGCTGGGAGACTTGAGCCTGGCTTGGCTGGACTGGGCCATCTGCAGGTTTAACTGCCAGCCGACGTACTCCAGCTGAAACACACAAGCAGTCTTTCTTTGATACCAACGTGGCTGTGATGAAGCCTCACACTCCAATTTAATAAATACCCCAGACACATTTTCAAAGCCTTGACGAAAACCTCGAGGGAGGCGGTGTTCCCACTAAATAAAAGCGGAAGCAGAGTTTTTAGAAGAATTCTATATTTTTGTGTTTAATGATATTTAGCTCTTTGTAGATTCTTTGTCCTCATTATGTTCGTACGTGCCCTAGATTTTTCACTGTTCACTTTATTACTTGTTGTTTTTTATGTTTACAAAGACCTGTTTATTCATTGTTTTAGATGGGTGTAAAGTCAATCAAGGCTTTGATATCATACAGTTATTCAGAATGAGAACAGAAAACAACATAACCTACGTCCTTATAACAGCACAATAACCTAGAGTACATGGTGATGTCATCAACTGTCATTGACAGGCCAAAACCTTGAAATACTCACTCAACATAAAACCATGAAAAGGAGCAAATCATCACAATTACAAAATAAAATAAGAGCATGTGCGGCATTTTTGTGAGAAATGTCCACAACTGTCCTTTTTTTTTTAAAGAATATTTTCATGTATTTACAAATTTTCAGTTCATACTAACATCTTAAATATAAATTTAAAATCTTAAATTAAGAAATCAGAAATAAAGAAAAAGATAAGCAACAGTTAGGAAAAGAAGGGGGGGCAGAGATACAACACACAGGGTGGATAAAGTTCAAGTGTATACATTAAATTCAACACATATACTGTGGGTGTATATGTATATACACACATATCCACAGGGCTTGACATTAGCACCTGCCGTGTGCTTTCTTTAATTGTAGTCTTCTGAAAACGCATTTGAAATTATAAACTCATTGCAATGTGACACTACGGACCTACAACTCCCATGAGCACTACCTGCACACAGTATTGCCTTGCGTTTGCGCGCCAGTGACCACACAAGAAGCCCCTGTAAAGAATCAAAATGTGGCGGCACGTAACAGGTGTAACAAAGCACGGAGAGCAGGAGACAGAAAAGAAAACGCGATGAAACCAAAACAGAGACAAAGAAAAAGAAAAGACAGTTCAACAAAATTGTGGCTAGTAACTTTGGAGAACCACTAGCCACAGTGGCTGGTGAGAAAAGAAAGTTAATGTCAAGCCCATATGGACATACAGCTCCAGAAAAAGAGACCACTGCAAATGTTCCTTAAATCAGCATCTCTCTCTTCATGTCATGTCCAGCTCAATCCAGATCTGAACCCCAGTGAAAACCTGAATGTGATCAAGAGGAAGATGGATGCTCACAAGCCATCGAACAAGCCGAGCTGCCTAACATCACCAAAGAGCAATGTGACAGACGGGTGGAGAGCATGCCAGGAGGCATGCACTCTGTAATTAAATGTTATGTTTATTACTCGTCCTGAACTTGTTTTCATTGCTTTATTCCAGGTCTGAAACACACACACTGCCTTTTTCTGTTATCTTAACCAGTTGTCATTGTCTGCAAATAAAAGAATATTTTATTATAAAGTAGGGAGAAATGTTGTAAACAATAAAATAAAAGTTTAATCAAACACAAACCTTTAAACAGTAGAACCAGAGAAAAACATATTTTTCCAGTCGTCTCTTGTTTTTTCCCCGAGCTGTATGTACACATATTTACCTCTTCATACGTCTATATACATCGAGATGCAGACACACACATGTGCACATATTCAAGAACAAAAATATACGCATGTGTAACTACCTAAACATACATAAACACATAACTCTACTCTTCACACACAAACATATACATGGAGCCACTCATGTATCTGCCTTCACATTAAAGGTCACATCCACGCACATGTACGTGTACCCGAATGTACGTGTCACTACAGGTTGTCATCCTCATTCTCTCCTCCCTTTCACAACAAAAGTATCATGCAAAAGCAAAACAAAAAACATGTCAACAATTAGTCGATTATTATGAAATTTGCAGGGTTTTTTTGGCAGACTAATGGAAAGAAGATATGAAGCGTCCTCTGAGTCTTTCGACGACTCAAAGTTTTCTACACGACATGAAATTCAGCCCATTCACAGACTCATTCATCCTACACAGGAAGCAGCCTTTAGGAGCAGCTTGGGGTGCAGTATCTTGCCCAAAGACACCTCGACATGCTGACTGGAGGAGCTTGGGGATTGACCCGCCAATCATCCGATTATCGGACAACCTGCTATACATCCTGAGCCATCGAGACAACAGTGCAGCCAAATGATTCATTAAGTAATTGCTCTGATTTTCTGTAGATTTTCGTACGTATTGTCGGCTTATTTACGATTAGATTCTTATTTTCTGAAGGTAAAACTCCAGGCTAAGCTAAATAAGATCGGATTTCCTTTACAGTGCAGTGTGCATGAGTTATGAATGACTTGTTTGCTGACCATGTACAGAGCAGATGACCTACTCGTAGCTCGACATGACTTACGATTATATCCGCGATCGCAGACATGAAGATTAACTGCTGTGGAACTTTGCTTAATCTCCTAAAAGTTTAAGTTACCTTGCCTCTGAGCTGCAGGTGGCCAGACTATTACTCTCAGTCTCAGCCCGCTGTAGCAGCGTGATAGATCAGCAGCGCTGAGTCAAGGCAGGGCAGTTAAGTGTTTTATGATGCGGAGAGAGGCCATAATAATAAACCATGTGTGACTTATCGGGTCTGGATGCTTCCACAGGAGGACAGGTGTGAGGAGGGTGAGGGCTGGGCAGCATTACTCACTGCTGGAACAACATCCACATTAGCATGAACAAACATCACAACTATATGATGTGTAACTTATTTTACTGTCAGCGTAACCATTAATCCATATGAGGACATTAATCAACAAAATTAATTTAGCCCACTCATTAATGTGTTTCCTGTCCAGGCAGAACTCCTGCTCTATTACATGGTTGTGATTTTGGTTGTTGTGTTGTCTGGCACTTGCAGCATTCTCCGGAAGCCTTATGCGGACATGCATCCATCCATTTTAACGAGTAATTTCCGGTTGTTTCTCAAGAGCTCGACTTATTTATCTCGTTATAACAAAGCTTGTTTTCTCGTGATAACGGGATAATTTCCGGCCGATCTAATAAACAGAACAACAGGCTTTGATATTACAGACCAGGACATGTCGTGCTGCCATCGCCCACACTAACAAGGTCAGTTAAGCCTGTTTCTATGTATGTTTTGTGCTTTTGCAGCTCAAATGATCATCTGACATTGGTGCAGCGTTGGAATCTCGAGATAACGTGATAAATAGGTCGAGATCTTGAGAAAACGACCAGAAATTTCTTGTTATCACAGGAAAATTAAGTTAAAAAAAAATGTATGGATGCGTGTCCGCTTTGGGCTTCTGTAGCATTCAAAGCAGGAGTAAAGTCTTTTGAAACTGTCGTGTCACATTAATGTGTATCAAAGCTGGAAGTGTGACTCTTCCAACAGCACTTTAACTTTGAGGATTGGAGTCGGAGAAAGGAGGCTTAAAACTTTCAAGATAAATAAAACCAAAAAAATCCAAACATGTCAGGTGACATCTGACAATCTTTAAAGTGGTAATCTCGAAGATCTCAGTTTCGTTCTCTTTGGCGGCACCTATGGCGATAAACGGTAATTGCAGGAGCACACTTCCCAGATATCCAGACAGTGTTGCATGTGTGACGTCCACGGTTGGCTCCGGTTGTAACTCTTGATTTTCCTCGCTGACGGTCGCTTTCCTTTTTAGACTGTTTGCCTTCATCTGAGCGTCAAATTGGTTTCTTTGTCATTGGATTTTCACTTATTTTTGAAGTTGTATCTGTAGTCATCGATCTTTTCTTTGTTTGTTCAGCCATAGTAGATTACTGTTTACTCGCAACACTTGCAGAGACCGGAAAAGCAGCCGCTTAGCTCCGCCTACCCTCTCTGGCAGACCAACCACTGCTGGCTGATGGAAAACGCGTCACTAACTGGGCGGCGCTTGAGATTTTTCCTTTGAATGTCGCCACAGACACCCAGTCTGTGATACTTCACATGCAAAGTTTTTCATCAGTGGGCCATAGGCTCAATCACCATTGTGTTACCTCATCTGGCGATAGATAGTGACTCAACAGACATTTATTTAAATGAAAATCTTCGAGATTATTACTTTAAATACATGAAAATAAACAATTACATGCAGGAAGCAGCTGAAAATCATAGTTAAGTTTAGATAAATAAATTCAAACTGGAAATATATTCAGCAGAATATGGACAAGTTGGGTTGTTTTAATTAGTAAAACTTTCTTGTGTTTGTTCACATTTGTTGCCATTTGCTTGTAGATAAGAAAATAAATTTCCCGAGCACCATAAATTACCTGATCTATGATTTATTTGTGGATCATGAAACATTTATTTGTCGCCATTATTGAGGCTAATTTCTCTTCACAGTTCACCCTTGCCTGATCACCACCTGCATGCATTCAATTTATTGGGCTTCTAATGAAACAAATGATTCGAATTTTATGTCTTATCATATCTGGCTGCACGGTGGTGCAGTGGTTAGCGCTGTCGCCTCACAGCTAGAAGGTTCATGGTTTGAATCCCAGTTTGTACCTAGCGGGCCTTTCTGTATGGAATTTGCATGTTCTCCCCGGGCATGTGTAGGTTCTCTCCAGGTACTCCGGCTTCCTCCCTCCAAAGACATGCTCGTTAGGTTCATTGGTGACTCTAAAATTGCCCGTAGATGTGAGCGTGAAAGGTTGTCTGTCTCTATGTGTCAGGCCTGTGATTGACTGGCGACCAGTCCAGGGTGTACCCCGCCTCTTTCCCAATGACAGCTAGGATAGGCTCCGGCCCCCCCGTGACCCTGAACAGGATAAGCTCTATAGATAATGGATGGATAAAAGGAGTATACTTTGTAAAAGAGGCTTAAATCTCACTCCAAGTCCGAGAAATGTGGAGAGGTGGATGAGAAAACTTGTACGTGTAACTTAAATAAAGTCTCTTGTGGGACGGACTTTTGTGCAAAGTCAGAGCAGTAGCCGAGGTCGTCTGGAGGATCAGTGGCTGTCACGGCCTTCTGCTGGCAGCAGTAAATTCACGGGAGGGAGAAATATGACTCACAAGAACGAGACAGGTGAGATGTCTAAATGCATGACAGCAGCAACTACTCCAGCATAATATAACTGAAGCGTACATGCCGCCTTTTCATTCTGTGTTAGATCTTAATTCCCATGACTTTTATAGGATCGCTGTTTGAAGTGTCACTGCTTAATCAAGTTATAGCGAGGAACACGATTTCAAATTAATGTGACAGCTCGTGTGATCTGTAGAGGAACTCTTTGTTATGCACAGAGCTGGAGTTGATACATACAAAAGCAGGTCAGTCTTGATATGGATTATTGATTCTCAATTTAGCATCAAGTGATTACAATGTCTCACTAAACGTTGCTCGGGGTATTTAACAGCAGGAAAAGTAGGCTTTAATAATTCACTGCCTGTGGATTCATCTTACACTTTTTTTTTAGCTTTAACTGTTTGTGCTTAAAAAAGTCTGACGGTTACAAGCAGTAAAAACATGAGCTTGTTTATTCCTCTTACCTTCTTTGGGGCGAATATATTTTGCTTTAGTTTCTCAACCAGCTCAGGTCCAGCAGTGGCCCAGGTTTGGGAGAACATCTCAGCCTTGTCTGGGTTTAGATGCACCGCCTCCAGCTGCTGCTGCAGAGCGGCCGGCTTTACATTATGATACACAGCCTACAGAGGAGAGGAGATACAGGTAAGAGAGGAGGAGTAAATGTGTAATAAATTAGCATGTTTTTATAAGTATAACAGATCACTCAAACAGTCCAATCCTTATACATCATGAACACTCAACTCTACGCGCTACAATACAAGTATTTGTAAGACAACAGTGACCCCAGCTGGAGAAACGGGCTCACAATGTGATGCACACTAACAGGCACAAGAGTGAGGCACTTAACAGGTTTCATCATAGAGCATGTGCGATAAAACTGATAGAAATAAAAATCTATATCTTTAAATATGAACTTCTTAAATGGCAAAATTAGCATTTCAATAAGCTTAAAAAAAAAAGTATAAAGCCTCTATAATGTCAGATGTTCATCCCTCACCTGCTCAAGTATGAAGGCAGCAGTTTCCAGCACCAGATCGAGAGCCTGTTTATCCAGTGAGAGAGCAGCCTGAAGTTTCTGCTCCTCCTCTTCACTGAATGTCCGCTCTCCCTGTGAGGAAAACAGGATTTGATGTGAAAGGTTTTTTTCAAAAGATGAAAGTTTTTTTTAGAGCTCAAAGAAGTTTAAGCGGCTCCCTGTTTCAAGAATAGACAACTTTTCAAAACAGAAGCATGGAGCTTTGGAACAGATTATTTTGCTGTTGGAGGAAATCAGTTACATTTATTTTGATGTATTTATTCATGTATTTATTAGTTTATTCAACAGGGACAGTGCACATGCTGTAACTTTGCTGAGTTAGCCAAGAGGCTATTTTTCATTTGTAGTCCCTGGCCAGATGTTTTGAGTCACCCTAACAAACTTAAAAACGTCATATAAAATTTAAATTACAAAGTTATTAAAATCACAAAGGCTCACAATACAGGATATGCAACAAAACAAAAGATAGTCTGACACACTGGATAATAAAAAATCGTTTCACTGCTGATATGTTCACTGACAATTAGAATATGATACTTGTAATTTTCTGAGTAAGATTCAACTACACAGCACAGCAGGGTCATTAGTGCAGAGACTACTCAAGCAAAGTTTTGAAAGTTGGGCTGCACAGTGGTGCAGTGGTTAGCGCTGTTGCCTCACAGCTAGAAGGTTCCTGGTTCGAACCCCAGTCTGGAGGAAGAAGGCCTTGTCTGCATGTTCTCTCTGAAGTCTAAAGACATGCTCGTTAGGTTCATTGTTGACTCTAAAATTGCCCGTTTGTGTGAGTGTGAGTGTGAAAGGTGGTCTGTCTCTATGTGTCAGCCCTGTGATTAACTGGCGGTCAGTCCAGGTAGTGCCCCGCCTCTCAATGACAGCTGGGATAGGCTCCAGCCCCCAGCAACCCTGAACAGGATAAGCAGTATACATAATGGATGGATGGATTCTGAATGTTTTGTTACTTATTACATCTATAATAATTAACATTAAATTAAATAATAAAACAGTTTAAAAGTACAATAAAGCACAAGCTATTAACCGGGTGTGAATAGACATTTTTACAGCAAGCATCTTGGCAGCACAATCACAGATTTAACTAATAACATTTACAAGAGGTCCTTTGTCATCAAGTGTAACAGGAAGCCATGTCAGTGAGCAGTCATGCAAAACACCCATTACTAATTGTGTTTGTTATACCTGTGCTTTTCCTGCTGTGATGCGTCAAAATGTTTATTACATCAAATATTATTAATATTTAACAAAGATGTCTTAATTTCACGCAGCAAGTGAAGAAATAAAACTAAACAGAAGAAAATTCTTCTTGGACTTAATGATTGACACCTTTTAACAGCAGGCTAAGCTACAACCAGGATGATCATCACAGCCAGGCATGAGTGTGCATTCATTAGTGCCTGAGTCTGATTGATGCTCCAGTAGCTCATTATGCATGCACCGCTCTCTCTGGCTCTACAGCTGTGCTGCACAAGCCTTAAAAAGCCTCTTGTCTTTTGCACAGATAACACTGTAGAGTCTGTGTACCTTCAGATGGAGCTTTTGTATGATGCGGGAGATCAGTCTGGAGAACTTGTTCACATCAATGGCATTGATGAAAGTCACCGCTTCTTTTATGCTGTTGGAAACGAAGAGTTGTGAGTGTTGATGACAGTCATGTATAGCAAGTACTAAGATCTAGGTAAGATACAGAATCTCAGAATATGGCCTAACATAAAATGTATATTGCTTTGGCTGTTAGTTAAATTATAGAGGTACTATACATTGACAAAAAACACTATTTGCAGCACAACATTTAGCATCAGCAAAGAGTCTTTTATCCATTGTTTGCAAAGGTTTCATAGGATAAATAAGCAGTATAAATGTGAAGAGTGCACAGCAGCCTAAAGTAATAAAATTACTCACACCACACGCCAGCTATTTGAAAGTAAATAGGCTCTATAAACAAATATTTCAGTAGCTGTAATGCCACTTCTACCAACATCTCGTTCAAATTTGAATCAAGCCAAGAAGTATAGTCACTACCGCCATATTTCTAATATAGCTTTTTGTACACTGTATAATCCCTATATTGTATTCCTAACCTCAGTTTATAATATACTATTTCGTTAACTTGAAAATATAAATTACACAATATTTACACAATGGCACTACATATAACAAGCCAATCCTACTACTAAGGAGTAGGCCCTCAGATAAATTATGACTTTTAGACTCACTTTCTGATCCTTACAGTTTAAAGTTTACATAGTTTACATATAAAAACTGTACATCAATACATCACAATCACATGCCATATGTTTTATCATATTATAGGTTGATTGCCCTAAAATGCATCCTCATAGTAATCATAGTAAAGGAGTATGGTACACAGTCCAACAAGACGGCAATGAAACAGTGGACTTCCATAACTCAAAGTTTGACTACTAGGCAAAGCTACTCCGCTCCATAAGGTTTGCTACCACAAAACAGATTTAATCTTTCTTCTACTGGGTGTATTACATGAAATTAGGGGTATGCATAGTGTAAAATGTATTTCTCCAGAAGAACAGGAAAACCGATTAAAGGACGGTATGCTGCCAGCAGTAAAATAAGTCATCCCGGGCCAATTACTTGTTTGCTCATGCCTATTTATCCCAATATCCATCATTTCAGGATGCATTTGTAACTCAGAATTGTGCTAAAGGTAGCTTTACGTTAGCCACCGGAAGGTTTCTCCGTCTATGATTTAGAAAAAATAAACAAAAACATGCCCACCTTGGTGTTTCTTTTATAATAGAAGTCATTGTTGCCTGTTGCTTCCTTTAAATAAAAATGAAGAGTTGAAAAGTCTCAAAGCAGCAGTAGCATCCTCAGTCTGTTGTCATATCTACTTCCTGTTGTCACGAGACGAATCATGTGACAATCAAAGCTGCGCGAGAATACGCAGCTGAGTACAGAATTGAGATTAAAAAAACAATCGTTTGAATTGTTTTAAACAAAGTCTAAAAGTATGTAACTGATATATGCTAACAAAATAATGTGCACCATAATTCAACTTTACAGCAAATGTCACCAATGTTGTTTGGCGCGCACTGTGCGTTAAAGTTGCGCACCTTGAGAGTAACTACGGAATCAGCAATGGACAAACAGTGCCTGTAACAAATGCGCAAGAATTATTATTGGGTTTTTTTTTATAATCCTACCGTTAAGATTCTCTATAATAAAACTGGCTGATAAATTATAACTGATATTTATAATCCGTTATTAATGTCTTTATTTTTATTGTCTTTATTAATGTCATCAAAGAAGCCTTTCATTCTTTTATAAAACATTCTTGGTTGCCAAGTTATAACAATATCCCACTGAAAGGTCTTTATACTTTTTAAAGAAAGGGGTAGGTACCGGGGTTACTATGAAGTTATAAATGTTGGTCGTCCTATAATAATTGCTAAATGGTGGCTCATCTTCAAATAAATCATCAATAAGACAAACAGTAGTGCCAGAAGTATTCATATCATTATTTTAGTAAATATGGCAATACCATATTGTACAAATAATCCACTACTAATTAGTTCTTAACTGAAAACCTTGTTTAACTTATGCAAATACTATCAGCAGAATGCATTTTAAGTATAAAAAGTAATAGAAATCAGTAGTAAATAACAGTAAAATGTTCCCCATGTTTTCCTCACATATGTTGTTTTTGGATTTGTCAAAAAAGTCAAATCTAGAGCAATACATTGTACTCTATATCACTCTGTCTGTAGCACCTCTGTCTTGTGAAAAGCACATAGCTGAACAAAGTCCAATATGCATGAGCTTAGAAATCAGCCCTATTTTCAGTTTTGTGATGATGCAACAATGGCCTAATACTCTAACCAGACGAAGAGTTTTTACAACTCAAAATTAGGTCTAACAAATGTATTTCAATGGAAAGCATTAGTAAATCATTTAAGTTAAATATTTTAAACCCTTCATAAAGAGCCCCTTTAGAAATTATTACAACGTTACAAAGTGATGATCTGCCATCAACTGCAATTTTGTCAAATAAGAGTGAAACATCTGAGGGACAATGTACCGGCAAGCTGCACCTGAGGACATTATGTTAAATGTATAGAATCACGTACACGAAGAACACAATAGCTGTAATAATGAAATAATAAAAACACACAGGTTGAGTTTCGACAGTTTATTATGTTGAAAAATAAGAGAAAAAAAGTCATGCACAGATTAAAATTAAGAGAATTTTTTGATAAGACATGATAAATCATTTAAAAATATTTTGCATACAAACAAGAAAAAAAAAGTCATTTCAGCATATATATATATATCCATATTTCTTTCACAGAGTATATCTGCAATATAATAATATTCTTTATTGTTTGCACTGATTTTACAAACAAGCTTTAATGTGTGACTGTCAATACTGTAGCAGACCTGTTCCACCTTGGTAATCCAAATGCTTTCATGCTCTTTCCTGCACTGATTAATTTCTCTAGTCTGGAAAAACCAAACCAAAATGAATGTCCCCAAATTTCACCTCCTGCTTTTTCTCCTCCGTAAACACTTGAGTAAGTGAAAGAACTTCAGTAACAAACGGACACAGATCTGCATTGAAGCAGCTGAACGTTAAGGGCCGACCTCCAGCGAGGGAGAAGGAATGTACCACTGATAAATAAATACTTCATTTTTCCTTCCAAAAGAAAAAAACAAACAAGTAAAACATTTTTCCTTTAATAGTAAAAACAAAGAGAAAACACCAGAACAAGGAGTGTCAAATCACACGGTACCTTCAGGAGGTATAGTTTTGATAAAAGTAATTTGAGGTCTTGGTAAACAGATTGCATCACGGTAAACATTGGCTGACATCTACAGGTTCAGGATCTCTCGCTGCCACTATTTGAAGGAGGGTAAATTTGGCACTTTTATGCTGATGTCACCAATGTTGATGTTTCTGGGCATTTCCGGGAGGTTCATGTTCTTTACAGCTGATACGGCACGAGCAGGCGCTCCTGCAATACCCGCCTACACACACACACACACAAAACACACACATGGAGGGTTGATAAGATACAAATCAGTAAATCAAAACAACATGCACACATGACAACACATTAAACACTGAACACCGGACCCACACACACACACACACACACACACACACAAATTTACACACACAGTGCTAAACAGAGTACTAGACAGAAAACTGCTGACAAAATGCAAAAGCACCGACAGCTACTAGGACGGACAATATGTGCAAATGTACATTCAGATGCCTTCATAGCTTCATATGCACATGCATTATTTGGTTTCAGAATGATTTACACCACAACCAGAGCCAATTATGAATCAACTGTGTGAGGACATACTGTACTAGACCATTCGCTAATGCTGCTGTACTGAGCACTACTGGACATTCATCGAATGGACAAAAGGCAGCATTGCTTGGAAAGTGAACCCACCGGACTTTTGAGGACCGATTTGGGTCAAAATGCGAGGAGAGAATTGGATAAAGCAGAAAAATGGGTTTGGATATGAAGACGGAAATGATGTTTGGATAGATAGGCGTGTGTAGGTTGTGTGCGTCAAATTTTAAAAACATTGTTAAATAATATTAGCCGTTATAATACAGGGTTTAGTGGGTTTCTGGAGGAAACATTTTTTAGTGTTAACTACTGATGACATGAGTGGGTTGTAGGCCTAGTAGTGCTAAACTACAATGGGAGATCTACTCTCAGGGACACGGGAGGCACTTCACTCTAACACAATGAATCTCAATGTGAAAATGTGTGAGATATTCTTCAGTTGTTTAAGCATGAAGGGAGTTTAGGTATTGGGAACAATAAGACACACCTGTATAGAGGGAATGACTTGATGTGTTTTTAGTCTGAAGTGTGGGCAGACATTTGAGAATCACTGCGGTTAGAGATCCCCCCCAACTGAATCTTTAGCAGCACGACCCAAAAATGACCAGCAAGGCAGAGAAGTGTATGTTCATGTGCAGCCTTGTAAATCATTGAGATAGATGACACACACAAAGTATGTCTGGAATCCACTTCACTTATTTTCTCAAGGTTATATCAATGGAGCGTTTGTCCTCACTCTGCCCAGAATCAAGGAGACGTGTGTTGGATGGACAGATGACATTGGCGTTAACTGAGAGGAATGCTGATCCAGCACACGGGTCAGGATTCAGGAGTCAGACTAGGGATATTTTTCCCCTCACAGTGGGTCGCCTAGAGACCTACTGTGCGAGTCCTTTATGGTGGGGTTTTAAATCAAACGCTGGATGACTAATATCTTTACAGGAATAGTAACACCAGCTGCACAACACACAACAGTGGCTTGATTCTCTGGTCCATGTAAGTCAGAGCGTCTTATTAAAGGATGGAGCTATACCCCATCTTTGATTGTGAGGGATATCGGTGCAGAAGAAAAATGGGGGAAAGAAGGTTTTCATTGCTGGTTAAAGATAAGCTACATGTGGTTTAAAGGGTAAGACCTTAAAGGAACAGGTCATGATTTTGAGTAAGATGCTTTTTTGCTCCTTTTTTTGCATGTAGGCTGGGATTATTTTAATCATATACTAATCTGCATTTGAGCTATTAATCAATTAACTCTCAAATCTATAAAATAAATTGTGACCTTAAATATGTAGCTATAGCTAGCAGATGCTCATCTTATCTTAGCACAAAGACTGGGGGAAACAGCTAGCATGGTTTTTGTCTACAACAGGATAAAAATCGAGCACCTCTAAAACTGGTTATATCAAATTGTTAATCCTCAGCCAAAAGTGTAAATATAACATTTTGGCATTTTACTAGTGTTTGAGTGTGTTGCTATTAAGACAAAATATTGATATGGCAATATATCGTCATCCTGACTCAATACAATTATTGATAGGCTCAAAATATCTATATTCGAATTTACAAATATAAGGCGCTTTAAACAGATTTTCCCTGCAAATTTGACTCCGCTCGTCACTACTTCATGACTCCTCGTGGGGGTTTTTTCTTTTATTTGTTTATGTGACAGGGACAATGCACAGCTTCTTAGCTGTACCAGAGTTAGCTTTAAGCTAATTTGTATCTGTAGTCCCTGGGCTTATGACATGAATGAGGGTACCATGAACGGAAATTAATTGACCGAAGAGGTTAAACAGATATTGTGATGTATCATAATACGATCGTATTGCAATATATCTTAAGGTTACCAGGGTAACCACGTATCATGATATTATTGTTAGCGTGGGCCGCATATCGCGTATCGTACCATGAGTTACCCTATGATTCCCACCCCTTATAAAGACCTGTAACTTTCTGTCTCTATTGGTTCCTCAATAACCAAGTTGCACTCTTTACACTTTACATTTAGTGCAGACAACACATCATAAATATTCATAAGTAGAGGTGCTGGTAGACTCATTTGGACTAAGCCTGGCTAGCTTTTTCCTAACGTTTCCACTGTTTGTGCTAAGCTAAGCTAACCTGACCGACTTCTGTCTTTACAAATCTATCATAGAGAAATGTTCCTGGGGTCGTCACGTCTAACTCAGCAAAAGAGTGCACTATTCCTTTAATACACTAAAAAAAAGTTTGATAGATAAATAGATAGATAGATGCACTTTATTGATCCCCAACCGGGACATGGTGGAATTGTTTGGATAGAGTCAAAGTTACATAAAGAGCAGCAACATTACAAACGTTACAAAGATAGTATTTATTTATCGATTGTAATAGTGTGTTTAGTATTTTCAGCTGTTTCTATTATTCAGTCCATTTGTACATTTACTAAAGTGTCAAGGCATGTTTAAGAGGAATGGGATCATTTTTGGGTCTGCTGAGAAAGATTCCTACTGTATGTTAGTGACGTCAGTTTATTATTACATGGAGGGCCGTATGGAGAGACTCGCGGGGAGGTAAACTTCAGTTAAGGTTACAGTACTTGGTTGTAAATTTATCAGTACCTGTGTCTACCTGTCCTGCCTGGTAGACTGAAAGATAAACGTCTGTAAAGAGAGAGAAGAATGGAAAGAACTAGACAGAGTCAGGAAAAAGAGGAATGAGGAATGTTAAAGCAGATTAAAGTAATTACAGTTTATCTCCACAGAAAAAAGTGATAGGACCTATCATAGACCACATTTTTTATGCCTTAAATGACCTACAGCTTCTCCATCGATTAGTTTTATAGCAAAAGAGAAAGATATGAATCTATAGAGTCTGATGAAAAAGGAGTAATGCCATTAATCAACCAGATTGGAGGGAGAACAGGTCATTCCTTGTTCCCCAGAGACTGTCCTAGAAATGGACAATGTCATTGTGAATTAGCATCAGGGTGAAACACACGCACACACTGCGGTCTAGGGTAGGTCCAAGAGGGAAAGACAGAGCAGCTCTGATGATTGTAGAACAGTAAAAGACTCTGCTTACAGAACATCACTCCAAAAAGAAGATTCTGCCTGGTCAAAAGCACAAAATGCAGCTCAGATCAAAGTGTACTTTGTTAACGCTACGACTTTAAAAATGTTAGGGCACACAATTGATGTCAGCCAGTTGGAAACTGTTTCGTGAGCAACAATATAAAACAAATTTGCACAACTTTGTGACTTTCTGCCGGCTTTTCTTATTGCAAAGGGGCTCTCTAAAACATTGCCTCAGTGTTTAGACTTTACTGCAGTGCATCACACGTAAAAACCCAAAGCCGAATCGTTAGAGCAATTAGGTTTTTAGGACTATCAGAGGCGAAAAACAGGAATGATTTCATTGAATTGTCTCTGGCTGTCTGTCTGATTAAAACTCTCCAATAAGTTAATGAATGTTTATCTGCTAGCAGAAGCTGTATGGAAAGCAAAGCAATGTCCTTGAATAGAGCAGATATCTAAGCGAGGACACTGGCTCATCGATGTTAGAAAACACATTGAAAAACAATTACTCCAACATTAATACTGTATAAAATTCACATTCTCCTCTTGAATAGAAAGAATGTCAAACAACCAGCCTTTTCTTTATTTATACATGTCTAATATAAGATGGCGACTGAGCGATTCAATGGTCAGAGATGCACCTGAAAATGGCACAGTTAAGTCTCCATAATAATGACAAAGAGATGACTATGATGCTGTATTTTACACCGAGGGATACAGAAGAGGATATGTCGAGTCTTGACCTGGGTGGAGAGCAGTGCAGCAGCGGGAGGAGAGGCCGAAGAAAGAGCACAAACACTCAAGAGTAGGTAGGGAGCATCCACAAGGTCACCGGAGAGAAGCATGCAAGGTGCAGCATACACACATGCCTGCATACTGTACACAGTACCTCAGAGAGTATGGAGGTAGAGTCAAGTCATACATACAGACATGTAGTGGACGGGCCGGGTCAGGCTTACCTCAGATTTCTCCATCTTGTTCTGGGCGTCCACCTGTGTGATGATTTCGTTCATGTTGGTCTCCAGGACCATCCCGCCCATCACCATCTCTGCCAGGATGTTGTGCACCTGAGGACAATAAGACGTGAATCATGTTTTAATCATGATTTCACAACTGAATTTGCTTAAAGTCTCCATTTTTAAATGTGTATTAATTTAAAGTCCTTGTCAATAATTATGAGCGATCTTAAGGAGGCACATTTTGTATTATTACAACTAATACCAGCCTCTATTAGCCTTAGGTCCTCACAGGAGGAGTCAAAGTTATTCACAAAAACATTTTATAATCCCTTATATGTGCAAAACAACCGCACTATTGTGTGTTTTAAACTATTAATACAACAGTTAGATCCGACCAAGTATTCTGATTGGACAAGAGGCAATCCATGAGTGGTGATATAGAGCACAACATCACTGGGACTTTTCACTCTGTGTATCACTCCGCCTCAGCCAGGTGTTCTGAACACTGTTAATTAACATCACAGCAGACCGTGTACGTCTACATTAATCAAGCTGGTACCTCTGAATCACACAGCAGACTCTTATTTATAAATTAAAACAAACAGATAAAAGTATATGATTAGAAACAGCTGATCTGTGGTAACCTGTAGAAACAGAGTGCAGGAGAATGTTTGGGTTGCTTGGCAACAAAAGTCAGGTTTCAAGTTGTGGAGCTAGTTAAGTTGGCGGAGCAAAAACAATCTGTTGTTGTTGTTACTTTTTACTACCATTTGCTGCTTTTACAACTGTTGTGTAAAAGCGAAGTCGCGATGTTGTACTAAAAAATCAGCACGGCTGTGATATTCAGTACAACACTCCCTCTCATGTGATATTGCTTAATTATTTATTGTTAGTATACTGCTTACACATGCTTGATAAAAAGCTTCAGCTCTAGATGGCAGCATTTATTAAAGTTGTTTTCAGGAAGTTAGGACGCATTCTTAGAGTTACATGTAACACCAAATATGTCATTGTCATGTGACAAACTAATTCTGACTGTGCAAATTGCTCAACTACAAAATCTGTAAAGTCAAAACCATAAATGTCACAACATTTTATCTGTGGTCATCAGATAAGCATGACACTATTATACAGGATGTGGGAATAATGACACAGAATATAAGAAGTGATTTCTTAAATCATAAAAGGCTGAGGTCATTTCTAAGATAAAGCAATCGAGCAGTATTATAAATATTTAACATCACAAGAAAAAACACATGAAAAAGTATTTCCTACCTTGTCTACATGGAAAATTAAGTCAAGCTCACAGACATTCTCAAAGCATTTGTCCAATGTTTCCACAAATACCTGAAAATGGAGAGAATTTAGTGTAAAAAAGAAACAGACATGTCGTTAGATGCAACCAAAAACAAACGTTGTTATGGATACACTGTGTTTTTTCACCGTTTTTTTACCTGGATTAAGTCTAAAATTCCTAGTTCACTCTCTGAGGAGTCCACACAGAACACAAAGTAGAGTGTGGCGTAGTGTCTGTAGATCAGCTTGTAGTCTGATCCTCCAATCAACCTGAAACACAGGGGACAAGGAAACATCACACCAATGCATGTCCCGATACTTCACATGCAAATAGATAGCAATCTAGACTTCTATAGGCCTCTACCATGAATATAACCACATATAGTAAATACAGTATAAACCGGTATATGTAATGACAAGAAAAAAACATTAGCTGGACAGCTTCAGTCTTGGGTCAACATGTGTGAGTACAGGAGATACTCTAACAAGAGGAGATATGAAGCTCATTGGAGGCCTCAGTGAGCATGCTAACACACTGAAAAAGCTTAAGCCACAGGAAATGTTGTAACCCACCTAATCCTGTGTAATCACTCAGAGGAAGCTGTGAATGAATTTGTATGTGTAATAGACTTAAATATCTGGTTGATGTGCTACTACTCATTAGTGTTCCTAATGCTTAATAAACAGGGTAATACAATCTTCTGTAACCGTTCTGCTCTGGAGTTACTCAGTGTACGGTTACAAAGACTGTTGCAGGAGCAGGCGCAGGCAGTGGAGTAAAACAACACCTCAGCTTGCTCCTCATTCATGAATGATAAATGAACACTGTTACTATCGATTCTCATTCATAAAGCTTTCTAAGTTTGCCGTCATGGTGTGGAATTAATTTCTGTGATGCTCCATCAAAGTCAGCTTTCTGCTTGCGTATTTATTTCCCCTGATTCTGTAGCCAAAACACAGACACAGTTCCTTTCTGATGCACTAGCCGGCTGGTCCGGCTGAAGCACTCGAGCTTTACAACTTACATTCCACCTTCGAGGAAATTACAAACGTTCTCATCTCTTTTCGAGACCAAGTGGAAGGTTTCCCTGATGATCTGTTGCTCTGTGTCTTCACTCTGCGGGATGTAATGAGGAAACAGAGCTGGTTAAACAAAGACATGACGGTAAATAATGGGGTGTTTGTGCACTTAGTAGCTTCCAGTGAGCCATTTCATTGCTTCTAGACACACGACTCGGTTGGCAGGTAAATTAAGGGGTTCTCCTCCCTTACCCTTTTGGTTCTGCATGAAAACACACCGTTTATGCTGTTACCATTCACTTTGTCATGTTTAAACATACACTAGAGCCCTCAGGCTACAGAGGCCATGATTTCATTGTGCAAGCTGAACCGAGGCAGGCTTATCTTATTGTTTGCTAATGGATGAGATTCTGTTTAAATCCTCAAATATCCTGAGGCGTGCTTGGTAGTGTGTGTGTCCTAAAAGGCTTAAAAAGGGAAAGATTTGCTGAACTAACAGAAGGCCAAAGTGTCATCCATTATATTATGTTTTAGGCTTTAACCGGCAAACATATTTTAGTTGATAAAAATGCAAATGAAAAATGCAAGATCCAAGAGAAAGAATTTAAAAGCTATCTGAGGTTTTTAATCGAAGCTCAGAATCCTCAATATCTTGTGTTGTGTGCAGCTGTGACACTGCTGCCTCACCAAGGGGTGTGAATGTCCTCTCAGGGTGATAACAGGTCAGCGAGCAGGAGAGAGGAGGCTGTCTAGTATGCAGCTGGCTGCAAGGTTAACTCGGTCATGTGATTTGTAGCATGGGACTAGCAGGGTTACTCACAGTTTAATGACACGCATAATGACGCTATATAAACAAAGCCAAGTTTCTCACTAAGAGCAGCATCTTTTAAACTTTAGGTTAAGATGTTTCTGGTGGTGAGGGTTTCAATAGACTCCTGTAGCTTCTGCACCAAATCTAAATGTGCAACTTTCCTTTAAATTATGTCAAGTGTGACTAGCATTGAGACATTTCTGCCCTGATTTCATTGTAGGAGACATGATATGTAAATGCAAGGGAGTACAGGTGCCCTTATGGGTAAGATACATACTATGACTGCAACACACCCACTTTGTTACATGTCATACCCCTTTCTCTCCCATATGTTTGGTATCAGTCTTTGCTGTCTGTTCCACGAACAGGCCTTAAGACTTATGATCATGCTTTTGAGGCCATAGCACCAAGCCTCTGGAATGCCCTGCCTATAGCTGTACGCTCTACTGACTGTGTTGAGTCTTTCAAAAACCTGTTAAAAACATAATATCTGTTTGTACAGGCATTCGGGAAACTTTGATTTTCACCCAGTCTACTGACGGTGAAGGTTCTGTGTTTATTTTTGTTACTTTTATTATTTATATTGTCATATTTCTTCTATCCTATGCCACCTGTACTTTTTGTCTAATGTTATTGCTTGAGTACTTTATTTAATTTGCTTGTTTTGTGAGCTGCTGTAACGAGTTAATTTCCCCTTTGGGGGATCAATAAAGCTTATCTTATCTTATCTATTATACCTTGTTATTGCAGTGTCTGTCTGGCATGGTCTTTATTATCTGGCTCAGTGAGCAACCTTACTGTTTATGCTTTTATTTATGTATGTATTGTATTTATTTATTTGTAACTATATACAATAATGTACAATATTTGTCAGCAGTTAGAACTTGCACCTAAAGATATTCAGTTTAACATGATATAAACAGAAAAGCAAGAGAAAAAAAAAGTACTTTAACCTTGATTATTAATAGCTTAGCTGGTGAATAATTTTAAGCCAACTGACTTATGATTTAGTCGACTTAGTGTTGCAGCTGTATTAGTAAACCTTCATATATCAATTTGTGTGCGTGAAAGTGACGTTTGGCAAAGCTGTAAAACCAAAATCTTCAGTGTGCTTGTTGCGTGAACACCCAGCTGTTCCTCTCTTAAAACTTCTCACTGATGTTGGGAGAGGGATGATTGATAATAGCTGAATTTTCATGGAGCTAATTTGTGGTTGCCCATATTTCACTCAGCTCTCCTCTACATGCTTGATAAAACAGCTGCTTTGACTTTATGTCTGAGCCAGCAGACCGGCTGTAAGTAATACCCCAATGCCTCTTCAGCTCTGCCCTCTTATTTAAAACAACACTCACAGACACATATTTCACATCATGTACTGTCTGCGCTGCCTCTAACACAAGCTTCTGCCGTAAACACCAACAACAATAAGCAAACTTGAATAACCTGAATGTTAAAGAAAGCTTCACAGCTCACAGTATGCGTGAAATATATCCAGCCGGTCAGTAAGACGACACCTCAGCTTTTAATACAACAGATGGTGTGTCCACAGTCCACATAGCCTTCTGATAATCCAATCAATTTCAGTTTATCCTCCTGGAATACAAATGCATCCATGTCCATCTTAATACACAGATGCTGGACAAGCTGAGGACAGAGAGCAACCATTACTTTTATTACTGATTAATTTCAAAAATATCCACCACTGTGACGTCTTCAAATGTCTTGTTTTACCTGACCTGTTTTCCAAATTGAATAACCAAAACAAGCGTTTAACAATCAATAAACAGTTTGAGTGAATTACAAAGCAGACTGCCTCACTTAACCTGCCTCCAGCCTCTTGTATGTTTTCATTTATATACATGTCTTTTAATAATATAATTTTTGTTTGTGTGTTTTGTACTAGGGATGCACCGATTGAGAAAATCAGGGCCGATACCGATGCCAAAATTAACTTTAATTATAAAAAAATAATTAATCATACTCTTTGAGAAAGCATTAATTCATCTTTTTATTTAAACTACTTTCACATAAAAATATTTTTTCATAAAATAACTGCCTGAAAAGCCTCTTTAGCCTGTTTAACAATCACCTGGTCACAGTGCAAACATTTTTCAGTGCTTATATAGCCTAACAAAAATCTTTCTGAAAACATAAATACTTCTATGTTACAATTAAATTTACTGCACAATTAAAGCAGTTAAATAATAAAAACATCGGCTACTGCCATCGGCGCATGCCACCTTATTTGCCGAGGGGCTGATGTCTGTCAACACGCCTGATATCGGCCCATTCCGATGTTCGGCCGATTCCAATGTTCGGTGCATCCCTATTTTGTACTGATGGTCAATCTACACCAGCACCTTTAAGATGTCACTTTGGGCTCCACCAACCCATGAATCCACTTATTAAGAGAATAGAAAAGGTAATTGTTTGTCACAGCACAACCAAAATACAAAGATATTACGTTGACTAACTTAAACTAAAAATAAAATCAGTATCCTCACCAAAAAAACCTGGTGGTTAAAATGTGATGTCATTTTACTGTACAGATCAGTGTAACATGTTCAAACACATTAGCAATTTCCCTGCATTGAACTCTAATACACTTTTTTAGGGATGCACTAATTTGTCTTTTTTTGTCCTAATACAGAAACCTGGGTTATTTCGTATCTGCTGACACTGTACCAATGATATACCAGTAAACACTTTACATCATCCATTGGTACTTTAAAGCTGTATGCCTCACTGTGTGGTAGAGACAGGGATCATTGTTTTACATGTAAAGAAACATCAATCTAAAACAAGCTTACAGATATTGCAAGCCAAGCTAAAAATTCCTCCAATCCGCTAACGCTTTAGCTCCCTTGATGCAGCCCATGGGGGCTCTCCTCTTACAAAAGGGCCAACAGTTCATAACCCAGCATCAGGTACATTGTCACCAATAACTTATCCATCTATTTGATTCAGTATCACATTTGTGCATGTCTACAATATTTGATCAGAGAGGTTTTTCTGATAGATTTGACTATAAATACGTACAGCCTGATGATATTTTTCGGCACACTCTTTGAGAAGTTCGAGCCAGAAAATTACTGCAGAAAAAATAATTCAAACAATTAACTGATTATGAAAATAATCAATGCCCATTCATTCTTTATGAATCAACTATTCACTTAATGAACTAGTTTCAACCCCTCCAGATAATTAATTTGGTTGCTTCCTGGTTAGGGCACCTTGCTATTGTATTATTAAAGAAGAGGGAAGGCAGCCAACCTTGAGATATAAATCCAATTATGAGAACAAGCGAACACAGCTTGCCCAGCTGAGGATATTACATAAGCTTTCTACTTGCATGGAGCTTATGTTCTGGTAGTTTTCTGACACAGAAGGTAGGTAAACCACACTCTAAGTTAGAGACAATAAAGCTAATTGAACCAGTGCTCGTGAAGGGTTGCAGTGAGCACGAGTCTCTCACAAGGGCGTCATTAAAGTCATGTGACACAAACAGACAGCGTGAACTCACTTATAGTGTTGGGAATTACGGCTCTTTAAAGGAGCCGGATCTTATGGCTCTGTTCCTTTCCGAGAGCAAAACAGAACCATAAGATCCGAGGTAAGAGTGGTCGGACTCGCAAACGTGCCTGCACTACATTCTCCAGTGTCAACACACGCATATTGCCAATAATTTATGATACAACTCTGTATGACAACAGAGATGGCAACAAACAAAAAAACAACAAACTTGGCGAGGGTTATAATGTTGCCCGCTGTCGGCACTATGTTGTGGCCACATGATTCCGCTGCACATGACATAGCATAGCGGAGTTGCAGCTAAAAAAAAAAAGCTGCCTGTGACAATTACGCCTAAAGGGGAGTGGATCAGTGAAACTTGGACACAACTATAAAAAGAACGGTTCTCACGCTAACCTACGACTCGGTTCCCGTCGTTCGCACCACAGAGCCGTTCAAAAGAATCGGGTCGTTCGCGAACGTCACAACACTACTCACTTACACTGAATTCATCAGCACAGCTGGATTTAACGTGACAGCGGAAGAAAACCGAGTACAATCCTGTTCATACAGCCTCGGCTGTAAATGCGATAGCCTGGCTTCGGCTTGCACACGTTTAATTATTCATAATTTGAAAAAGGACAGCAGGCTGACATCTTATACACCAGGAACAGTTTGTAACAACAGCACGGCATTAAAGTACACACACGCCCTTCTGTTCAAACAGTTGCAACAACACTACATTAATGCATCTAAAGATGCAGCTACATCACATTAACTGCAGGAGAAAACATTAAAGAAAGTGTCTTAGCAGGCTAGCTTGAGATTTTTTTAATGTACTTTTTTCCCTGGCCTATCAATCCCACAAACAAACCCCTTTATAATCACTAAAATATGTAAATACTAAAAACAAAATGTCATGATACTCACATAATGCTCGTAGAATTTGGACAACCTCGGTTTCCCATGGTTGTTGAATATTAAAATGGCTTTAATCATGATTGTAGCGGACTGGAGGGAGGCGGGGGGGACACAAAGGGCTCAGCCTGTCACAGACTGTGGTCTGGTAACTCCCGTGAACCCAGACAGACCTGACCGGGATCCGGGCTAAATCCCGCGTCTCGATGTAAGGTTAATACGGGATAGCTTCGAGCTACACGCTGCTGCTACTCCTCCATCGTCTCGTTACGGAAATGTTTCCACGTCAAAGGGACCAGTCATGCTCTCCTCCTCCTCCTCTTGCTCCTCCTGCCGATACAGCAGCCGAGATGGCTCAAACCTCTGCCGTCCACCTCCGCAAAACACAGCGAGAGAAAAAAAGAGATTTTTATTTTTGTTCGGTAATACTCGGATCATCCATGCAGTGGCGTTAGATCCACATATATTTAATCTAATAACGACTTCTTAGCAAGCTAAAGCTCTATTGTCTGTGGTAATTAGGCATATACAGTATGTAAATGTTTATATTAATGGTTTTTTTTGTCTCATTTTTGCTTTTTTCTAACACATTACACACATTTATTTCTGTTATTATTCTAAGCTAAAATTTTACCATCTTATCAATATTTTATATATTTGTTTATAGCCTATGTCATGTTTTCATTCCTTCCTTTTTACTGTTACTGTTGCACAAGTTCCCTCTGGTCATATTTTATTGGGCCCTTAAATTTTGTTTTTTTTCACAGGTTTTTAATTCTCGATATATATTCGTATGTACTTCTTTATTTGTGTATTATTTATGCTTATTGTAGCCTGACTGTTGTTGGATTTTGTCCTGTCATGACAACAACAACAAAATCCTTTAAGAAACATCTTTTTAAAAATGCATTCTTATTTTATTGTTGGTTGATAGAGGTAAGTAAACGAACTAAGCTAAAATAAATGTGCTATATAATATAGCACCTATAGCTACCCGTATATTAACGAAAATCAAACTTTGCAGAGTAGTGGGAAGAGTATAAAAATGTGCACTCATAGTAAACACACGTTGCTCTAAAATTGTTGAAAATAACACATTCAAAAGAATTATAATTACTATTACAAATTACAATTATTAAAACGTAGATTAGATTCTTTACTGTCCTTTCCAGGAAATTTGTTGCCACCATCTGTAATCAAATGTTCTTTACAGTGTCTTCCATAGGGCAGGCAGTTTTTTATGCTTTTTAGTTTAAAGATGCATACAAATGTGTGTTTTAATTGTGCATTTTTCGATTTGTGGTTATGATGTTTCCCAGTAAGACTAATAGGTTAAGCTTCAGCCACAAGGTGGAGCAACAGATCATCTGGCATTGATGATGTGGCAGCTCAGAGGAAAAACTTGCCACGACCTCTGATGTAAGGAACATTCTCCACTTTTTATGCTCACAGCACATATGAATATCTTCCTCAGCCAGAGAGGGTTTTACTGCGACATACTGACAGGCCTGCAGACAGATGCAAAGTATTCCTGCTGGTTTAGCTGCTGTTTGGATCCTAACCTGTGATTTGTAATGATATTCAGACAGTTTAACCTTATCCGTTAAAATGGGAAATGTGTTGTTGTCACTTTGGTATGTGCAGCGTTATTAGAAATGTAGAATATCTGATCTCGACTGCATGCAGAATGACCACCAGATTGTGGAGCACACAATATGTAACCAGTAATAATCTGAACTATACTGTGCAGGTTTCAAAAACATGTTGTTTTTCACCACTGTGGATCATCTTGTTTTTCTTAAGAAAAATAGGTGGAGCACATTGAGTGAACGCCTTGTAAAATACTTTGAACCAATCTCACATTCATAAGAATGATTTATGCTGCATCCTGAGAGAGTTTCACTGGCTGGAACATGATTCCAAGAGCTTCCTGTGAGGAGGATCTTGAATATGACATCACAAACATCAGCCTCTCTCCTTGTGTCTGCCTGATTTAGATTTCTTTTTTACATAAGTCCGTCACACAGTTATTATCAGCTTCACACATGTTGCACACACATGCACAAACAGGTGCCAAGTCAAAACATGTACTCAATTTGCCTCTTGCTGTTTACTGATGTGAGCTATAATTGAGGCAGATGTCCAAGACTATAATTACTGGAGGATTTGGATTTTGTAGAACTCCTAATTTCAGAAACTGTGCATCATAAGCAAAGATGTTTCTTTTACTTTTAAAATGACTTAAAAGTTAAAGAATCACAATTTTACTAAGAGTGAAAGCTATTCCTTCTTTGTTTGAATTCAAATAAACAACTTTTTCATTCAGTACTTCCAATGAAAACAAACTAATCACTCGCAAGTTTTCAACCAATGCTTCACACACACACACACACACACCGGGCCTGTGTTTATGGAATGATCCATCATCGGGTTATGTTGTTTAGTTTGACGGAGACACAAGTTACTGCCTTGTTCAGTTTAGATAGCCATCATTTGTCTGCAGTATAAATGAAGCATTTTTCCTTTCTACCATTCCTTCCCTTTATCCCATTAAATATTTTCATGATATAAAAGTATGATTGACTACTTATATATCTATTTTTTATGCATTACATATAGTCATTATCTGTAAAATTAATGCAAACAAAACAAAGGTAACAAAGCCCTAAAAATAAGTCAGTCTGCATGCCACCAAACAAGATCCAGCCTTTATTTTCCCATGTTTTCCTCTTCCATCCCAACTTCACACCTTACACAGAGTGTGTCGACGGCTGAGTTTCTGAGGAGAGGGCCCACAGAAAGAGGCTGCACAGCTATTGTTGGAGAAAATGCCTCAGTGAGAAAGAGAGAGGAAAAGGGGGAGGATGTGTTTGTGACAACGTGGTGGAATTGGACTCAAAGAGGATTAGTCCAAGTTCTTAATGTGTGACATGAATGCATAATTTAAATTAAAACGTGCATAAGAAAAATAAAGCTTTCAAATCTTTGTGGAGTAAGTGTATTGAAGGTAACACATGTTTTTTGCATCACTTTATCATGCACTCGTGAGAAAATTAATTTAAATGAGGCTTTGCGCTGTGGGCGTTCACCTATCTACGTAATGGTACAGTCCGGCACCAGCTCGCCCCCAAATTGCAGCGCTAGCCTATAAAAAAGTAGCCGACTGCACAAAGTTGCACAGAGAAACCTGTTGTTTCAAGTTGAAGAGAGAAATATCAAAAAAAGAAAGCCAGAGAGATGGAGCAAACCGAGGTAGTGAAGCCAGAAACTCTGGACGACCTGATTAAGGTCCTGCACAACATCTTCGAGAGTGACTGCATCAATGTAGAGGAGGTGCAGGATATAATGGAAGCGTATGAGAGCAATCCTCAGGAATGGATGAAATATGCAAAGTTTGACCAGTACAGGTAAAGAAAAAGTTTGTTTCATAATCTTGCTGTAACTCATGAGATATTACTATTTTATTATGCTAATGCACCTTTACTCTTTAGCCTTGTTAACTTGCCATAGTCCATTTTTATTTGTACAGCTCTTTTTTTTATTGTGTCCGTATTTTATGTCTGTTGCTCTTCCTTTTTATTGCAATAAGTGTTTGATGCCTGACATAGAAAGCTACTATATGTCCTAAAAAAGTGAATGAATGTAGGATAGGTTAGTTTTACAGTTTGCAAAGTCATTTATAGTAGTCAAGATTTAAAAATGTCGACCGTTTAAAAAGCCTCGTACCTAAATTTGAATGAAAACCAGCTGTTGTTGTCCATACAGAATAGCAGCTGTCGTCACATATCATTTGAATGAAAGAAGGGAAAAAAAACATTTACTTGCATAATTGATATCAGTTAAGTTTATTTAAAAACGACACTTTTACCTCTGATATCAAACAGATACTTCACTGTGTTTATCTCGCTTCAAAATATGGCCCCTCTGTTCAAAAACTGTTCAATGGCTCCCGTGTGTTTTGATTAGTCAGGGGTCAACAGAGGGAGGGTGAGAGCTCCGTCCAATCAACACAGAGCTCGAGCACACACCCGCTCATTCTTACAGGGATGTGTGCTCGTGGGGAGATGCAGCTGCCTCAAAAACATGCAAAGAATGATGGGAAAAACATGTGTGGGGAAAAAAATATTATTTGCAGGCCTTTGACGTGAAAATATAAGGAATAGCCCTTTAAAAATAACAATGACCCCTTTGTTTTTAGTGCGCCTGACAGATTATGTTGTCTTTAGCATCTGCTTATTAATACTGTAGCATCGTCAGCCCCTTCCACACACGTTAATTACAAGAAGTGGCCCATTAAAAGTATACTACACAAAAAAGTAAGGGAGCACATCAATTCGATAATTTTTATTACCAAAATGATATGGCCAAAATAACAGGGCTTGTTTTTATTTGTGCAACGTATGACATTAGTGACTGAGCAAACAAAATCTAAACAGAAAACATCATCAAACTTAACAATATCTTATTTTTAATGCTAGATCAGAAGTGCTTCTGTAAATAATGTGTTCCTTTAGGATTTTTAGTTGTATAGTTTTGCAATAGGTTTACAGAGTGGAAAATGAACTATAAATGAGGTATATACCAAGAAAATCAGGGTGTGATATTTGGGCGATACATAAAAATAAAGTAAAATTTAAAACATGAGAATACCTTTGCTGTCCTGTTTCATAGGTTTGTCCTAACATGATTCTACGTCAGGTTAAAGCAGTTGCTGTAGGGCTGTTTTGAAAGCTTCATTGGAACAGAGGCAAGGACACATGATGTACTATGTCACCCTGTTTGTTCAACAAATTGTCCTCATGTGCAGGTACACAAGGAACTTGGTTGACGGGGGAAATGGGAAGTTCAATCTCATGATCCTGTGCTGGGGAGAAGGACACGGCAGGTGAGACCCTGAAAGACTTCTTCATATGAACTATAATTGTTGCTTTTTTTAAGTTACAAAACACAGTATTATCAAATAGTGTTTGGCTAATTTTCAGTTAGCCTCAACAAGGTCTCAGATGAAAATAACTACTGATGTAAATCTACAAATGTTGCATTTATGGGAACAATATTATTGTGTTTCAGTGGTTATGAGTTTATCAGTCTTGTTACCAGCTTCAGATTCTGTTTGCCAACTACTGAAGCAATCTCTGGTTCTCTGGTAATTATTGTAACAGGTTATTGGAGATAAGAGAGTTCAATGTTCCACAGACAGACAGGACGGTTACGTAAAAACACATTATTGCTTAAACACCTGACCACATTTATTAAAGCTTGTAATACTTTTATAATATTAAGATGTGCCAATAAAATTGCAGTAGTGACATATGCATTCCTGCTCTTGTTCCAGCCACTTCTGGGCATTACATTATAATATGCATGAATCTAGTATCTAGAACACAACAAGAAGAGCTCCAGAGTTTTCCAGAGAAATGTGTTACTTTTGACTGAATCCCAGAAATGTTATTTTTGTGTGTTTTGGGTTATAAAGAAGACATGTTCTGACACTTGTGTGTTTCTTACAATTTGCAGTAGCATCCACGACCACACGGACTCGCACTGCTTCATGAAGATGCTGCAGGGTCATCTGAAGGAGACGCTGTTCGACTGGCCCGACAGTAAATCACAAGGAGACATGGTGCAGAAGTCGCAGAGAATTCTCCAGGAAAACAAGGTCGCTTACATAAATGGTGAGAAACCGGACTGCATGCTGATTCTTTCTCATTTTTTAACCACAGTTGGCCATTTACCTTTCTTCAGTATTGATATCACTTAGTTCTATTAACACTCTTTTGTTTCATATGTTCAAAACATGTTATTATATTTACACAATTAAAACAGTCATGATGCTTCACATGTTTGGTGGTTGACGTGACTGTGGTTGAACGTCTGCGCCGCCGCGTCATTTTTTTACAGTGCAGTTTCCAACCTCTGCAGTTATGTAATGTCAGACCGGTACAACAGGAGTTAACAGCCAGTTGCAACTTTCCAATGAATAGTATGCAGGTCTCTTCCAAAATCTCTGCTGACTTAGTTTTCCACCAAAGCCAACAGAGCCCTGGTGTGATGTTTGGTCTCAGTTGGTGGTTACAGAACTGCCAGTAACTGCAGCTGAGCTTCCTTTCACAGCATTCCAGCGGTGTTCACTGTCTAAATCTATGTGTTTTTGTCGCACATTTTAGACACCATTGGCCTGCATCGTGTGGAAAATGTCAGCCACACAGAGGTCGCAGTCAGTTTGCACCTGTACAGCCCCCCTTTCCAAAGCTGCCAGACCTTTGACCAGCGGACGGGGCACAGGAACACCGTCAAGATGACCTTCTGGAGCAAATACGGAGAGAGGACTCCATTTGTAAGAGACTTTTTTATGGCTTTAACACACACTGAGAGTAACCAGGGAAAGATATCTCTTCTTCTGAGTTGTGCTTTAAAAAAACCTAACCCTGAGACCTTGATCTATGGACACTCAAACATTGCAAAGTTACATTTTGTAGGAGGAGACTGTAAAGGCGGGAAACTTATCTCAGACATATATATAATAAACTTAATTTTTGTATAGCACCTTTTAAAACACAAAGTGCTTTACATATGACAGAGAGTGCACAAGTAAAACCTGAACAGACAGACACGCAAAACATACGACATACAAATATATGATACGACAATATGCACAGTACAAGAATGCATGCAAATGCACTTAAGCCTAAACTAATGCAACTAGAGGTAAGCAATAATTCAACAAAGAGACATTTTGATTCAAGAGAATTTAATCAAATTATAAATGCACTTTAAAACCATAGATATCTGTTGTAATAAATGCATGCATACATATGCATAATAATGCATATTTCAGAGTTAAAATGTTAGCACAGAAAGCAAAAGTGCATTGTCTTTTATAATATATTTCTGCATACAGAACCAGCAGTAAACTAAGAGTTAATTGAATATGCAGACTTCCTCGCCCGCTGCTCTTAGGAGCAGGAAGTGGCAAGTTTTTATAGTGTCTTGGTTTCCTCATTAAACTGAGCCTACAAGGAATTAAAGCAGCACCCCATGGAGATGAAGGAATTTAATAGAAAGTTTCCATTTGATATCAATTAAGTGTGTTTCTGTTGGTTAAACAAAAATGTTGCGTTAGCGAGCAAGACATGTTATTTATTGAACATGTTAGGGCAGTTTATTTCAGTCTAATTAACCCTTTAGATATGAATGTAAATTGTAAAATTAATGGATGTAAAACAAGAGCACCTACAGAATAAGAGCTCCACCTGCGTCTCCTGTCAACAACAGCGGCCTTATCTGAAAGTTATGAGTTGTATAAGCATACCTTGACCACAACACTGTTTGGATTGCAACACCAAACAGAGATAAGATAGTAGAAGAACATTAGCGAGAGTACATAATTAACTTCAACTCTCAATAACTGTTGTTTGAAGTTGTTGCATTTTGGTGAATGACCAACTAGGGGCCATATAACGTTAAGCCGACTTCATTCACGAATAAATCAGAAACCTCAGCTTGAATAATCTCGGTTTAACTCAATGCCAGATTACTTAAAGGGGATTGTGTAACTCAGAGATTAACACCTGAATCCAACGTCTAACCTGTTCTGTTTTTTCATTCTTTTTAAAGGAAACTACAATTTCACAAGAGAACAACTAATGGTCACCAAAGGAGGCTCCGGATGATGAAGACAGTTGCATTTAAAATGACAATGTTGTGAAATGATTCAAGGGAAAGTGCTGGGGGAAGCGAAATGTGGACCTACTATGACTAAGCACCCATTTAAAAAATCAGGAACGGGCCGGTTCAAAAGGACAACCCAGTAATTAGAATGGCTTTATCGCTGCCCAGTGTGAGCTTGGCAAATACTGATGAGCACAGGACGAATGCATGAATAGGCTTGGACATGGATTGAATCTGCCTTTTGTTTGCTGGGCCTGAGGAGACCCTTTTCCAATAACAACATTCCTGTCTCTCCACGACCTGTGTAACCACACTTTTGTAAAGTTATGGCCCATAGTCAAAGAGTAGAGCTTCAGCATTTAAAAAAAGGGGAAAATATTGCTGTTATAGTGTTTCTCTTCAATTTTTGTATCTAAAGAAAAGACAAACGGTTCTGCGATCAATGGAGCACTTTTATAGTTGTATTTACTGTCGATTTATACCACTCAAAATTGTCTTAACACCTGTTGGAAATTGTGAAGGAATGTAACAATGTTTGTATAATCTGATTAAAAAGACGTTTGTTCCATTTGCGTTTTGGAAAAAAAGAAATGTAAAGCTTTAGAGTTGTGTTGTTTTTAAAAGTGCGATGGTTGTAATTTATTTGCAGTTTTTTTTCTGTTCACGGTGGACGTGTTTAAATCAGCGAGTTACTCCTAAATGTGTTCTTACTCCCGTTTCTGACCAAGAGATTCTTGTGGAGGGACTATTTTTTATTACATGCAGACGATACATTTAGTTCAAACTTATACTCTTTCTCAGGATTTTGGCATATTTTAATTGTAGCTGTATTTATATAGTGTGTAGTTTTTATAGCAGAGCACATCTCATAGCACTGTCAAAAGCACGCATGCTTTCTGTAATGCAGTAAATGATCAATCTGGCCATAACTGTAGACCATTAAACACCATTACCCTTTCACAGAACAGCTTGTTGTCATGTCTTCATTTTACGTGCTGTATTTTTGTAACCAGTGTTGGTGCTGGGCGGTAACACTTAAACGTATTAGCTTTAGCCCTGTTTATTAATATTTAACCAATGCTAGCAAATAGCCCACAGTGGTTCACTGATAATCACTTAGGTTGTAATTACAGAAATATAGTCATTTATTAACAGATAAATCTGGTATCAGCCCACAGCAAGCAATTTTTCCATCTGTACTTTGGTACGAGGGGAACATAGAAAATAGATAATGTTAATAGTGCACTGATAATAGAATTAAAGTACCTGCTATCTGTCTAGCGTCTGTGCTGAGTTAGTAACTTGTTGGTATGCAAACAAGTTTGTTAACTGTGTCATAGTTTTTACGTAATACTGAAACAAAATGAAAGATGAGGTGTCATTAAAGAAGGACAAACAAGAGTGTATGAGCTATCTATGACTATAAAAATTCCTACTTTACTTTTTCTCTGTTAGTTGCACAAATCCAGCCAGAGACTTATTATATGACCAGATAAGACAGTAGATGGATTTAAAGGAAGAACTCAGCAAGCATTTTTTCAGACTCTAACAGTTGAGAAATTACACTGAGTCTTTATTTCAGCGTATAGGTCTGAATCAGGCCTCAAAACTCTGCAAAGGCCTTCAAGAACTATGCAGGGTGAACATGTCCTACATGAAAGAAAAGTGGGAAAGCAAGGGTAACTTTGTAATGTCAGTAGAGGAGTGGGAGAACTTAAACGATAAGTTTTGGAAATCAACTAACTGAATGTCCTGGAGAGAGTTTAATTTGACAAACAGGGTCAGATACTTTATAACACCAGCACTCAAGCACTCCAGGGAGAGACAGGCAGACAGCTGGAGAACATGTGGGACTGTGAGAGCTACTCACTACCATATATTCTGGGATTGTTCTGAGATCCAAAACTTCTGGGAGACAATGCATGTTTAAAGTAATCATCTTGAAGATTTTCATGAATGAGGTAACACAATGGTGATGAAAGCCTTTGCATTTGCAGTATTACAGACTGGGTGTCTGGTGCGACTTTCACAGAAGTCACTAAAGTTCCAGTTAGTGACATGTTTTCCATCAGCCAGCAGTGGTTGATCTGCCAGAGAGGGTAGGCGGAGCTAAGCGGCTGCTTTTCTGGTCTCTGCAAGTGTTGCGAGTAAACAGTTATCTACGATGGCTGAACAAAAAAAAGAAAAGATCGATGACTACAGATACAACTTCAAAAATAAGTGAATATCCAAAGAAGAAGAAACAAATTTGAAGCTCAGATGAAGGCAAGGATAATCAAGAGTTACAACATGAGCCAACCGTGGACTTCACACAAGCAACACTATCTGGATAGCTTGGAAGCATGCTCCCACAATTACTGTTTGTTGCCATAGGTGTCGCCAAAGAGAACGAAACTGAGATCTTCGAGATTATCACTTTAAAATAATGCTGGTAAAAAGCTATTACGAAAAAGTGGTTACGTCAAAAGCCGGCACTAGCAGATTGTTTTAATGTGATGCATGAAATCTTTGCAATGGAAAAATTGACGTTCACTTTGAGACTCAAGAGTGACATTATTGATAGCTGTTAGAAAGGATGGATTGAGTTTATCAACCCATATAGAACAGATTGCAGGTAAAGAGATTCAGTTTTTATTGTTACTCCCCTGGTTCTCTGCTACACATGGACCGTTCTTTGGCTTTTACCTTCTTTGTGGTTTAACGTAAAAAGCTGTACACTGTTAAATACTTTGTACAAGTTGATTTTCAATTACAAAAAACAGTAGGTAAGAGTGTATATAGTAAAATGCTCATTAATCCGATAGTTTCTATAGTCTTTTAGGGTGTCTACTGTGTACATCTATGGCCTCTTGCCCATTCTCATAACTATTTTTCCCTTTTTATGTTATTTTTTCTTCTGTTACGTAAAAAAAAATGTCAATACAGTCTGTGATTTTTACATGAGATTGGCTTTGTAAGAGCAGCTGTATGTGGACAGGAAAGTCAGTAAGCATGGTCGCTCATCAGATCTCTGTGACAATTGTTCATCAATTGTGTGACATTTAAACAATATACCCTGTGCTACTCTGCATTTTCCCACCTTTCCTCATCACCCTGCGAAGGAGTTGCAGACAACAGCTGACATATTTGTCAACGACAAACACACGTCATTAGTCTGGTTTCATCATTATTTACCGTTGCTGAAAGCAGAGGCGAGTTTGCTCTCCTGACGTTGTCTCTGCAGCAGGTCAACAACAGGATGGCCTTCAGCCAGTGTTAAGTAATAATGAAAGCACAGCTTTGATTGACCCTGAAAGGCACCTGTTTTATGAGCGGACATGGAGGCTCAACCAGCATTCCTTTATCTTCTAAACTTTGATATTAGGCTAGTAAAT
Organism: Semicossyphus pulcher; assembly: GCF_022749685.1. Lineage (NCBI taxonomy): Eukaryota > Metazoa > Chordata > Actinopteri > Labriformes > Labridae > Semicossyphus > Semicossyphus pulcher. The sequence goes on along the minus strand of NW_027211737.1, from coordinate 12,384,640 downwards.
TTAGTGATCACCAAGAGCTCTATCAGGTTATCAATCTGTCTATAATCACCAACAATCCAGAGTCAGAACATAGTTGTTGATTCATCAACAGGAAGGACAGAGAGGAGGACATTGAGCTTCTTGTTGTGCAGATTCTGAAGATAAAGATTAGTAACCTTTCTCTCACTGCTAGTTATTCCAATATCATCTGTACTTTATGTATGCATCAGCTTCCAGTCTAATATCTCCATAAAGACATCACTGCACTGTTCATGCAAATGCAGAGTTTTGAATATAAGAGAGCTGCATCTTTGGTGGTCTTCTAAATACAGTACAGATGTGTTTCCTCCTCAGACTGCAGGTGTTCTTCTTCTAATAAAGTACTTTTCTTGACTTCATTCTTCAACAAGGCCGCATGCTTTTAATATATAGAGTTATTTAATACCTTTAAGACTCAAACTGAGCAGGATTTTCCCATCTGTGTTACCTCCCAAGTGTTGAAGGTAACACAGGTCACTTTGGACCAACGTGAATGAAGAATGAATGAATTACATCTTCATAGTGTTGATAATGACATGGGTGACTTGGCTTGGCCTGAATAGACGAAAGCTTGGTTTGAAGCATTTACAATAGTCCACTGAATTTGTTTTAGATTGACAAAGATAATAGATACGTGTACGTTTTCACTAGGTGTCTCTTTTGTTGTGTCAGCTTTGTCACAGTAGTCTCCGTATCTGTGAGGCAGCTACAGTTATGATAGAGATAATAAAACAATTTTCACACAGTTCCCTCACCCCTAACTTTGCTCGAGAGTGCTGAGACTGAGAGTGCAAAGTAGAGTCTGGACATTTTTTCCTGTGAAGATAACAAAAAGCCGGTGCTGTAGACTTTTTCTATGGCACCCAAGAAGCGGAAGAGCTTTGATAATTCCCTTATCTAAGTGGCCTCAGGACATTGATAGTGAAACAGTCATTAATACAGCAAATAGTACATAAGCTCGGTGCTATCAACGCCGTGTTGCATGACAGTCTATTGTTTTATTACATAAGAGTCACATAGCCCTTGCTCTGCAACTTTTAGACCTTTAAGCTCTTCATTCATGTCATTACTATTAACTTTGCATGATTTGGTATTTAATCATATTAATAATAAAAATAACTTTTCAAGAAATGCAGCTAAAACAAGGGCAATTAAAAAAGGTTAAAAGTAAAACCCACTTAATTACATCAATAATAGAAGAATAAACGGAGTGCATAAAACCATGTAATAATGATTATGAAGTAAAAGTAGGTAGAATACATACATCTAGTAAAATACAACATTATTAAAGCCGTGCAGCAGAGCATAGCTAAGTCTGAAAAAGGCTGTGTTAAGTCATAGCTTGCTAAAGGCTAAAGTGAAGTCTTTAGCTTCTCTTTATAAGTAGTTAGAAGAAAATTAACAATGTAGCTTGGCAAATTTAGATCTTTGTATATAAGGAGAACAACCTTAAATGAAACTAAAAATGTTTCAGGACGCCATTGAAGAGCAGCTGAGACTGGAACTACTTGGCCTCTCCTCTTGATTCTGGTCAACAGCCAAGCTGCAGTGTTTTGACTGAGCTGAAGTCTCTCAGTCCTTTTTTCCCCAACTGGGAGGCCAGTTGAAACTGCTTTACAGTAACTGAGACAGCCTGAAATAAGGCATGAATCAATATTTTGGATCTATAAAAACTAAAACGTTGTGAGTTTTTTGGAGGTTATGAAACAGAATTAAATTAATGATGACCTACAAAAGTAAGACCAACAGTGACAGGATTGTTTCTTTGTGGATATTTTCAATGCCTGTAACTGCTGCCGCGGCGTAGGTGTTATACGAGCACGTGGACGAAACGGTCTTTGTTTACATTTCTTGCGGCAAAGATTGTCAATTAATGATTACGTCTTGATTACGTTTAAACGACAAAAGAAAGCAGGAGATTTTTCACCAGAAGACACAACTGACACATGAACAGGACAAGATCAGCAAAGAGATAATAGGTACTTCTTTGTCCACAGGGGGCGCCAAAATCGACACAAACTGAAAGTTCCTCATAAGGAGCTTTAAGCTATGATCCTGGTGTGGAAAAATTATGAAGAAGCGATCTTCTTTAAAAGCCAAAAGTTAACCTGAGATTTAACTCAGGACATTAACATCCTCAGATTAATAAACAGCATATAGTAGGATTTTAGATTTCTCATTTAACATCAAGAAATTATCGCTCATAGAAATGGATTTTATAGCGGTGGCATTATTTGGTGTAGCAGTAGTGTACAGTTGCGTGTCATCTGCTTAACTATTGTGCTCTCTAATTATGTCACCGAGTGGCTGACTGGATAAGGACAATAATATTGGACCCAAACACAGATGTCATGTTTGTCAAACACTTGCTCTTAAAGACTTACATAACACTATCTTCATTTCATATGTATATTTTTCAAGAAGTTTGATTGATTTAAATATTATGGAGAATGAAATAAACACTTAAGTATACGAGCTCAAGAAATAAGATGTTATTCTCATCAAAATAAGTATATTCTTAGGTCTTTGATTATTTTAGTAAGAGCAGTTTTAATGCTGTGGTATGCTCTAAATTCTGATTGAAATTCCTTTATATTATTTATTTTAGGAAAGGAGTTAAATTGCACTCAATCTAGATTCTCAAGTATATTAAAGTATTAATATAGTTATATATATATATTAAGTAGTACCAATCAAGTATTTTAAAATAACTGTTTCAGGGAAGATACACTGTGAATCAATTCAACTGTAAGGTTAAAGAGTCAGTGCACTGTTCACACAGGGTGGGAAAAAATTGAAAGCAGGAACTTCACATCAATTCTTGTATAACGACCTGCTCCACATAATTACATGGTAGGAAAACATTAAGGGAACCACACCCCGGCTTGCAAGCTTGTAATGATTGTCATGAGCTCCCTCAGTATTTCCTTTTGTGCTTCTTTCCCACAGCGAGTTCTCTTATGACAGGTACAGTTAACTTCACTTTCACTCTGAGTAAAGATCTTCCTACACTCCTGTTGATCATCATGTTCAAATCAATATGACTCTAAGTTCACAAGTAATAGATCAGTTAACAAATGTTTATTCACAGGTCCATAAAAGTTCAGTTTCTTTATGTTTTTGTTTATTGTATAAATATTGCCATCGGCCTCCATCACTCTCTGATCAGATGAGATCAGGGTCAGATGTATATTTGCTAACCAGATGTCTGAAGAAAAAAAGTACCATGAAAGCCAAATGCAAAAAAGACTTGATTTATGCCCTCCTTTACACATTTACACAGAGTTGAACTCGTGGCTTTTACTGGTGTTTTGTGCTCACTTCTAATGGAAAACACATACCCCAACAGAACACTATGTCCTCCTCCAACCCACAAAGTCATACTTTGGTCACACATCCACGTTTCTCAGGATACGGCTCCAAAAGAGAGTGTAAACAACAAAATGTCGTAAACACATTTTGGTCCTCCTGAGGGAGCTAGCATGTAGCTTACATACCACAAAGGGGTTCTGCCTCTAGAGAGGCTAGTAGATGCGATCCAAAATATTTTATGGCACATTTCAGCCACTGATGAGACGGCTGGAAAAGAAAAGCAACAGAGGGAATGGGGAAATTCTAACAATGCATGTATAATAAAATGTATTTTACCTAAACCAGGATTTTTCAGTGTGCAGCATTCCAGAGTTTGTGTTGCATCACATTGATTTCATTAGTGAATATTTACATTAGTAAGCTTTAAAGATATAATCGCGAAGATTTTCATGTAAGTAAATGCCAATTAAGTCTCTATCTATCGCCGAATGAGGTAACACAATGGTGATTGAGCCTATGGCCCACTGATGAAAGCCTTTGCATTTGCAGTATATAGTATTATTACAGACTGGGTGTCTGTGGCGACATTCGCGGAAAAAAATCACAAGCGGCGCCCAGTTAGTGACGCGTTTTCCATCAGCCAGCAGTGGTTGGTCTGCCAGAGAGGGTGGGCGGAGCTAAGCGGCTGCTTTTCCGCTCTCTGCAAGTGTTGCGAGTAAACAGTAATCTACTATGGCTGAACAAACAAAGAAAAGATCCATAACTACAGATACAACTTCAAAAATAAGTGAAAATCCAAAGAAAAAGAAACAAACTCGACGCTCAGATGAAGGCAAACAGTCTAAAAAGGAAAGCGACCGTCAGCGAGGAAAATCAAGAGAGAACAACCGTTACAACCAGAGCCAACCGTAGACATCTTGTTATCTGGGACGTATGCGCCTGTGATTGCCTTTTATCACCATTAGGTGCCGCCATATAGAACGAAACTGAGAACTTTGAGATTATATCTTTAAGTATTGTATGTATTACTAGCATAAACACCGTTTGTTAGAACAAACTGAAAAAGGACATTTCAGAATTTGAAGTGGCAGATTTTTAAAGTTAAAAGCTCAGAAGTTGAAAACAATTTAAACTGCTAACATGTTTATTAAAAAAAAACCATTCATTTTGGAGCAGTGCAGAATGTCCTCACAGGAACGAGTATACAACTTTGCATCATAAAAGGACAAATTGATCAAAAATCTTATAGCATTTAATAAGAAAAGTCAAATATTGTGTAAAAAAGCCACATAAAGATTAAGTTGAATTGGGACCTGATTGAGGTGGTCTTCTTCCTTCATTTTCTTATTTATTAAATATTTTACAAAAAAAGTGAAGTGGAAGAAAATGTTACTTCTAAAAGAACCTTAAACTCTACCTCTGCTTTGGCTTAAATGCAACAACATGACCTATCATGCCTTTCTCCCTAAAACTAAACTCATTGAACAACTCTGGTCTAGGCTTTGACAAAGATTTAAAAATAAATCCAGATATTTAAAATAATATAAAATATAAAATCTACATTATAGACACCATTTAGGGGAACAACAACCTAAAGAAGTAACAGAAAACATTTAAAGGAGAAGGCACTGAGAATAATATTTCCCTGCTCAGAAGGAATCATTATCTGACTGCCATTCCAGACTGACCAGAGACCTGATCTGCTCCAGAGTCTCCCTCCCAGGATAGGCTTTGCCCTCTGACCGCTCTGACCCAGAATGACCTACAGTCACTAGCCTTCCCTGCCCCCTGTTCCTTGACCCTACTGATCCCACTGACTCTGCCTTGTCACTCATAATGTCACTAACACTTGATCCTCCCGACAGTCCCCCATGAGACCCATTGCTACGGGAAGCATGACTGTTAGCATAGCTCTTATGGAAGCTGTATCCATTGGAACCGTTGCTTCTGTGAGAGTTGCTGTTGCTCTTGGGCTGGCTTGGTTCAGTCCGAACAGTTTTACCAATAGAAACCTTATCAGAGGATTTTTGGCTCCGGAAACTATACTCAGAGCCTGAGTCATGCTGGATGTCAGGCTTTGAATATTTATTTGGTTTATCCTCTCCACCTACACAAGTGCCACCTGCAGGGCCACGAGCCTGATTGAAGGTCACATCTAGATGCCTGTCTTCACGCACGGACTCCCTGACGGAGGATGGAGATCTGGGAGTGGGGGAGTCAGCCGGTTTACAGGGCTGAGCAGGCAGGATGCTGCCTACCTTAAGACAGAAATTGTAGGTTTGATGAGAAAAATGTAGTAACAAACAACAGGACCATTTCAAGTGCTTAACAGGATACAGCCCTAAATTCAGTGCTACTATCAAAGACAGAGAGACTCTTAACAAATCAACAGAAGACACATTAAAGGTTACACTTTATGATTTAGGTTAGCAGCATAGCCCCGGTTCTTAAAGAACTACATGCTACAAACTAGCAGATAGTAGAAGCAGGTAGAAGAAGTGAGATGGTTTAATACAATCACATCACACCTCTGATCAGCAAACATTTCCCATACATTCCTTTGCCTACCCTTACCAAAGACGAAGCATCAGTCTTTGCCCGAACATCCAGGTACTCCCCTCTACCCAGTGATTCTGCACTGCCTAAATGTGGTGCTATTGTGGAGGAGAGCTGAGGTCGTCCAGGAGGGTTGAAATCTGATTTGTCAATCCCAGCCAGTGAAGCTAGCTGACCTAGGCTGCAAAAAACAAATATAAATAAAGTCCATTAATAATGAAAGGTTCAGAGATGGGACATGCATTTCTTTTAGGCATACTGACACAATGTTAATTGTGACATTCTGTCTTACATAAAGGTTGTCATTTTTCCAGAGCAAATGTAAATAAAATGCTACTGATGCAACATTTAGATTAATTACATGATGTAATATTTTGGTTGGATCTGATGCACCCATAGAAACAACATCTTTGTGTCTTGTGTGGACACAATAGTTCCCTTATGGCGTGCTCATACTATAATATTCTATAGCATTAAATCAATATTTTTAGAACCTTTTTTGTGGAGCCTCTCAAGACAAAGACTGCACAGTAACTGGTTTGATTCTTTCCACTGGGTAAAAGAAAAAAACAGTGGTGAAGACGAGGGATAAGTGAGTCAGAGTGAAAGGTGAGTTTGACTATTAAAGAAACTCCCAAAGCCACAAAAGAAGCACTTTTTGACAGCACTTTCAAAATACCTCAGCCTCTTTGAATCAAGGCAATCTCAGATCCCATTTGCTATAGTCTGACGACGATAAAGCCTCTGGGGACAACGCTGAACATGAGCACTGAGCATTTGGCATTTTTCCTGCATATGTCCTTAAAATCCACGTCCCTGCCTACAGATTCTACAGAAATTAGAATCAAGGTAAACAATCTGTGACATGCATTCGAAACAAAGTGGTATAGGGAAATTGTGACAAAAGTGAAAGGTTCAAACCAATCAAAGCTACTTGGTGGTTCTGTCACTGTGAAACTCAGAATGAAACATTCGTTTGAGCTGGGCTCCGTACCAGGTTTCCAGATACTGGAAGCCAACAGTACCAAAACAAATACACTATTGTTGTTGTTAAAGGGCATCTCAGAACGAAACCAAAATCAAATGCACATCTACGGGAACATTTAAAAAAAATAGCCCATCATTTTGGAAGACACACATGGTGCCACCCGGCCTTAAGTCATATTTGAGGACTTCAGTCTCCTCTTTGTGCATACAGAAAAAAGTTTTAGGAATGCTTTTTCAGTTTAATATGATTGACATCAACAACACAACTTGATGTGGTTTGTCATGCAGAACCATTATGTAGACATATCAGAAGAATTTACTGTATCACTCAGGGTTAATTTGACATCAATGTTACAAAAAATGTCTCCGTTTGCAGCACTGAAAATTAATATGTTGATTAATCACGTGGTTGATCGACACATTTTAAAGCTGCATGACACAATGTTCATAAGAAGGTGAACCGACGGCAAAGCCTTGACTGAGAGTATAATTGGACGACATGGGTATCACATTGGAGTAAAATGTTCACTATAACAGGTGCACTAGTACTTGTCTTTAGCTCCGCTTCTCCTGTCCAGTGTGCTTGTGTGAGATTTCTTGCTTTTAACAACTTCCAGTGATTTTATGGTTGTTTAATGAGCACTGCTTCCAGTCTACAATACAATCAAGTACCTTATTAATTTCTAATTGGTAACATAATAAATAGATTTACTGGTTAAAAAAACAACTAATGGTTATTGTGGTCCTTACAGAAATGGACTGAAAACTAAATTAGATAAAGGAACATATGACAACGGGGATATTTTAACCATCAGAACGAAACTGTATTTCGTCACAGGGCGTGTAACAGATTCCCAAAAGAGGAAAGTTAATTTAAGTCAATGAAACTGAAAAAAGAATGACCCGACACACATAATGAAACTTAAAGTTCTACGAAAAAACAAACGCTTTCTTTAAACCACCTATGGTTCCAGAACTGAATTGGAACAGTCCAAGTGAAGAGACGATGAGGTTATGCTGTCCAATTAAACTATACCCACCCAGCATCCTTGAGGAGATCGAGAAAAGCGTGGAACTTAGTAAATGAGCTCTCGATGCTCTCGAGGACGGCCTCGTCTTCGAGAGCAGCGAGGGCAGGTGGTGCTGATGCAGAGCCGGTGGCTGCAAGTGCCTCTGACAGGGAGAGGTTGGTGTCACGAAGACGGGCGTTCTCCAACTCAAACTGTTGGAAATAAAAAGGAGGATTGAATTAAAGGGCCATGTTGAAGCTAGTCTCTCAACCATTACATTCAGTTGTTTCAGAAGCATGTATGACTGTTGGTTTTGAGACTAAACACAAATGGGGGAAGTCTCCTCTAAGGAGAGGAGAGGAGCCTTCTGCTGATTTTAGATTTACCTTAAATAAACACTTCTCTTAGTGTGGTAACCACTGTAATTATCCAAACCCCATTTAAACATGGCTGACTGACACTGAAGCTATATAATGGGGGTGTGGAAGAAAGATCCTGCTGTGTAATAATATAAAGTTTGGCCCTGACATGAGCTTTTAAAACTAAAGCTCCCTCAGTGCAAAATTTCACAGCTGGAGGCAACAGCTCTGCATATTCAAGACAATACAAACTGATGACTACAGCACCAAAACGTTTCACTAGAGGAAACCAGAACAAAAATAAATAACAGACAAAACAATTAAGATTATCCTTACCTCCATGAGCCTTGACTCAGCTTTTAGTCTGACTCGCCGCTCCTCTGCCAGCCTCAGACGACATTCTTTTAGCTCCATCTGCAGGGCATGAATAAGAACACACACATACATACACAGCATGCTCAAGAACTAAACTGATGAAGTCCAAAACTTTGCCTCGGTCTTGTTTTCAAAACCTAAAAAAGTTAGAACTAGTCTGATTAGACCAACCTGCATACGTTTAAACTCCCGTCCGGTAATCGCGACCTGGAGACGAGGAGAAGACGGTTTTTGCTCCACTTCCACCACCACTTCTTCCTCTTCCTCCTCCTCCTCCTCATCCTCATCCTCCTCCTCCTCCTCTCCCTCTGAATCCGACTCCATTGTAACCTTCACAGTAGTTGAACCCTTAATTCAACCAATTAAGAAGAAATTAAAGTTTGACAATAAATCTTTATTTGCAAAATTTTACTCTTCCAGTCAACTTTGTACTTGAGAAAGTTTCAGGTAAAAATAAAAATAATTAGAAATGATTCCAAACTTTATAAATAAACAAGAGAAAACTCACCTGGAGGCTTTGATCCATCACACTAACTCCAGGAGGCAGACCTCTGCAACAAAGGCATCCAAAATAATAATAAAACATGTTCCAGAAATAATAATAATAATAAAATAATAAATAATAAATAGGATATCTTAAACTCAGGAATGAAATGCTGCGTCATTTTTTAACTGAAAGTAACTCCTCACCTCTGTCGTCCAGCTCTTGCAGCAGCACGCCATGGCACATAACGAGAGCGCGTCTGAGCAGCGCCTGAACTCCGTCGCCCAGGAGATGATCCCTTACGAGGGGCTGCACCAGACAGAGAGACATGTAACGGAAAGGTAACTCACAGACTTTAAGCCAAAGGGGGGGTTTCTGGGAGCCTCTTTAAAAAAGGACACATAGACTCATGAGGGCAAAGGTCCTCAAAGGTGGCGAATGAATGATTCAGTTTGTGTGATATGTAAATCCATTTCATATAACCAGAGGACTAAAGACAATAAAGGCCTGATGATGATGTCTGTGATTTTGTCATTACATGCTTTGTGTCTTGCTATTTTGTTCCCAAACCAAGCATTTTAATTGTTGATTTTGGTTTCAACTGTTACAATTAAGATTACCTCAGCCTTTATCATAACTCTGCTTCTCTCGCTAACGTATTTATTTATTTATTTATTTATTTTGCTAATCTTCACCCTAGTCTACCACTATTATTGGCATTGTAACCATAAGTATGTATTACCTGTTGTTGTTCATGTGACAAGGACATATGTTGTTGTTGTAACAAGAACATATGTTGTTGTTGCTCTCTTTGCCTGTCTCTATCCTGCATCTCCTTCTATCCCACTTTCGGCCCATCCAGTCGAGGCAGATGGCTGTTCAACATGAGTCTGGTTCTGCTCGAGGTTTCTGCCTGCTAAAAGTTTTTCCTTGCAAATGTGCTGAATATTGCTAAGTGCTACTCATGGTGATTCATGTTGGGCCTCGCTTTAAATAACATTTAAATTTAAATAAGAGTCGGTCTAAACCTGCTCTTTTTGTAGTGTCTCGAGATAACTCTGGTTATGATTTGGCGCTATACAAATACAATTTGATTGATCTTTTGCCAGTGTTAACAATAGATAAAATATCCAACATATATGTTTCAGGCTGAATGCGTGTCTTGTCTGAACAGGGATACAGAGAGGTGCCTATGTTTAATCTCACACTGTGAGACAAGAAGAAAACTCTATACACACCTATCCTTACAGTAGCTTTTCCTCTTACTGTAATAGGTAATGGACGCCTTCTTGGACCAGTAGCTCTCTGTGGCTCTGTGGCTGCAGGCTTGATCCAGCAATACTGCAGGAGAGGATGGATTAGAAACAAACATGAAGCATGCATGCAAATCATGTTTTAACTTTAGAGTTCTGTTACTTTTTTCTAGACTATGAATGATAACATAATCTCTAGACACTCACCTCAGGTGACTGTCCATCAGCATTCATCAGCACCTTCTCTATTACAGTTTTTATTAAGACCTTGTCTGTAAAAGGAGAGAATTACATTTTTTGTTTTTAGAGATGAACAATTACAGAACTTAAGTAATTATAGTGTTACATAGCAGTTATTGCATGGAGACTTGCCTTCAATTATCATGCATCAGGGATGCAGCTAAATAAAAAGCTAACAATTTTCTAGCGGCACCTTAAAGCTGCAATTTTTATTACAACCATAATCCAGAACTTCTGTGTTGAACAGACAACATCCAAATATTTTATCAGTTGTGAAAAAAAATCTTGACAATGTTATGACTTTGTTTGAGTTACTTCTTACCAACTAAAGGGTTACTTCGAATATCCAGTACACAAAGAGCAGAATTCGTTTTCAAGGCTTCCAGCAAACGGCGAGCTCCTTCACTGGACAGACCACACCTCTGTAGGTCCACAGCTGTTTGACAAACCACAAAACAGACACAGAAAACCTAAGTCATATTCCTACTTCTCATCGTATTTCCTTTAAACCAAAACACCCACTCACCTTTAACCCAGAGGTCCTCAGACAGCTCGTTTGCAAGAGCAGCAGCACCCCGGTCCCCAATCAAAGTGTTACAGCTCAGGGTGACTCGCCGCAGACCCCTCATTCCCTCAAACTGTGGCTGGCGATACCTCAGAGACTCTGCCCATGCAGTACCATGCCTCTGCATTCCCTGGTGCTGAGAAAAATATTTTCAGAATTATACAAAGCCTTTTTTACGTATGCCAAGTACAATCTTAAAAAATGACATATCACACCTTGATGATGTTGGCCATATGCTCTGCCCCTCTCCAGGTGAGATTGCATCCTGTAAAATCTACCGACCTGATGTTTGTAGAGTACTTCACACTTTGGCAAATGACTGAAACATACAAACATACACAGACATGCTTACACACAGTTCAATCTCATTAAAGCTTAAGGCTTAATAAGAGGAAATAATACTGTGAATATACATACCTTCTAAGCCCTCATCAGTGATTGGACAGTTAGCCAGAGATAAGTTTTCCAAGGAAACACTCTTAGCCAAACCCTGGATCAGTATGAATTATGGCTCATTATTATCTTTTTTTTGTCTTGTGTTCAACAAATTTCACTTTCTAACAGAGCAGCTCTTTAAATCAGTATTCACAGCACTAAACTCACGATCACAGCGCAAACATTGCTTTTGTTAATAGTAAGTAAAAAATGTGGGGTATGTGCAAATGAGCTTATGACACTTTGTTTTTACCTTTGTTAAGGTGATGAGATCCCTCTCTCTTAGGGGAAGTCCATTAAGCTGGAGAGTCTTGAGGTTGGGAGAGATACTCAGACACTCTCTCAGGGCCTTGCACAACTTTAATGTCATGTCCTTCGAGCGAATAGCTGGGATCTTCTTCTTAAAGCTAGACTTTAAGTACCTTCTTTCTGAAATTGGGGGTGATATGATTTATGTTAATTCATCAAGTTTCAAATTTAAGTTAACCTGTACATGTTTCCATAACACAGGTATCTATCGGTTTCAAAGGTGCATTTAGGGTTTATTTTTTAGTTACTTAACAGACCAGGTTTATGTTCTGCCTTACCTTTGTCTCCAGAACCAAGACCAGCTTGGTATGTGCTACTTATTGCAATATGGTGCAGGTGTTTGTTGATGCAGATAGAGTTGAGAATGGGTGGCCAGTCTGTGAGTTTGACCCTGTCTCCATTAAAGTCCAGCATCCCTTTGTCAAGGTTCAATTTAACAGCAGAGAGAGGGACTGATTCCTGTCTGGCGCAGGCAAAGTCATAGTATGCCATAAAGTCCTGGGCACCCCGCCGCCGAATTTGAGCACTGTCTTGAACCATCTTTGACCTAGGAACAAACATATTTTCAAAAAGATTTCAGGCAAACTTTTTACTAGTCAGATTAATTAAACCTTAATAGGGCCATGAAATTGCATCTACTTCTCTGGTACTGATAGTACTTTGAAAAAACAAAAAAACTATACTTTATACATAATTAGTTTTAAACAAATAAAGGATTATCTCAATCTAATACTCAATTTCTGTACTTATATATATGCACATAGGGTCAATATCTTAAAGTTTTATGATACTTGACTGGCAGTACTGTATTGCATAATTCAGAAGGTTTTCTCCCTACTATGTTTATTCTTATGCACCAGTATATCAGGGTACTTTCTTGAATCAGAAAACCTAGTACTTTACCTAGGATAAATCTGATGTCAGGATAAGTACTGCTAAAAGGTCACACTGTTTAATACTTGAACTAACTACAATAACAACGTTTTAATCCGTTCAGTTCAGTTAAGGGAAGCCCGTAGGGGTCAAAATTACATGAATAAATTGATTACAAGCATCCAAAGCATACATGATCTGTCTGGTCAGTATTAGCTTTAACTTGACACATGAGTATATAAGACTTCCTGATAGTCAAAGTATTATTCAGTACAGTAACTTAACTATTGAAATAGAAGACATAGGCATTATTATGGAAACTTCATTTAACGTGCCCTGTCAGATTCTGTAATAATAAATATAGCATAACAGCGTAACGTTACTGCCATATAGCTGACTACTCAGGACAGATATTTTCATGTAACCTAAGCGTTAAAAACAGTGACCTAAAACAGGTAAGACAGATTAGTAGGTGTTTATAATAAGAAAGTAAGTTATACCTTATACAGTGCACCGTTTCTCCTGTCAAGTGTAGTTCAGCCAATGGCGTTAGCAAGCTAAGCTCTTAGCAACCGTTGATAGAGAAGTAGAGTAGCCTGCACAAGCCGTCAACGGTCGTGTTTTTAGCTGTATTTCATGTTTTATTAAACAGCATTTAATCGAACAAAACTCACGGAATACAGCTTTCATATATAGCCGAATGCATTATCGTCGGTGCACTATTCTTTTGAAGTTCCTTGACTACTGTCTGACAACTTATGCGGTGTATTATTGTTAGCATTGTAACCGACCGCTTAAAAGTGGCGCTGTTGTGCCAGTAAGGCCTCGCCCCCTTCTCTTCCTCACTGCAGTCTGTGTGAGTCCATTCGGAGCCCTACTGCCACCTATTGACAAGGAGACGTAAGTGAATTCCTATGGTGTATGCCCCAATGACAAAATAAGATAAACCTACATTTTGCACCTTAGAGAGAAAATTTGGTTGTTGCAGCATTACAAGGACAGAAATAAGAACACACAAATAGAGAAAACAAAAGCAACAACGACAATAATAACAACAACAGCAAATAACTAACGAGAAGTTCAAACTAGAATAAGAAAAAAGGTAAAAAGACCAAATTACAAGATAAAGTGACAGTGTTGGGATTCAGCAAGTCTAGTATACCACATACACCTAACGAATATATAATATGAAATGTTGATACTTATATTGATACAGAAATAAAATGGGAAAAAAGCTTTCTAACAGACATAACAAAATATAAACATAATATAATGTAAAACAGTATTGCATAATGAAGTATGGGGTAAAATATATGATATAGTTGGAAAAATATAAATAGTACAAACATATTGTACAGAAATAGAACATCAAATAATAAGCAGTAGAGTGATATATAGTATGCATGCAATAGATACAAACTGTAAAATACATTTACAGGCTTAATCGATCAATAGTTGATTCAACATTATGGCCATTAGTTAAAATTACATGATTAATTTACATTGAAAAAACTAAATGATGGTGATGTAACAAACTTACATGTGTTTGAAATTATCATTGGGGTTCGTTTTATTTTAAATAAGCCTTACTCAATTTTTTTTTTCACAATTATACGATTCGTGTATTTTTAATCCAGAAATACGTAACATTGGCTCCAGAAGATTCCAGTCGTGGTCGGGACAGGTGTCGTGACGCCTACTCTCCCGTTTTTCCTCTTAGACATAAACGCAGAACGACAACGCCCTCTCTCCTGTGCAAAGGCGGTTTACTCGAAACCCATTGGTCCACAGAAGCGTCAATCAAACGCCCGCTTTGCTCTATTCCAGTAATCCCAACCTATCCTGGTTGCATTGGGAATGGTCGGCTACGAAACACGGGGGCAGGTTTTCTAAGAAGCTGGTTTATTGGATATATCAGCCGAAACCGAACTAAGAAGAATTTGTGCTACATCTGAGGTAATTAATTGGTGTATTTTTCATGTTATTTGGTATCTTGGAGGCATGTTTAGCGTTATTTCGTAGTTGGCAGCTACTGTAGCGAGCAGTGTTTTTCCAAACATCATTGGCCTGACTGCGTGTGATGAGGGGTGCTGGCTGCTAACTGAATTTTAAACGACTTTTAACTCGGCTTTTCCAATTTAAATACATGGTCTCTCACGTTAAATGTTGTTAAATATGAAATCTACACTTTTAAAGTGTAGTCACCGTCTGTTTGTTGTTTTTGATAAGACTTGTGAAGGCAGTGGTACCCATCATGCTGCCTCGTTGCTAATGCTAATGATGCACACCGTCCTGAAATGATGCAGTTTGGGAAATATCTGCTGTTTAATGCACCTTCCTGGAGGAACAGGATCAGAGATAATGCATAGTGATTACACAGGAACATCTACTTAGTCTTGAGTGAGCAAACATGTGATTATTTATAATGTTGTGTAATTGGGACCTCAAAGGTGCGATGTGCAGTACGGTGTGTCATTTCGTCATCATTGTTGTTTTGCCTTCAGATTGAAGGGAGTTAGGTTAACTTCGCTTTTAAGATATTTTTTTAATATGTTGGTTTCAGTGCATGATAATAACACTAATATTTCCAAGGAGGCCATCTTTAAAACTGTAATAATTAAAAAGAATGGAATTGCAGAAAGTGCGTGAGAATCAGACAGTTTAGGTGGATCATCAATAATTTATTCAAAGGTGTTGCAGTGACATTGTCAAATCCTGCTCAAGGGGGGAGGATGAAATATCAGTTACATGGATTTGCATATGAGTCTAACAGATCAATGTAAAAATAGATATAATCTACTTTAGCTGGAAGAGTCTTCCTCCTATTTTTTCAGTGCTAACTAACAAGAGTTGTCTGTATTTTTCTGTTACTAGTGTATTTACTAGGGTAAATTGTAAAAATGTACTTTTCATTCAACCTTTTGCCGTCCTAGTATGACTCAATATGAGACACACTGAAAATGAGTAACCATAACAAACCTCTGGGCATATAAGGCGCCCACCCGTACCTGGCAAACAATAGCAGCCCTGTTTGTATGTTTTCCTTATTACCAATCATTTGGTTGTTTTTGTGCTAAAACACATAAGACTAGTTTGTGTCTTGGTGGGTGGTGTTAGACTTGCATGCTTTTGACTATCTGTGTGTATGTTTGTGTGTGTAATTCAGAAGAAAACCAAAAAAATAGTATAATTTAAGTGTTTTACTCACTTCCTGTTGCTTTCAAGATGAACATTTACATTCATAAAGGAGTACAGGGAAAGAGGCAGGAAGGAAACCATGTTTGGTTGAGGTCCAAAAGCTACACACACAGGACTGAATGTCCCTTCTCCTCTGAGGTCAGAGCACCGACATTTCACACACTCGCTCTGTTTTTCACTTTTTCTCTCACTAACATCCGGTCTTCCTCTTGTCCCATTCAAAGGTCAAACATAATTAGCAGCTAACTTAGCTCATGTTTCAAAATGTCCCCACACTTATATAGAATACTAGAGGCACAGTGTGCTTATTTCTTTGGTGCTGGTGGTCAGTGTATGACAGTGTAATGACAACGTTGTGGAGTGGAGGCTGAGAACAGACAAGTTTTTCCTGGGTTTGGCTCCAGCTTTCATCCCACACACTTTTAGTAAAGAAAATACCATGGGAGGTTCTGGTCTTTGTTTAGAATGTGGTTGTGATAGCAAGGTGCTGCAAGGTTGTTGGCTGTGTGCTATGTAGTTTGGAGTTATTTTAGCTTTGGCTCTATTCCATTTTCATTGTTGTCCTGGTTTTGGTTCTAGTTGGGATAACATCCCACTTTATACTTTAGGATGACTGACACTAGGGTTGAAACTGTTGGTAAATCTATAAGTAGATTCTTTATCAAATCCACATACCAAACATTTGCTGGCTACAGCTCATCAAACCCAATGATAAAATTCCTTTGGGATCTGAGGCCAATTGCAATGACATTTTACACAACATACAGTAGTATCTAAATTAAATAATTAATAATCTTATAATCAAGGGCAACTTTAGCTAGCTAAAATCAAAAAATACCTCTTTCAGTTTTCAGAGATCCAGGGTTACTTTGGTAACAAATCTTTTCTATGCGAAGTGCCGAAGCAAACGCACATAATTTTGCATATGCAAGTAACTCTGTATATATTTTCTAACTTGCACAACCCCTGAAATAATATTCTACATACAGGGCCATGTTACACATTGACTCATTTGGCTCCACTATTTTAGTCCTAATGTTTGGATACCTTAGAAATAGTAAAGGGACAAATGAGGCCCATTGAGTACATTTGGATTCTGGGAAAGTGCTGCATCACAGGGTGGTCGGTCCTGCACAGTTTATTTTTCTGTGTGAGTTTACCTGGACACTTTCCATGGCTTACCGGTTCTCCAGAGAGTTGCCTCACACTGCTGAGAAGTCCAACAGAACGATGGCAAAGTCCAGTTTGTGAAAAGGAGGCAAACAGAACAGGATGTTGTTTTTAAGGTGAGTCCTCCTTAAATAGGAAAGCTGTAGGCATACAGATGAGGTTTATGCTTGGTTCTGAAGTAAAAACATTATCTTTGTGGTTTTTTAAGTTTGTGGTCATATTTATTACTGCTGCAAGGACGAGGACCAGAGCCAAGCTGAGAGGTATTGATTTGTGTGTTGGTGTGCATTTGTGGCTATCAGTTTCGTGGTTAGATTTCCCAGCATCTGCAGCTTTTTTCCCCCAATTCCCATCAGTGCACTATGTTTTTTTTTTTTTTGTCCGGGTTCAGTTGGTTGTAAGAATATATTCTGAGGTTTTAAAATGCTTCAGCCTGGTGCAGAAGTTGGGAAAATAATCTTTAGGATCCAGGACCAATAAAACGTATAACTGCTGTTTTCATGTGTGGAGGCTTTGGCTCAGAAACCCTTTGGTGCAGGCGCATAGGAGTGTGAAACATTGACTCCACACAGCTGTATTTATGTTGAGCCATGCCTCTGAATTTCATCTGGAGGTGATATGTCTTAAGCAAGTAACACCAAGATTTACTTTTAAAACAAACTATGGAAAGACTTTGCAGCCCACATGTGTGCTAACAAAAGCACCAGTGTTCATAGTTCCCTATTAGCAAAGTCAAACTAGAGAAATCACATTTAGAGGATTGAATTGTGTTTTGTTAAGTGGCTAAATGTAGCTTAATTGAGCAGCAGCAGGCATTCAATTACAGTACTGTGGCATAGAAATGCACAGTAAATTCAATCATTGTGCATACAAAACAGACTCCTCTATGGATGTGACTTTAAAGTTCGTCCATGTCTGAATGGGAGCTCTTAGTTTTTTTTTAAACCATATGTGAAACCGCTTAAGGAACCAGCTGCAAAATCACGTCAGCAATGGGAAATTCCTCTCTTACTCCTGTTACTGCTGCAAAATCATCTCAAACGTCTGAGTGTACTGGATAAATAAATCCATATGTTCTGTGTGAATTCTTTTACTTTATTTAATAATTTTTTTCTTGTAGCAAAAGGCGAACAAGCCCTTGCAATCATTTTCATTAGACGTACACAGATTTGTATCCCTTCAAGTCTCCTCTTGTTTTGAACCATTGGAATGTATCCCTGTATTTGCATTTTGTTTTTCACCAGAGTCAAAATGCAAGTGAAACTTGCAGTTGGAAAAGTAGGCAAAATAAAAACAGGTTTTCCTGTCCTCATTTCCCACAATTTCAGCCCTCCCTTCTCGGGAATCGGTGTGTATTTGTTTGTGTGGCCTCATGTGCCGTTATGGTCTGCAAGTGTCGGCAGCTGGAGTAGCATGTTTTGCTCCCTGAGAGAAAAACATCAGTATATCATCCACACAAAGACTGAGGCCAGCCACGATTAAAGAGCAGGGATGTGTTTTATTTATGTTTGCTTTTTTTTAGCGCCTTTTAAGATAAATAGAAAGCTGTCTGCAAAGATTGGTACCCATCTATGTATTTTATATTTTTAGTCTTGATCTGTTATTTTTTTACCTGACCTGCATAGATTTTATGTGGGTCGCTCTGAACTGTCTGACTGTCTGCTTCAGGTCAGGAATAGACTCTTCAGTTATTAAAAATTGCTTTTGCTTGTGTGTGTTTGTATCTGTGTATTTGCATTCAGCTCATATTGTTGCAATAATAGGCTGTATTTGACAGCGTTGTATAATCAAGCTACCAGGCTGTTCAAGGCCTGTCCCAACCTGCCTCAAGGGAAACCAGATGAGCTGCTGCCGCGTCTCAGTGACAGTTGAACACAAACACAACAACGTTACAACCAAAAAAACTTGTTCACACACGCTCATCAAGGACAAGGCTCTTAACATAATGCTTGCGACATGTCCTTTTTCTGCTTCCATCAGGCATGTTGAGTCTGTCTTTCTGTTTACAAAGACACCATTATGTAGACTGAGACGGAGTATTGACCCTGCATTCCCCACCTAGATGTTTTTGCAGGTAACCTGATTTCTGTTCAGTATGCCAAACTGAAACACGCTGTGTCTTGTTCTACAGGAGTAATATTGCCATTATTGCCTCAGTGATGAAGAATATTTTTTATGAATCCTTTTAAATGTCAGAAAATCGAAGTGAACACCTTAGGTAAAGTCTTTAAATTACTTGTTTTGTCAGACTTCACCCTGAGACAACAGTCGGCAACCTTGAACTGTTCAGTTTAATCACATAAGACGAAGAGAAGCAGCAAATCCTCTTAATTAAAAAGTTGGATCCAATTAATGTCTGGCATTTTGGCTACAGAAATGACAGTAATTATTAATTTATCCTTAGAATAGGTGCAGATTTTTTCTTCTGTTAATCATTTCGGCACTTTATTTACCCTGTTTGCTTTAAAAGCTTCAGTAAACATAACTGACCTTTCATATGTTGGTTCTATTACAATGGTAGTGTTAACATTGCGGGGAACAATATGTAAAAGTACATAGTGCCATATTGGACAGCAAGTCATGGCAGTGCGACTGTTTGGCTGAAGGTATGTTGACAGAAGGAAAGCATACACTGTGACCTCCTGTTCAGAAGAAAAAGCCTACGCTGCTGGGAGATGAATATTCCTCGGAAAAATAGTTCCCTGTTAGGCTATCATTTATCTTCAGTATCTGCAGCTGTATCTTCATTGCTTCAGCCTGCCTTTCAATTGATGTGTTTGTGTCATGCAGTGCAAATAGAAGTTATTATGTTTATGTAGTGTAGCAATGCAAGTTTCTTATGGAGAGTGTTGAAGTGCTCTTTTCCTTTCTGTTACTTTGAGGTTTTTGCATCTAATTAATAGATACTAACATGATACTTAAAGTCGTATTTGAATGTATTGCAAAGTGTAAGACCAGAGGTGTGCACCACAAAGCAAGTTCAAAGTAGCCGGGCCTTCTTTTTGTTAGCTGTTCCAACTAAACATAAAACCACAGTCAGAGATAATGGGTTTCAAGAAGGTTGCTTTCAGCTATCTTTCTAAGTTCTCTTCTTCAGGCTCTTTGCTCATTCTCATAAAATAGTTTTTTTATCCATCATTTGACTCTTCTTTTAGAGAAAATGGAGCGATGGCTTCCCTCAGACTTCAGTCAGGCTGTTCCACAGGGCCAAATCAAAACCAACAGACTGTGCTTGGTACACTGCAGTTTAAAAGCAGACAGGCCCAGCCATGGAGATGACTGCTGATGTTGTCCCTGATATGTCTTGTAGCACATGAAAAACACCACACGGAGATGTTTACAAGGTTAAACACTTGATTTTCACTGGAGGGGGTTTTTAGGTGTTGACATTACCTTAAGCAAACAGGTTAACAATGAGAGGAAGGAGACGGAAGGGGGTCAGAATCACTGAATGCATTCCAACATGTTTGCATAACATATTTTCTCTGGTGAGAATCTATGTCACCCACAGAAAGCATCCTCAAATCAGTGACTGAAAAATAGAACCACCTACGTCACATTGAAAACTCTGGTTGTAGACTCAACATGCCAAGCTAACCCATTAATCTCCTTTCGTAGTACACCCCTCTGGTAAAACCGGTGTATTTGTTAAGCACCTAATGAAATCAGGGGCAGTTGAACCCTGTTACATAAGAGATGTGTTCTTCAAGCTAGACCCACAGCTGTATTTGTCCCCAGCTTAACTGTCTATGTCTGCCTGCTGTCTGGATTTTCACAATGCTAATACATAGTAGCACTGCAGGTAGATAAGCAACAAAACCAACCTTTGAGCATTCACTACACAGGATTCTCTAACGCTTATGTTTTCACATTAAGCCTTAAAGCAGATATGTTTTCCCCTATGGCTCTTGAATATGGCTTTTCCCGGCAGTGGTACCTCCTCTAGCATGCAATCATCCAACAAACACAGTTCAGTTGGCTGGGAGTCATCGCAGAAATTAAAAATGGTGCAACAGATTACAGCTCCGCCCCAGAACCTCGCAGTGACAAGAGTAAACTAGCCAAATCTCTAGAGACATTTTATGAGAATACTGTGCATGCCAGAATATTTCAGGACCAAGGACATAATGTTGGGATGACTCCAACTTCGTGGTTTCACAACAGCACAAAACCACCTTTGTTGAGCAGCCTGAGAGGATCCACAGTTGGCTAACAAGTCCTTACTTTATCACAAGGAATTTGGTAGAAATTCCTCAAAAGCTTAGGTGCTATTATCCCATTTTTCTGTTGTGATCTAGCAGACCTCATTAATCATATATTTAACGTTTTTGTCTCTGTTCTACTGTCGTCTCTTACAGGGCACTCTCTGTCTGTGTCTTGCCGCTCAGGATGTTTAGCATGGTGTTACTGTAGTGGAGAGGAACAACACTTTTGGATGTGCAGACAGGGACCTGGCCAGTTGATCACCATGCCTTGCCTAAGTGTCAGTCCAAACTTCAAGCCTAACTCTAACCCAGTCTGGCTCATCTGTGTTCTACTGGGCCTCTCAGTGATGCACTCCCATGCAAAAGATGGTAAGATGAGCCCTCGACATTCTGATATAAACTGGTATTCAGTGTATAATTTGCCAGTCAAATGACTAAATACTTGCCATTCGCTTTCCAGTCCTTACTGTACCACAGCAGGTGAGCCTGTCGCCTAACCTGAACACGCAGCAACTATCCATATCCTGGCTAGGAGGAGCAGCCACAACCTTTGACCTCCTGATTCTACGAACTGAATTCAATGAAACCGCCTTTTATGTAAGAGCATTTAGTTTATTTTGGATCATTTTGTGCTTTTCTTTCTTTCTTTTTAATGTTTTTGATTTTCTTATTTAACACAAAAACATACTATATATAGCCATAATAAAATGACCAAAATATTCCTAGGGAACCAGTTTAAATATGACTTACACCAATCTTTAACAGAAGGGCCTTTTATCACTAATCCATTGTAATAATATATTTCTAGCAGGTGAGAGTGTTATATAACATTTTACCAGCTACAGAGGTTGTATTCCTACTCCACAGTCCAGAATCAGAGACATAGGAGACATTTCTAAATTTTTGGCAAATGTTTTTTTCCATTTCTTAAAGTATTTCAGACCAATATTTCTGCAGATTACGACATGACCGTAAACCATGGTCAAACCGTGCTCACGCTTTTCTTTCTTATAATACAAGTTGTCTACATTCTCATGCAAAAGGAGCCCAAATGATATCACTACTCTCCGGTGGATAAACTGTAGAAACTGTTTCAATTATATCTTTGACATTTCTTTACTTCAATTTCTTGTCATTTTTCGGCTGACATGCCCACTTTTACAGATATATCTCCAATGTGCAAATATCAGGTGATATATCCGGCTTATGGATTCATTAGTCGGGCTGTAAAAAGAGCCTTCAGAGGCACATTTAATTCTTTTTTTCTGCAGGACATTTTGCTATAATCTTGTGTTTGTGATTTTACAGTATGTCATATATTATGCAACTTTTTTTTGTGATCAAAGGTTTTATTTTCAACAATGGAAGTTAAATTAAATACGACAGAAAATCATAAGCCTGTACATACATACATGCTTTTGGGGGTTTTGGTGGGTTTTTTTATGCCTCCATTCTCAAACTCCCCCCTAAAAAATACTAAATAGTAAAATAAGGAATACTAATGACATCAATAACAAAAATGTAAAAATTAAAAAGGCTAAGAACAAAACAAAATAATAATAAAAAAAAAATTCTGGTTCACCCCTCACATTGTTGTCTGTTTGTTACCTGTAGGATACCGTGTCTGCGACAGTGAATCAGGTGACTGGTCTGCACCAGTGGAACTGGACCTCAGTGGAACCTCTGGAGTGTACCTCGCTGTCCATCAAAATCCGCTCAAGAGATGGACAGGCAACAAGTGAATGGAGCAACACTCAGATACTTCAAGGTCAGAGGGGCAATGATTACACCCATATACTGTATATTCTAGGACATCAATAATAGGAGAAAATGAGTTACTGCTTTGCATGACCGGTCAATTTGAGATAAGCACAATGCATTCACTCAGGGGGAAAGAAGGCCATTTATAATTTATGTAACTTTTCCAGCTAAAATCTCTCTCCTAAACCATCTCTAAATTTACATGTCTCCCTCCCTTCTTGTTCTCATTTGATCATTTTTAACACTCTGCTTTCTTCTTTTTCCCTCACTGCTTCTCTATAGGAAAAGATATCCCCACCAATGATCGATTCCAGATGTATCCCCAGGACAAAATTGTACCTGTGGGCGCTAACACAACCTTCTGTTGTATTGTGGAAGAGGGGAAGGTCCTCGATACCATCCACTACAGCAACACACTCGTGAACGCGACACGGCTGAGCAGGCGAGCTTACGCCACCACAGTGGTTCATCAGGGACCGTCTGGCAGTAGTGGAACCAACATCTTCTTTTACGACAAACTGAAGACGAAAGTGACAGGAGCAGTGGTGTTTGTTGGATGTAAGATGAATAAGTAGATGGATAAGAACTAAAGTGTGAATGGTTGTCTATCTTTGATGAGTGCAGGAGGTTGGAAATAGATCACGGAAGGGGTCAATGTAAGAAGCGACTTGCTCTTAGGTTAAACACAGATTTTGAAAGTGTATTGTGTGTGCCTAAATGCATTTGTATTATTGCTTTATTAGTGTATATGATTGAATAACTAAGTCTCTACTTGTCCCATTTTCCAGATACCCCGCTGCCCAGCGATTTTGTGTGTGAGACTCGTGACCTAACCTCAGCCGTGTGCAGGTGGAACGAAGGCCGAGACACACACTTGTACGGCAGACGAAGAACACTCTACTTGCTGAACAAGAGGTACCACAGTCACACAGGCATACACAATAAATCACAGTTAAGAATAGCCAGACCTCACCTGTGCTTACACATGTAGGCACCAGATGGGCTAATAAAGGGATTGTTCGGATTTTTGGACTCTTAAGTTGTATTAAATACTTGCTAGTAGTGTAGTGGATGCAAAGCTATTAGCTTACTCACCGGGTCCTGTGGTCGGAGTTCTGTCTGGTTCTGAACGTAGAATAAGTAGTTCCGGCGAGATGCCAGGGTCATGATACCAAAAACTTTTACCCTACAAAAACAGCACGCAGGCCATGGTGATCCATTTTCAACACAAAATCATCGTCATAAGATTTCATATACTGCGCCGTTCTTTTGGCACTATTTTCTCTCTTGAACAATCCAGTATCACTACGCCTGAGGCCGGCCAGTTTCTCAGGTAAGCCGACCTAGTAGCTGTTTCACGTTGATTCTGAGTGATTCGCGTCATTGTTGAAGTGAACATGAAAGTGATGAGGAAGATTTTCCTTTAACAACGGATCCAACGAGACCTCTAAGGTCACGATCCATGTGAGGAAAACGATGAAAAACGTGCGGTGGAATATTTTTATTACTACAGCCAGGAAAATCACAAATTCACACCTTTTCGACATGTACTTTCCTCTGTGACAACGAACGTCGTCTCACAAGTTACCAATTCCAGCATGTTCTCTTAGAAACAGCTGATGGATCTCGTCAGCTGAGAAACCGGCCTGCTGCAGGCGTAGTGATACTAGATTTGTCAAGAGAGAAAATACTATAGTGCCAAAAGAACGGCGCAGTATATGAAATCTTATGACGATGATTTTGTGTTGAAAATGGATCACCATGGCCTGCGTGCTGTTTTTGTAGGGTATAAACTTTTTGGTATCATGACCCTGGCGTCTCACCGGAACTACTTATTCTACGTTCAGAACCAGGCAGAACTCCGACCACGGGACTCGGTGAGTAAGCTAATAGCTTTGCATCCACTACACTACTAGCAAGTATTTCATACAACTTAGTGTCCAAAAATCCAAACTATCACTTTAAGCCGACCTTAAACTCTTCACACTCGTATAGTAAGTGGACTATGACACAAACAAACACTACAAAGCAGGAAAAAGCAAAGACACAGTCAGTATTCATAATGGTCTGGGACAGAGGTGATGATAGATGATTCTTGTTAACAGATATACAGCCGTTCACAGATGTGCCAGGATGTGGTCGAATGTCACTTTGTTGTTTTGTTCATAATATCCCTGCATTATTTATGATCGTCCCCCTGCCTTTCACTAAAAAGTGTTTTCTGCCAGAAAAATCCACCCAGAGAGCGAGGATGACAAGAGCACTTAGTCTAAGTAACCACTTGCTGCTTCTGTGTCCATTTAACATTAATAGTGGATTGGCTGTCTGCCAGACCTTTTACAGGAATTTTCTGAAAAGTGTCCAGAAGAGAAGTTACATTAAGAACATGTTTGTACTAGTGTCTGCATCTGTAGGTTAGATAGAGCATCTGAAAAGATGATACTTTTATTTTGATTTAATTTGATTTCCACACACTTAGCGACTGTTTATGTTTTATCTGTTTATAGGAACTGTTCAGAAGACAGCCAGCAGCAGAAGCAGAAAGAGTGCAGCGTGAACCAGTGGGAAGATAACTGGACTCTGTTGGCAATTAATCCTCTCGGCCAGTACAGCCTCACTGACTCTGCTGAACTCATGCACAGAGGTAAGTGTACCACCCTTACCTTAACAGATTCAATAGATGAATACACACCAAGAATTCACGTAAATTTGATTTCTATTCCTCATTTTTAAAGTTGTAAGATCTCAGTTTCGTTTTCTTTGGCGGCACCTATGATGATAGTAATTGCGGGTGGCTGGTGCTGGTGGCTCTTGACGTAACCACTTTTATATTATAGCTTTTTTCATTTAAAGTTGTAATCTCGAAGATATCAGACAGTGTTGCATGTGTGACGTCCACGGTTGGCTCCGGTTGTAACTCTTGATTTTCCTCGCTGACGGTCGCTTTCCTTTTTAGACTGTTTGCTTCATCTGAGCGTCCAATTTGTTTGTTTTTCTTTGGATTTTCACTTATTTTTGAAGTTGTATCTGTAGTCATCCATCTTTTCTTTGTTTGTTCAGCCATAGTAGATTACTGTTTACTCACAACACTTGCAGAGACCGGAAAAGCAGCCGCTTAGCTCCGCCTACCCTCTGTGGCAGACCAACCACTGCTGGGTGATCGAAAACGCGTCACTAACTGGGCGCCACTTGTGATTTTTTTCCACGAACGACACCACAGACACCCAGTCCCTGATAATACTATACACTGCAAATGCAAAGGCTTTCATTAGTGGGCCATAGGCTCAATCACCATTTTTTCCGCAAAAGTCGCACACGACACCCAGTCTGTAATACTGCAAATGCAAAGGCTTTCATCAGTGGCTCAATCATCATTGTGTTACCTCATTCGGCGATAGATAGTGACTTAACCGACATTTATTTAAATGAAAATCTTAAAGAATGTTACTTTAAAGTAGAAGTAAACATAATGAAACATTACGACATGAAATACACCCATAATACATTGTTGTTTTCACCCTCTCTCCTCAGTGCGTCCAGTAGCACCAGCTGACGTGACCGCAGACATTAATGCCTGGAATGCCACCGTGCTGTGGCAGTGGAAGTATGAGGTCTTTTCCTCCCTGGCTCTCGTCTGCCAGGTAGAGCTGACCTCCCAGGGGTCCAAAATGAAGGTATGTTTGTTTGCTTTGTCTCAATTAAGAGCCTTTTTTCTAGTTTCTTGGTCTGTCTTAAATGGTTTCTGTTCGAGTGTATGTCCATCAATCACGTCATTCTTTAACCACATTTCCATTAGAACATGCCATGACTATTGATGTACCAAACAGTAATGAAGTCTAATGTATATTTCCAGCGTACCTACTCTGGTGTGGGTCTGCGGTCAGTGGTTCTTTCAGACCTGTATCCTGATGAGGATTACAGCATCCAGGTCCGCTGCGGTGCCCAGCAGAATTTCTGGAAATGGGGAGACTGGAGCGAGCCATTTCCCTTCAAAACCAACGCTGATGGTAAGGGTTTATTTGTGGAATCTCCTCAATGCAGCAATTATTTAAGTGAATTAGGGCTGCAACTTCTATTTTGAAGATCAATTATGAACTCTTCCTTTTTATACGTAGTCATGTTTTTATTGCTCTGTGCTTTCAATGATGAAATGTTGCTCAATTGTTATTGTGAAACAGCAGCACCAATAGTATTATTATTTTCGTCTTCTCAGTTCCTGACACTCCTGATGTGTGGATGTGGATGAACAGAGACAACACTGGGCAGGTCATTTGGAAGGTAATATTTGACTTTCAGATTATTTCAGATTGTTGAAATATTGAAATATATTTGATTGATTTACTAGTTTTTTCTTTGTTAAGCACCGACTCTCCGCATGTTTACATAAGCCACAATCAAATGCAAGTGTTTAGACTGTCAGGGTTTTTGTCTATTTTAAACTCCCTCCTTTAACTCTCTATTAGTTTTGATATAAAGACACCCCAGGACAGACCCCTGAGGGACACCTTTAGTTACTGTAAGAGAGCTAGAAGTACTAGTTGTGTTTATTTGGTAGTTTGTTATGTAGCTGTTAAAACTAAGCTCTTGAGAATCCATTTTTTTATAAGTATAAGGTCATTTGAAATTGACTGTTAACTCCTCCCCTTCCAGCCTATGACAAAAAGGCAGAGCCACGGTCAGCTCAAAGGCTATGAAGTCACTCTCTGGACCTCTGAGGAAAATGTACAGCACACAGATATCTTTCCACCGGATACTTCTTCTGTACCGATCAACCTCACACAGATCGCTGCCTTCAGCAGTGACAACAAGGTCACCGCAACCATCATTGCAAAGAACAGTAAAGGGGTGTCTCAGCCTGCAAGTGTACTCCTACCTCTACGATTGACAGGTATGTGAGCGTGTGTTTGGGATGTTTAAGCATATAAAAAGCAAGTCAGAAGAAGAAAGTCATTAATTTTTTTAATTAATGTGCAGGAGTCAGTTAACTACTAAAGGACAACATGAAGGCAAGTGCTTTGTACATTGCTGTATACATATTCTCCTCTTTTCAGACGTGGATCCCCTTGCTGTTTCGAGGGCAGTTTTCACAGACAGAGGTTTCCCTCTGTTCTGGCAGAGCGATGCCAACGCCACATGTGGTTACGTGGTAGAATGGCATGATGACTCTTGCACACGGAACTGTCCTGTGGAGTGGATCAAGGTGGCTGCTGGAAACACTAATCTATCTATTGAGTCAGGTATGCTAGCCTTGATGCAGCATTTACAAAGAAATTGTGCCAAAATGTGCAATGAGCATTTTGTAAAATCTTCCATATATAGGACCACCATATGTTAATTTATAAGATATATATAATGCATGATTATTTCTTTTCCGACAGACAACTTCCAGGCTGGTGTTAGGTACAACATTTCCCTGTACAGCTGCTCATCTGAGGCCCGAGAGCTGCTGCAGCGCTGGCAGGGATACATGCAGGAGCTGGGTAAGGATAGTAGTGCCCATTGAATAGCTCAGCCTTTTCAAAAGGAGCAGTGACTTCAGAAATCTTACTCTGCATTTTAATTGCTGACTCTTTGTTGTCATTCTCTCTTGTCATGTCTTTCACCCTCCCTCTCCTTTGTTTTCTTTCCTCCCTTCTTTTTGGCTCCCACAGTCCCGTCCAGCTCTGTTTCTCTGTCAACCAGCCAGCAGGACTCTGATGTTCGCCTTACCTGGGGAGAGATCCCGCTGGTCAACAGGAGAGGCTTCCTCCTGGGATACAATATTTACATCAGTAATGGCTCCCAGCTCACACTTTTAGGTAATATTTCTGATGTAAAGTGGCACCTTTGTCCACAGAAAGGACAGCTGTAAATACAGAATATTCCTAATTCATTGACGATAAAGTGCATTGTTTAGCCTGTGAAACTCACTCCCTCTCCTACTTCTCTCCTTTTCTTCTTCATTTCTTTCCTTCCCATGCCTCCTGCCTGTTTTCTTTTCTGCCCTGTCCTCTTAAACAGCCAAAGACGTAAGAAGCAGGACATACACAGTGAAAGGTCTCTCAGAGGGCTCCTATAAATTTACAGTCAAGGCGTACACCTCGGCAGGCGAGGACACAGGCGCCACTGCCTCTATAACGCTGGAGCCATACAGTATGTCAATGTTTCTTAATATGTTTACCTATGACTGGTTATTATTTGTAGTATTTTATCAAAAAGAAGGAAAAATAATAATCTTGCATCCAGTTGATCTTTTTTTTCCTACTGTCTTGTCCTGACAGCTGATTGGCTGATCCTGGAAATCTTGGCTTCCCTGGGAATCACAGCCTTATTCTTGGTCGTTGTCACCTTCATTTGCTACAAGAAGAGGAAATGGTGAGACTTTTATTGTCCTATTCTGTGCCTCTCCCCTGTTTGTGTGTGTTCCATAAATGATGTAACAAATAAACACAAAGTAACATTTGTAAAAACTGTGTAAAACCCAGTACAAACAGCAGCTTATTGCCTATACTGTATCTAAATTATGAATCATTATGTATCATTAGAATAGTTTTTGCCTTTGACGATGATGTTCTGTACTAGTAACATGTTGCTCTGTCAACAGGGTGAAAAAGGCATTCTACCCAGACATACCTGAGCCCAAACTGTCTGGTGATTGGTGCAGATCTCAGGTACAGTATAATCCCAATCATATCTAAATCTCCCAATTTAAAGTTGTCATCTCAAAGATCTAAGTTTCGTTTTCTTTGGCGGCACCTCTGGCGATAAACCGTAAT
Organism: Semicossyphus pulcher; assembly: GCF_022749685.1. Taxonomy (NCBI): domain Eukaryota; kingdom Metazoa; phylum Chordata; class Actinopteri; order Labriformes; family Labridae; genus Semicossyphus; species Semicossyphus pulcher. Next base: position 12,354,775 of record NW_027211737.1, on the reverse strand, counting down.
TGCCGGAGCACACTCAGATATGCAGAGTGTTGCTGATGGTCGCTTTCCTTTTTAGACTGTTTGCCTTCATCTGAGCGTCCAATTTGTTTCTTTTTCTTTGGATTTTCACTTATTTTTGAAGTTGTATCTGTAGTCTTTGATCTTTTCTTTCTCTGTTCAGCCATAGTAGATTACTGTTTACTCGCAACACTTGCAGAGACCGGAAAAGCAGCCGCTTAGCTCCGCCTACCCTCTCTGGCAGACCAACCACTGCTGGCTGATGGAAAACGTGTCACTAACTGGGCGCTGCTTGTAATTCTTTCCACAAATGTCGCAACAGACACCCAGTCCATAATGATACAATACACTGCAAATGCAAAGGCTTTCATCAGTGGGCCATAGGCTCAATCATCATTGTGTTACCTCATTGGCGATAGATAGAGACTTAACAGACATCTTCAAGATGTCACTTTACTTTCAGTAACTTTGTTTTAAATCTATATAGTGAACTTTTATATATTGTATTTTATATTATTTTTCTCCTGGTGAGCAGACTGTGAGGCGGTCTTCTCTGGTTTAAACTGACTTTGTAAAGGGTTTTATCTCCCTGTGTGTCTTACAGGGGCCTTTGGATGTGAAGCAATCTCCCCACAGCATGGTCCATATTGTAGAACAGCCCGACTGGGATTCTAGCAAAGAAGCTCTCGTCGTCATTCCTGAAGAAGACGAGGATGAAGAAGGGCAGGGGATGGGAGATGAGCCAGTTGACACAGATGAGCCAACGTCATTACGCTACTACAACCAAGTGGTAGATGAGCGGCCTATTAGACCGCGTTTCCCAGACTCCTCTGCTTCTTCTGCTTCTTCTTTGGATTCAGCACGCACCGATGTGACGTACACAGGGATTCAGACCTCAGGCTCTTCTTTGGTCTTCCAGCTGGATCCACAGAGCTCCTCTGAGATTCACCGACCCCAGGCTGATCTGTCCTTCAGCTGTGGAGGTGGAGGAGGGGGTTACCGGCCCCAGATGCAACCTAGAGGCCAAAGTGATGGCTTGGACTTAGCTTCACCAGAGCCATTCTTAGAGCCCCAGGCTGCTAGCTCTGGAGGCTACAAACCCCAGTGCTCCTGGCATTTGGACTCCCCTGAGGAGGCCGGGGAAAGTGGCGGCCTGGCTCCTTCTCTTGGATCTCCCACCTCTGTAGCTTCCACTCAGTTCCTCCTCCCTGATGGAGAGGAACACGCAGACGAGAGACGACAGCTTTCTTCATCTGCAGCAACCTGGTTCACCAACCTGCTTTCATCCACAAAACCATGATATCATCTCTCTCTCACTACTAGCAGCCAGGCCAGGGGGAGTTCATAAAACATACAACTCCATTACTGTTACCAGTGTCATGCAACAAACAGGCCTAACACAAATGGTGTGGGTAAAAGTCCCCTCTGATGTAGCAGTGCATTCTTACAGCTGCACTTTCAGGTTGATTATGCTATTCAAGTTGTGTGATGCAAACACAAAGCACCACTCGCTGAAAATATCAAAATCTGTATATTTATAAGTCAAATCATTTCTACACTGACAACAAATCTCTCAATACCTCTTCTCCACGTACACATTAATTTGCACCCCCTGGTACCCTGGTAGCTGTTGTTCCCCCACTGCCATTCTGTGACTCCCTAATATGGGCATTTAGCAACTGCATATCCTGTGTTACAGCAGAGTATATCCGGCTTTTAGCTTGCATTTCAAATGTTTTTAATTTTCTGATGTGAACTTAACTACACTACAGAAGAAGACTAAAAGCAGAAAATGACTGTGCACTACAAGTAAAGTACATTTTTGGAAGAACGCTACAAAAGGACAGTTTAAAAAGAAGGGAGCTTTGAAGAAAGGAACCTTTCCTTTATTGGTATCTGTCCTCTACTGGTCTTTTTTGGGATTATCTTGCTTGTTTCATAACAGCTGATGAGCTACTGAAAGAGGTAAAAAGGCAACACGATCAGAATATAAATGTATGTAAAGATGGGACTCTCCTGGATCAATACCAATGTAGCTCCCATCCTTACAGACGTGGTTTATTTTTCACATATTACTGTCTGACCAGTGGGTGTTAACTGAAAGATGCACTTATGAATGAGAACAGTAATTATGTTACTCAGATACACGAGTGGTGCTCACTATTATGGTCTGGAATTATGTGGGTGATGAGCCCAGTAGATATACACTGATATAAGCTAGAATATAAATACAAACTGATGTAATTTAATGAACCAACACACTAAGATGTTACTTTTGAGTGTTTTTGTTGTTGTTTTGTCTTCCTACGTTTTTATTTGTCTTGTTTTTTGCTGTTTTGCAGGCCAGTGTCCCTTTTTAATGTTACAAGCATTATGCTAAAGCTGATTTTCATTGCAAATTTTGAGAATTAACTTCGAATGGTGATCATAGTGTTTGAATTGCCGTGATTAATGTTATGCTTCCAGAAATTTGCACCATATCACCTTTCACAACACTGCCTTGCTTCTAAATGTTACATAAAACGAAAAAGAATATCTCACAAAAATGCAGTTCAGAACTGATCACAAAGTGTATTTTAGTGTAATGTCCAAGGATTTGGTTTAAATCGACTCAAGTATGTGGTGAAACTTCTGAACTAGGCTTACATTAGCCTTGATGTACCCCTCAGCACTCAGAGTTTAATTGTGTGAATGTGAAGAATTCTCTTTATTTGGTGGCTGTTTTTAAAGCCCAGATATGCAGTCGATAAAGCGTTTGATATTTGCTGTGCTTAGAATAGTGTTTATTTTTAAGAAGATCGAAATCTGCAATAAATGTAAAGTTTTCCTTTTTTTAATGACCCTATTTATCTTTCATTACACTTTTCCCAACTATTTGTAATTTGTGAAATTGGAAAAAGGGACCATGGGTAAAGCATATTGTGGGAAATGCCAGAGAGTTTCTAGAAATGCTATCATTTACAAAAATATGGGGGAATGACCTTGTGGATATTGGTTGCTTGACAGCACTTTGCAAACTCCATAATGGTGTCAAACAAAGGCCACTAATTGCCCAAGTACACTTCATGTAGTCCATTTGCTCCTCACTCGTGTGTACTGTGTGGGTGTTGAGGATACACCATGGGCTTGGCCTCCCAGTAGCGTCATTATGCAAATATTGTCCTTTGGCATTTTAATCCTGAGCAAACCAGGAGGTTTTTTTAATTGTTTTTTTTATTTCCCAGAATCAGGCCCTGGTTTGCCTGTGTGGCAGCATAAGGTTGTTTGTTTCTCAGTGCCTCCAGCCAACAAGCTTTAAGTAAAACTACTGTGACATGAATGATGACTTAGATTCAGTATAATTGATGGCTTTAATGATGAAGTGATTACAGGCGGGCAGTCTTCTTTGACTACTGAAAAACATGTATACCCTCTTTCTCTTTGTCTGAATTGAGTGAATGAATTTGTTGCATTGTGTGAGATAAGCGATTATTTAGAGTATGTTGTAAAGGGTGGATATAGTTTAGAGTAATTCAACATGGCTCCAGATTATTTCCTTTGAAGCATGTTTTCTCAGACGAGCAGGGCTTCAGGAAACCTATGAACGCTGTGTTACATGCTTTTATGTTGATTTGGATCAACAAAATAGCACTTTTTTTATATTTCCTATATATCTTGATTTTATGCAAATAACTGTACATAATTGTAATTTTCTTTCATTTCTTTCCTTTCTACAATACAAAATGTTGTTTTAAATCAGAAATGATATTCCCTATACTACAACAAAGGCAAAGTAAATGTTGACTAACCAGCTTTATTGAGAAATATTGGCAAATGTTTGGGCTGATGGAAGTGAATATATTTAGTTCTTCGAAATTCAGGGGCATCAGACTTTTACTGGAAATTTATTGTGCGCTTTTAACTCATGGAAACCTTTTAAAGAGTATCTGAATAATCATGTAAAGTGAATTAGAATTGTGATCCTGTTTTCTTATGATAGTTTAGCCTGCTTTGCATACCTATCTTATCACAGCAGTGTCGCTTTGCCAAACACATTGTAAGTAGGGCCAGAGATCTCACCATGCAGACATGGCAACAGCTGACATGCAACTTTCCATTCAGTCAATGACTTTTTTTCCATTGTTCATTCACAGTTTTAATTGGAGCCTATGTTTACTCTGTAGAACCTGAGGACTGGTTAAATGGCAGGGTAGACCTACTGCCTTACACATCTTCATCTCTGGCCCTCGATATATTTGCAAAATCAATGCATGCTGTATAAAGAATTAATACAAAACAGTGGCTCGTAAATCCTTTAAACTCCATGTTTATGTTACCCTGTGGCTTTAAAACACTAACACTGACTAATGTTGTGCATGACAACAGGACTGAAGTATTGTGCCCCTTTCATTTCTAAAATGCTTTAAATTTGATGAATATTTTACTATTGATTGAAAGAAATGAAACATTGAAGTGCTTCTGAGTGAATAAAAAAATGTTAACACCAATAAAATAAACTGAAAAGCTACTTGTTTAGTTGCAATAAAGTTATTTGTCTGGCCATCTTTAATTATGTCAGTGTACACTTTTTTCATTGTCGAATATTATCTCCACAATAACCATTCATGTTGCAGCCTGGTATAATGAATCTGGTCTGCATAACTGTTGAGTTTATTTTTCAGTCTAATGTTTAAATGTTATTATTTTCTTTCTGTTCTAATTGGTGAAGGATGGCTGCTGTCAAGTGCTGCTAAAAATACTATTGTCCCTGCTGACCTTCAGAAGTGTAAATTTATACAGGTTCTGGATCAGTTTGTACTCTTTTCACTCCTGTTTTTTTGTACGTTGGTGCTGAAATGAAAACTGATCCTGGGCCAGCTGGGCCCGCCTCCTCCCACGAGGGTCCTCGTGAATCACGCTAGGCAACCCAGTTGACGAGTCACCATGGCAACAGTACACCACTGGGATTTCCTTTGCATTGACTGTTTTTCGCCGTTATTAGCGAGCTAAAGAGTCATACTACCACCCATTAACATGTACATTTTCAGGTAGTATATTACTTGAGTTGAACGGTTAAGAAAGAAGATGTCGGATATATTGTGCAGGTGGCTAAATGAAGAGCTCCGGCTGTCAAGAGCTGTTGGTAAGTTATGACTGAAGTTACAGCCTATCTCGTTACCTGCTAGCTGTTTTATGCTAACGCTAACTCGTAGCCTGTACCTAGTTTGGTACACTAGCTAAAAGGCAATAAACACATTTTAATTTATATCACTAAACGTGTAAGGCTTCTAAGGAGCAAGCTACTTATTAAAGATGAGAAACAAGCAATTAACTGAACATATGCAAAGTATGTGGACTTGTAGCGTTAGGGTAGTAGATATGAGCAGCATAATAATTTTTAAAAAAGCATTTTCTGGAAAAACCTGAATAAAAAACAGAGCTAGTTTAGTGTAATGTTTTAAATTATCCCTACTATAGACTGTATATAAAGATATTTATAGTTATCAATTCAGACACGGTACTCATACATAGTACTCAAACGATTCGTTATTTAAAATATTTTTGATAAAGTACTTTAATGGTTTTCAAACATTTTTAAGTTTTAACAACATAAAAAAATAATGAAAATGTGTCATGTCTGTAAACTATTGCATGTTTATCTTCACAGAGCCAAAGACATTTGCCAAGAATTTCTCAAATGGTTACCTCATTGGGGAGGTTCTGCATAAATATCAGCTTCAGAACGATTTCAGTATGTTTATGAAGAAAGAGTAAGTTGGCATCCCTCTCTCTCTCCATGTTTCTTTGCTTTTTGTTGCTAAAAAATTGCTGACTGTTGCTTAATCCTCCAGCACCTCCATCTCCAAACTGAATAATTTCACCCGCCTCGAGCCCACTCTTCAGTTACTTGGGATCTCCTTCGACATCAACACAGCCCAGGACCTGATGCAGGAGAAGCAGGGTGTTGCCACACGCCTTCTTTACCAACTCTACGTCTCACTTGAAAAGAAGAAGAAATCAGATATCAGCGGCACAGTGATGGAAATCATGCAGCCTGCAGCCAATGCTGGCCTGCATAAAAAAGAGCATGAGATCTACTCTGATGTAAGTTTGCTGTATAGATGTATGTATATGTAGTATGTGCATGTCATTAAGGACAGAATTCTTTGGGCAACAGCAAGTTATTTTTGTTCTTTAGAAGCTTTTTCATCTTGCTTTGTACATGTTACAATCTGTATTGTGAATTAAGGCATTTCTGACTGAATTGTTCAGTCTTTCAATACGTTTATGTTGAAAGTACATTGTTAGTTACATCAGTACTAACAAAAACATGTATTTTCAAGCATCTTCCTCTCTTCGTTTGTATACAGCGACTGCATCAGGTGGTACGACGTGACGCAGAGCTGAAGCTGCAGAAAATTTCTCAGCACTATGAAGAGAAATGTCAGCAATGGAGCGACAGGTCTGTGATGAATCATCCCATTCAGCCAAACAGACCACTCAAAGGGCAGGATGATAAGAGAATGAAGAATATCGAAAAGGTACAGGAGAAAGTAAAATACACTGTCTATCATAAGTTAAACATGTATGACCATAGTCTAAAGCAATCTACAGTTTACACATTTCACAATTGTCTTTTTAACATCTCTGTCACACAGTAAATACTGTTTCCATTATTTTGGTGTTGTACATAACCGTAATACTATACCGGTACTGACTGATAAACCTAGTCTTGAAATGTAGCTGCTTAATGATGGAATAACAGGTCATGACACTGACAGTAGGGAAAATGTGTATGTTGCAGCTGCGGGTGTGTCGACAGAAGCACAACGGCATCATGTCTTACAACCAGGCCGCTATTGTCCAGGTGCCCAAGCCTCCTCCCTACACTTCACAGCTTAACCTAAAGAAGAGACAACATCAGCAGCAACGCAGAGAACAACAAGCCCAGGTGTGATACAAATTAAATTTGATAACTCACCAACCCACAGAGGGAATTTTATTTTTGGCTTGCTGACACAGGGTCAGTGTTAATAGGTGGTAATGGCTGCTGTTAAAAGCCCTTAAGTTTAGGTAGAAGTCCCTTCAAACGCCCACATTGGTTATCAGAATCTATTGAGTACATTGTAAAAAAATATTTACCCTGGTATTAGAAATTCCGGCACAAGAAGACTTTGTTTGTATTTAGATTAACAGGATGTTCCAGGATCCCATCAAAGGTTACAGCTTGTTAATGTTTAACACCCATCATTGTTTACAGAGAGGAGGTTGTTTCTAGTTCGCTGCCATGGATTTCCCAGAAGATGCTCTATATAAAATACTACCGCTTAAGCAATTGATTTACCAAAAGTTCAACAACAATTAATTGAATTTGCCACAGCAGACTTCTTACAAGTATCCAAATTGAAAACAAAGGAGTGACATGAGTTTATCGTCTGTCTGTAGCATTTTAATTACTGCCTATTTTGTCCTCACAGACAGTCCAGACCGAAATAGCCCAGTTTGAGACAAACAGGATGAAACAAGTAACTTTTGGTTTTGCTTCATCTTCAAGGTGAGAGAAAATGACAAAAACAGTAAATGAATGTTATATATTTTCAATTCAAACAACAACGGAGATGGTCATCATCATACATTGGAACAATTTCTAAAAGTTATTTTCTTTCTAGTGGGCAGCCCTTCCATGGAGATTTTCCCCTTGGTGGCAGCAGCCAGGGCTGTGAGGTCCCTGGAAGTGGAACCAAGCTGGTTTTACAATCCAATACCAAGTATATACAAGATATCCGCCAGAGGCTGGAGGAGAATGCTCTTGCTCGAGAGCTGAGAGAGAAAAGACGAGACAGATTCCTTGTGGAGCAGCTCAAGGCCCATGAAGCTCAAGAGGTGAAACTTGAGATCGTCTAAAAATAATTTATATCTAGCTATCCATCCTTTTGTACAACATATGAAAAACATGTTTTAAATACATCCTAGTCTGTTAACTAACATTAATTATCCTAACCCAAAATCAATCAACTGATCGGGCAACTCTTCCTCACCCTGCAGGAGGCGCGGCGGGAGGAGCAGCTGGTGAAGCGTCTGACACGTCAGACTCAGCAGGAGCAGCGTCTGGTAGCTCAGCTCCTCCAGGTCCGAATGCAGAAGGATGTGATCCGGGAGAACCGTCTGTTCAGAGAGCAGCAGTACCAGCAGCGGAGGGAGAGGGACTTCCAGGAAGCCCTGGAGAAGGAGGCGGTGAGATAGGATGAATACGGAAAAAGAAAAATTCTCTCTATCATCATTTTGTATTAGGCTGTATCAGTAATAGTCATAGGGAAAGAAAGGGTAGTTTTATAGACAACAGGGTATTTAGTATTGTGAAGAGAGACTTCAGAGGACAGATAAATGTTAGCGTAAGGCTGTATAAATCATGACAAACACAGTATATGCTTATCTGTTCTGTCCTTAGAGTGATATCACTGATCTAGTTGAAAGAAAGCACAGATACTTGGATAAGTATGCATAATTTCAGTGTTAAATATCCAACACTGCAGACTTCTGTTGTCATATCGGTTCAAGCGCCCAGCAACCCTCTAAGGATAAGAGGTATAGCTGATGGATGGATGGATGGATGCTGCAGTATGATGTGGTCATGGTGCAGTAGCGTTGTAAGGCAATTCCAGGGAAGATTGTTGTGTGTCTCACATTGTTAGGAGAAGACTTAAATGTCTATTAGTATTAAGGCTTTATTGGGGTATTATTAATGCTGTCTCTGTCGGCAAACTAGGTAGCTGAATCACTTGTTACCTACTTTTATTACATCAACTACACATTAAGTAACAACTATTAAAAACCCTCTTCTTTTTCAGCAACCATCAGTATATGTAATCTACTGATTACAAAAGTCTTGTTAGTTTGTGTTTTGACAACTAGTTATATGTTTTACACAATAAATGAGCTATGTAACAACTTTACTCATTTCTGACTAAACTGCTTATTAGCAGGAACATTTGTGTCATACCTTCTCCCACTCACTCCATCTCTCTGATCGGGGCCTGGTACAGGCTTTGGCTCGGCAGGCCAAGTTTGTAGGTGCCGAAGAGATCAGAAAGGAGCTCGAATTCTGTAGCAGGATTGCTGCAGAGCGAGCTCAGAGCAGACACAAGAAGCACTTTACGATCTGCAAGGACGTTGTGGAGCAGATACTGGACTTGGCCACCAAGGTTGGAGAATATCGACTGCTCACTGGGAAGTACGTAACACATTGCTTTAGTCGATGCAGTACAAACGTACACACAAAGTGACTTGTCAGTCTGGTTCAATGAATATATGGAAAATACAATATGTGTTTTAAAAATGTGTCTCTTGGTAGTTACAAAGTATTATTATTAAGAGTTAGATAAACGTGATTCTCTGACTTGACTGTACTTTAGTTGTAAAAAAAAATTCTACTTTGTCCTCTGCTGTCTTAAAGTCTTATAATTTATTCATGCTTGAACAAAGTTCACATTCAAGTACAAAACTTATTACAAATTTTTTTTAATTTTATTTATCACACTTAAAATACACTGCTTTTTTAAAAAGAAATTAAATAGCTCCATCGAAAGATGGGGTAAAATAGAGTTCATAAAAGCAGGCGCAACAAAAGGAATATTGGAGAATATTCCCTTTAAGTATTGGTTTGATTCTATCCGTCAATATTTCTTCATTTTTCTTTAAATGTGTTAAAGAAAAGCACTGAAAGCTAAATCTGAAATCTTATATGTAATGTATAAAAAACAGAAAATTTCGGTGCAGTGCGGTTTCAGATGCAAGTCAACCACCTGTGAATATTGGAAACATTTTTGTACAACTGGCCAGTGATGAAATAAAACCAGAAGATGTTCACATCCTGTCTGCTTTTTACCATGATCAAAAATGAATCAAATTTCCACATATTGTCTGCACATTCCCCACATAACCCTGCTTAATATATTTACATTCTATACCTGTATGTGTGCTGCTAGGTTTTACATATCCACTACAGCTCTTCCACTCAATGCTAGATTAATCATCTCTTGAAATACAGTTAGGTTTAATTAATTTTAGGGTCAAAAACAAAAAGAGTTATTTTGAACACATTTAAGGAACATTAAAAAACACTGTACAACTAAAGTTTACCTGGTATGTATTCAAAGGTGCGCTTCAGTCTAGCTTTGCCTCCTGTCATTTTTTTTTCTGTTGTTATGTTCAGTCTGATTCCAGAGAAGGCGATGAGAGAGTGGAAGGAACTGCTGTTCAGTAGTCTGCCTCTCTATGAGCCGATAAAGGGCCAGCAGCCAGGGTTTGAGTTCTCAACCCCAGTAGACCCTGTAGAGATTAAGAAGCAGGAGATACTCAAAAACCAGGACTATGATGAATACACTGTGAGTCTATAACATGAGTGCAGTGTGTTTTTGAAACATGTTTGTGCATGCGTGTTTTCCTGCACATCTGAATTTAGCTTATCTCTTTACACTTTGTAACTTACTAATCAAACCAACATTTTCAAGTAGAGAAAATAAACTCAGCTACATGATTTTAAATTGAGAAGTTTGAATTGTCCCTGAACTAAACCCCTGACCTGTCTGAAAACTGAAGATCCTCTTTGTCTGAGCTATATGTTATGTTTGTCAGAACATGGTAGGTGAGTGGGCATGGCCAGAGGAAGCAGGTGAGACCAAGTTTCCCTCGACCAACAACAACATTCTTGGGCACGTTGTGCAGCGACTGAGGAACATTGTTCGTCCACGGATCATGGCGCCCTCCTCGTCGCCATTTCCTCACTTTACTCTCAAGGCTTGTGTCCTGGGCACGTTTTGCTCTGGCAAGACCACCTGCCTGGCCAAGATTGCTGAAGGTACAGGGCATGAAGTCCAAACACACTGATGCACGCATACACTCAAACTCGCTGTTACACAAATTTATTACGTCCTTATTTGAAATTATATATTAACAACAAATATGGAATACAATCATAAAGCTTATTCATTGTGTGTGCATGTGTGTTATTTTCTACTTCAGCCCATGGCATCTATGTCTTATCTGCTGACACACTGATTGAGGAGGCACTGAGTGCTTATAAGAATGGAGAGAAGGTGAGCCAGACACAGAGTAACAGTACTGTAGCTTCACTAGTATCGTTTTAAATTTCGTCTTGCCACACAATTTAGATTTTTCATGACCATAAAGTCTCACTCGTCTCTCCTGTCGGTGCCAAAATGTATAAACCTGTAAATGAAGCGCCTAAAAGTTCATCTTTTAAACAACCCTTCATTGGACAAAATTTACAGTTAACAGAGCAGCATGGAGAGAAAGAGAGTGAGAAACTGCACACATCCTCAACATCACTGAAATCTGGTGGGTTGCATGACTCTGCTCTTAATCTATGCTATTTTATACAACACATTGCAGTCTGTTATTTGCTTATTAAAAATGTGCTGCAAGTTAAGTTTTTCCCAAACGGCTTGTTTGAAGTGATATTCGTCACTATTTTTTTTCAGATGTTGACAATCAAGAGGAGAGAACAGACAGCAACATTAGAGTAAGTCTTATTTGTGCATGTGCTCTGACTCTATCTTCTTTCAAACAATTTAACCTGTAGTGAATTCATGTGACTTACATAACTACTATTTTCCTTGCTGGTTAAATAATGACATAATTTTAGTAATTAGCATTAACAGAATTTGTCTGTACCTGTTTGGAATGCAACTCTTTTCCTGCTTTCATGTTCCTTTTTCCAGTTATCAACCCGTGCCATGCAGGGAGCGGCCGCAGAAAAAGAGCTGAGGAAAGGCAACGTCATCCCTAATGAGCTGTTAGTGGACATTATAATTGAGGCTGTCAGGTAAGCACATAAACTGGTTACGTCACTGTTTGTAGGCTTTAGTCTTTTGTGTCTTGTTACTTTATCTATTTGCAGTTTATTTTACATAGTCAGTATTTCAGACAGTGATACAGTCTTACTTTGCTATATATATAGAATAAACACAAAAAAAAATATGACTCACTAAATTGTGAAAAAATATTTGTGTCATTATTAGAAAGGTCCCAGCTCAGTCAGGTTGGATCCTTGATGGCTTTCCAGTGGACATCAACCAGGCCCACCTGCTGGAAAAAGCCATGGGCGGATCTGCTGATGATGGGAAAGGTTTTGTAGGTTGCAGGACAAACCTTGCTGCTGATCCTAATCCTCCCAAACCACCACAACCCCCAGCTCCGGTACTGGACCTGGCTCTGCTGCTGGATGTCCCCGACGAGTGTGTGGTCAGACGTGCATACAATAAGACAGGTTTGTTACACTAGAGGGAATTTACTGCTGCGTATCTGTGTGCACCAAAACTCTGTGTGTTAGATGGTGTGTACATAGTCAAGTCACAATAATAGTTTTCTTTCTCTGTCTGGTACAGATACAGAAACTGCTGCTGCTATATCCTCCTGTTCAACAGACAAAACCATGTATCTGGCACAAACTACACACAGGTAAAATAAAAAATTAAAGGGGAAGCTTCATTGAGATAAATACATTTCTGCTACCACATTAATCTGTCTTTAATATATAACCCACCTCCCCTCCCCCATCAAGGATAAGCGCTTTCAAGGAGACCTGGCATAAACTTGAGAAGTGGTTTGGAGAAAAGCAAAACATTTTGGCCCGTGTTGATGCAGATGTCGATGAGGAGGAGCTTTACAAGAGGGTAGAGTCTGTCCTGCAGCAAGTCATGGTGCAAAGAGAGGAAGGTAACAGGTCATTTTAGTGTCAACTGAACGTTAGTAGACTAGTAAATTCATACGCTGGATTAAAATTAGATGAAAGAAAGAATAGTTTCTGACACTATCCCTGTGTTTGCCTCATCAGCTGTTGTTACTCCTCAAGTTGAAGATGTAATGTTGGAAAGTGGGAAAGCCTCAAAATCTTCCTCTTCAGCCACACCTCCACCTCTAGACCAACCACCAGCCCCCACAAACAAAACTCCAAGACCCACAGAGTCCTGTTCCAGCCTTAACGAAGAAAAAGCCCAAAGTGTAAAGTCACTTTCCAAATCCAACACAAACTCCCCCAGAGGTGATTGGATCAGATGTTTGTGCTATAGACTTTTTTTTTTTTAAGCCACCAGTTGTTACAAAAGAAACTCTGCTGACCATGAACATGATGTGTTTACAGTCATTTTCCCCCAATGTTGTATAATTATTATAATCAATGATTGCTAATCAATAGGACACTCTAGGAAGGCGTCAACTTCTTCAGCAACCACAGAGGACCCTCAGGGAGTCTCAAGGAACCCACCTGAGGCTGCCTCTCCCTGCCCAGGCTCACCCAGCTGGGTCTTTGTGGATGAACCCCTTCCTCCAGTAGGATACAATATAACATCTGACATCTTCCTAAAACCTTGTGTTGTTTTTTAGTCATGAATCCTTCCTTACCCACTGCTTTGTTTATCTCTCCCCATCTCTGTCTCTATAGGAGATCCCAGAGTACCTCTCTCCCCATTGGGATGCAGTCTGTGATTCTTATGTAAACAATGTAAAGGCAGTGATGCAGCAGCTGCGCTCACAGCGCACTGTTATTGACCATCATCTCTATAACATCAGGTATACTGCCAGGCCCTTAAAAGGAGTGTGATCATGATTTATTTCATTAGCACAGAAAAAGCATATAATAACACACTTAAGCAGTCATTTTTTACTAGTTTAATGATCTCTAAACATGCTTTATTATAGATGTATAGCTGATAACATGAAAAACTAGCAACACACTTACTAAATCTAACGCTAACCTTAAGGGCCACTAATATCTTGTAAGTTTCAATCTTTTATAGACTTATGATACTAGATTGTGTAATGATGGTACAATGTAGTATAACGTACTACAACAATGGTTGCGTAATATAAATATTATTTCTGATAAAGTTACTAAGTCATCCTACCCAAACAGAACTCTGTTCTTTGAATCTGTAGACAGGAGTACAAGCAATACCTGGGGCGTCCAGACTTGAAGCAGGAGTTAGTGTCTCAGTGGCAGAAGGACTTTAACAGCATCACTGATGATATGAGGGAAGATGAGGATACCAAAGCAGAGCTGCATCTGAGACTGGATGTAAGAAGATTTTTTTAATATAATACGATACAAATATTCTTAAAAGTGTTCATGAAAACATGCACAAAAAACCCTCTACATGTGATGATGTAAAATACATGAGGACGTTCTTAAATGTGTACAGGAACTGCGTGAACGTTTGTGGGACATTAGTGACAAGCGTAAAGAAGAGGACGAACGGGAGAGGGCTGCTCTGGGGGAAGGCTGGCTGGAGGACCACAGTGCTGTCCTCATTAACCACCACTCTGTACTCATGCAGGTAACTTTCCCTGTTTCTCTGTAACCAATTGGCAACAAAAAAATACAGTTGTTTATTTATATGCTGTGTATTTTTTTTTACGTTTTTCATAGATCCCTTTGCATCATCCCTTGTTTATGTGATATAGGCGTTTCAACTTCTATGCGACTCATCAGTGTGGCAAAACTATAATCTTAGATCATTTGGGTTGTGTAGGTGGAGTTGGACCGTTTCCAGGACACACTCTGTATTCTCAGGGTCTACTATTTGAGCATGTACAAACAAGTGCCAGAGCTACCCTCCAGCTTAGACTGTATCCCCCTACTGGACAAGGATCAGGACGAGAGGCAAGAAACACACTTTAGATAGCAACCTAACTATGTTAATACAAGAATATTAAATTAATTTACAAAAATGTGGATAGTTTCTGGGTAATGTGTGCAGAGAATAACATAATTTTGTGTCCTCCAGCAGTCAGACAGCTGGCACAGGTGTGTGTAGGCAGATGGATGATGGAGAGGTCAAGGGGAAAACTAAATTGTAAGCACGATCACACACAGTGTTTCCTTTCCATAGTATGTTTAAAAGATGGCCTGGATGTTGTCATTTCCTCACATACACTTTTAACAACTTTCTGCTCTGCTCCAGTGTCCCCTTCCTCCCCAGACGTCCTGAGTCCTCCAAGACGAAAGGCCAGGGTCAGACAGAGCCTGTCAAGGTCATGTCAAATCAGTTATCCCGCCTCAATTTATGTACCTTTCATTTACTTTAATTTTCAAGATCCTTATTATCCCTACCCCTGTCTTCATAAGAACTGCCATAAAAATAATATACGCTGCTATGTTTGTTCATTTTAGTTGTCTCATGTTGTGGTGCCTTATATGACCTCAAAACAATCCCAAACATTCTGACACTTAGATGGAAATATAAATGGTGCTATGCTGATACACAATCTTATACTTACAGATATTGACCCTTTTCATTGTTCACTGTAGCCACCCCAGGAGAAACTGATCTCCGACTACCAAGAAGCACTCACAGCCATCAGCAAACTGGTAATGCTCTGTGTGTGAGAGTTTAAATAAGCATATTATGGAGGTAAATACAGTGTATATATATTTTCTCCTTAGTCTTGACCTGAATGGGTTATATCTGTTTGTAGGTCTCAGCCGAAGCCCACCAGGGGGAGACAAAAGAGCAGAAGGAGAAACCACCAGAGAAAGAAAGGCCAAAGACTTCTGCAAGTGCAAAGAAAAAGGAAAATAGGAAGCAGTCAAAAAAACAGAAGGGCAAGTCTTTTGTAGAGTATTAAAAAACAATGGAGAGTTGCCATCTAGCTTGTTCTGTATGTTTCAGAAGCCCTTTCTTATCACTACATCTTGTTCCTCCAGGTCCACCAACCCCATCTCCAGCAGCCAGCCCTGCACCGGCTGAAGACAAAAACGCAGGGAAGAGTCATGCTGAAGAAATCAGAGACAAGATACATAAAGAATATGCAGCTGCCCTGGGTCACGAGGGTACGCACAAACACACTTTTCACCACCACGTAAACACACATTAAAAGATTAATTCATTTCTGTATATCACGGTATATTTAATCCTCATATAAATATATTAGCAATGTTTTAAGTGGTTCTATTTTCTAAGAACTATGTTATATGAAAGATACATGCAGTTAAGTCAGTTGTTATGTGAATCCTTGTGTCCTCACACATTTATGCAAATGTATCCACTCAGTATGCTGTATAGTTGTGTTCCTCTGAATTCCTGCATGCATGTGTGTGTTTTTCCAGAGAATGCAGCACAGGTGCGCATTGCTCTGGTGAAAGGTCACGGTCTGTTGATGTTACACTCCCTGCACAGCAGAGCAGAACAAACCTTTAGCAGCATGGAGAAGTGGTTACAAGCACACTATGTTGCTGAAATGAAGAGGTATGGTGCAGAATGAGTGTTGGTACATGTGTGGTATGGGATGGTTAGGGCCATGCGGGCATAGAGAGGGACATGAATGGGTTAGGGTTAGTTAGGGAAGGTCAGTTATTCATGGTAATTCCTGACAGCATGGTGACAGTATTCTGAAACTATTACTCGAGAATAAAAACCTACATAGTGCTACAAAAACTTTTAATATTATATATCTCCTGTTTCCTTCTCTAGCATTGACCAGCTAACAGAAGTGGTTCGCCACCACATAGAGAATGGTGCTAAGTTGCAGAATGAGCTGGTGTTGGTACGTGATGTCTTTCTAATTGTACTGAATTGTACTTTTTTCTTTCCCTAATAATGGGGTAACTGTGGTATAAAAACTAAATTGTTCTTCCAGAGTGTGAAAGTGAAACAAAGCCTCTTTGACCTCACTCTTTCCATATTCTCTTCTCCAGGAATGTACCGACTTCTACCTGAATGGAGACTGTCACATGGTGGCCAGCCAGGCAACCCCTCCCCATCCACCTCCTCTGGAGAAACCTACACAGTGCACCATGACCATCACTCAGCTACAGTTTCTCCTCCAACAGCTACGCACTGTTGCTCCATCAGGTGCATACAAGGGAGAACAGTTGTGATTAGCTCTATTACTCAGCTCTCCTTCATCCATGCACTGATTCTTTCCTTTCCGACTCTCAGGCCTGATATCCAGTTCTGAGTTCTTGTGTTTGCTCAGGAATATCATCACAGTTAACATGGGCAGGAACACATTGCCTGAGCCCTGGATTGACAAGAATGAGACTCAGGTAATCTTTAAAGTAGTGAAGAAAGTATTTCAGAAAACAAAGTTTTGGTTATAATAAAAAAAGACAGCTTTGCCCTTTTCTCTCCTGTCCCCAGTTTATGGAGATTGTATCTCTGCTAACTGACGACTATGAGCTGATAGACTGGCGGAGGTTTCTGCTCAGCGCTGCCCTCCCTTGGCCATTTCCGTCCTTAACACAGCTGCTGGAGGTACTGCAACGTTTTAAGGCAGCTGACACTGGGGACACAGGATATATTGAAGAGGAACAGTACCAACAGGTAAGTCTCTATACACACAAATACAAACTGCCTGGAAACTTCTAATTCAAATTTTCTGGTCTGACAGAGAGTATGTTTAACATCACTCTAAGTCCATCTTTACAAGAACCCGTCAATATAAGTAATCTATCCACCCACCCCCATGGCCCCTATTTGCCCTTGTGGCATTAGTGTATGGAGACTCTCTTTCAACTAGTAGGCAACTCAATGTGACAACACACAGAGACTGTATTTGTATAGTACAATGAAACTGTAGCTCCCTAGTGTTAGAGGAAATGTTTAAGTAACTCCTTGCCTCCTCTCTAACCAGACAGAGTTGTGGTTTTCCAATAAGAGCATCCAGCCAGTCCCTGAGGACCCCTCTGAGCCTCTACCTTATGAGTGTCTGGGTAACCTACGCAAGGTAAACTAACTTCAGTGCTGGGCGACTTAGTTCAAAGCCAAGTTTTATAAAGTTCACAGACAAGATAAAACTTACAAAGATAGAGATATGTGTAACTACAGACTGCAGACTGCATTGCAAATTAAAAAAAACAAAACAGTAAGTAACCCTGTTTTTGTCTTAGTTCTTTTTCCAGTTGTTTGCAGACCACTCTGTCTCTCCTCCTCGTCTGGAATATGTGTCCATGCTGCAGTACTTTGCAGCCGACCCTAACCCGAGACAGGGCTTCATCAGAGCACTTAGTGTAGTGTCAGGACAACATCTCAAGCACTCCTTAACGGGCCATCTTGTCAAGGTGAGTAAATTAATGTACAGAGAAAGGGGAAGAAAGTTTCACTTGAAATTCATAGCAAAAGTACTTCATCTTTGTCTTATTATTTTCTGTCACCAATGTTTTCAGTTAACCCAGAGTTGTAAAAGAAACCAGTTAATTTATTTTCAGTTTTGCCAGATGATTTAGTGACATCATGTGTCAAATTATTATAGTGGTTAGTAATTTAATTTGGAAAGAAACAACTATTGCACATGAACAGGAATATATTACTGTGTTGTGTTTACAGTCCATGCCCAGTATAGGGGAGGCGACAGAGTTGAATGAAGAGTACAAGGAGGAAGAGACTCAACTTTGTGCATCAAGTAGTTCGTTGGGGGATGGGGGGGTCTCTGTCTCTGCTCTCCTTGCTGTCATCTGCCACAAAGTCACTAAGATGAAGATTGGATGCCCCCTCCCTCCAGGCTGTGTGAGTCAGCAGGAGTACACTGAGGTATTGCTACTATAAAAATATAAAGTTGCCTTTCAACGGAATACATAAATGAATATTTGCATTTTTTTAGGGAAAGGAATGGTTGACTAGACTTAGTGAAAGATATAAACATCCTAAGTTGGCTGTCAAGATTGCAAAGTACCATGGTGCATTTTAATAGTAACGTGATCTACAATTAAAAATGCCTTTTCTAAGTATAATTAATAACCAGTTAAACTCTTTCCTCATTGTAATTTTCTCTGCTGGCCTCTAGCAACTGGTGGATGTATTCAGAGAGATGGGCTACAGCCCTGAGGACTGTGTTCCCTTCTCCGTCCTCTCTCAGCATCCTTTCACCCAGGGCCTGATGGAGACCTCAACACAATACAAACTTGTAGTGAGTCACTCTCTTCTACACTGTCTTTTTGCTGCGACCAGTTTAACATACTTACCTTCCAGACTGATTATCTTTTAGATGGTAAACCTTCAAACACATTCAACCTCGTCTCACATCTTTCTCTATCCATTATGCTCTTTCTTTTCTTTATTTATCTCTTACAATTTTCTTTCTCTATCTCTCTCTTTGTCTTTCAGAACATTCATAGAGTACTACTACCTCAACCGGATGAAGGAGAGGCAAACAACTTCACAGTTTCCTAAAGGACATAAACAGTACACACCGCTGTCTGCATCACAAAAAGACATCTTTCTCATGAGAACACAATCAATATTGCTTTGTCTACTTTTAAGTATTCTCATTCATTTTAAATCTGAAATGTTTGCTTCAATGAATCCTGACTGCAGTATTGAATAAATAGACTTGCCAGGACTGTAAATTGTTTCAGTTTGTGTAGATGTCTGTAACTGATGGAGGTCGGGAGGACAACATAACCAATCACAATAACATCAATGATGGCGGGATTGACCCTTCTTACTTGCTCTTTTTTTTCTGACACACTCCAGCAGTTTTTCTGACTGACTTGTTTTTCTAATGACCTCTCTGACACAGAAAAGCATTGGTTGCAGCTACAATGAGTGCATTGTCCAGGATAACCTACATGTCAAGCCTGACTTGCCAGCAACTGCCTGCCAGGGCACAACCAATCAAATTAGTGTGCATGCTGCCTGGAAAAATATTAGGAAAACTAAAAAAGAGGAGCCGTATAAATAAAGAAATCTTTTTTTTGTTACTTAAGATTTAGCAAATCATTTATGCCTCATTAAACTCACTTGAGTACAGGTGTTACAACATGTATCATCCTTTTCATTAATAAGTGCGATCCTGTACTTATTGATGGAGGGGGTTAAGTCCTGTTAACATTTGTCTGATTTGATACAAGGAGGGCCTGGGGAACCCCCCAGCCCCCCTGACCCACCGCCCTTTCTCTCTTTCCCTCCCTTTAATTATCACTGCAGATCCAGGGCTTCTCTGTGTCTGACTTTTAGAGAAAACAGAGCCTCTCACATGTGTCATACAGACAGAATTACACGCGCAGACTTGAATCCAAAACCTTCTGAATAATTCGGAATAAACCAGCACCTAAAGGTTTGAGCTTTTCTATTTGCTGCCAGACACTGTACAGTGGATTTATTTTAGGAACACTCGATATCGATTTGGGATTTCCCCCTTTTCTACTTCACAATGACGACTGTATAAAAGAATCTTTACTCCTGGCTGACGGAATTGAGAAGACTTTCAGGATCTAATTTGACACCCTGAAAAGATGAATTCACAAAGAGCTTGATTCTTCTCAGTTTTATGTTGCAAATCCTGCTTTTTTTCCCTGCTGGTTTCTTGTTGAATATTTTCCATTCCTCAAGATTGCAAAACTCTTTTTGGACCAAACTGCGCAAGCCTCTCGCTGGACCTAACTTTGTTCCAGAAAAGGAAAAACTTTCTCGTTGCTCGCACAGGAAGGTTTTCCTTACAGTTTATTTTTGAAGTGGACGACTATTTTAGGCGGACTTTGGCTGCAGGTCAGTGTGTGGTACCCTAAAAACAACATGGGGATTGTATTTTGGATGTTTTCTCTTCTGGCTCTTCCAGTACTTCAGTCTGCCAAGATCCTGACCGTCTGTCTAATTGGTGAGTAGTGGAGGAGTTATTGTGAATGGGCTCTCTATTAGCTGTAACAGAGCTGTAAATATTTGTTCAGAAATATGCAAAGAATACTCACCTCCTTAGACTGGTGAGTCATGAAAATACAGTAATAGATATGTGTTGCTAAAAGCCTGTGAAGGACAGTATGTGTTTTATATGCTAATTTATACAGTTTGTTGCAAACAGCGAGCATAATGTTCAGATGGCTTAGTGATATCACTGAGATTTTTTCTTTCCTCTCCTCTACTCCAGGAGGAAGTCACTTCTTGTTATTAGATGAAATTTCTCATAACTTACACCAGCATGGCCATGAGGTCCGCATGCTCCTGCAACTAGGAAACCCTGTTATCACAGGTAAACGTTACGTGAGGTAAACATACAACATGACCACGTCCTGTTCACTGAATTCAGGGTAATGCCCTCAGGCCGGCGCTTTATAGCGCCCCTTAGAAAAACAAACCTTCGTTCCTTCTGCTATCAGGTTGTTAAACCTCGAAAGTGGAATACTGGAATAATTGTTTTACTGTTATCCTTGTTGTTGTTTTGTACATGTGTTAAACCCCACAATAGGGCTTTAACACTTGCCTGGTCTCCACTGCTGTAAGCCTAGACATTCATGTGCAATGCACCCTAGAATGCCTTTTCTTTTCACTGTGTGAATTTTAAATGATTTTTGTCCGGCCTTCGTGTGAGTCATCAGGCATGGGTCCACACGAGGGTGCCAGCTTGCACCTCTGACTATGTACTGATTAATTATATTGATCTATTTATTGTCTCTGACATACTCGTTATGCTGCTGTTGTGAATGTGTGTATGGTCTGGGTGGACTGTAAAAACTAAATTGCCCTTTGGGATAAATAAAGTTTAAATGAAACGTCTGAATCTGAATCACACACTAGCATCCATATTCTGAAGGATATTTAACTAAACATTTTCTTATCTTGACTGAATCATTCAAATGTCCATGTTGTGTCCAGGTTTCTCCTATGTAGGCCGTGCAGACAGTTATCAGACGAGCACTTGGTCCGTAGGAGAGGAGTACATCAAGGAATACAACGGCTGGTTCCTGCAGCAGCAAATGCAGTTTTTCCTGGGAAGGTAAACCGCAGATTTAATGAGACTTGGTTACATTGAGTGAGTCTGGATTACCATCGGCATTTTTAATCCTTTGAATCTTATTTTGATGCAGAATTTGGACCTCTGAGCTTTCTTGGCTATATTTAATCTGTATTTTTATAATTGTCTCTACAGCATTAGATTTAATTGGATTTAAATGTTTTTTCTCATTCTGTTTGCCTTCATCTTTCTCATTGTCATCTCTTCTTATCTTTTTCTTTCCCTCAGGGAAACCTTTAGTAACTTTCTAAACTTCATGGGTCACCTGTCCTATCAGTGTGACAAGCTTTTAGGGGACAAAGAGATAATAACTTTCCTACAGAGGGAACGCTACGATATTGCCATCCTTGATGCTTTCAACCCCTGTTCCTTCATCGTGGCTCGCAAACTTGGTACATCCACTGTTTATTTAACTTTAGATTATGTAATATTTATTATCCTCCATTATCTCTTATTTCAACCTCTATGAATAAACAAATAGTATGTCAAAGATTAAATGCCATTTAATCTTGATTTTCTCAAGGTGTCAACTACATAGCTTTCTATCCGGGCAGTCTGAACGGCCCTCTGTCCATCGCTCTCCCGAGCCCAGTCTCCTACATCCCGGTCTTCGGCTCCCAGCTGTCCGACCATATGAACCTTTGGGGTCGTGCAAAGAACCTTTTGTTTTCCTTCCTGGCCCCTGTAGGTAAGAATTTTACAATTATAAAAATGACATCTGAACTGCTTTTAACAAACATTGAAATATTGCTCTTTCATTTTGTCTTGTATCAAAGGTCAGGAACGTGTATGGTCGATATTTAGGGAAGTAGCTGAGCGCCACCTTGAGTCAGGCTCACCCCTTGGTGGTCTGCAGGAGTTACATCACGGAGCTGAGCTTTGGGCCTTCAACACTGACTTTTCATTGGAGTTCCCCCAGCCTCTTATGCCCTACACTGTGCTGGTGGGAGGTCTGCTTAATAAACCTGCAAAGCCTCCTGAACAGGTGTCTTCTTACTCTTACTCTACTTACATATCCAAATACCTCAGTGAGGCTTTGTATTTTCAAATGTACTTTTTTCCCTCTCTATCTTCTCACTCAAAAATCCCCCTTAACTTCCACTCCTACCCATGTACAACCATCTCTTTCTCATCCTTACTTAACACCGATATAATCCACATATTTCCTTTACTGCCCTTCCCCTAACCTCTTGATCCTTCAGGATCTTGCGTTGTGGATCTCCAGTTTTGGAGAGTCAGGTTTCATCGTCGTCACTCTGGGATCAATGGTCTCCTCAGTCTCTGTGGATCCTCTGCTTGAGGAGCTGGTTGCAGGCTTTTCCAGGATCTCACAGGGGGTGCTCTGGAGGTAAAGCATGACACGATTCATAAGAATCTGTGTCACAGAACTAAATTTCTGTAAGGACATACAGTTTATAAGGAAAAACTTTATGTGCAATATGATTGTTTCAGTCCTGAAAAGATTAAATCAATCCGCAAAAATACAAAGCAAACTTTGTGTTTTCAGTTCATTCTAAGTTGTTACAGGAAGGTCCTAAATCTGCAGTATTTTCACTACAGGTATGACTCCAAGCGATGGCCATCTCAACTGGCCAGACCTCCCAACCTCAGGCTGGTGGACTGGCTGCCTCTTAATGACCTGCTGGGTGGGAACAGATTACCTCTATTAACCTTACCCTTTGTTACAAGCAGAACAGTGGGATACAATATATGGCAGACTGTCAAAATGCTTTTTTCTTACATTCATTTTTGGAACTACCTGAAAGAATTCCTAAACAATGAGTTTCAGGATCAATTCCTGTCAGACACTGGGGGTTAAGTGTAAGAAAACTGCAGCAGAAGGAGACTGGTCACTGCTGCACTGCAGCACTGTTCTTCCTGAGTATTTAAAGAAATACCACAGACTCAAGTGCTTGCTTGAAATGTTAAGGACATCTGTTTCTTCTCATTAAAAGCATCGCATTGTAAGATACAAATACAGCAGCGATAATCATAGACAAACCACCAGGCCTTTGCTCTCTGCTGCAATATTTTCCTGCTTTTGCTTTATACAAATTGCAACATGTCAGTGAAAAAGACCCCACCCACCCCTTGTTTACAATGCTGTTGCCAGTGGTGTGGTCCACATAGTTTAAACACTAACCCATTAAGTTTTCCTGTTTTCCTTTTCCCAGTCTGTGCTACACTACAACACTCTTTCTTCCTTTAGTCAGTAATGACATTTTCTCTATTGTTCTATTTACCCCAGGACACAAAAAAGCACTTCTGTTTATCACCCATGGTGGACAGAACAGCCTGCTCCAGGCAGTGTACCATGCTGTTCCCGTGCTGGCAATCCCTCTGTTTGGGGACCAGTTTGATAATGTGGTGAGGGCTCTAACAAAAGGACTTGGCCTCGCCATCAACCCCACAAACGTCACCAGGGAACTGCTCAGCTCCACTATCCAAACAGTCATACAGGACAAAAGGTATGTAGCTGCGTGGCTTTGTAATGCTGGTTGAATACAGAGATGTGTAGATACACTCTCCCTTTCTATTTTTATCATATCATTTCACCTTTTCTAGGTTCAAGTCTTCAGCTTTGTCCCTTAGCCGCATCCACAAATCCCATCCTGTCCCTCCAGCCATTCGACTGGTCCAGTGGGTGGAGCACATCCTGCACGCTGGAGGTGGAACTCATTTAAGGCCGGCATCACTGGCGCAACCATGGTACCAGAGATACCTGTTGGACGTGGTGCTCCTTCTCTCCCTGGGGCTTATTGGAGCCGTAGTTCTCTGCTGGACTTTGTGTAGGAACAAAAATTACAGGGATAAACACAAAAAGAAACAATAGCAGCTCTAAGAATCTTCTGTTCTCACCTCAGATTCATCCCTCACTTCTGTTATTTGTAATCTTTTTATATACTGTACCAATATGAGAAAGAAAATAATAACTCCTGCCACCCTTAAGTACTGCAGATGTTCGGTGGATAAACCATGCTTGCTGTAACTGTATTATGCAATTCACCTTTAAAATAGCTCTCTGGTAAGTTCTCCTGTAGCCCTGTCCAGAAAAGTTATCCCTTAAGAATGAAATAAACTTAATAATGGTGTTCAGAATCCCTTCACTTATACGGCAAAGAACTTTTAACGTTTTATAGTACCGTGCTAAATGCATTTAAAACCCATTTGTAAAGTGATTAACACCGTTGCCAAACTTTTCATGTTGAGTACTTTTTGTGTTCCACTTTCTGTATTTCCAGTCTCACTTAAATGGAGTAGCCCTCATGCCAAGTGTCCTGCCCTCCACCCTCAAAGCGCCATCATGTCTACCAGACGTCTAATTTGTACTGCAGCGCCACATTGTCCGACACCTCTGTGCTGCTTTGACCTGGCTGAGCTGCAAAGCAGGGGTGTTGGACAGTACGCACGCAAACACGCACACTCCAACTAAGCGGTTCTTTTGTGTTGTTGCATATTTCCAAGTGGCAGCAAGCCATGTTAGTGTCGATGAATGAATGTTGAGAATGTTTTTGTGTGCTGCCCTGCTTGTCTGGTTTGGGTGTAGACAAAGTCTATTGATTATATATCTGAATCCTCTTGAATCTGTTCTACCTGCAATGTTTCTGTATGCGCATGTGCGAGTGTGTGTGTGTGTGTGTGTGTGTGTGTGTGTGTAATTTGGGCAGTGTTATGGTCTACTGGCTCTTCAGTTATTAACCACCAGCACCACCTGCAAGTCTCAACTCTGACCCCCACTCCCTCCTCTACTGGTTTCCACTGAGTCTCCTTCCCCTCTCTAAACAAGACACAAAAGCACACAGCGATGTTCACGGTCAGCGCTCAAGCCACTGTTGAGAGAGCAGACCAGGCCTTGGTGGACCCCCCAACCCCACCTTCCCCTTCCTCACATCTGTGTTGGGGGTTAGCAGGGAGGAAAATATAGATTAGCAAGGAAATAATGACCAATTAGGATGCCTTGTTCTCCGTCCATTCAGCTGTCCATTACTTCCCTGAATTTCATTTGTCTGTTTGTCTGGCAGTTGCAGGTGCCAGTGAGTCTTCCTCTGCCTCGCACGCAATCCAAAAGAGGCAGGGGCGAAGAACCGCTCAGGAACTCAGGAAAATAAAAGAGATGGAAGAAACACAGAAACAGAACAGAGAAAAACAAAGGATAGCAGAAATTGTAATTTAAAAAAATATGAAAAATTTCAAGTTGGCACTTTTAGTGATTATAACCCTGCACCTCAATTATATTACAGTTGATTACAGTCATTTAGAAATGTATTTTAAAACCACAACACTAAAGTTTAAGTTGTTATAAAGGAGTGGAGTTTGCAATATGTTTTGTCACTATTGACAGGAAAAAGGAAGTACAATGGTGAATTCAAAGATAAAACAAGAATAAATCTGATAGGCTCTTATAGAAACACTTACTATTAGCTCCTAATAGTTACAAGGCAAAAAGGGAGTCTGTAGAGAGTGTTTAAATGAATTAATATGCAGGATGTACTGTATGAGAGTTGCTGGGATTATTCAATTTATATTGTGCAGTTAAACTCTGCTTTGTTTGTGGTAAGAGCCCCATCTAGTGACATGAGAAGAGGACTTAATTTAGAGTGAGACATGTCTAAAGAAACAGGGCTTCCTGGACATCGCCAAATTCTCAAACTACACATAAGTAAAAATTGAAATACCAAGTTGATAAAATACTGTTGTAGAAGTTAAAGCTGTTGGCATGTAATATTACTAGCAATGTATTAGTGTTGACAGTGTAACTATAATCCTCTGTTCCACTAGATTCACTCCATTTCAATTTTGATCTGGCTTTTCTCAGTTACTTTGCAGGTAAAGTTAGTCATTTTGTCTTTGCATGTAATTTTACATGCAAAAACATAAACATAGTTTCAAGTTTATTATGTACACACTGTCCATTACAACGGCCCTGCATAAATCATAACTCAATTTAGGTTATAATGTTCAGTTCAGCACCCCTTTAAAAAAAAGAGTCCAACCTTTGCAAAGCCAGGATTTACTGAAGGGTTTTTGTGTTAGACTGAATTAGTTTTAGCAAGGTGTACCAAATGTAAAGAGTGTGTGGTGAATTGAAAGAAATATACAACTAATTGCTACAGCTTAAGCACACAAAAATATTACAGATGGCCAATATTTTAAGAATATATAATAATAATAATAATAATAATATACTATTTAAAAAAATAATAATAATAAAATGTCATATTTAAAAGTGTCAATGAGCTGTCACAGGGGGCGCAATGCAATATTTTAGAGGATGTAGCTCATGAAAGAATCATGACACGCACGTTTCTGATTGGCTGAGGAGCTGTTGTTTAATTGGTCAGTGTTGACACGGTGGGCGTGGTTAGTCGTCAATGTTTTTGTAGCCCACTGTCTGTGTATGTAACCGCACCAAGGACTCTGCAATGTGATTTCCTGACATTGATTTGTTTTCATATCGTTAACTCGCCGTCTTCTCCACATTATGAACCAGCCGTTGACATGGGGAACCACTAGCAGGTGAAACACGGAGGAAACCGAGGAAAAAGCCGGAATGGCGGGCGCCTTCAAAGGCTGCCAGAAAATTCGAGGTCCGCAGATTAGAACCCTGCTCGAGGCGAAGGACTTCATTCTTTTCGACTGCGACGGGGTCATATGGCACGGAGAGAAGGCGATAACGGGCGCAGTAAAGGTGGTGAAAACGCTGATCCGACACGGCAAGAACGTAGTGTTCGTCACCAACAACTGCACCAGGCCCAGGGAGAATTATGTGCACAAGTTCTACCGGCTGGGCTTCACCGACGTGATGCTGGAGCAGATCTTCAGCTCGTCGTACTGCTCGGCTCTCTACCTGCGAGACGTCGTCAAGGTCCGCGGCCAGGTGTTTGTCATCGGCTGCGACGGACTGCGCAGAGAGCTGCTGGAGGCGGGCATCCCCTGCGTGGAGGAAGCGGACGATCCGGACGCCACCATCTACAACTGCAATCTGGCCCCGGACGTCAAGGCGGTCCTGGTGGGACATGATGATAAACTGACTTTTCTCAAACTGGCCAAAGCCTCGTGCTACCTGCGGGACCCGGACTGTCTGTTCCTGGCTACCGACAACGACCCCTGGCACCCCCTGTCAGGTGGAAGAATACTGCCAGGTAATATGAGGGTAATTCAAGTCATTGGGGTATAATTTTTTTTTAATTATATATGAATTTACTAATTTAAATCCGGTTCAGGAACATTCCACTGTGACTAAATGGAGTTTAAGACGACTAAAAGAGACTACTCGGCAAAGGTCCAGTGATCAGGGGTTCCCTAGCTACAGCGTCAGTTTTAGGTGAATGTAGTAAGCGTTAATTATACATTTTGTTCCTTAACAGCAGTGTGCTGCTACGTATATAATAGTTTAATCCAATAACAAACTCTAAAGTTAAGATGAATGTAAATATTCAGCGCATCTGTCCATAATACACATAGAAATGGTTGTGTTCATTGTGATGGATTACCCATGGCTGAATGAGAGCATAGGCCCCTTGACAGCCATTCTTCTCTGTGTGTATTGTTTATGCACCACGTCAACACTGAAGGGCAAACTAAAAGGCCTAAAACTTCAGCTACTCACCACCAATCCCACCTAGCTTCAACTTTGTACCAGTTTGTGTTAATTTGATCAAACATGAATGTATTAAGGAATGAAAATGCATCATGTAATTGCAGGATTAATTTATATATTAAAAGGTATGAAGCCTTTTCCTAGAGTCAAGATTGTGTGATAATTGGGCTGCCCAGGGGTGCAGACGTGCAGCTTTAATTGAGGCTTTAACTCCATTGACCCTGGTTCAGGTTCAGCCTATTTCCCCCCTACTGTTATTGTCAAAGGAAACCAAAAGTGCTCCCTAAAACTGGTTTAATGTCCTTATCTTTAACCTTGTAAATTGCCTGAAAGTGTACATTGAACAGTGTCAAGACTTTTGGGTCACCAGGAAGTTGCCAATTTAGCGTAGTTAGGTTTTGAGAACCTGCAAGTAGATTTTTATGTTGCAGCGAAATGAATTGAAATCACCGTCTATAGCAGTACTGCATTTAGAAATCTTAAAATGTAGCTACTTGCACTTATATAGTCTCATGTAGACTATACTGTATGTGATTAGTACTCTAGTACATGCAAAACCTCTAATATTTTAATTGTACCCTAATATACTTGAAGGAGAGGAGTTATGATTTTTCTAACCTTGCTCTCATCTTTCCCACTGCAGGATCTGGGTCCCTCACTGCAGCATTGGAGGTGGCCTCAGGTCGAAAGGCTACTGTGATCGGCAAGCCCAGCCGCTTCATGTTCGAGTGCATCTCCAGTCAGTTCAGGGGGATTGACCCCGCCCAGTGCCTGATGATCGGGGACCGTCTAGAGGTGGACATGCTGTTCGGGTCCAACTGCGGCCTCGACACCATGCTCACTCTCACCGGCGTGTCTCAGATCGAGGAGGCCCAGGAGTACAGGAATAGTGAGCTGACCACCAACCACAGCCTGGTGCCCGACTACGTGGTGGACACCATCGCCGATTTCTTACCTGCGTTTGAGGAACTGGACGAACAGAGCAATTGACGAGTCCTTTCACCTCCAGTACGGAGCACTGATTGCTTCTACTACATTTCAAGTGCAATGTTTAGTCTGCTGTTTGCAAAAAAAAAAATTCCAGTCCACATGAGCAAACGCAACGAATGCTCCTCAACATCAAGGCGCTGTTTATGTTGTGACCAAGACGCGCGTCCTCGAAATAATCAAAGTAATCCAGTGCATACCTCAGTGTTTCTTCTTGTGTTGTGCCCATTTGTGACTTGACGGTTCCTTGTTGCTGTAAGTGTTTCTATTAATATATGAATATACTGCACTTTGGTGTTTGGTATTGGGTTTTAAACATCCAGAGGTATTTTTGTAAAGCCATGAATTGCTCTGTAACAGCATTCATGTGTGTAGGAGCAGAAGGCAGACATGTACTTAAAACGCACAATTGTTTTCTCATATGTGTTTGCCTGAGTGTGACTTCCCCTTGATTCATTTACTGCAAGAGGAGAAAACAAACACTGTGTGAGCTTTCTTCAGCTCTGGTAGAGACCAAGACGACAATCTGCCAGTCAGACAGGTGAAGTGTGTATTCACCTTCTGCCTTTCTGTCACGTCTGTACTACTTGTGCCGATATTCATCGGAGTACTTAACAGCTTACTGAATCTCATAGTTAGAAACCCAGTTACACATTAATGTCGGCTGGTCATACTGCAATGCTGTGGAACTTCAATGTTGTTAATGTTTACCATATAGAGCATGCCAGCAACGGTAACAACAATAAACATCTAAATTTAATCTTTAATATGTCTTTGTCTTTGTCCTCATTCTGCTTGTTCCGTGTTTATGCATCTACATCAAGCATGATATGAACACAATCAAAATACAATATTCCTTTAATCATTTCAATCCAATGGTTCCCATGAACTCAACAGCAGTTCACTCAGTGTTATAGTGACTCCATATCCAGCACACCTCAGCCCTGTTTATTGCAGAGAAAGGCAGGAAAAATAAAGCAATAATTCTCCTCTATGAACCACAGCCTCGTGCTTGGTTTTCGGAGTAGTGAGAAAAAAGTTGGTTTTATGTAACAACAGTTTTAAAAAAACAAAACAGCTGAGAAAAGGTTGCAGTACCAGAGCAGTACATAAGGAAAACTTACTATTGTTGTGGCTTTGCTTTGTGAAATACAAGAAAGATTTCCCTTAAATATGAACCTAAAATACATAAACATCTAAAAAATAAACATATGTACATTTTAACAGGATTTATGTAATAGTTTATTCTACATCATGTCTCATGTGGCATTAGGTTCTCTTGTGCTGAGTGACAGACTTAAAAGACACACACTGATCTCCGACAGATAAGGACTTTGGCTGCAGTGATTGAGTCGCTTCAGGTCACTCCGGTCCACCACGCTGCAGCAAAGACAAGACATAGAAAACAAATCTATCAGAAAAAACAGTAGGAAATATGTCGGAGCTAATGTTGCTAAATTGGACAAATTATTCAGCATACATTTTACATTTTTGGAACAAATTGTTGATAAGATTAGGATGCAGTTACAGTTAACTCGGTGCCTGCCTTCAAGTTTTCTTCATACCATTAACGTCACACTAACTGTTCCTACAATACCAAGACAGATAAGTTAGAATAAGGGCTTCAAAGGAGCAGTTCTCCCAAGGAGCAGTTCTCCCCTGGAAACAGACACTGTCAGTCAAAGCTGGTGTTCTCTGTAATCGATAGAAGCAATAATATTTGAAGTTGGCGCCATAGCTGTGGAGAAAGTTGTACAAACGGCTCGTGGTTTCGCACATTCTACATTCCTGCAACACCCAGCGTGCATTGCGCCCCTCCCTCTGAAAGGAACGGCCCAGCGAGAGACGCTGGAGTGAAATACTACTGTTTTCAAGTCAAGGACATTGATCGCTGCAGGCAATGGCTCAGAGCGGTGCAGAATCTTGAAATACAACAAGAATATACCGTGGATCGTCAACAAAATCTACATTTCACACCTGACGATTTTCAATGAGACCTGACATCAGAGGTGGGCGTCCTAGATTGAGTGTAGTGTAGTTTAGCAAGCTCCCTGGCCCATTGGAGGACGCTATCCGCTTCTTCAATGGGCCCTTGAAAACCTCCGCCAGACTTTGTAAAGTGCGTCACCTGGCAGAGGTTTTCCAGGGCCCATTGGAGAAGCGGATAGCGTCCTCCAAAAGGCACAGAGCGAAATTTATTTTTTTCCTACCATAATGGCATTAGCTCCCCATAATAGCATGATCGGACTGAGGTTGAAAATAGGCAAACTGGCCCTTTAAGGCCAAAGATGACTCTGCAGGTTTATCTTCAACCAAGGACAAAGGTTATGTTCTAACTGATACCAAAGAAAAAGTGTATTTCCCCTCCTCACTTCCTCCGCCCACTCCGCATTTAAAAGGTCGACTTGTCATTTAATGTTCTGGGTATAGTCTGAACTGCATGTGGTCAGTAATTTGGCCCCTCACCTGGATGTAGTCCATTTCATCGGCTGACATCGGTCTCCTGCGGTACCTCGCAGTTAGAAGCTGAATAGAGGCCAGGGTGTCCGGAGTGCCAGGGATTGGGGTCAAAGGTACATGCGGCCTCGATAACTGAGGAGGCCCCGCAGCTGGAGGGGAAGCTTGAGCGTTGTGTGGTGCAAAGTTTACTGCTAATGTTTTCAGTGCCTCTTGGGCTACAAAAGGAAAGGCAAAAAAGCAGTAATTGATTAAAGGCAATACAGGATGAACCACTGAAAAACCATTAATAAAAGGGTTGCAACAGTTTACATGTAGGACAAGATGTAGATTTAAATCATAGTTGTTCATGTATAATGTACGGTTGGATTCTCTTATCTCAATCTGAAGTGATGTTGACATATTTAGTCTACCATGAAACAATAAACTACCAGTTACATCACCGGAAGCTGTTTGATGTTGCTTTATTTAGGTCATCATGTCATCTATCAGTACAACAATCACTTTCTTGATACTCACCATTTGGCCTTGGGAGGTCTTGTCTATTGGGGAACTTGATGAGAGGAGCACGAGGCCGAATAGCCTGCAAACGCACACATTAAATCAAACAGCATTAAGGATTGTGTGATGAAAAGGGTCAGTTTAACCACAGCCAAACACAGTATTTAAGATGACTGAAAAACAAAAACAGATGTTAAAGCTCCTGTGAGGATGGATATGAAACAGACTAAAGTTAATTCTGATGACTCTATATGACCTACAAAAGCAAACCAGACCATCAGCAACAAGATTGATTATTTCAATGTAGTTATTTTTAATGCCTGAAACCGGTGGCAGGGGGTTTACATTTCATTAAAAATCACCACACAGGACAAAATCAACAGAGATAAGAGGTACGGCTTTTTAAAGTTCCTCACAGGAGCTTTAAAACAGTACTTTTGTATGGGAAACATTAAAAGGAAGTGTTTTAAATATTTTAAAATTACAGATTAATCTTCTAGGGGGAAAACCATGAAAAAAAAGACTATAAATAACTAACTAATTATTGTAGACCACCTCCATACAAACATTGTTTACGTGTTTGCTAGGCTGATGTCTTACAAATACTATACTATAATATATATTTATAATATAATACTATATTTTTGCTATATATATATATATATATATATATATTGCTTTCTGATACATTAGATATTTGAACTAAGTGTCAACATACAGAGAGAATAACGTCAGTGAGTGATGACAACTCCAGCTGGCCTATTTTAAGGTAAATTTCTGCTGTGGACATAGTTAACGACTTCCTAAACAGATCTGAATCCAGCCCTCAGACGGGGCTGACAGTCTTGCGAAAACACTGAAACGAACTTAAAATATAAATTTGGTTGGTGAAATACTTTTTCAGTTTCTGTCTGAACATGTTAAAAAACATGACATGAATGTATGTTTTGCGGTTAAACAAGGACACAAACAAGGGTAACTTTAGCTAAAATGTTTTGACACCACAAAAGGCCTTACGAAAATAATTCACCCTCCATTCAAAACAAAAGAAAAGCGGCATTTTTTAACTCCACATTGACCATCTTAACTCAACACAAAGATAGCTATAGCCATTGAAAATTCAGGAGCAACGTTACCTGGATCACTCGGGCGGCTGGAGCTGCCATTTTGGAGCTGACTTTGCTCCCCATGACGACCTCAAGTTTACTTCCGGTATTTAAAAAAAAGCTCCTTGTAGCTGCAGAGAGACAACACAAGAGGGCGCTGTTGTAATTCGAAACAGGGAAGTCTATACCATAACGCACAGTGGTCCAGAGGATGCAGTTAACGGTATGGTGCAGTGGGTGACATGCATCTCATAGCATACAGATGAACGGCATCAATAGATGGTTTTATACAATAGAGCAGGAATATTTTTTAATAACACAGCGGGAATATTCGCTTTAAAACGCGAGTAAATAAGACTTTAGGACGTTAACTAATAGTGTTTTAATAGCTATGTCTTACCTATAGTTATTTCTTTACCTCTAGCGGTTATGACAAGCTGCCAACCGATGTTTTGCCCCAGTGAACGTCCCGCTATGTCAAATCCTTATGCCATAATACAGCCATTCACCTCCGTGTACAAACTTAGCCTCCTGTCAAAAAAGGACATACAGAAATAGACAAATAAAACACCTTAATCCTCTGCGAAACAAAACAAGGTCCACAAAGGCCCCAATAGCTTTTATTACTCATAAAGCAGTTTTAAGGTTATAATATAGTTTGTGTGATAACAGAAAATTTTCAATACAAGACTACTGCGCCAGGCAAAGACGAATATCATACCCCTTATCCTTATTTCACTCCACCTTGAGAAAAAATGAAAACGGATAACATGGTCATGTGGTCAAGGCTTGTCCAATCAAAAACGAGGTAAATTGCAGAGATCCTTTATAAAGAAAGATGTATCACCAGCAGAAAATTTACTCCGTTTAATCACAATCAAGCTAAACCACGATACTCTCTGGTTGCTGCAATGCACAAATATACAGTAATTTTAAATAGTAGAAATTGACATTAAATTGTCCCACTATATAAGGTCACTTAAACATCATACATTAGACTTTGTGTTGTTTCTTTTTATTATTGCCCTGATAATAAGTGGGTCTCACAATAGACACTTTTTGAAATTAGCAGAGGCTTTATATCTGGACTAGTTTTCTAAACACTGTGCCCCTTATTTGTTTTGCGTATTTGCTATTAAAAAGCCCCAAACACCATACAAGGTAACCCTGTTAGTAATTCTGTTTTCACAGGTTTAGTGATACTCTTCATGCATAGCAAAATACTCTTGATATGAACAGGTAATGTCAGAGAAGTGCCCAAAACACAAATCTTTGAATAGAAAAAACTGTAAAGCAGGTCTTGTAGGTTGTTTTAAAGGTTGTCTAAAATCCCCATAACAGTCGATATCAAGGATAGCTTAAAACCACTAAAACGATCCTAGCTTGGTGCTAGCTATGATTACCGCTGCTGGGTGAACATCTTCTTCTATAAGGATCTCTGTAGCCAATGTCAAGCATGAAGGCCATAATATCCTAACAGCGCCGTCTACTGGATTTAAATGTCTGTTCTCATGTTACTCTGCGTAAACAGAAAACCTTATCTCCAACCCTTTAACTGAAGTTATTATATCATGATAACTGCAGAGAGCCAGTTGGGTTTAAATAGGCTATATGTCTGTTGTTAGATGTTAATGTAACATGCCTCTAAAAAAGGAGTTGCAACTATTGAAAACAACTTACAATATAGTATTTTTAACATCAAATTGAAACTCTATTTTTAACATAGTAATCTCTGAAGTTCGTTCTAATATTAAATCTGTGGGTTTGCATGGCGCTGATAATGCCCATCCCGCCTCCACCCACCCATCCCTACAAAAAACTACATCTCAGCTGTCCAGTGACCAATTCACATTTTATTAGATCTTATTTTATTAAACAAACGGTCCCAACAAAAAGGTCCCAATCTTAACAAGGGGCCGACTCCTCACTTGACACACCACTGAGGCTTCACATAAACTACAGCTTTACATTTCACACATGCACAGAACAGTTTCAGTCTCAAGTGAAGAATCGGCCCCTGACTTTACATTTGCTTGTTGCAGCTCTGTAAACAGACAGCGCACATCACTGTGCAACATCAGCAGCTCCAGCCGTTTGACTCCGTTTGAAGGAGACGGACTGACTCAGTGGCTCTTTGACCTGTCGAACAGCTGCTTGAGTTGGTCCTGAGAGGTGGCCTCTTTCTGCTGCATGAGATCAGTGTGGCCCTTGGTGACACCCCAGCCATCAGGGGCGGACATGGAGGGACACAGGGGACGACCAGAGGCTGTCTTCAGGTTCTCCCAGTAATCACGACGGGCTCTACAAGAGACAAAAAGACCAGAATACACAAACCAGTTAGCTAGTATTTCACATTTGACTGTGTTCAGGTGCATATTGGTATTTAGAGACAGATTAAAAGTTGCTTCTGACCTGGCTCTGACCCAGGGCTTGGTGTGCATCTCCAGACCAGCACCCCAGTTTCCGTGTTTCTCTGAAGCGGCTGGGAGGTAGCCTCTCTCGGGTGCCAGCTCCTCTGCCACGGCCCTGATGTGATAGGGCTCAAACCCA
Source organism: Semicossyphus pulcher (assembly GCF_022749685.1). Taxonomy (NCBI): domain Eukaryota; kingdom Metazoa; phylum Chordata; class Actinopteri; order Labriformes; family Labridae; genus Semicossyphus; species Semicossyphus pulcher. The sequence continues at coordinate 12,318,853 of NW_027211737.1, read as the reverse complement.
CAGCAGCCACCGATGAAGCGGATGCCGGCATTGTAGGCCTCTCTGGCGTACTTGTGCATGTCCCAGCGGGTCAGGATCCTGGGCTCCAGACCTGACGGAAGATTCAGTTTTATTCACGTTAAAATGCAGGTTGTTTGCTTTGGCTTAAGAAGTCAGAGAAATGTTTCGACCTGAGTTTTTTATCATTTATCATCACCGCTTCATGTGTGGTGTTTTTTTGGTCTTATTTAGCATTTTATTATTTTTGTTGTAATTGTTTTTGTCTTGTTTTGTCAAAATTGTATTGCAGTCAATTTTTGTTTTTTCCGTCTGTTTGTTCCTATGTGAAGCACTTAGGGCTGCATGTTTGTATGAAAGGTGCTATATAAATAAAGTTGTGTTCGGTTAAATTGTTGGCCTTGCTGCCCTAAATGTATGTTTGTGTACACCAAGTAGCTTTTATTTTCCTGGTGTAATTCTATACATCGTACATGAATGGTAATATGTGAAAACAACGTAGTATATTATTACCGAAGGGGAATTCTGGCAGATCGATGAATCCCTGACAGCTGCAGTCGGGTGTGTGGTATGCCAGGGGCTGCACTATGTAGTGAGCCTTCAGCCCGGCTGCCTCCACTCCCTCCTTCATCATCTTGACAGCTTTCACGCAGGTCATGGGGTCAAAGTGGCAGTTGATTCCAACAATCTGGGCACCTACAGAAAACATACATTGGTGTGAGCTGGCTGCTACAGATAAGCAAAGAAAGAACACATGTGGAAGAGACAACAGCAACTGTGGTTTGCAGTTGTGCTTGTTGAATTTGGCTGATTCCTTTTCATGCCCAACCGGAGGCAGTTTTGGCAAGTACGCTGTGTCATATCTCATGTGTACAGGTTAGAAATCTGACCATTCGCTTAAGAAAAATGTGGCATATCCCTTTTTTTAAAGATAAAAATTTTGCTCATGGCTTCATTAGAGAACACTAAACCCACCGGCTTTGACCAGCTTGACAGCGCACTCTCCAGGAGAGATGCCGTGCATGTCTCCCTCTGGTCCGATGCACAGACAAGCAGCCACAGGCTTCCCTGTCTCCTTCAGCACCTCCACAGCCCACACGGCCTCTTCAACATGCTCAAAGTACTACAGGAAGGAGGGATTAGCAGTTAGTCAAACATCCAACAGATAATTCTAAAATAAAAAAGAAGAAGAAATTCAGTTGCCCCTGAGGCTCATTGATGTTTTTGTTTTTTATCTCTACCTCAGCAATGAGGAAGTCCACGTCTTTCCTGATGAACACATCCAGCTGTTTCTTAAAGATGGCCTTCACCTCGGACTCGCTCTTGCAGCTCAGGTAGGATGGAGTCTGACACACTCCTCCTGCAACCAGAGCATCGCCCTCGTTGGCGACCTCACGGGCCAAGTCGCAGGCGGCCTCGTTGATCTGAGCTCCCTGCAGAGTAAAGCCAAATCATGATGAGACAATAGTCTTAAACTGATACATATAAGAGAATATTACTTGTTTTTCTTTTTTATGAATACCAGTTAATGGATTCTACTATTGAGCATTGCCTCTACATTGTTTATTTTGTGAATAGGTCTGTTTTTATTGTACAGATATCCAGCAACCTTCAGGATATTCCTATGGATGACGATGACGTCACATTAGACTTACAGTGAAGGTGAGCTTGTTGCCCCTGTTCTCCAGCTTGTCATCACTGGCGTAGAAGGTGAAGGTCTGCATGACGTTGGCCCCGGCCCTCAGGAACTCCCTGTGCAGCTGTCGCACTGAAAAAACACACAGATCACATCATCCAGACAAACATACCAGGAAATCCATCTTAACGGTGACACATTAGGATGGGTACATTTGCTTGGAACACCTACAGAAAGGAGACATTTCAAGATGAAATAGAGCATAATTTGGTTAAATGAAGGTGGTATGATATCTTGTCATCACCTGCTTCAGGGTGCTCTGAGGCGGCTTCTGGGGTCCAGGGACCGGCCTTCACGTAGCCTCTCTTCTCCAGGGCAAACACAAAGCCTCCATCTCCGATCACAATCTCCCCAGCGTCGAGACGCTCCAACACTCCCTGTGAGAGTGAATCAGTGTAAGCTTAGAATGAAGATGAGTATACTACACTGCCCTGTACTGCAGTATGGCCCTCTGACTCTCCTTACATTAACCATACCTCAGCTGGAGAGACAAACGTGGGGTTTATTTTTGGACGGGTTACAAGTGTGTATAACAACATTTTAAGATAAGTTACAAAATAGAATCAGTATTGGGGCCAGAAAAATAGTTGATATTTATGCCTCGTGTAAAGTGGTTTCCCAGATCCAGTGCCACGTACCGCCTTCTCCCATTGACCCTGAGTCATCAAGTAGGCAGCACATGTCTGAGAACAGCTGCACTGCTCTTAATTGATAGACCTGCACCTTTTCATTTTAGGTCAAAGAACTTTATGAGATCATTTAGGGCATCTTAATCTAAAAGACTGTACACACTTTCTTCATTAATCACATGTGAGACTATGTATGCAAAATGTGTTTGCATCGTAACTAAAATATTAAGTGTAGAATGTTGCAAAGGCAATCGAATGACTGTAATGAGTTTCATTTACTGCAACAGCATTGTATATTTATAACGCTGTATATGTTTGCATTGACTTCGATGGAATGTGAGAAAGTCTGAACCTTTTAGGGCAAAGTTGAACCTTGTTTCTAAATGAAGTCTTATCTCTTTTAATTACACCAATGCTAAAAATGCTAAAAAAAAATTCTTAAGATTATTTACATTTGGAGAAAAAAGATAAATATGTTTTAACCTAAACTAATAATGTCAAACCTTTTTGCATTTTTAGGAACATTAAGGTAAGTGAGAAAAAAATGTTATTGTTATTTGAATTTACTCAACTTAAAATACATTCAAGTCAATTTAAAGTCCCTCAAGTTAAACAAGCTGATAGAGTTTGGAGCCCACACACGTTGAGGAATGGCAATCCACTAAACTAGAAGCTGTAGTTCCCCACATGGATATTCTGCAGGACCGTCCTGATTGCACACCATGCTCCGCACAAAAGTCCACACATACCTTCTTTCCTGGTGCCATAATCCTGCAGCTGTGTGGACCCCTGACTGCTCAGACTTTGAGAAGCTGGAGCAACATTCGAGCAGAGCAGAGGGCCACTATAAATCTCCCTGAAGTAGGGGAGGGGTCTACCGAAGAGCCGCTCTGATTGGCAAGAGGCAGGTTACACAACTGCGATGTTTACTCCTTCCCCTCCTCTCTTTGACTGAATGAGAGTATTGTGAGTGTGTGCTACTAGTTTGATCCAGATTAATTACAGTTTTCAGGGTGTTTGTCCCTATTCCTGTTAGTTGGTGGGTTCCTGTTTTTGGACCCTGAATAGACAGATTCATAAGGTGCAACTTGATAGTAGGCAGTCACTTTTAGTTCACCAATAAGGATTGAGAATCAACCATTTATACGTTTTCTTTGTTGTAGTTGTTGCAGCAGTCAAACAGCAAACATTAACAACACATAGTCGTTAAATAAGTAACAAACTCAGGTTTATTGTTTTGGGGGTTTACAAAGTAATACTCCACCACTGGAGCATCGCTGTTACAAGTGCTTGTTATCTCCAAACCGAACTGGGAACGACCTCCCTCCTTCCCCCTCATCCCCTCTCTTGTTGACACACTGAAGGGATGGGTGCCCAACTTTTCTCGCTCCGTCTCTCTCACGCAGAGGTCTTGGCCTTCTTCTGCATCTCCAGCACGTGCTTCATTTCCTGGGTGCTTGTGGCCTCTTTGTGCTGCAGCAGGTCGGCGTGGCCCTTGGTCACACCCCAGCCCTCCGGAGTGGACAGGGACGGGCACAGGGGACGACCGGATGCAGGTGAGAGATTCTCCCAGTAGTCACGACGGGACCTAGAAGAGATAAAGAGACTGGTAACATCCAGAAGAAAAGATGCAGCATGTGGTATTATTGAGGTGTGTCAATTTAACTTCATGGTTTACCTGGCTCTGACCCAGGGCTTGGTGTGCATCTCCAGACCAGCACCCCACATTCCGTGTTTCTCTGAGGCAGGGGGGATTATCCCTCTCTCGGGTGCCAGCTCCTCTGCCACGGCCCTGATGTGATAAGGCTCAAACCCACAGCAGCCACCGATGAAGCGGATGCCAGCCTTGTAGGCCTCTCTGGCGTACTTGTGCATGTCCCAGCGGGTCAGGATCCTGGGCTCCAGACCTGACAGAAGATTCAGTTTTATACACGTTAAAATGTAGGTTGTTGTCTAGTTTATTTCTTTGTTGAAGTCAGAGAAACGTTTTGACCTGAGTTTCTTATCATTGTATCAACCGCTTCATGTGTGGTGTTTTTTTGGTCTTATTGAGCATTTTATTATTTTTGTTGTAATTGTTTTTGTCTTGTTTTGTCAAAATTGTATTGCAGTCCATTTTTGTTCTTATTTTCCGTCTGTTCGTTCCTATGTGAAGCACTTAGGATTCTGGGCTCCAGACCTGAGAGCACCAGGAGAAAAAGGCGGAAGTTGCCAGTGAAAAGCTGCATCTGCAGAATTGTCATGCTTTAGTTATAATGCCCATGCAAAATATATTACCGAAGGGGAATTCTGGCAGATCGATGAAGCCCTGACAGTTGCAGTCGGGTGTGTGGAACGCCAGGGGCTGACACATGTAGTGAGCCTTAAGCCCGGCCTTCTCCACTCCCTCCTTCATCAACTTAACAGCGTTCACACAGGTCATGGGGTCAAAATGGCAGTTGACTCCCACAATCTGGGCACCTGGAGGACAGAGAGAAGTGATTATTGCCATACCAAATAACACGGCTGAGAGACAAAGGACAAAAGCTGGATTTAATACGCACCGGCCTTCACCAGCCTGACAGCGCACTCTCCAGGTGAGATGCCGTGCATGTCTCCCTCTGGTCCGATGCACATAGAAGCAGCCACGGGCTTTCCACTGGCCTTCAGCACCTGCACGGCCCACTCCGCCTCCTCCACATGCTCAAAGTACTACAAAAACATTTTACATTTATTTATGCATTCCTCTAATCATGTTTCAAATTGAAGTGCTTTTGACGTGACTTTTCAAAATAAAATAAGCAAGAATCCACCTCAGCAATCAGGAAATCCACATTCTTCTTCAGGAACACATCCAGCTGCTTCTTAAAGATGGCCTTCACCTCTATCTCACTCTTACAGCTCAGGTAAGATGGAGTCTGGCACACTCCACCAGCTACCAGAGCATCGCCCTCATTGGCTACTTCTCTTGCCAGGTCACAGGCCGCCTCGTTGATTTGTGCCCCCTGAAGGAATCAGGCAGGTATTGAGTTTGACGTGCAGAATCTTGCTTGTTGGATATAAAGTGAAATAGTGGGGTTTACTCACGGTGAGTTTTAGGTTCTGACCCCTGTTCTCCAGCTTGTCATCACTCGCGTAGAATGTGAACGTCTGCATGACATTAGCGCCTGCCCTCAGGAACTCTCTATGCAGCTGACGCACTGATAGAAACATGCAGATTGGTCATATGAAGGTTAAACTTGAAGTTCGTCCTTCTTTGGATTCAATATGTGTGTGCTGTCCGTCTGTCTGACTTACCAGCCTCAGGATGTGTGACAGTGGACTCAGGAGTCCATGGACCGGCCTTCACGTACCCCCTCTTCTCCAGTGCAAATACAAAGCCTCCATCGCCAATCACCACCTCCCCAGCATTCAGACGATCAAGAACATTCTGCAGAAGCATAGGGAGGCATGCACACGCATCTTTATCAACACTCTTTTACTATTCTAACTTTTCTATCTGTAGAAATACCACAGGAAAGAAGAACATTGGACGCACACAATTTATGCGACATGAAAACACAGACACGATGTTAAAGTTGTAAAATTTTGCAGCAAATGTTATAGACTAGATAGACTATGGGTATGTGTGCAATGAAAATTTGGCTGATATTGTGTTAATGTGAGAGTAGCTGTTGTTCAGGTACAAAGGTGCAAAGATAAACTGCAGTTTTTAGCGGTGACTGCTTAAGTCTAGTTCTTTCTCAATGCACATAAAACCTGCAATGACACTTTATTCTTTACGACACCACAGTCCATCGACCAATATGACGCCTATGGCCTCTATGTAATTACACTGCATGGTGTTAAAGCTCTTCATGCAGTATCATCAAAATAAAACAAAATATCCACGCAGTGTGGTCTGCACTGCAGAGAGGGAGTTTTACCTTTTTGCCAGGTGCCATCTCTTTTTCCCAGTTTCAGTTGCAGCACTAAGCACTTGGTAACAGCGAACCCCTCTTTCAGCCCGAAGAGTGCCCTGAGTTGCTCCGCGCCAGTTTTATACTGCTGGGTGAATATGGGAGGATTTCAGGTTTGTGCCAAGTTCTAATTGCCACATGTTTGTTTGGACATTGTGCAACATGGTCTGGCTCACAGATCAATGAAGATGGCATGGAGCTGTAACAGCAGGTTCTGGAAGGACAGGGACCCGTTTAATCCTTCAGTTAATGATCATTACATTATGAATATCTCTAGTTTAAACATTGACTTATTCCCAAACCGATTTTGCTTCGACTACTTTTTGTGGAGCAAGGTAGAATCAAAACATGTAAGAAGGTACCAGGGTGAGTTTAACAGACCAGAACATCTTTATTTTGTAACACACACAATTTTACAAACGTCCTCCCAGTTGAAGCTTCCTGAAAAGGCTTGATGAGGTAACAGGTGAGAACAAAGGGATAATATTTAGTCAAGTGAATGATAAGTTGATGGACATAAAAATGAATTATTGATTATTGATTCTTCAAGCAAAAATATCAAATCTCAATCAAAAATATTCCATTGTTTGAATCTGCTGTATTTACATGCCCCACACAATAGTTAATTCAACTAGGACACTGTGACATAAATAAGTCTTTTCAATCAGGGGATAAAACTATCAAAAAACTAAAGAAGAAGAAAATTATCGTAAATTGCAGCTTCTGACAGTGTTTGCTTAAAGCTGAGTCCTGCTTAAAATAAAACTGCTTTGTGTTGATCATTGTATTTATCCAGGTTAACCAGTAACACCTTCCCACAGTCTTTATTTCTGTCGCTTTTCTCTATTCACTTCACACAGACATGTATCAAAACACACACACACACACACACACACACACACACACACACACACAGATATGGGGATATTGACCTTCAGTAGAGTGGTGGTGTGTACTTCTGTCAGCTCTGGGTCTATCCAGTTTCAGGGAGAATGCTAGATAGGCCTGCCTCAGGTGTTTATCAACAGAGTCAAAGTTCAGTCAAACCCTTCTATCTACAGTCCACCATAGGATTTCATCAGCTTGTATTGGAGTTGCACAGCTCACATTCCCCAGTGCTGATTTAAAAGGACTGTTTTTATGTGCTTTACATAAAACTGTTACATGTCCATATATAAAAAATGAACTCTGACCCAGAATTTTTGCAAACATGCCGTTTCCCTGTAAGCCCTCGGTAGGCCAGTCATTATAAACACATATTGTGCTTGTTACCATAGGTGAGGGTTGGAACGTAATTCAGCCGGTAAATCAAAAGGTTCTGCCCTCTGGCTCGGCTTCCCCAGGAATCCTTCACTTGAGGCAGTAACTTCATCCCAGCAAGGAGAGAGCAATCAACCTTTTTCTAGCAGAGAACCATTGTCTCAGACTTTGAGGTACTGACTGTCATCCCGATTGCCTCACACTCGGCTGCAAACCGCCTGCCGACGTTACGAATTGATGGAAGCAAACGGAACCACATCATCTGCAAAAAGCAGAGAAGCCTTTTTGAGGTCCCCAAACAGGACACTCTCCTCCCATCTGCTGCACCTTGAGATCCTGCCCATGAAAGTCAGAAACAGAACCAGTGACAAAGGACATCCATGGGGGAGGCCAACATCCACCAGGTTCGTGTTTGACCTTGTGTCTATGATACAGACACAGTGCTCAAAAAGGAATGAATGGCTCATAGCTATGACCCTCATACACCCGCAGTATCCCTTAAAGGTCTCTCGGGAACACAGCCATAGGCCTTCTCCAAGCCCACAAAACACAGGTAGACTAGATAAAGAGTTTGATCCAATCATGCCCCCAGTAACCCTGAAAGGGTAAAGAGCTGGTACACTGTTCAACGGCCAGGTCGTAATCCGTTTTGATCCTTGTGTATCTAAAGTTTAACAATCAGCCTGACCCTCCTTTCCAGCCCCAGGCATAAACTTTGACTAAAGTGTTTGAAGCACAACATCCGGCCCTCCTCTTTAAAACTGAAACCACACAGGCAGTATCCCAGACCTCCATGCGACACTAGAGAGACGTGTCAGCCAACATACCTTAACCTCCAATTAATGTCAAAAGTGCTCAGCATCTCAAGGCACCAGGCGTGGATGAGATTTGCTGAGGTAGTCAAGAGGCTCCCTAAGATGCCTCTTGACTTCCTCAGTGATCTCTGCCAAGAATACGGTTAAGGCTTCCCCTGGATCATCAAACTCTGCCTCTTCAGAGGACACGGTGGCCGGGTTCAGGTGTTCCTCAAAGTGTCATTTCCACCTTTGAACGATATGCCCAGTTCGTATCAGCAGTTCAACTACCCTGCAGAAAGAACATTTTTCTCTTCCAGAGTCATTTAACACTCTGTCTGAACTTCTTCAAGTGCACTGAAAAGTAATCTCCATAGCCTCATTGAACTCCTCCCGCGCCTGGGTGTTTTCCTCAATGACCACCAAAGCCACAGTCCTCATGGTCAACCGCGTCTTGGGTGCTGCTTGAGGAGACACCTGGGCAAACCAAGCTTGAACATCTCCTTCTGCAGCCTGATGGCGTCCTTCACCACCGGTGTCCACCAGCGGGTTCCAAGGTAACCAACAAAACAGACACCACCGGGCTTCTGACCACAACTCCACTTCCATAATGGAGGCTCTGACGATGCCAACTGGAATTCCTGGAGTTCCCAGTCTTGCATTGCACCCCACCCCCTTCCCTATCGGTGGTGTTGCAGCTCCATGTAAATTGTTCGTGGCTGGGCCCGGCTGGCCCAGTTATCTTATCTTGGTAATAACAACAATAAAGGTATTTTTCAAAATGTCCAATTTTGCCTTTAAGCCACATAGTGTTTTTAGGTTTGTTCATTGTCGACATCTGAATAAAAATAAAGTCTCGGACAAAAAGGAGAGAAAGACTTTTAATCTGTGACCTTTGGGATGTGAGTAGTTACAAAACAGAGAGGCCAAAATGCAAAAAACAAACTACCACAGGCATTATTCCTCAAACAGCTGGAAAGGTCTTGACTGTATTCATACAACCCAGTCATTCATAAAACAGAAAAAGCCCTTTCTTTGCACAGGCAGCCTAAATAACTTTGGAGAGGAGTGGTTTGTTTACTATAAGGTGAAGTTGCTACCTTGCAATGGAACCTCCTGAACTCCTTCCCTCTGGGGTCCACATGTTTGTGAGTGTGTCCATGTGTATATTTATGTGTGCCCATGTGGTTCAAGTGTCAGTGAAGTGCTGAGTCATGCAGCAGATCTTCATGGTTGAAGAGACCCCAAATTCCAAATGCACTCTGAACCACAACCGTGAAAAATCTCCAAATGCACCAAGGTTAACACTGCTCCATGTGCACACTGCCCACATTACATCAGATTGACTGACCCTAAAGGCTTATGCATCATGCCGTACAGTGATGTTTTTCTTCCAGGGATCACCTTCTTTTAGATACAAGATCACAGCAGCTACATCAAGAGTTATAACATGTTGGGCCTTATGAAGTTACACCACATTCAATTCTATGAAATCTATTTGCATGGTGTATTTCTTCCATATCCCATTTCTCCTGAGTTATTTCAGCTATTCCAGTTGGAGTATCAGACGTTGACCAACAGCTGTACATACTCGCTTTGCAGCTACAACTAGTTCTCGCAGGCTGAGGCTGGAACTGAGGCCGTCTGTGCAGTTGCAAAGGGACCAAAGGCTGAGGGTGAAAGGACGAGAGCGGGAACTGATGGTTGATTGGGGAGGGGGACTCTTTACTGTGGGCAGGAGCTGGAACAGTTGAACAGCAAAGGGTTGGAGCTGACGCTGGCTGGGAAAAAGGCCAGATTTGATGCATAAGAGTGGAGGAAGAGGGTGCGCGAAATTCCAAGCTGCAAGCCCCTGGTGTTTTTGTGGTGAAACACATTTTGATTGTGAATGACCTGGGCTGACACTGATAAAGTTGTGGTTAACTATTGACACCTCACACACTGATAATATGCTGGACCTGTTACATGCTCTGTTGGCCAGGTGGCAAATGACATAAAACCAAGGAAAATTGTTCTTTTTTTCACATGAGACAATGTTTTTGCTTTGTAATCAACATAATAGGTTAGTACAAATACTGGTTATTAACCTTACATGTGTCCATTTTCTGTGTTGCCTTACTCTACTTTGCTCTCTCGTTTAGAGGGACTCTCTGTGCCACTGAAGCCCCCTGTTTACCTCCACCCCTTACTCTGGTCCAATCACAGCTCAAGCTGAAGAAGACATTCTGCTGAAACTGTCCATTCTTTGTGGATTTGTATACCACAGAAAGATAAATAGGGTGAGAGACATTGAGTGAGTGAGAGAGGAGGGAGAGAGAGAGAGAGAGAGAGAGAGAGAGAGAGATAAAGTGCACTCAGTGACCCAATATACTGCCTATAGTCATTGTCGGCTTGTTTCTTATCTCTCTTATCTTGAATAAAGATGCTGGACGTAAGAATAAGCATCTGCCTGTCATAAACTATCATGATCCACTTCTTTGGTTTAAAAAAAGAAAGAAAAGAAAAGATTGCAGTCACAACCATACAATGTAGTACATATTTTAGACACAAGAGGGCATGATCGTACACTTTCTCTAGTAACTTCAGTGGCATTTCTCTCTGAGGAACACAGAATAAACCTGAATAAATAAGTGTACATACATAAACACAAATCTATGAAGGACTCACATACGGGGCACAAGAGGTCACTGAATGGTTTAATTACTATGGTTTAATTATTACTTGAAAGATGTTAATGGTAGGTAAAAGTCTTTGCAGAAACCAAAGCTGTTCTGCAGGCTCACATTGGCCCAACATCTTATTCTACAACACTTTGTTTTTTGTTTCAAAAGGTTTTGAAAATAATTGGGGGAGGCATTGGGGCGCTAGTTTGGCTCGGTTGGTGGGGAGGGCGCCCCATGTGCAAGGGCTGCGGTCCTCTAACCGCACTGATCGCAAGTTCAACCCCCCGTCTGCCGATCATTTGGTGCATTTCATCCCCCACTTGCTACTCCCCACATTTCCTGTCTCTCTTCTGATGTCCTATCAGTAAAAAAGCCCCCCCCCCAAAAATAAATAAATGGGGGAGCCATTCAACGCAGAGAGGTAAAGAAAAAATGAAACCAATGTGGAAGTGCCAAAAACGGCACTTCCTCAAATGACCACTTGAGGCTGGAACCAAAAACGAGCCACTCACCGTCGAGGCTCGTAATAAAATGCAGAACTTTACAACAGGCCTAATAATTACATTAATCTATTTGTGGCAACCAGTGCATGTGACTGTGATTGTTGTTGGCTTTTCCCTGCAGAGAGGATGGTGGTCTGTAGTGATGAGAGGAGCAATTATTTAAAGTAACCCGCTTTGTTTTGTTTATCTGTCATTGAGATTGAGATTTGCGCTACCAAGCTGCTACGGTCCACAAGCTCGCTCAGCTTTTTCGGTCTAACAAATAAACAACTCTGGCTAACATCAGAAATAGAATCTCATTTTGTGGGAAATGCAGCAGTAAACTATCTAATTAACCAGCTAATAATTTAGCCATGGGCTTAGACTGTTTAGCTATGAAAACGTTTTGCCAACCCCTCGCTACTCTCCACATCTTCCCTCTCAGCCACACATGGTCACTTATGGCTCCGTAAACCCACATGGCGTGGTCTCAAAGCCAAACGACAGTCTTCAAATTAGCAGTCCACAAACAAATGGATGACGTCACAGTGGCTACATCCACTATTCCATAGTGGTTTTGGTTTTTGTGTGTTTATGTCTTCCCTGTAACTCTTTACTGTCTGCTTTTGTGCAATAGTAAGAGCTGGATTTGTGCAACTCCACTTTCTTCAACTCAGGTAGACATAAATGTTCTGACACATTAAAGAAAAAAGATGTATGGTTTGAACCAACACACTTGCAGTTCACTGTAATAAAGCAGCTGCACGCCTTTTCATTACCTTCTTCTTTTCATTAGCTCTTGCCAAGAAGTCACGGTAAATATGTACACCTATATCTTTCAAGAGCTCCTTTTAATCTCACAGCAAAGTTTCACAGCTAGACTGTATGAAACTGAACAGCTACATCCTGCTAAAATTGGAATGTACATAAAAAGACAATCAGTGCAAGAGAGAACTATACAGATGTGTCCAATACAATCCTGGATTTGTATACATTACATGAAGATTAAGTTCATGTAATCAGAAGATCCCTGATGCGAAACAAAGCTGTCTGTATTTCCTTGAGTACATTTTTCATGTTTAAAATCACAAATTAAACAGAGGCATGCCTGAGGAATGAACCTCTTCAAATATCACACTGATTTAGCTGGTGTATGTTGTTTCTCTTTTATTTGTTAGCAACCACAGATGTGTTGTCCAAACATAATTCTTGAGTCACCTGCATCCAAGAGTTATGTTTGTTTTGGCGAAACAGAAAAGCAGTGAAACCCTGTTGATGCTAGTTCAGTGTTATTGCTTAATGTGATTTGATGCTGCAGCGTATTAAGTTCATTCCTCGCGCCTGAAGGTTGATTAATATGTTGAGATTAGTGGAAGGAGGTTGGTCAGATAAATAAAATTTGGATAAGCAAAAAGTCCAAATATTTATAAAGCTAATGCTGAGCCAAAGTACGCTTGCTTCAAAATCCCCATATAAGAAGATTTCTAGATCAGGTGTTTGTGTGAGTCAGAGTAGCCCTTGCTGTTTCTGTTATTTCAAAGGAAATTAGATACAACTTAATTATCCATCATGGCATAAATGCTTCTTTGGCCACAGCGGTGACATCAAAGCATTTCTTGTAATACAGACAGGACTGTACTCACGCTTGGCTTGTCCCAGCAGGGTCTGTGTGCTCTCTTTCAGTGACCTAACCCATCTGTTATGTTCTTCTTTGCTGTGTTTTTGTGGTCCAAAGAGTTGTGTCACCTCTATGTACTACCTTATTTCCATCACATGTGTGTGACCTCAGTTCCAACAGCAAATTGCATACTGCTGGAAATGATGGATTCTCCTTTTCTATCTGACCACACTGCTGCCAACTGTGTGTTTATGTTTACTTCACTGGACCGAAGCCTTTTAACCCTGATTTAACCAGGTTCTTTCATCAGTATGATTGTTAAGGATCATCACAAGCTCAAGGAAGATACACTTATATTTAAGGATGCAAAGAATAAAAATGAATCTGTTTGGTCATTACGGCTATTTGGTATAACTTTGTTAATATACAGTAAAAGCTTCACCCAATGTAAAGGCATTAAAGTGAGGGAAAGTCATAAGGGAACTAATGAAGGTGTGTTTCCTAAGTCTTACTTCTATAGGTAGCTGCAGGTCTGACATGTTGTGGCAAAAAGGGCAGGCTAGAATGTAAAACATTAGCATTCATATGGAGCCATTTGATAAGTCATATGCTGACTCCCCCTTAATCACTGTTTTGGTCAGGAAAATATCTAGCAGTTAAGGCCACTGTGTTCATAAGTCAAGAATGGTTGCTAGGGTTGGTCATCAACCACCGAGCCCTGCATTGTAACTTTAGCATTCCCAGAATGACGGTCAAACTTTCCAACTGATTGTTCACAATGTTTAAAGTATAATTGTGTTTTTACACATTTTTAAGATTGCGTATTTTAAAAAAAAAAAATAGTACTATCGTGCATTTCACTATTTATTTTTTTGCAAAAGCCTTAAATAGAGTGTTGCATGTAAGCATAATCAATTTTTTCAAAATAAATTGAACCAAATCAACATAAAATACCCTTTAAGCATTATTTATTGAAACACACTTGATAACAGCATTCCTAAATTCAGTCTAGGTGTTGCAAACTCAGCTAATTGCTTGTTAACATGGCCAGGTTTACGGTTCATTGTGCTAATGCAGCATCCTTGCTAGCTTACACACACTCACCCTCAAACTTAACAAAACTACAAAAGGAGGCTTGAAAGTCAGTCCATATTAATCTGAATTAGAAACGAAATATATACAAACCTTATCAGCCAGGTGCTTAACCAACAAAAAAGTACCAAAATAGTTATCGTTTTGGAAAACACATATGCCCTTCTCCCGTGTCCCTACTTTTCAACTACCGGCAATCACCCTTTCAAAGTAAAAGCATCGCTCTTAGTAATGTAACCAACGTGAAATACTGTATGCCCACAGCCTTAAGAACATAACCATTAAATTAATAAACAAACACAAACAATAGATTATTTAGGTCATCATTTCAAATGACATTGATTTCCATGCATGCCAAGTCATCCATGCATGCTGGCATGACAGGCCTGACCTGTGATAAACAACCTTTTGTTTTCTGATAATAACAGGTTCATTATCTTACTTAGTGACAAGAGAGATACTAGAGACATTAACAGCGTTTTTTTTTAAAAAGAAAGCACAGATATTCTCAGCTTTCCTAGCAGTTTTATGAGAGCTTCTTTGCTGAAAACATCTGCCTGCTGTGTCTGAAAACAAAGCTCATGAGAACAGTGAGACTGAACCACAACAACAAAGGTGTGGGGTACAAAACCAAGAAACACTATTTAACTGAGGGGAAGCTGCAGAATCAGAAGGAGACAAACCTTACTACTATCTCATCAATAAACCCTGAGATACCTTAAATAGATAGATTTGTCCTTGTTCCCAACCTTATTTAGATTATGACTCCTTAAAAAACAAAGCAGATTATACCTGGTGTCCTGGGTCATAGATCAAGATATCTATGACCCATAGTAGTTTCACAAATGAGCTTTCAAAACATTTGATTTGAATTTTTGGTGAAAGTTTAAAAAGGTAAAAGACCACTAACACTGACCAAATATCTTTGGCATTTTATATTTATCCATATATCCAAAACCCCACTGCAATTAACACAATTATGCCAACCGTTGTTTTCACACACATTTTGAACACACATGCCGCAGTAATGACAGCATGGCATCAGTTCTGCACAGTCTAACTTCCTCCCCGCAGCCACTAACCATTAAACCCAATCATCTCTCACAGTGTCTCTTAGCTTCTGCCTGCTTTTCCCATGGGGTTATCCAGCAGCTATAAGAACATCCTCCTGCCTCTGAGACTGGAGCGTTGTCTTGACCACACTTATCTATTTACAGACTTCTCTGCCTCCCACTGTGTTCTCACCAGGATGACACACGCAGTCTGAACTGGTGTGGAAAGAGGAAGTCCTGAAGGCAGGGCTCAACCAAATGACACAGTGGAGAAGCAAGGCGCCTTGTGAGCGAGGAGACAAACTGCAGAGTCTGAAGTCAGAGGCTGTGAAGAATGTCAGGAGGGCGGCGTGAAGGCCTGCACTTAACAAACTCCCACTGCAGCATCCCAGGGAGGAAATGAGAGCTGGTGTTAACAAGCTGGGAAGATAAAGTGATGTTTTTTTTAGTTACGTTTGGATAGAAAATAACAGAAACGGGATGCAGCGAGAATGCAGCAGTAAATAGTTGAGTTGCATAGTCACAAAAACCACCAAACATGCGGGGAAAGCCTATAAAATGGCGATGACGCATGTCAAACACAGAAAAAATTAATTGGATTAGTGGTCACCAAGTAGACCACCAATCCTGATGCTTTATGGGATCCATCAGAGTCTCAAGTATTTATGCAATTTTGTCTGTGCACATACATCACGTGTTTAATAAACAGATCCTAGTGAAGAAATCTGCTTAGAAAAGAGAGACATCCAATGAGCAGCTGAACTTTCGACAAGGAGACAACATTTAGACAGTAAGGAAATATGTTTGTCTGGCACTGAGAGGTTTTTGCTCACCGTACAGTTTGCTTTCTCAGCATCACACTTTCTCCATTGGCTGAGGCACTTTTATTGGATTTGGATGTTGGAAAATCTAAATAAAGACAGTGAAGATATGAGGCTGAACATTCGCAAGACCTAATAAAGATGAGGGTTGGGGATCGCTCCACCAGGCTACTTTCTTCTCTCATAAAAATTCCAACAGAGGCAACGTCATAAAGAGCTGAACTAAAAAATATGACTGAAAACAGCAAGTGAAACGATAATTAGTCTTCATAGGTCTTGTGTGTAACATTCAAGGTGTCACCATCATATCTGTAGCCTAGTTTGATATCAAGGCAAGGCAGGACAGTTCATAAAAACAGTTGGTTCACTGGGGTTTTCATGAGAAATAATAAATGACAAGTACAGCACAGGGAATTTAAAAGACAATTTTAAATTATGAAATTTTAAATCAGACTGATTGACAAACATGACACACAGGAAACCAGTGCAGGCCTTGGAAATAAAAAACAAATGATTGCCATCTTCCATGAATTAAAGCATGGACATGTTTTTCCCAACATGTCTGTAACCTCTGATACTTTCTCGACTCTAAACTAAGGTATGCAAGCCATACATTACTCTTTACGGACTTCCTCCAGCAATTTATCACCCTCACCATTTCACATTGCTTACAAACCACAAAATCCTTCAAAACATGCAGTCGGGCTCTGGTATCGCTCACTGTTCCCTGCTGCAGTGTATTTGCCCTCCCTAAAATGTTCATACAGTACCAGTGTGACAGTCCTCTCTGAGTTGTCACAGTGCCACAGACCACAGTGTAATAAGTGTGGTTTGTGTTTCTAGCTTTGCTCCCTGACTAAGAAGAAAGAAAAGCACAGTGTGGAAAGGAAAGCTTATGATCTGAAATCTTAGTTGGAGCCTTCAATGACAAAAACAACTGTATGACTCCACAACCAATAATCAGAGCTGTCAAATTAAAGTTAAGTCTCAGTTGTTATTAAAGTAGTTAACCCCATGTCTGTACAGTAAATATTGAATTAGCCTAACAGAAAGACTGGAAACAGAAACACTTAGCCTGGCTCTGTCCACAGCTAACTAAATCCATCCTCCAGCACTTCTCTACTCTCTGATCAACATGTTTTTTTTCTTTTTGTTTAATGTGCACAAAAGTCAAAGTGTAAAAGTGGCAGGTTGTTGTTTATTTTATGTGGAGTTATGTCCCAGAATGTTTCTGAGCAGATTCTGTTGGCTTTAAACCCAGCAGGCCTCTTACACCCTTGTTTCCAGGCTTTGTGCTAATCTAAGCTAAGTGGCTTCTTTCTGTAGCTTCACAGTTTTAGGTGGAGGATGTGATTCTTGGGTTGATATTGTGTACATTGTTGATATAATAATGGCTATAAAACACTTAGTAAACGTTTTACTGACATTGAACTTGATATAATGCTAGCATGAACAATGACACAGCATGTAATGTAACTGATGTTAGCTGGGTTGCGGGGTAGCAAAATGGCGCTACAGTTTTGGCTTCAAAGCTAACATTAAAAAAAGGATGAGGGTCCTTTGGACCTTCAGAGGGCCTATTTCAAGGAATCTGCCATAAACCTCCGTGTTTCTACTGTAGCCCAGAATGGACAAACAGATACTATCTTAGAGAGTACCTTTAGCATTTTTTACGAATTTTGTGGGGTCTGTAGGCTCCCCTACATGCTAAAAAGGGGAGTTAGCTTCAATCTCCAACCTTGATGCTAGATGCCCCCATATTGCACATGGCAATTTAAATATAGCTACACCACCAAGTCAATTCTTAATTTCTATACTTAATGCCAGTCAGTTTCAGGAAAATATTGACTATATTTAAAGAGAAAAAACTTCCACTTTGATGTAATTTTATTAATATTTTGTGTTGTAGCCTACAAGCTATTACTAACATCTTGGCAAGCAAAAATTCAAATCTCACAGTTGTTATTTAAAACATACATCTTTATATAAATGTTTGCTAATTTAAATAAATAGGTTATCTGTATTGTTGCCTACTTATCCTAAGGTATCACAAGGTATGTGAAAATGCATCAATATAAGTTGCGGTAACTCATTCAGAAGAAAACGGGAGAACATAAAATATCTCACTGACAAAAAAAAAGCTGAACAGAAAACGCGTGAATAAATATTTCACAATGCGTTTATTTAAGGAGTTTATGGGAAGAGAAGTGGCTGAATCCAGAAACTCGTCATCACGGTTCTCATCATCTCTGCAACTTTTCTTCTACTTCTTCCTCTTCTTCTTCTTCGACAAACGGAGTGGGGGAAGGGAAAGGAGGAGGGAGGGGAGAAAAGAGGAGAAAGCACGACGTCAGATGTTGGTGGGATGGCTTAAAGTGTGAGGGAGAGTGGAGGAGAATAACGTCCTGAAGAAAGGAGAGTTAGTGAATGAGTTTTTAGAAAGCAAAGCTCAGCTGCCCCGGGAAAAGAAGCAGCGTTTCAAACACAAAGGACAGCTTCTTCACAGTGCGCGTGCGAGACCTCGACACTTTGACTTCCCGTAAGTAGACACAATGCAACGAAGACACTTTATGTAGCTGTCTTTATGCACTGACTTTACACGTTACTGTTGCTGACACATAGCAATCCTGTTGTCAAACTCTTTTACCTGTTCACCTAGCTTAATGTTCATTTAGCTATCAGTTACAGCTCTTTTGGGCTCCTTTCTCATAGCTTTCAATTGAGATCAGTGGTTATTGGCGGCTGTTATGGATATAAAGTTTGCTTTCTTCATCCATAGAGATGATTTTGAGATAGCCACGTTAAAAGTATCTGAATTATAATATATATATATACATTTAACATATTTTGAGGGATATGAATTGGTTGAAGGAGCTGTATTTCTGCAAAGTATAGGCTAACTGAAATATCTAGTGGCAGATACTCTGACCTGTGTTCAGGTAAAACACCTGTATCAGAATCAGCTTTATTGCCTGGTATGTGTGTACATACAAGGAACTTGACTCCATTCTTTTGCACCTTTCAATGTAGCCTACATAAATAGACATACATAAAACTAGGACAACACACTTGACTTTGTCAACATAAATATAAAACTACTCCAGTAATGATTATAATATACATTTAAAGTATATTATTCAGTGTATATATAATGACATCATCTGGTAGCAGTTGGACATCACAGCTCAGCCTCACCTCCATGAGAGAACGACCTTCTTATTATACTTCACTTCTATATTGTTTTTATTTCTAAATCTGATGTTCACACATGTCCACACATCAGCCCTTGCTCTCCCCTCCTCTCTCCACCACAACCTCATGTCCTTGAAGTGCCGGGAGGAGGAGGAGGCGGAGGTCCATCTGTGTGTGAGAGCCACCCATGGAGCTCAGTGCCTGATACACTCTGCTCAGAGAGAGGGGGAAGTGGTACTACATCATAAACTAAACAAAACCAGGAAAACGTTCAGTGTTTATTCTTGCTGAGTTCAAGGACAAGCCGTAGTGCAGTGAAGAGAGGAGGGATCAACTTTATCTTTCAGAAAATGCCTCTGAAAAAGGCCTTTTACAGTTTTCCAAATCAGCAGTTTTAAATGTTCAACAGATTCCAGGACTTAATTTATGAAGCAGTCATGCTGTGATTGACTTTGATGTGATTGCCCTAACCTGCCTACTTTTCTAAGATTTGACAAGCTTCAGTTAACAAGTGCTAACTTGCTACGTGTCAGAGGATGGAGCAATGTGAAGGTGATACTACAGGCAGATTTTTGGGAGAGTAGTGTGCACAGCTTTCTGGCTGTCAAATGTATCCATTAAGTTTTATCCCAGATGGTAGAGAAATTTGTAACTCAGTGTCTTCTGTGAGTCATGAACATCTGCAGAAAGTGGTGAGTCTAGTGATTTATGTGTAGAAGTAGTAGAAAAAACACAAAAAAGGTAAATGTTATCCTGTAATGTATTCATAATTAGCTCTTTAACTACCAATACAATCTCGGATCTCATCGGCTATAGTCTGACAACGATATAGCCTCTGGGGACAACAGTGAACATGCAGGGGCGTGTAGCCAGCGGTTAACGATAAACGACTTCCAGTCAAGACTTTCTTTTTCGTGTGCTGCATCATTTACAGAAAAAGAAAAATGAAAAATAGAAATTTAAAAATGAAAGTAAAAATGAAGCCTTGTCAGGTCTGGGAAAGAAAACTACTTTTAAAATGCTCATTTGTTGAAAGGAAGTCGGATTGGTCATTTCTGATGCATTCATGGAAGTTGGGAAATCTGAATACTGAGCCGCTTTCCTGACAATGCGTCAGAGAATTCACCTCAAGTTGAATTTTAGATCTAGAGCGGATTGTTAGCTGTTAGCATGCAGATGTCTGTTTATAGAGATTAACAAGACGCTAAATCATCATCAGATGACCTTACGGTGGATTACGTTCCGCCTGCTTTTGCTCTCCACAAAGACTGTTTTTCCTGCATAGGCCGCAGCCTGCTGATACATGATTGGTCCATATTACTCGGACTACAAGCGTAGTACAAACAGAAACCACAACACTTGCTGTACTACATTTCTATGTAGAATCTTCCTTACAGGAGACCACAGAATTCACCGGGTTGAAATAATCTACTTGCAAATTGTAAAATATCCTTTATGAATACTCTAATATGTAAAAGCAGCACCCACACAGCTGGAACCTAACATTTTTTTGCTCATGTAGTGCTTTCCATGTAAACTAATCTTCTGATGTAATCAATTCCCTTTCATTGCAAGAAATGTCACATATTTCTTATTGTTTGTTTAACTTATGATTTTCCTTATAAAGTGCACACTGATAACTGACTCCCTTCCATTTATTAGTACATAGGATAACACTGTGATAACATAACGTTGACAGAATGTTTTGCGTGAGGGATTACCTATGTTACCAACATGTTTATGCAAGACTTCATGTTGAAGGAGAACTCATAAAAACCAGTAGCTGCCTGGAAGGTAGAAATCCTGACAAGGCAAAAAACTTAAGTAACATATCCAGTGAATTAAAGTACTGTGAGGTCCTTAAACCTCACTGTAGAGGAGGCAGTGTAGAGTTGTTTAGAAAAAAAGAAGGCAGGAAAAGTTTGTTTGTGCATCCATCATCTTTCTAGAAACAAACGAGACAGCTGAAGGAGTGAGGAGGGAGCAGAGCGGGGCCGTGTCATTCCTGTCTTTGTGCAAGTGAAATGTGAGGGTCACTGAGGGGCTTTGTGCGTCAGAAAATGAGGGGCCACCACAGAGTCAGCGTGGGGAGTGAGGGGCCGGGGTGCTGCACAGATTGAATAGGTTAGGGGCCACGGCGGCCTGTCTTGGAGAATAAGGCGGTGCATTCCGGGCCAACAGTGGCATGTCTTTGAGAGCTAAAGAGTGAGTGAAGGGGGCCGCTGTCAGCGCGTCTTTGTGGTGCCTTTGTTGAGTCGAGTCGCGTCAGATGAAGAAGGCCGATTTCTTTATTCAGGCTTTTTTGGCGCACGCACAAACACATACACAAGCTTGGCTGATACTTTTCTCTGGGGAAGTCATGCGTTTTGATGCAATTATACTGCGGACGAGTGAGCGCAGGCCGGCACCTTTCAAGGTTTATGGCTGTATTTATTGTTGTGTTTGTGCATCAGTAAAGTATTGTTTCTGCACACTGTTGGAGGGCGTCTGACTGTTGACTTCTTGTTTACATTTTTGGGGCCTCTTATTGTCAGCGAAACCTCAGCCCCCCCCGGTTGTATTTGAAAGCTAGACCTTGCTGGCATTTCTCCCCTTTTATTCTTAGCTGGGGAATAACATCTAATGCCTTTATACAGCTTGATTTGTTTTATAGTGTTTAATCTGGGTCTGTAAAGTAGATCCAAACTATCTCTGGAGCACTAAACCTGCATTTGATGGCCGCACTCTCTCTCCGCCTGGAGTTACGACACACAAGTTGTGGTAAATGCAGATCCATGGGAAACTTCTCCTCACTTTGCAACTCTTTCATTCGCCGTTTATGGAGGGCTACAAAAGCGGCGGCTCACATGGTTATGGTTAGTGAGAAAGCGTTCCTGAAGACAGAAGCTTGGGTTGTTTCATAATATCTGCGAGGGTTGAGAAAGCTGTGTAAACCAAAGCAACTGAACTCATCTTTGTGCTTGTTCTCTTTGGTGCTTTTGTGTGTTCTGCATGACTCACTCTTTTGCTATCTCGACAGTCAGAGGCATGAAGCGTGCTGTGAAGGCAGGTGGAAGTTTGCCTCTCTTTGGCTGCAGGTTTAGGTGTGACAGTGAAAAGGAGCCATTACGTACAGCTCATTAGCGTTCTGTCATACCTTTTCTGTTTGAAAAGCTTTGTTCTTTTCAACATCTGAGGGAAGACATTGTCTGGGTCGCCTTCCTCACTGCCTGGGGCGAACAGAGCTCGGTGCTGATCTGTAGCTGTTGTTCAGTTGATAGAAGATTTACGAGTCATTGCTGCAGGGCCATGGGTGTCTCTTTCTCTGAATAATGTTATGGCTTGCCCGCTGTTCTTGCATCACTCACTCTGCCATGCCACAGGCGTCTTAACAAAGCCTGGAGAATTTAGTATTTCATTGAAAACCTTTATATAAATGATTGGGAATTCAAGAGCTGGGGGTGTGATCGGTTCACAAAGTTTGGGTGGTGTATGTTCAGTATCCAAGCGACATTGCTTCATTCTCCCTCACTTCCCAAAGAGCTCTGCTGCTTGCATTCTTTTATGAATGAGGGATATGTTTGGTCCTGCCCAGCTCCCACTGCTATCACACTAGTTTCATATCTCTCGGGGGTTCTTATTTCCTGATTCTTGTAAATACAGAGGGAAGTCAGAGCGTCATCAGTGGCCTGTGATTGTCCACATGTTGTTTGGGTAGCTGTGCAGGCAGCCCTGAAGATGGTGCCTCTTTTGTGGTTTTTGGTTTGAGGGCTTTCTTCCCGGCTGGTCCGGATTCATGGCCAGACCAGGCCAGACCAGGCTTAGGGAACAGATTCCCTCGGTTTGAGGTTTCTAGTTCAGGATGTGTGAGCTAAGAAAAATGATCTAATGGAGTCCTCCCAGCCCAGATCAACTGGGGGATCATCTTAACCGGGTGGGTGATCCACCAGCTCAAATACGCTCTTCTAAACAGAAGAAACAGAAGCATTTCCTTCATCTTTCACAATATTTAAATGTCCATGAATGGATTTGTTTCTTGCAAACTCTACCGGCTGTGTCTAACCTCCCCTTTTGTAGAACAATCTGGGTCAACTGTGCTTTGGCTCTCTAAACCACCCACCTTCAGTCCTCTTTCACTTTGACCCTCCACAACAGACTACAGTGGTCAGGACTCATTACCTCAACACCTTGGCATGCTCCCAGAGCCCTTTGCTGATATCTCAGAGCGATTACTCCAGATTTACTACCCAGCCGCCTCCCCTAACTAACAGCCAGCTGACTGACCCACATTCGCCTCATATACACCGCTTTGTCTGAGGCAGTGAAAGGCCTCGGCTCACACTGATGTTCCGCTTTATTAGTAGAAATTTTATTGAGCTTAGAGTTCGCTTGGCCAACAGGTTTTCACAGCCAAACATGCAGTCCACATGGCTGGCTCTCGGCCATCGGGTTGTATTTTCTGTAAATTCCATTAGCGAAAGTTTGTCTCGTAGCAGCGAGGAGGCTGTTCATGTTGGCTCGCTGAATGAAGGGTTGGAAAAGCGTGCATACGTTGGCTTCAGGCCTTCACTGCATGCATATAATCCTGTGTGGCAGGCTTGGTTTCTATCAGGACAGAAGAGCAGTGTGGGAATGAGCAGGTCCACATCAGATGCAAGAATAACCGCTTTCATCTTGTAGCATATCTAATGTATCATCAGTCAAACTCAGCGTCATGGTGGACTCATGAAAGAAGCATCAGACCCCGTGATCTGTCAGTGTCGGTGATGATGCGTATCTCTGACAGTCACTCTACAGGGAGAGCTGCAGTAACAGAGATCTGACAGTTTGAAGAAGATGCATATCTATCAAAAGCAACAGGGGAGTCAGAGACCTCTCACCTCGATCGCTCCGGTTATGAATAAGTCATAATCCTGAGTGTCTCATGTGCCGTGAAGTGTAAAATACTCCTCCTGCAGCACTCACATAAACACACAGAAACAGTTGACCTTGCAGATGAAGTGCTGTTTAAGCACTTTCCCAGAAGTCTGTTCAAAAGCAGCAAACAAGCGGAAAGTATTCATCAGTTTCAGGATGTAGTGACCTTTGTGCACTGAAACACACTCTCACATGCATACACGCATAGACAGTATTTACTAGGGCTGCCCCCGAGCAAAGATTTGTACTAGTCAACTAGTAGTAGTTTGTTTAAATGAATAGTCTAAGTCTTAGTCTAAGTAGAATAGTCTAAAAAACACATTATTAACAAAAAGTATAGCACTGTCCCTCCCCAACTTTTGTCCTCTTGTTGTTGTTAATAGAGGTGTGTTCTAATCATGTATACATCTTTAAACCCTCTACATATCGTTGTCAAAAAATAAAGACAGAAAGAGTCCCACTGCACACTTCCTCTAAATACTCTGCTCTTTACCCCACTAGAAAAAGTCCCTTCAGATTTTCACCTCCTTCAGAGTGCAGTCCTTAGTGCGACTACAGAGGGCCCTGATGAGGTATGAGTGTAGTGATTTCCAGTAAGAACTGGGGGAGATCACACGAGGTGCCTGCCGACTGCCTCGACAAGGTATGTTTAGACTCCATCCCTGTAGTTTAAAGAGGCAGAGCTGCTAATTTGAGGGTATTGTAGTCTTAGCTGACAGCAGCGTGCCCGGCCTGGGTGGACTATAATCAGCTGCCAACAGAAGACTTCTAAATCACCAGACAAACCAGGGCTGTAGCCTGAGTGGCTGTAACAAAGATGCAGACACAAAGATACACGCTTAACAGATCTACATTTACACACATGTATTTATTCAGGATGCACACACATTTCTGTACAGTAATTGTTTGTATAAATAGTGATGTAACACTGCCTGTGTGGTGAGCCAGGCTATGTGAACCATTGTTAGTACTGCAGAATGGAAACTTTGATAACAATGAGGGAGTTGTGGTTATTAAGGAGGCCTGGAATAAACTCGAGGACTATAACGGAATAGGCTGCACCCCTCCTCAAACACATAAACACACACACACAAAATACCTGATTATATTCTTCTCTTACGCTTTCTCACAGTTTCTCCCTCGAAGTAGAATCACAAATATAAACATGTTGGTGCTTTTTGCAGAATCCTGTGTGAGGGACGACGGTTTAGATTGAGAGGAGATAGTTCATCCTCCATGCCTGGCTGTGCTTTAGAGGCGTCTTGACAGACACGGATGCTTCCTGTTTATTTCTGCCATTTCCTTTTTGGCTGATTATGAACAGCAACGTTTTGTAGCGTCTTTATCCTGTTGGTATATTTTCTCTCAGCTCAGCTATAACTGAAACGCTCCCACAGTTTATCTTGAAGCTGGGTAATTATATGTAGACAGTGTATTTTGGCCGAGGGTTCATGTAATCTGTAATTAGGATGCGAAATTGTAAAAAGAGATTATGACATATTTTGAGCAGAAAGTTGCTCCTGAAATTCTCCTTAAAGGGGAGGTATTATGCTAATTTCAAGCTTCATATTTCACTCTGTGATACTTGTGGTGTAGCTTAGCATAATTTACAGATAAAAAAAACATGTTTTTCACACACTGGTGCTCTGTGCAGGCCCTCATACAGCCTCTGCCTGAAACGACTCAGTCAGCTCTGTCCCTTTAAGAAAGCCGCCCCTAGAAGCCCACTTTCTTCTGATTGGCCGGCTCTCCGAAGCCTGCTGTAGAAAAAACTGTGTGAAACCTGGCGCTCACAGCAGCCTGCAGACTGAGCTGAGAAGCCTGGAGATTACTCCAACTTACTTTTACTTACAGATTTGAAACTTCACCCACGTTTAGTCTGAACATCCAACATTGTAACATTATATATATGTCTTAAAATGTGTAACAGCATAATACCTCCTCTTTAAGTAAAGTTGATGGAATGTGATGAACTTGACGGGGAATGTGACAGATAGGCATCACTGTCAAACTGAAGACAAAGCAAACTAAAGCACAATCCTCCTCCACAATGAGATGAAATACTTGAGACTGAAGCGTGAACTGCAAACACGACTGAACCGCGCTGAACTGAGTCACACCTGCATCTTAAGTGTTTCAAATCACATACCTGCTCCTCAGATGTTGTCATGCTTGTGACTTTGTTTTTTTGACCCAGTTCTACCCAGGCCTCATATGAATCACTCAGCCTTCTTAGCTGCATGCGATAATACTCCTATTCTGTAGCCCGGGAAATGTTGTGTGTTTTGCTTTGAACTGATTCAAATCATATCAGACAACATCCAAGATCAGTGCTCATTCCCTGCAGATGTGGTGGGATGATTTAGCATCCCAAACGGAGTCTGGTGGGGAGGTTATGACCTAATACCACATGTATTCCCCTCAGGACATCAGAGTGACTTACGGCTCTGTGTTAATGTTTGTGAGCTGAACTTTTCAGCACCAATGAAGTGACACATTCAGCAAGAATTAGAGCGATTACGTTATCAACAGCCTTCCTGTCCTTGTATGTGAATGTTCTGGATCTCTTAGACTGAGCTAAAGCCTGATTTATAGTTCATCTAATAACTTGTACAGTCTGGGGATACTTTTAAAAAGCAGCCTCACCCAGATTACCTCTTACTCAGCTCCAGTGGTATCGAGCCATGCTATGAAATGTCACCAGAGGTCTCTGAGGTCACTGCTGTCATTTGATGATGTTCACAGAATAAGAGAATAACGTTTAAAACATTCAATGATGATCCGGTTATTCTGTATAATCCATAAACCTGTCAACAGTTCAAAGGGACAGTTCAGTATAAAGTGATTATAAAGAATAAAAAAATACTGGAATAACATTACTTGTGTCCAAAATCCTTCACTACATCCTACTCACTATCTCGATGTTTTATATATTTAAATAAAATATCCTCC
This sequence comes from Semicossyphus pulcher, assembly GCF_022749685.1. Taxonomy (NCBI): domain Eukaryota; kingdom Metazoa; phylum Chordata; class Actinopteri; order Labriformes; family Labridae; genus Semicossyphus; species Semicossyphus pulcher. Next base: position 12,291,771 of record NW_027211737.1, on the reverse strand, counting down.
ACGCTCCACCAGAAGGCCTCTGGAGAGTGCTACACAATGGCAAAAAATCACGATGTAGTGAACATTTTAGTGAGTAGGGACAGTCACAGGAAATATATTCTTACAAAATACATGACTAAGGGCTGTACGGTGGTGCAGTGGTTAGCGCTGTCACCTCACAGCTAGAAGAATCCCGGTTCGGATGTAGGGGGCCTTTCTGTGTGGAGTTTGCATGTTCTCCCTGCACATGCGTTGGTTCCCTCCGGGTACTCCAGCTTCGTCCCACAGTCCAAAGACATGCTCGTTAGGTTCATTGGTGACCCTTAAACTGGCCATATGTGTGAATGTGAGTGTGAAAGGTGGTCTGCCTCTATAGCTGTGTCCCGATCCTTCAAAGGAGGTGGTCTACAGAGGATGCTCCATTCATAGCCTGCGTAGACTATTAAAGCCGGACTGAAATGAGACGGCCTGGTCTACCCTTGCGTCACCAAACACAGCTCCTGACGCCTAGCAACAGGTAGCTAGCGGGCTAACTAGCTAGCATAACTAACGTCGATTAAGTTAACCTATTATTTTAAAAATAAGTTGTTTCAAGGGCCCTTTCGTTTTCTTAAACATGTATAAAGCTATTTTTTTGAAGTGTATTCCTCAGCCACGTAAAAGTCTGCCTTTTCGTTTGAATCGGCGCGCAATGCATCTCGAGATACGGTGGGCTGCGAAGCATGCACCCAATCTTTCGCGGCCCGGGAAACGGAGGACGCATTTGTCGGCGGCATCTGAAGGAGCCTATGAATTGGGACAGCCTTCGACGCGATGCAATCGGCCTTCAAATACGGCCTTCGAAGGCTGCAGCCCCTGGATTGGGACACAGCTTATGTGTTAGCCCTGTGATTGACTGGCGATCAGTCCGGGGTGTACCCTGCTTCTCGTCCAACGACAGCTGGCATAGGCTCCAACCCTGACCCCAAACAGGATAAGCAGTATAGATAATGGATGGATGGATATTTACTAAAAGAGAGCAGCTTAAAGGGTTAGCGAATCAGACTGACTCTCTAAATCTGGATACCGCTAGAAATGAGCTAAAATCTTTTTATGTTTTTATACACCTCAAAAACATTTTGGGCGGGACAGACATACTTAGAAAGCCAACCGTACAGTATTTAAACCAGATCCTGGATATTTTTCTGTATGTATCATAATTCTGGATGATGACATCAGAGGGCTTCTCAGAAACCTCAGTGTCCCATGAGACCACGGCTGTGTGGAGGCCAGTGTGGTAACAGCAACTAAATCATAACATAGCAACAGGATCACAATGGCTCTGATTTGGTCCCGAACACGCTCACTGAAACAGACACTTGAACAGTGACTCACATGCGCGAACACTCGTACGCAGTCACAAGAGATTTAGAGGAAAATGTCATCTGTTGCAGGTTAAAACTTCTTTGCTGCTGATTGCTGAATTCTGATTTTCCTTTGCTGCAGCATCAAACACAACATAATAAAAAGCTACAATAAAGCCAATAACTCGCTGTAACCTATAAAACGCATTTATTCGACTGTGATTTAAAGAGGGAGGTGAGTTGATGTCATGAGTGTGCTTGCCGCTGCAGTGAGGATCCGGCATGTTATTCTGTGTGTTACTGTCAGTGTTGCATGCAGGAACAGAGCTCCTCACTCATCTGTGTTGACAGCTGCGCAGCGGTGATACACACAAGGCTCCAGTCATTTTGCAGATAAAATCAAACACACAATGGTCTAGTAAAATGACGACAGTATAGTCGTGAGTGTGTGTGATTCATCCTGACTTATCCAGCAGACATCTGGAAGTGTTGCTCATGGTACACACACAGCTGGCTGATAGAGAATTTGAAGTAGCGCTCTGTGGGAGGCTTAGCTGTGGATGATTCATAGTGGATGGGAAATCAGTTTTTTCTTCCCTCTTCCACTAATACATGTCATTTACTCCCACTTCATACACATTCTGACCCTCTTGTGTCTCTGTGTCTGTAGGACTCTTCAGTCGCACCATGGCGGAGGGAAGCTGCTTCGGTGCGTTGTAGCTGTCAGTTTTGGATGACCAGAGTTGGACCTTTCCTCAAAGAAGAAGAAATACGAAGAAGAAGGAGTCGTGAGAGGAGGGGAAACATCTGCTAAGAGAGGATAAGATCAGCAGCACATCTGGATCCGCACAGGGAACCTACTGGACCTTTCTCTTTGTAAGGAAAGGAATTTGAACTCCCCAGCATCAGTGCTCTGTCTCTTGGAGGAGCTTTAAAGGGCTTCAAGCATTTTTATTCTGTTTGTATCGTAGCTTGTGGCTATCTCTGAAACATTTAACGCCATGTGCCATGTCATTGTAACATGCCGCTCTATGCTCTGGACGCTGCTCAGCATCCTGGTGGCCTTCGCTGAGCTCATCGCCTTCATGAGCCCTGATTGGTTGCTGGGATTCCCTCGCTCGGACCCCGGTGGGAGCGGAGCGGGAGTAGACTCCGAGGAGTACAGGCCGTCTCTGGGTCTCTACAGCCGCTGCCTTCGTATCGGGAGCCGGGGTGTAGGGGTGAGCTGCGGGCCATACGCCGGGACATTTGGAGAAGTGGCCAGTGGCTTCTGGCAGGCTGCCATGTTGTTTCTGGCAGCGGGGACGGTAGTGCTCGGAGTGGTGGCCTGTATATCCATCTTCAGCCTGTGCTTCCAGAGCATCCTGAAGAAGAGCTTGTTCAACATCTGTGGACTGCTGCAGGCTATCGCAGGTGAGACATCTGACTCTGTGTGTGTGTGTGTGTGTGGTTTTAGTGTCAGTTTAACCAACTGAAATGTTTTCTTTTTGCTTTTATTCACTAGTGTACATTTGACAGAGACACTGGAAGAAAGTCAACTTAACCATAAAGCTTACACATTTTCTTATTCTTCAGTTCCTATTTTCTGATCTAAACATGTAATAACTGCCTCCTTCTTAAGGGTGAAAACACTAAAAACAACAATGGCAACAAATTTAGGACTGCATTACTATAACATAATACTGCCACTATACTATAACATAATACTGCCACTTAAAGTCCCCCTCAAGTGTTTAACCTTGGTTGTGTTTAACCTCCATGTGGTGTTTCTCATGTGCTACAAGACATATCAGGGACAACATCTGCCTGTCTGCTTTCAAACTGCAGTGTACCAAGGACAGGCTGAACAACACGTTTTCAGATTGGCAGGTTTGAGACGTCACGAACCTAAGGAGCCAATCCCGTTAATGGACGGGGTGACACTATGCATATCATTATCTACAAAACTATGGCAACCACTTTGGCGATGCGCGAGCCAGCTGTAACCGTCACAGGAAATTTTAACATACTACTATCTTAAAACATGACTGGAGCTGGTCTTTAATCAAACTAAACAAAAGAACTTCCCTGCTTATTTCTATTAATTTCTCTTATAAAAATAGAGGTCTGAAGAAAACTGAACTTTTTTGTTCGTGAGTTTCTTAAGTACAAAGTACTCACAATAATTTTATCTTAAAAAACCTTAAACATTCTATCCTTGGTTTCACACATCAAAACACCCCAGTTAAAAAGGAAGGAAGTAGCAAGTTACCACAAAATTTGCATCCTTAAGTGTTTGTGAAAAACTTGCAAGTGAGCTCAGAAGCAGCAGGGCAGAGCTATTGGTATCACTCAAGAAGTTAAACAGCAACATCTCACCTGCTACTGAAGCGAATGCTGATCATCTTGGATCTGTGACAGAAAGTCAAAGTGGTAACACGTCTATGCAAGCGATTTACTGCATCTTATATAATCATGCCGAGAACTTGAGGGAATTTATTTTTTTCTTTCGAGTTAACAAGTTGAAACATCAGAGTTTACAAGTTGGCAACAACTACTTGCATTCACAATCAGAGGTTCAGGTCTTTATGCATGTGTCTTTCAACAATGGGCTGCCACAGGTGTGTTTGGCAGAACAGATCAGTCAAAGGGGGTCTAAAGACTTGTCAGCTGAAGAACAAATGCATTCTCTCCAGAGTTGAGTCACCACGTTCCCAGCTGCACTTGGATCTGTTTGTCCTCTCAGCCCTGATGTTTACATGTGAGTGACTCAGCCCTCCGTCACATCGTCTCCTCTCTCCCTCCAGGCCTGTTGCTGATGGTGGGTCTCATGCTGTACCCTGCCGGTTGGGGTTCGGATAAGGTGAAGAGCTACTGCGGCCCCGATGCCAAGCCCTTCAGACCGGCTGAGTGTTCCATCGGCTGGGCGTTCTACGCAGCGATTGGAGGGACGCTGGCATGCTTCCTGTGTGCTGTCCTGTCTGCACAGGCTGAGATCGCCACCTCGAGCGATAAGGTGCAGGAGGAGATCGAGGAGGGGAAGAGTCTGATCTGCCTTCTCTGAGCCTTCGGGAAATGCTCTTATATGGACACCTGAAAATCTCCGTTAAGGGAGACGAGAGACATTTCTCTGAGTGATTCTTTCATGAGAGCCTGGATAAATCAGCTGATTATTGAAAAGATAGAAGCCTTGGTAACAGCTTTTTAATCATTAGGATGGTGTTCTATTCTGAAACTTGCTCTTCCCTATAAAGGGAGATGGTAGAGCAGCAGGCTAAGTAAAGTAATCTAGTATTTTTGACCAAGATACTGTAATAATTATTGCCTTAAACAAACCACTGTATTATAATAGTAGGAGAAAAGTCACACAATGGTAGTGCAGGTAGTGCAACAGTCTGCAGGTTTGTAACATCATTATAATGTTCATTCACACGGTTCACCTGCAAACCTCAACAAACCTCTGAATACTAACAGATGTGTGCACTAAAACACCCAACGACAGCTAGTGCATGTTGCCTGTGTGTGTGAAAGACATTAACTGGTGGTTTCTTAATGTCCATCTGCTCTGAATCTGCAGCACCGCAGGACAGTAAGACTCTCTACCTACCTTTTTAAATGTGCCATTCAAGTGATTGTTCACTTTAAAGGGAGTTCCTCCTGTTAAACGGATTGATTGTGGGTCTGTTGCAGCTTATTAACCAGCAGAAAAGTGTGTGCAGGAAAAAAACAGAGACCGGCCAGATGTTTAAAGGAGGCGAGCTTTCATGTTGGGATGTTTGCTCACAGCGAGATAAAGCATGCTGTAGCTTATCACGAGTTACCTTCTGGCACACAGGAGGGATCTGGCTTTGTAAAGATGCTCGAGACTCAAATAGTGGGTAAATATTCAGAAAGCCTTTTTAAGCAGTCCTCTTGGTGCTTTGGTACTTTCATCAGTATAACCTGATTCTGTGTTTTGCACTTGGTCCTTCATTCATTTCACATTGCTTCATATTTTGTTCACGTTTTCAATTTTCCCTAACAATGCTACATTAGGGCCGCTGTACAGTAACATGTGATTGCTTCATTGTAGATGAGATGTGCAATAATTCAACTCTGGTGTGTTTGCAGTGAGAGTGAGTGGGCTGAGAGGATGAAGAGCGATGTCATAAAATGAAAACGCATTTCTAGACTGTCCGTGCTTTAAATTAATATGTTTACTGTCCGCTGTTTTTGTTACATTAACAAAAGAGTAACAGCATCTGTGGCACATTGTTTGATGCTGCATGAATGAGAGGTTGATGCGCGAGAGGAGATACAGCCTGTACTCAAATAAATTAGGCTTTCTTTAGTAAATCTGTGATTGTTTTTTTACTCAGATGTGTATGAACTCTTACTTTCATGCTTGTTTCCTGTTGAACTCAAACTCTCTGAGGAAACGCTGACACCTAGTGTTGGAAGTAGACAACACAGAAGGGTGGCTTTTACCACTGCTTCCTAAACTGGGTTGCAAGACAAAACGGTGGTCCTTTTTTGAATATATTCAGGAGTTTTGCATCGAAATCCTTTTAAAATGTTAAAATGTTGGGCGCTGGTTTAGCTCAGTTGGTGGAGCAGGCGCCCCACATACAGAGGCTGCAGTCCTCGATGCACTGATCGCAGGTTTGAGTCTCGGTCCACCGAGCATTTGGTGCATTTGGTCTAGCAGGGTTATTATAATTAACAAAAACTAAAACTAAGACTAAAACTAGCAGTGAAAAAATAATTTGGTTAACTTAAATAAAAATAAAACTGGCAGTTTTTTCCAAAAAACGAAAACTAAATAAAAACTACAATGAACAGTGCAACACGAACTAAACCTAAATGGAATTGCAGGTAAAATCAGCTTCGTTTTCGTTGCGAAACCACTTTGTCCTATTGTTTGACGAGAGACACAGTAACACAGACACATGCATTCTTTCATCCTACCTTTTTCAGCTTCTTTAAATCAAGGCTTCCCTCATACTACCTGAAAAACTAAAACTAAATAAAAAGTGAAGTAAAGCTAGTCAATTTCTCAAAATAAAATTACGTATGCACTCGTAAAACTAACTAAAACTAAACTGAAATCACAAACCAAACAGAAAGACTAAATAAAAACAAAAACTAATGGAAATTTCAAAACCATAATAACTCTGTCAAGCCCACTCTGTACTCCCCACACGTCCTGTCTCTCTTCAGTTGTCCTATATAAAAAGGCAAAAGCCAAAAAAATAATGTTAAATAAATTTAAGACATCTGTCCACAAATGTTTCTTTCAAATTTTATTTCATGTTAATACCATAAATATACAAAACTCAAACTATTTCACATGCAACAAAGGCCAGACAAGAGTGCATTACAGTTTCTTTTTACACGTGATTGATAATGGGGATCAAATTTTCAACTTTACAAAATATACAAGTGTCCCTTTTTGAATGAGTTTCTCATCTGATTCAGTGATTTAACATGATCACAGGTCGAAATAACACCGTATTGTGTCAGCAAACTTCAGACACATTTCTCTGTACTGTACAGACCAGCTCGCCAAATACATCAAGAAATGACCCACTGTGGCATGGCTTCAGATAGCGACTGTTTGAAACTATAGATACATGGGAATCGTGTGGGTGTTTGCAGCAAAGAAATGTAGTGTATTATCTTTCAGTTAAAGATGGCCAGGGAACACATCACAAACCGAGATTTAAAAACAAATCTATATGGACATTTGGTAGATTTCTCACAGCTTTTCAGGACATAGAATAACACTTGAGGGATATTTTTCTTTTCCTTTCATACCAATCATACACACGTCCTCGTCCACACACCCCTCGCAGGGTCAAGTCGCAAGAGTCATTTTACACTTAAATCTAGCTGATGCTATGATCATGTCATTACAAAACCACAAACATAATACATGACGTCAAATCAAACCAAACAAAAACTGAAATGCAAACAACTTAAATTAAACCATAAATAAAAACATGTTTGTCTTTTGCTCTAAGTTCAACGTAAAACAAGACATGTGCAATGAATTTCAAACAAAACAAAACAAATACTGCGAAGATTAACTATCGACCTTCAAATATGTAACACTCTCAGGAGTATTTTGTCCACTATAATGTTCAGACCATACATTTGTATTACAAGCAGTACCAGTCATCTTTCATGCACATCTTCAGACACTCACCACCACTATGAGAGGTGCTAAAGCACGACACAAATGTAACCCACGTCCATAACTCACTTCAGTGACAGTAGTCTGTACAACGTAGTGCTGAATAACACTGTTATTACTGTATATAAATTAATATATAAGTCCAACCCTCTGTTATTCTTTATGTTCATTTTGGCTGCCAAACTTCTGATTCCAGTAATGCATCACTGACAGAGGAGACTGGCGTTTCTGTCTTCATAAAAAAGCTGTTAGTCTTTGTAGTGAACAAATACACAGTATCAATGTTTTTACTAGAGCATGTATGCAGGTTTATCTCAAGAAAAAACGGAGCTTTATCACTGCTCAGGTCTTCATCTGTGTGAAAAGTCGAGTTACTCCTCTCCCCAGTTTGGTGCTGTATGTGTCCTTTTCAACAGGAAACATGACAGCAGGAGGTCACGACTAAGCAGCTCCAGAATCATAGCAGCGTTAGTTTTGAACCAAGTGTGAGGGGCAACAAAGACAACAGTAGTCTGTTAGTGTCACACGAACATAAAAGGATAACGTGAATAGTGTTTAAATTTGTCTCCCCTTTTAGTGCACCAAGCCACGAAAGCACCTGCCTGAACCTCCTTCAGAACCTCTAATCTGGGTGGTTTCAGTGCGTCTTCACAAATATCAATCAGCCACTGGGACATGCAGTATCTTTAACAGCTCACTCCTCACAGAAACCGCAGGAAAATAAGTTGGGAGATTTCCCCTTAAAATCAGCCACCGTCTGTAGCCAGAGAAAAGGCTAACACCGAACAGAACGACTTCGCCAAAGAAACAGCTACCTGGAGTGTGCTAAACATGCATGTTACTATCATGCTGTCAAATCTTAGGAAGCCATAGAGATGCTGACCCAGCCCACGTTGCCAATAAAAGTAGCACACAGATCGGGAGTAAATGTTAAACCGACAGGTGTACCAGGAGCACTGCTAGGGGCCGCAGACGGGTTCTTACATAAGAACGTATTCCTATTTATATGAATGACCAGGATGATAATTTGACTGACAATAGTAGCACAGATATAGGACAAGGTATAATTTACCTTTCAGTTCTCAGTGACCAAGCACTGGGTTATAAAAAAACAAGTCAGAGCCACAATGTTCTTAAAGTGAAGTCCACATTCACACACAGGCCCAGCCATTCAAACAAACATGGTACTTTAAGTGTGACCAAGAAAAAATATGTGCAAAAACACCATGGTCAGATTATCACTTGTCATGACTGTTTATATTATAACCAGACAGGAGGCTGTTCGGAGGTCATCCATGACAAAAATAAAGTATGATAGAAATGCGACCTCAGCTTGACCTAGGATCACCTCAAGGTGACAGAAGACAGAAGAACAGGGAAAGCGAGGAGCAGAGCAACACAGTTTGAGATGAAAAACCACTCATTCAGAGCAGACCACCAGGCCAAACATCCATTAAGTCACTTAGTGGATGTTTCAAGGGATGTGAGAGACAGTCATCTGACTGAAAAGCAGACAGGAAGGATGTAGGAGAGTTTTTACTGAAACTTGTTTTGTAGTGAAGGAGGACAACTCTGGTCACGTATCTGATTATATTTTTCTTACGTCTTGCCTCTGAGTTTTAGCACTTTTAAAGTGAGCAGAGCAATCTTAGTGTAACAACATTCATAATTGAATCAAATTTATCTGATTGCCTGCAGGGCCAGAGATGTGCACCTCCAACTTAGTGTGTGTATATGCTTGTATATGTTACAGAGCATGTGTGTGTGTGTGTGTGTGTGTGTCAGTTTATGGCTGAGGTTTGAAGGCTCCTCGAGCAGCGTTGGTTGCAGCGTTAGCAGCAGCGTTGGCGGCTGCAGTCTGAACGGTCTTGTTGGACATGACCCCAGTGGCAAACTCCTGCTGAGCCTTCTCAAAACTGGCTCCGGTGGTGCGATACAGTGCGTGCACCTGGAAAGAGCAGAGGAGGAAATGAGTTGGATGCAAGTTCAGTGATTGAAATCTACTAAAGGGCCTGTAGCGCAAGACGGCAAGTTTCCCGTCTTTGCTAACCACAACATTAATGCTTGGATGCTATTGGTGAAGAATGATGGCACACAGCTTCCTGTTTATTTTTTTAAAACATGCCTGCTCAGACTCTCAAGTTAATGTCAGTATGTAAGAATATATCTCTCTGCTATCCCATATTCAAACAATATCAACATATGTAAGATGGCTAGCTGCTGCCATTCGTTTAAACATCTCAAATAGAGTTGGACTAACCGGTGATTTACTTACCTTTTTAAACATGATGAGCGAGCCCACAGACAGTGCAGTGAACAGAGCTGCAATCAGTAACATGATGATGCCTACTGGGATACTGGTGTTCAGACCAGTCAAAGCTGCAATCCAACCACTGGTGAAACAAAATAAAGACAATCAGAGTGAACTTCAGGACACACCAACAGAGGTACGGATTTACCAAAAGCATAAAATACTCACCATGTTCCCCAGCCAGTGATGCCAATGCTTTGTAGGACATGAACTCCAAACTGACAGATATAGACGAAGAAGAAGACAAAGAAGCGGAATGAACTGTCACTCCTGTGGTGGAGAAAGAAAGGATGAAGGTAGTGAGAAAGCAATGTGGGTTATTGGAACAATAGCAAAAAAGACATTTCTTTAACTATGTCCTTTATTCCTTCTCAATAGCAGTGAAGGCTAAAGAAAAAGCTTCTTCAACCACAAGAAATCTTGTCATTTTTAAGGCCACCTGTTGTTTACTACTTTCATAAGCTTTTTGCTGTATTAGCACTTAATGGTTGTCCACAGAGACATATTACTTTTTCTACTGCTGCAGAAGGCGGTCAAATTTTTTCATCTATCTTCCTACCTGAAAGCCCCGTAAAGCGGTCTGTACCAGCAGACAAAAGAACAGGGGGTAAACAGCAGGAACCAGAGCATTGCCAGGCCGAAGTCTACACCACGAGATGCGTCCACACAGAACCAGGCCAGGCAGCCAAACATGTTCACAAAGAGCGTGCCTGCATGAACTGGTAAGAAATAACAAAATGTATGTTCAAAGAAGTGCTTTAAAGAATCAGAATGATAATATTTACCGGTATGGGAGGAAGTACAGCCTGTTTGTGTCAGATGATCTACTTACACATCCAAAGATTGTACATGATCTTGACGGTCTTTTGAAACTCTACAGGAATGTCCACTGCAATATCGTGGTAGAAACATGGGCCAACAGGGAACTTCTCTGGCAGTGGAGGCCAGTTGTTCTTACGCCCTGTGTGGACAAAAGACAGTTTGGATAAGTAGTTAGACATTATATAATAGTGTTTACTCTAAGTTAATAAACAGTGCTAAAAAGCATATTCACATAAAGTTTTTGAGTAAAAATCGAGACAAAAGGATGAAGCAGATTGTCAATAGCCTGTGTTCTTGCTTATTTGGTTAAACCTAAAAGAGTGTTTTCACTGCATATCACAAAATAAGTAAATTTTTGCAAGGGATGGGTGCCAAGCAAGCTTTGAAAACGGCCAAAACATTTGTAACCTTTTGGCAGAAAACTCTTCCCAGTTTCATAAAAGTCAAAAGAAACTTTCTCAAGGTACAACTTTTCTCAGAGTATTACTTGGCTTTTTCTCTGTTGAGGCCTTGCATTTGTCAAGCTCTAAGCCTCATCAAGACTGTCATGAACCCTTGATTAGCGATGACCATTAAGACTTCGGTTAATGAGTTAAGTAAGTGAGGTGTAAACAGAGTGGCTAACTGACTCACCTCCTGCACCTCCGTGGGACTGTAACTCTCTCTCCCGACGATCGAGCTCTGCTGCTTTCTTCTCCAACTCCTCCTGCCTTCTCAACAACTCAGCCTGGGCACGCGCTTGGTCCTAAGACAGACACAGAAAAGTTTTCAGAATTCACCACCCAGCATTAAACAGGAGTTATAATATTCAATCAGGTGAGAAATTAATGATGTTTTCCACTCTGGTGAGCTTGGGTGTGTTAGTTTAAGAGGGGGGAAAGGGATTAGGATGGAGAAGCAATAAGCTACTGTTATTGACTCAGTTGTCTTCTTGAGTTAGTATTTAACTAGCTCTAAAGTTCTACTGCAAGAGGAAAGCTTCAAGTGGGGGAAGCGCATTAAATGAATTCACACGAATCAAGAAATGAAGATGTTCATCAAACATCAGATTAAAGACAGTACCTCATTACGCCGCTGTGAGGCCATCAGAAAACAGATGATGTATAGGAAGGACAAGAGGAAATGTGAACCAGACAGAGAGTCTTTATAGTGTTTTAGAGTTGTGAATAAAGCTGATGAGAGTGTCTGGCTCATAAACTACATGTGATTCAACAAACATGTTTCTGTATGTAGTACCTGAGTCTGTTGCTGCGAGTAAGCCGGTGGCTCTTCTGTGGGCTTCATGATGGCCGGTTGTGTGTTCTGAGCAGGGGCAGGAGCAGATTTGGGGGCATTTCCAGGTGCTGCCTGTAAGCAGGCAAAGATGCTATGTTAATATTTGTGCAATCAAAAGACAGACCTGAAACTTTAATTAGGCCACAGTCACATTTTGAAATCCTCAGTGACTTGAGAGGTGGAGGAAGAGAGAATGAAAGAATTGGATAAAATGAGGTCAGAAGCAGACAAACAAACGCAGCCATCCACACACTAATCAAGAGCAATGCTAGTTAAGCTGACCGTTCTGGCGTCTGTGAAGGGGTTATACTCCTCCAGACCACCAGGAGGGGCAGACTGTGTCACCTGCGTCACCGAAGGATCCTATGGGACAGAGAGGACCAGAAAGGGTTTCAAGGGGTAAAAACTACAACCACAAAATCAGAAGCGTATAATTAATTTTAAAACCACAGCTGGCCACACATTCACTGCGTCTACTGAGCCCAATGGTATTACAGATAGAGTGGCAGCAGAAAGCAGGATGTACATGCAACACCAAAAATTTGCTAACTACACTCTATTTGAAATGGCCTTTCTTGATCTTGTGGACATTTGAAACAATATGTAAAGGTTCAGGTGCAGAGGGAACTGGACGAGGCCACCGATTACATACTTGTATGACAGGACAGTAGTAGTATAGATGGGCCACCAGGTGCCATGAAGAGCCAGGTTTTCATTCCAACTAAGCTCCACCCACTGTTTAACACACCTTCAAGGGGAGGGGACTCAACATTTAAATCTGCACCTGCGAAGGTGCTCAGTTTGGATGAAAACCACCGGAGTGGCAGACCTGCTCTGTGGTAAAAGGTAGGTTTGTTTACGTGGGCAAATAAGTTCGACTGCACACAACTGAAGCACAAAACAACAGCTGGTTGCTTGTATGTGAAACAATGAAAGTTGGAAAACCATCGAACATTATCTAAACTATGTTACATGTGAACGTTTAGTCAGGATAATCAGTCTTCTGTCGTGCGTGTTCTCAGCGACGTTGAGTCATATTACCGCAAACTTAAGTTGTTATGTTGGAGCACCGCTGATACAATACATGACTCAAATAAGACGTTTAAATCTCCTTAGCCTGCGTCCCAACATAATTTGTAAATTAATGTTGGCACACAATGTCCCCAACTTAATTGATGCTAACCAGCCGGTTAGCTGTTCATCAAGCTAGCAGGTGCCAGCCAATGTTTACTAACGGTAGTCAGAGCTAGCCCGCTAACATCATGTGTCTTTGTTCTTAGTTGGCTCAACCGTTACTGCAATGTTTAACACCAACAAACACAGTAACACCGTGCATGAAAATCCTTTATAGCTTGATATACAAAGTGTAAAGCCATCATCATAATGTGGCTGATGATGAGCTTGGTCTTCCTCGGTTCTACCTAACCTGGCTAAACCCTCCAGCTAGCTGTCAAGCTCCTAGCTAAGACAGTTAGCATGGATACAACAGAGAGACTGGCCTAGCGTACGTTAGCTAGCTAGCTAGCTAAGTAAGCTACCTGAAAGGGGTTGCTGAAGTCCGGGTCTGCAAACGGGTTGCTATCAAAGTCGGACATTGTTCAGCCTTTCTAATAACTGTTTCTTCTGAGGAAGAGCTCCCCGGTTCTCCAGGGAAGGTTCAGTCTCGTGATTTGACTCCCTCTCTCTGCTGCCTGCAGACTTCTCCGCCTCCTTCTGATGGAGACCCCTTGCTTAGCAAGTTAGCCTGTAGCACAAAAATGGTAGGAGAGGATGCGTGATGAACGGCACCGTCCTACGTCACTGATCAGCACCGCGGAGAGCATGACGTCTGGACAGGTACAAAACATTTCAACACACTTGTGTGCTGGCGTAAAGTACATCTGCCATTTGTGCCTCTGAAACGATTATTTTGTGTATCTCGCATGTAAAATCAAATTTTTCTATTTGACACTTCTGTAATATCACATTTAAATCATAGAAACAACCCTCACTTACTTACTCATCCTTTGTTGTTGTTGGAGACATGGCCAGGCTTTGACCCTTAGCTCCCATCGCCTACCTTCTTGTCAATCAAGTACAGCACTACAGCTCCAGCTGCCCAGTATGAGAAATTTGCCAGTACTCATATGCTGGAATATTCCTAAATGGCCTCACTACTAGTGTTGGTTAGTATAATTACCAGACCTTTATCCAAGGATATGTGCAATATTTGCACAACACATGACCCTTCTTTAGCACAGAGCAACAAGAATAGGTTATTACACATGATGCGGTTAATATTGTTTGATATTCCTTTTTTAGTGGTACAAGTCATCCAAAAAATATGCAGTTTCACAAATGGCCAAAAACAAACCCTGAAACTCAATCTCAGGGGCTTTTAGGATCCCTGGTAGTTTCCTAGTTTGCCTGGTTGGCTCCACCCTTGATATTAGGAACAATTTAGCATTCAGTGTCTTTGAAGACATGTAATTTCCTCAAATACACCCTTAACCCTATTGACAGAGTTGGGTACAGTTACTTATTTACTTGCCTATGTAAAACTTTTGTATTTGAATCATTCTCAAGTTTTTCTATTTTTATGCTACTGCTTGTACTCCAGCTACCTTTGTAGGTCATTTTAGGTGGAGAATTTTATATAATACACTTACAACATAGTTTTTTCTTAAATTGAAATGTAAAAAATACAAAGTAAAATTATTCTACGAGCTCCAACATTTCTTGCATTGCATTTCTTACACATTCATTTAACATTAATACATTTAAAAAATACAGTAAAAGTGGCTGATTTGTCGCCTCAGTACTTTCAGATATTTGACATTTACTTCAAAACATTTCCATACTACTTCTATAGAAGCTCACATTTTTAGAGTCTTTGCAATTAAGCTCTTGCTTCCTTCTCTATGGTGTGCCAGTTCTCAATGTACTGTACTCGACTGAACTCTGTATTTCAATTTCAATGTTATCCACATTATTAATTCTAAGAAATATTGTAAAGGAAAACATATCCCTGTGTTTATATACTGTATACACACTATAGAGTATTGGAATTTCTGTAGGTCAGACACCACAGTAATCTTCTCCACTTGATTATGAGGATGTATGGTAATGTACGCTGCTCAGTTGGTCTCTGATGCCCTTTAAGAAAGAGCTGAACTCATACAGGCCATTTCATGATGTGTAGCTGCGACCTCTTCCTCTGCAGCAATCCCAGACAATTTACTGGAAATCACATTATTTCACTCTTCCTTATGAGCAGCATCAGACCCCATGAGAGCTCCTGTTGTCTCTGCTTTTCCACACAGTTGCCCAAAGCGGCCACTTGGGGGAGCTATGATCTAATATGTCCTCTCAACCGGGCTTTGCAGAATCCTTTCTCATTTGCCATCAATTTATTTTCATTCAAACAAAGGGTGACCATGTGAAGAACATCACATCAGTTGACAGCCTGTAAATGTGATTTAAACATTTAAGCACCATTTACTCAGATTAAGTTTCAATTGAAGAACAAATGCTATTAGGTGGAAATCTTACAGTATGCGGTGAGTGATGGAGGTTAAAATGTTCCCTTTTATTGTTGAATCCTACTGATGATTTTTAAACCACAGCAGCGTGTTACTTTAGCTTTATTGTAGCCTAACATTGATTAGCTTTAACTTATATTTAAGCACTTTTGTTAACCACTATTTAAACACCTTCATAGCCTTTAAATGTGCTCCTTCTCCCTTACAGTATATATACTTTACCTATGTGATGTTTTGCATTGATAGACTGCAGATAAACACAAACTGTGTATTCATTGCAATTCAGCTCCTGTCCACAAACACTCATACATGCACAAACAAACACACCCACATAAAATGAGCATCGGTTCCTTCCCTAATCTTGTATTAATGGACCCAATCACAGACTCTATGAATAATCAATGGCCAGTGGTCTGCAACCACAGAGCTGAGACCTTGAGTGAAACTGAATTTTCCTAATAAGATACACACACACACACGCACTCACACACACCTTGAGGCCCTAATAAGCACTAATGCACTGTGGGTTGAGAATACGTCGCATGGTTTGTTTGCTGCAGAATGTGAAAGATAAACATGCGGTGCGATGTGTGTATGTACTGTATACGTATGCGTGTGTGTGTGGAGAGGAAGAGTGTGAAAACCTGTCTGTCCTTGTCCTCTCTCTCTCTCTCTCCTGCCTCTCTTATTCTGCTTTCAGAACAGCAGATGACTCTGTGTGGAAACAACCGCTTTGTCTAATAGCTGCTACATTAGTCTCTTAACCAGCTGGTCATCGCCATTTAGAAATGTTCATTAGGTCGCGGACCGGAGTGGATAGGTGTAATAGTTCACTCCCCACTGTTGACTGCAGGAAGACGGGAACAGAGCGAGAGAGCGAGACGGACAGACAGACAGATGGAGAGGGAGAGAGAAGCAATTTACCGGCCAATATGACGACCAAGTGTTAAAAGCCGCAGATGCAATTATCCTCATATTGCCCTGAATAAGAACCTTGTGCATAATTAGATCTCATTAAGGTCTATGAGTGTTATTTTAGGGCGCTGAAAGGGTTGGATAAGCAGGACTTGATATTATGGGTTATTAATGCTGCAACATCTGGTGCCATTCTGGCAATAGTCTCATAGTCTTCAGAGTGGGCTGGAACATTCAGTATGAACAGATGTTGTGACCATATAGTAAAATACAGTGTGGTAAATATTATTCTTCTCCACTTTTATGGAAGGGCAAACTGTATAATATGCGGTAATATAGCTTTATATAAGGTGTGTGTATGCATGCGAGTTTGTTTGTGCCATTGACCAGTCAGAGCACATTACACACCGCGCAGGGAAACAGTGCTCTGTCGCCGGAAAAGCGATTGATTCTCCATTTCCATATTAATGAGCAGATTTGTTAAGAGCCTGCAGGAGAGGGAGAAAATAACAGGGTCTTCATAGGGCACGACATTTATAAATAAAGCTGATGCAGAGAAAAATGGAAATTAAACCTTTTAGTTTAATAAATTTGAGGCGTCCGCAGCAAAGCGAGCGATTTGCATTTCCATTTGTGGCCAAATAATGAGAGTGCGGGTCCATGATGAGGCTGCTGCCGCTGCTTTTGGGTCTCAAACAGTCAGACAATCACTCCAGCGTGCAGCCCTCCACGTCAATGTCATTAGCTCGGGCCTGTTAACTCTGCTACTTGGCTTTCTGAGATTATTTGGTGAACTAGAGAGATTCCTATTGTCACTTTACATGAGGAATAGCTCAAAGTAAAAATATATTCACTTCTGCATTTCCCAACCTGCATGTGTCTGCATCTTTACATTGCATATTCAACCTCCTGTACGCGTGCAGGTGTCACTTTAAAATGATCCTTTTGTTGCTCTAAAACAACTCTGTCAGAAAGAGTCTGTGTCTTTCTTTCTGCCTCGCTCATAAACACTCACACTTTAGACACACTCGACACACAACTCACACACGCACACAAAGCATCACTGATTGAATTTATTGGGGAATGGATGTTGACTAGACCACTCCAAGTAGGCTAGATTGTTGTTGTTCCCAGATTGACAGACAGACCCAGAGCGGCTGATTGAAAGTGCCTTTTAGCTTGCTCTCACTGTATATTTGATTTGGCAAAATGGAAGGGGAGTCCAGTCTTTTCCCAGGATGCAAACACAAGCCCCCGTGTTTGTGTGGGAGTTGTGCGTGTGCGTGTTTGTGTGTGCCATAGGTACATTGACGAGTGAATGCTTTAGCAAATTCTGCATAAAATGTGCCCCCTTTCAGGTATTAATTGAATAATGCAAGCACTCCTCTTGTCAGCCATCAAGTGGGCCACTTTCTCAGTGGCCTGCGCCGCTCTCCTTGCCTGTGAATTGACGAGATTTATCTGTGTTGTTCCAGCCAATGGATGCCATTTGTTCCAAATGTTTGACATAAACATGCAAAGAGCAGAGGCGTGCACTCATAAAATAAGCTTCCAGACTGTTGTTTTACAGCCCAAAGGGACCGATAGAAGGGAGGGGGGGCGGGGGCTTTCATCTTATCAAATCATGTGGAGCTCTTGCTGAGCCAACGGCGTGTTAAAGTTCCCTTTCAAGCAATGATGTGATGAAAAGGAACAATTGCTGCTATAAAGAAAGAGAGAGGAGAGAGGGAGAGAAAGAAAAGGAGCATGGAGGAGAGGCAGAGATGTGCAGCGTTCTGCTAAATATGCACACTTATTTTCCATGCCTTTAATGGGACACATCTCATTTGGCGCCTTATGTCTGCTTCCAAACTATAAAAGATATTTAGCTTTATACCTGCAGAAAGATTCCCCATAATAGAGACAATATTGGCGTATGGACTCTTTGCTGCATGCTCTCGAGTGCTGTCAGGACACCTATAGTATTAATGCAGCATGCAAAGAATAAAACATTAGTGTGGAGGTTATATTTGACTTTTACTTTTGCACTGAAGTTATAAGACTATAAGATTAATCAACATATCCTTTTAATAAATATGCTACAGTTTTTGTAGGGTAGAAATTCCACTCAGGTGTTGTCTGTATTGTGTGTATGGATTATAGTCAGGTATGTGTGCAGAGATGTGTGTGTGTGTGTGCACATTGAGGTTCGATTTGCTGATTTAGCACCCCTCTAATTTTCCACAGGGTAATATTTGCCTCACCTGCTGCCATCTGTTTATATTATCCGGGTGAATATGTTTGTCTAAGGATATCAATAATCATAAACAAAGCCATGACTCTTTCACCTCTCCCTCTGCACACCCCCGGCTGTCTCTCACACAACGCTGCTCTCAGCTCGCGCTCTGATTGCACACAGTCTACATATTTCAGTGTGTAATTGGTGAAAAGCAAACATTATCAACCCTAGTTTCAGTCAAACTAACACACAGTACATAACCGCACACACAGATAAATTCACACACTCTGCGCCGTGGCTCATGCCTTGACTGAGCGTGTGCTCTCCTATTACAGACAGTAATTACCGTCAGTCACCCTGTGTGTCCATAACAAGCCAGCATAATGCCCTAATCAGGCCTGGATTAATCTAACCCTCTCTCTAATCACTCTAAAAGTGATTTATATTGTTTTTCCTGTTCGGAACAAATGAAATCTGTAGCCTAAATTAATACTGGCTTTTCATCACTGGGAAGTTAAAAAGCCAGTAACCGTCACATTCTTGTCATTAAGGCTGCGTCTGAGGAGACGGGAGCGTGCACGCACGCACGCACAGGAACACACACCCACGCTCGCATATGTATTTAAGTTGTAAGGAGAAAATATGTAATATAATATTCCATTAACTTGGCAAACTAATAACATTAGTCTTCTGCTGAGAAAGGCTTTCAGAGGCAGCAAATGGGGTCATCAGAGGAACAACTAAAATTTTATTGCTCTTTTTTTTTTTATTACATCTCCTGCTTTGATTTAATAATTACAAACTGAAAGCGGTCGCTGATGAATTACTTTTACTTTTACAATTGTTGGAGCTTTTTTTCAAGAACTTTCTGAGCTGTAAATGAAGTGCGCTTTGACTTTATTGGCCAGCCTTACGTGTATGTCGGCTCAGGAATACTTTTGCTCTGTAATGGACATGAAATCTTTTTTTTTTTTATCCATCTACCAATTATTGTGATGAAAAATGCTCCGTATCATTCTCTACAAGTCATTTGTCAAATTGTATCAGGCACAATCTTGCAATTTCTTGGTCCCGAGCTTTCATTTAAGATAGCATGCCTCCTATTTTGGTCCATGCCTCCTACTTTGTTTCATTTCCATTGTTAAACAAATCAATTCCAACCCTGGCTCACTTCCCATTGTTTTTCATTATGAAGAACGGAGGCCGGACACGAATCATAACAGAACCCTGAAATTTCCTGCTCACTACTCAGTTTGTGCTCGGAATACAAACCGACTCACAAGACGCACATTTAACAAATGCAAATTGTGAGCCAATCTGGTGGAGCTATCTGGGCTCCCGGCTCCATATTCATTTCCTCCACCCCGCTGTTCACAAACTCCAAAAAACAATCCCGGGGTTAACCTCGGAGGGATCGGAAGCGGAGGCCTGACAGTGTCCACTATGTCGCTCTCTCCTCTCCTCCTTTATTTCTTTCCCTTCCACACGCTCTCTCACCTTTTGCTCCCCTCTCCTTCCTCCCCTTTCGCCCCCTCTTCTCCCCTCTTTGGTCCCCTCTCCCCTGTTCTCTTCATGCTGTGTAATTCTCATCTTACACACTCTGTTGCTCCGGACTATGAATAATGCATGGTGTGTGAGAAATCCTCAATCTCATGCTTGGCTCCCAGCGAGCATTACGGAGCTTGCATCTCTATTACTGAGATGAATAGGAGAGAGGGGGAATATCGCATAGGATACGCTCTAACTTCATTGTTTGTTTTCTGCATTAAAGCACCAATCTGGATTTTTTAAATCTAAGTGCATATGAATTATGTATATAAATATACAAGCAGAAGCCTGCTGATGAGAAATATGAAAACTTTTATAATCCACCGCATCGTCGGCGTAGCTCAATTTTGTGTCCCAATACAACAAGAGCAAACTATTGACAGCTTCAGAGTCCATTTAAAATGCATGCACTTTTACGCTGCAGGCCCTTGAAAAATAATTTATATTCAGTTAATCAATTTTTATAGAGACCTGCTTTAAATTCAATCAAATCACGCTTAAAAAAAAAGCAGCACTATAACATTTCTTTTTTGTCGCTGTGGTCTGTTTAAATTCTGCAGGCTGTTTTCTTCTTAACCTGCTCTGTTATTTGATTTTCAGGAAATGATAAGATGGAAACTGCAGGGTGGACGCGTTTATACACGCCAGCGCCTGTGCATGAATCTCAGACTGTGCGAGTGCCACTGTTGGAGATTGTTTACAGCTCAAATATTAAAAAATGCAGGTAACAAAGCAGAATCAGGAAGCTGCACAAAGCAAGAAAAACACTTTGAGAAAGGGCAGGTAAAAGTCTTATGTTCTCTCTCTTCACACAGGGAATAAATGCTGCTTTAATGTTTCTTTCTGAACTTTTCTGACAACCTTTCCAGTCTGTAGTCGACCTCTGAGGCCACATCAGGGAGGAAAGACTTTGCTTTCCTCTGACAGCCTTCCTCCTCCTGAGAGAACGTTATGTATGTATTATGTGTGTGTTACTGTACTCGTGCTACGACACAGAGCCATGTTTTATGGAGTGTGTACCCGCGATAAAAGCACTGAAGAGTTAAAGTGCTTTTCTACCACGCTCAAAGCCATGTGTCAGCACTAGACCACTAAATCCACACAATTCCCCTTCGAAACAGTTCCCCTTCCTCTGATAGTCTATCATGCCTCTGTTTCAGGTGGCTGGCCACTGTGGCTGACGGGGCCGAGTCCTTGAGGAGATCATGTGTCTGTGGAAAGTACAGGACGAGCGCCGATGTTTGAGGTTTCAACGCTGTGTTGTTGGCCCTTTCAGTCAGGGTTTTATTCCCAATGTCTCTATGTGAGAGGTCCATGGGTTTGCACATACGGCGATGTGTGATTGTTGGAGCGCTTTAAAATGTTGTGTAGGGGATTAAATACCATCACTGATATGTTCTCTGGAATATGCTCCGGATATTTCAGCAATCTTTTCATTTCCGGTCTTAATTTTAGCTTCCTGCGTCATGGTCAGGCCCACATTTGTTCCTTATTTTATATATAACGCATGCATAGAGGATATTATGTATAAAAAACCTCCCCATTAGTCCATGCTGCAGAAGTCTAACAGAAATAAGCCTCCCAGTTTGGTAGACATGGCTTACTCTTTCAGTCTCTTTCATGACGCCCAGATGAATCACACTAACGACCTGGGCCCTGTGCTGCAGCACTGCTCTGAAATTAATATCTAAGGAATGGAGATATAGGGCAAATAGATGAGAATAGGAACCCGATATTCACTCTTGGGTACGACGTGCTCAGGCACAGAAACACACACGCACACACACACATGCATGCACCCGCATATACTGCACACAGAGGCTGACAGGCAGGCTATTATCCCCCAGCCCGGGCTGCCGTAATTGGCTATCGCTTTTTACAAATGTGGCTCCGTCTGACTCGCATATCAGCTCCCGTCTCATCAACCGTGTAGGGGTCACCATGTCCGTGTGTGTGTGTGTGTGTGTGTCTGTGTGTGTGGTGCTGTATGTGTCTGTATACGTAGGGGTCACTGGTGTGCCCATCCCTCTCATGTCTCCATCTCACATGTTCATCTCTGTCCATGCTAAACGAGCCGGCGGATGCTAAGTGTGTCACCGGCTGGCTCCTCTTTAGCAGAGCCGGAGTATTTAGCCATTAGTCTGCTAATAGCATCAAGATCATTCCAACAGCAGCTAGCTGATGATGAAATATTAGCTTAGCTCAGGACGTCATTAGTTAGTCTGGGATTGCCTTGGAGGTCAGGTCCCTCTTATTTCTCACACACGGAGATCAAACCCAGTTATTAACTGAATGTGAGGAGTAGTTTCTTTCTTTCACTTTGTTAAAAAGCACATGTTTGCTTTCATTTGATAGTTGATGGAGATGTTGGAGGACAGGGCGACATGACATGCAATAAAGCCCTTCTGTAGTCAGAGGACCTAACATGTAGTATGTGCATCCCTTGGATATAAATCTCAAGCCTTAACAACCATAGTAACTTTAATACAGGCGTACTGGCTTATTATGTGAAGTTCTGTTCACCTTTTTCATATTTATATATTTCAGGGATGCAAACAAACATTGTATCATGTTGAAGTTTATTTATAGAGCACCATTCATACGTAAAGCATTTCAAAGTGCTTTACACAGTTAAAACAGAGCATTAAGAACATTAAAAGAAATGTGACACTAAGCAACAAAAAGATACAAAAAACAAAATACATACAAGATATACTTTAAGTTCAGGTAGAGTTAGAACACTACAACAGTATATGCTTACTTACTGAAGGACGCTTTCTAACACGTAAAGTAAGAAACGGCTTTTTAAGTTTTAACTGGCCAGTTAAACTTATTATTCGTGTTCGCCGGAACACTTTCTATCTGCAGGTTCCAAACCCTGAAAAGGTGTCCCATAACTACCTTTTCTAAGGGTTCCAAACCTTTGGTGTTGTTACAATCACACAAAATAGTCTGTTGTTTATTTGACCTTTTGTGTTAATTGTGGTTTTAATTCTACTTGTTTCTGGTTGTATTTTATGTATTTAAATTTTAAATCCTTGTAGAATAAGTACAATTTGAAACTTTGTCAAGATCGTCGTTGTCATGAAAAAAATGCAACTGACACCTAATTTCATACATTATTAAAAATAATGAACTAGTAATAGTATTTTTAATTTCCAGAGTCTAACTTGCTCCAAAAGTATGTATTGCTTTCTTGATTTAAATTTAGCCTCGTTTAAAACCTCACTTACGCAATTTTCAAATGTCACACTGCAAATAAATGATATCACTGACAGATCATCAGCGTAATGTGGACAAATAAAGAAATTACACACTGATGATCTGTATCAATTACAGTAAAATGAATCAATTTATATTTAAAGCTCCTGTGAGGAACTTTGGGTTTGTGTTGATTTTGGCGCCCCCTGTGGACAAAACCGTACCTCTTATCTCTTTGCTGATTGTGTCCTGTACATGCTGAAGTGGTGCAAAAAATCTCATCCTGCTTTCTTTAACAGTCATATGTCTCACTCACTTTAAATATTTGCCCTGGAAAATGTAGCAGCAGTTTCAGGCATTAAAAATAACTATACAGAAATAATCAATCTTGTCGCTGATGGTCTGGTTTGCTTTTGCAGGTCATATAGAGTCATCAGAATTAATTTCAGTCTGTTTCATAACCATTGAAAAAATCCTCACAGGAGCTTTAAGTTAACAAAGAACTAATTCTCTTAATATCAGACCGAGAGCTGAAAAAACACAACACTGCAGTTTAAAGGACACTAATTATACATTGCAATAATCATGTTATAACCTGTAGATATCCTGTGTGTCATCATGGATATTCAACACCCAACTGTACCTGTCGAATTTTTATGTATAGAGCGGTTTAGTGGAAACTAGCAATATCTTCATAATGCAAATTACAGACGTGTGTGTGTGTGTGTGTGTGTGTGTGTGTGTGTGTGTGTGTGTGTGTGTGTGTGTGTGTGTGTGTGTGTGTGTGTGTGTGTGTGTGTGTGTGTGTGTGTGTGTGTGTGTGTGTGTGTGTGTGTGTGTGTGTGGCCTTCACAGTACGATTAGTGTGTTTTCTCCCTTGTTGCTCTTTAATCTGACAACTTAAAAAGGTTAAACATTTTTCACACTGATTAAATTGCTCAATGTAAGATGTCGTGTGACTTATGAAGGGAGAGATTGTCTTAAAGGAGGAGACTGAGTGACAAATGTACCGCCTCTCATTTGTGTTTTTGCGCATTAGGTTTGTAGGTTTACTTTAAGAGTCCCTGAAGTCGTGGCATAATTACTTTCCCTCCAGGCGGGGCTCTGAGCCGAAATTACATCATCCATAATGGGGTTGATTTAAACTTATATTCAAGAAGGCAACTGCTTGCCTATCATACTCTTGCACCTTGTTAATCTTTAACCAGTGAATTAACCTTCATTACCTGTGTTGGAATAAAGATGAGTGCTCTGAATCCTCTCCCCTCTGCCCTGGTCTTACCCTCCATCTCGCTCTGTGTGATAGGGGACGCCTGGGGTCAGTGATTCTGTCCTGTATCGGCCCTCATAGTTCCTCCTGCATTCAGATTATCCTGACCTAAGATCAGCCCTATCAGCTGACCAACTAAAGCACATTAAACCCACAACCTATCCGCCCGCCAGCTGCTCCCCTGCAGGGTAAAGATTGCCTCATATCTCTCAGCTTGTTTGTCTATCCGTCTCTGTCTCGCTTTGAGCAGAGGGAACAGTGCGACTAAAAAGGAAAGCACGAGCAAATGCTTCAATTTCAAATGACAAAGTAGAGACAGAGAGCTGAGCACTGGTGTGAGATGAGCTTTATCCTCAGGTGTCATTTAAACCCGGCCTGCTCTGCTCTGTAAATAACATGCCTTTGCTCCCACTTTGCACACGAGAGTCAAGTGCTCTCAGACGAGATTGGAGCACAGGAGTGTGTGTGTGTGATTGTTTTTGTTTTACCCAATGAGACACCAGTGCATCCAGTATTCTGGCTTTTTTTTTTATAAATCATATGAATCAGTCCGGCTCCAAGAGTTTGCTGCTGCCTTCAGTGCATGTTTGATTCCTTTGACTCAAAATCCAGATATGTTTTAAAACAGAATCTATTGGACCTATTGCCCTCGGTTGTGTTTGATTGACACCTGGCTCTCAGTTATTCTTCCGCTGAAGCTAAACACTAAAAAGAAAGGATGTGGAGATCATTTCTTTCACACATTTAGAGATAAAAACTAAAATTTAAACCCTGAATTTTAGTTTCTACGCAGAATTGTACTGCACTTTTTGCCGGCGCATCCCTCGCTCATGCATCCAGATGAACGTCCGGCCTTATTGTGTGTGACCTCCGTCTCTCTGGCTGTTTGCTGTCTCAGATAACATTTTGACATTCCAGTCTCCTCTCTCAGACGCCGCCATACCTCGGGCCGAGGGTGGATGGGGGGCCCAATGATAAGGCTTCACTCACAATTAGCAGGCGGGGAGCAGGGAGGCGAGAGGGGGAAATTGAACTGTCAGAGAGAGAAGAGAAGAGGGGAGGAGTGGAGGAGAGAGAGAGAGAGGAGGGAGGGTGGGAGGGATGGAGGATGGAGGAGGGGGGAGTGACCCCATCCTGCAAAATGGAGCCCGTCATAATTTGTTCATTTGGTGCCCATCAGGCCCTACCTTCCCTCTCTAACGCCGCTCTGCTGACCTTCCTCCCTCTCTCTCACCCTCTCCCATCCCTCCTCTCTCCTCCATCTCTCATCCTCCATTTCACCTTCCTGCTTACCTCCACTCATCACAGCATCCCCCCTTTTTTTTTATACTCCATTTTCCCCTCACATGTAATATGATTTTGCTCTTTCCTTTGCCACACTTGCACTGTGGCTATTAGCAACATAATTCTTATTAAATGCATCAATTGGTGTTTTAAGAAAAATTGACCCGGAGGCTTCAGGAGCTGGGAGCGAGAGGAAAAGGAGCTAACAGGACCGAGGCCCGGGCCTGGCCTGCCTCTCTGGAGGATGTGATGGATGGTAATGTTAATATTAAGTAAGCAGAGAGGCTTTTAGCAGCTCTGTATTTAAATGTCACATGCTGATGGGCCCTAATGAGATAATACAGCTGAGAGCAATTAGCCTGCTACACACGGAGAGGAGCACAGAAGTAGAATCAGACGCATACAGTAGGTGCTAACATTTGTACACTCATCTGAACTGTATATTAGCTGAAAACAACCGTCTTTAAGGGACTATAAAGAACATAAATATATTAAAATAATTAATTAGATATCAATTTAATTAATTAATGGCTTATTTTTTTACAGTTTTTCCTGCATTAACAATATATTTAGCTCACTGACAGCTGATGTTAGAGTTTTCCAATGTTTTAAGCAGGACATGCAGGACACGTCACACTGACATATAAACCTGCGACATGCTGCTGCATGCTGCTGTTGGGATTCCTCCCTACACCACCACAGAAACTAGAACAAACCTGTTCCACTTTATTTATTGTACTTTTGCATATATAATAGAGAGTGTATGTGACCAACTTTGCGCTTTTCTTTTAAAAATGTCCCCTGATATTGGATCGTTTCTATCCAAGGAAGGCCCTAAATAACAAGTTAGATCCAAAGACATGACAGCTGATAGTTACATTTTAACATATTTGTATGCTTGTGTGTGTTTTAAACCGAAGAAGAATGAATAAAGATTTTAACATTCAGATTGATTGATCAGTACCAAAAGAACAGATAAGCTTAATGGACAAAAGGTGCTCCTGTCGATATTTAACGTTAACATTCTGTCTTTTTTAAAGAGGGGGTATTATGCTGTTTCACATTTTAACACATATATATAATGTTACAATGTTGGATGTCCAGACTAAACGTGGGTGAAGTTTCAAATCTGTAGGTAAAAGTATGTTGGAGCAGGCTTCTCAGCTCAGTCCGCAGGCTGCTGTGAACGCCAGGTTTCACACAATTTTTTCTACATGCTGCACTTCGGAGAGCTGGCCAATCAGAAGAAAGCAGGCTTGTAGGGGCGGGGTTTCTTAAAGGGACAGAGCTGACTGAGTCATTTCCGGCAGAGGCTGAATGAGGGCCTGCACAGAGCAATAGTGTGAGAAATATGAGTTTTTTTTAAACTGTAAATTATGCTAAGCTACTCCACAGTTATCACAGAGTGAAATATGAAGCTTGAAATTAGCATAATGCCCCCCCTTTAATGTCATTATCATTCATTTGTTTCATTCTAATGTAGCTGGCATCCGTCCCCTAGTGATGACGAAGCTGCCGCAGGAAGTGACGTTGCTTTGCTGTGGTCTCGTGCTGGAGAAAGTCTTGTCGGTTTATATGGTGGACAGAACAAAGCGTTCAATAGTTATTTAACTCTGGTGCATCTTCGTGCAATTTAAGTAAAAATGTAGCTGCATCTAAAGAGGGAAACACCAGCATCCTCATGAAACACAAGTTCAACATTCTGAATCTGAAGCCATGCAGTGTGTTCGACTGCTTTAGCAAAGCGGCTAACGCTATTGGTAAGCAGTATCGGTATCAAAACCGGTATCGATAAAATCTTTACGGTACCCATCCGTACTTTTCAGTTTATTCTGAAATTGTAAACTACGCTAATAATTGTTTAATCCTGATAAATGTATTGAGGCATTAAGTGCCTTTGTTGGCAGGTGCAGAGTCTTCAGGGCATCTGTAAGTCACTTACGTGTGAAGCTAGCATTGGATATGTCATCTCAGTGTCCATATTTGGCCATGTCTGTGAAATATGATATGGTTTAGTAGCAGAGAGATTCCCTAAAGCTCTTAAATATTATTTTTGTTATCTTGTTTATGTTGTTAAATGTAATAATTAAGAGCATCTGTTTAGCTCAGTTAAATCAGTGGCCCATGGTCAGAGGCTACAGTCCTCGATGCGGCAGCCCTGGGTACGACTCCCACGCTTGGCCCCTTGCCACGTTTCATCCTCCATTCCCTCTTCCCTTGTTTCGGCTGTCTTCTCTATAAATAAAGGCATAAAAGGCCCCCCAAAAATACTTAAAATGTAATCGTAAAAGTATTCTTCTGTTGTGTCTCTGAAATGGGAATCAGGCTTTGACTAGAAGACGTTCTGCTCCTTTGTTTTCCAAGCGTAGCTCCACCAGTTAGAAGTTTTGTCTACAGGTTGAACTGAGAAGTCACTGCTGATAAGACGGTATAGATTTTCATCTTTTAAATCCCTCTCTATCGCTCTACACAATACAGTATGTGTGAATTGTTATATGTCAGCAATAGTGTGTGTGTGTGTGTGTGACAGAGAGGATACAGGTGTTGTTAGCAAGCTCTGAAGGTGACTGCTGGTCTCATCCATCAAACAGGCTTTCCTCAGGCTGATCCCTAATGGATCCCCTCAATCAGAGCCGCTCACTGTCAGTCGCACTGCAACAAAATGAGAAATCAGGCAACTGGTCGCGCAGCCAAGGTTGGGAGTCATATAAAGGGGACAAAGTGATAAAGACCAGCTCGTGTCCAGCCTGTTGATTAGTATTGAGTGATCCCAGCCTTCCAGCCGCTCATGACGGAAACAGGACATCAATCTGGACAAAGCTACTTCTTCAACAACTCTAATTCAGCCGCCCATGCATTGTTATATCCAAACCTGCGTACAGTCCATACCTTTTAAATATGCACTCTCAAACGAGCTAGTTTTAATAAATCAGTGTAATTTGATAAGAGGGTGCAAACTGAGTGTGCAGGAGCTTTTGATATCTCTCTGTGCAATTCACAGCAGTAATGCAAATAGTTAATGAGATGGTAAATGTGCCTTCTCTAAAATAGTCCCAGGCTAATGTAGTTATCAAGTGTTAACGCACTTCACTTTACCATAGGCCATTAAAACCTATGAAGGGAGGACAGATTCAAACAGCATTCACTTTATCCGTCCGTGTCCGGGCCTCCTTGCACGTTAAAGGCTGTTCTGTCCTCTCTATGCGCTGATTTGATTTGAGAGGCTAATATACTGAAAGCCTCTTCCTCCTGTTTGTCTCCAGCTCCTTATTCTCTCCGCTTTAAAAGCCCAAAGCCTTCATTATTGAAAAGACCTCTATTTGGTTTTAGGGTCTAACAAAATTGTGCTCCACGTTTTTGTCGGTGAACGCAGAATGAAAAGGGTTTGAGTGCCGCCGGCGCCTAGAGTATGTTCATTATACAGCGAGTCTGTGTTCGGCTCCGAAATAGAAAGTGAAGACGGGAGGTGAATCATAGAAATGTGAAGTAATCACACTAAGAGCTCTCTGTCGTGCTGCAGGATGTGTTTCGCTGTCATACCCATCATTTCCTGTCTCAGTTTTCTTCACGTCTGTGCGGATGTGTCTGCGAACGTGGCGATAGTTCAAGGCTAGAGTTCACTGTGCATCACTTGTCTCAGTGGTAGAGATTTATCACACGGTTAAGACTGAGTCATTGACTCATCCTGAAGCCCTGAGTCATACTCAAGTTTTTAACATCCTTCGTTATCCAATAAAAAGTATTTTAAAACTAAACTCAGCGACCTCAAGGTAGGTACTTGTTGGTGGTTGGTGGATCTCTGTGGCTAAAATACAATTTTGTGTTTGTCGTCTTCAATATGCACTCAACAGTGTGGGCTTCAGTAAAGACACAAGCTCTAATTTTCATTTAATCCTCAGAGAATCATGTTGTCCACAGTAACTGTGGGTGTCAAATGATGTCAGTGTCTTCAGACTTGAAAGACAAAGTCACTGCCCTTTAAAACAGTCCATGTGACTTTTTTTTCAGCTTACATCTCTGGTATGGTTTGGTCACATTTAGGCAACTAAAGACAATTTATTAAAGGGCCAGTTCGCCGATTTTTAACCTCAGTCCTATCATGCTATTGTGGGGAGCTAATGCCATTATGGTAGGAAAAAAAAGCTCTGTGCCTTTGGAGGATGCTATCTGCTTCTCCAGTGGACCCTGGAAAACCTCCACCAGACTATGTAAAACACGTCATCTGGCGGAGGCCAGGGAGCTTGCTAAACTACACTCCCTTAATCTAGGACGCCCGCCTCCGATGTCTGCCGTGTAACACATAATGTAAAATGTAATGATTTGTCCCATGAGGTGCCTTGAAATGCTTCCTGCTCTCCGGTTTTCCCTCCCAGACAATCCACATTAATAACTGAGTCATGTCTCGTTCAAAATTTCAAGTTTGAAATGTAGACTAAAGACATGAAGATTTTTTAGACAACCCATTGCCTGCAGTGAAACGGTAGTATTTCACTCCAGCGTCTCTCACTGGGACGTTCCTTTCAGAGGGAGGGGCGCAATGCATGCTGGGTGTTGTAGGAATGTAGGATGTGTGAAACCACGAGCTGTATGTACAACTTTCTCCACAGCTATGACGCCAGTTTCAGATATTATTGCTTCTATGGATTAGAGAGAACACCAGCTTTGACTGACAGCGGCTTTTTCCAGGGGAGAATTTCTCCTTTAAGTTTTGAAATACTTTGATTTTTGTTATTTTTATTTCATTTATTTGATATACTGTTAAATTTCACCTGTTAAGTTAATTTTATAACACAAGTCTAAATGTTCCAAACCTTCTTGAGGGACGACATTTCAGTTTCATTTCAAGTTTGAAATTGCTGAAATTCCTTTTTAATAAACATATAATACATATCATCTAAATTATAAATTGCATCATGAAGCTCACTCCGTTTAAAGTGTTTTAACCAATAGTTCGTGCTTTAATCTTTCTGGTGTTACTGTCTGTTGCCATTCCTTCTTTGTCCTTGTTGCAGGCTGATAGTCTCCTGTTGACGTATGTGGTCGTATTAATATTGGTGGCCATATTGATTTGGGGGCCTGCACACAGTCGTACATACAGCTGTCTGTTGGTGGGCTTAACAATCACCATGCGTCAGTGTCTGTATAGGAACACCAGGGTCGGTGAGTACTCCCATCAGCAGAGACTTAATGCAGCCTTTGTTTCCAACATTAAAGAGTCGGTGCTGTTCTTAAATTGTTCATACAGGCATCAGAGTATTTGGTTGCAGCGTGACTGTAGAGAAAAGTAATAAATGAAAGCGTTATGGGGCCCAGATTTGGTCCAAAGCGTCTCTAGGTAGTCTTGACTACATAATTTTTGAGACCATTTCATGACCAAGCCCGGCATATTGAGGCCGATACAAGAGCGATAGAGTTCGAGGCATTGAAATCAACCAAGACTGTGTGTGTCCAGCACACTTATAATAATATTCGGAACATGTGACCCATGGGCACGACACAAACTGATCTGAAATAAGCAGTTTTTTTTACAGTGGCAATGTATAGATGAACTCTAAGAAATGTCTTTATATTATAATGAAGTGGTATTGCACGCGTGAATTCTATGCAGAGCAAATATGTCTCTAAGGAACAACCATTTTTGCCCTGTCCCCTCAACATCACCTCAATTTGCCTTAGCTGCATCCCTCAATATTAGCTAAATTAGGTAGCTTACTGTGGACATCAATTAATGGTAACAAAACTGTACTGATGTTAAAGAGATGTTATAGAGAGGGAGTTTAGTGACATCGCTGCAGTCGTGGTCCTGATCGGTTCGATTTAAAAGGCTCGATTCCAAGATGAGACCAACCTTAAAAACGACACTAACGCTTTATAAATGTCATGTACAATGAATGCAGCATTGACTGTAAAGCTAAGACCGGGCTGTCATCCTGATTTCTCCAACACAGACCAGACTCATGAAGAGGACAGCTGCCTTTACATCTGGCTGAAGTCGGGCCCGTCTCTTTGTCTCACCCTCCACGTTCCTCTCTCTCTCTGAGGCTAATGAAGGCTCCTTGGTTACAGTCCATGATTATCATACAGATAGGATCATATCCCATTGATTTTATGCAGATGATCACCTTTCTGTGTACGCAGGCCTGATGGTGGTAGTAATTTACAGAAGAAAATCAATTACCCTCCTCGTCTGCAGGAGTAATTGTTTATTATTTTCCTATTAGACAAACTGTGTTGATCAATGTTATGGAAAGATTGCCCATGAATACTATCAACATAAATAGATTTGCCTTCGACATTAGTGCTAGTTTTCCTTTAATGACCTGGACAATGTCAAAGCAATGGCACAGGCTGAGATTTAAGCACTAACGGTGTGTGAGGGGCATTGTGTGTGCACTTCTGTGTGTGTTTTGTAAGGGCTGTATAACATGGATGTAGTGCTTTATCTCTCTGTTCAAACTTGGGGAGGAAAAATCTTTAAATTCTTTCTGTAATGCAAACATAAAAACACCTTTAGGCCTTGAATCTCCTGAAAATCCAGATGTTAACTCTGTAAAGGTTTGATGGCCCGATTAAACAATCAAATATAAGATACAATAAGCGCACAGATCTTAAACGACACTGTTGTTGCTTCACAAATGTGCCGTTGATGTGAATAGTCAGTGGTTCCCTCGGCCCCGTCCGCAGCCTCTCTGCCTGTATCAGCGTCGATTGATCTAGACACAAACTAATCACTATTACTCACTGAAGTAATTGGCCCGGCCCAGATCACAGAGAAGCAACCGATCGACTGGTTCAGGGATCGATACTCTGATCAGAAGAGGTGGGAGCGGGAAGAAGGGGTGCAGAGGAAGGAGGGAGGGATGTTTTGTAATGTGGCAGATCAATCTGGCTGAGCGGCCCCGTCTCTGGGTGTGTTCGAGTCCACACATCACTCTCGCTGTGCCGGCCGGGTTCGCTCTCTCAGGTGCCTTTCTTCTCTGCAGGCCGCAGATGCAGCAACATGGTCATTAGAGATTCTCACACGCTTCTTCTCGTCCTTCAGTCGCACAAGAGACGAACACGTACCAGAAGGCACAGTGAAACCCTCCACAAGTTAACAATCTACTAAAGGTTGAACTCATAAACTGACACAAACTTTATGGCTTGGAAAAAATGAAATCTGCCCTGAGCCGGCTTTGGACAGCTCAGACAATATCTAGAAACCAGGAGGCCCCCTGATATTTAGTAGTTGCTGCATGTGAGTAGTTATATTTGAAATTTGGTACATAATTGAATAATTTTTCAAAGCAGTCCTTATTTACTTGATACTGTCATTATATTCCTCCATATTGTAAGTAATGTTGCAACCATCTAAACCATCCCCTCCTCTGAGATTGGTCCTCAGGCTGTAAGGGTTCAGTGTGTTTTGTTGCTTTAGTTTAGTTTATCAGTTTATTTGACACAACAGTTGGGCCAGAGTTAGCTATAATGCTAATTTACATCTGTGGTCCCTGGGTGGGAACATCTAAAAAACACATTACAATACGAACAATTAGAAACAATACAAATGAACACATTTCACAAGCAGTATATTACATAAAAGCAACATATGCTGCAAATATACCTTTCCTTCTCTCCATGTTGGAGGACGGTTCTATACAAAGGTTAAAACCAGTTTTTTAAGTGTTTAACCTTGTAAACGTCTCCATGTGGTGTTCTTCATGTGCTACAAGACATATCAGGGACAACATCAGCAGTCATCTCCATGGCTGGGCCTGTCTGCTTTTAAACTGCAGTGTACCAAGGACAGGCTGAACAACACGTTTTCAGATTGGCAGGTTTGTGACGTCACAAACCTAAGAAGCCAATCCCGTTAATGAACAGGATGGGCCTATCATTATGTGTAACCTATGGCAACCACTCCGGTGATGTGCGAGCCAGCTGTAACCGTCATTGTAATTTTTGCAAACTCACGACTGACTACTAACGTTAACGTTACTACTACTGATTACTACATTTCAAGCTAGCTAAGTTTCAACAAGTTGCCGCTAAACAATGACAGAGGCGTGTTTTGTTTTCACGACGGAGGGGGCGGCTGGAAATGTGCATAGTGTGCGGGGCCTATGCAGATGAGGGAGAAGGAGGAGATGCTTTGGGAGGATTTTTACAAGGTCATTAAACATATTTTGCAGAAAAAAACATATCAGAAACAATTCATTATTTCAAGTAGAGCATTTTATGTGTCTTGATGGCTGGACATGACTGGAGCTGCTCTTTCAGACATGTCTTCAGCTTGTGCAGTCTCTAATATGGGAGGGAATTGAGTTCCACCTTTCTTATTGAAAATGCTGATTGTCCCAAAGCAGTTCTTAAATTTAGCCGAGCGTTCCTCTCTCTGCTGATGCTCTGGTCTCCCCAGTATTATTCCTGCAGAGTGACACACATTGTTTGATGTATAAATTAAGTCATGATCATACACCCCCATCACTTAGACACAAAACTATCAAAGGTCAATAAATGATACTTTTGAGTGATGTTACAGTGGTGGCAGCTCCTTGGTTTTCTATCAGTGGTACAAACGGTTAAAGATTATATACGGTAAGAAACACTTTATTTTGGCCTATAGAAATAAAGATGACCTCAGTATTTATTTGTCATGCATAAACGACAATTTTCCGCCTCCTGCTTCTCAGATGTGATCTCACAAATATGCTTTGATTTTGAACTGTTGGTTGAAGTACACAGCCTGGGTGAAGCCGGTTTGATCACTTTACAGTTTGTACAGCACCCTGTAGCAGCTCCTGGTTTAGTCTCTCTGTGACAGTACTGTTTAGCTTGTTTGCTAACAGAGAGAGTTGTAATATTCAATAATTAAAGCTGAGCACTATAACACTGATTGTAACTGAATTGTCAAAAGAAACCAGAGCACCTGGAGCCAAAGAAATGAATATGTAAAGATGCACATGCAAGAAAGGTGCACAAGGGTGACGACTGAGCCTCTGCTCCCGATCCCTCCGATTACACAAAACACCTCCTAACATTCAGCCGCTGTGTTCTCCTGCTCAGCCTGTTTCATGGAAAGAGCAGGTGGTCCTAATATTTCATGCGTTCAATGTGTTTGCAACCCTTAGCCCCCCGCCCCTGCCCTCGCCTATGCCTCATCCCACTAGAGCCCATTTCTCTTTCATCCATGCTGCTCGTCGTCGTCCGGCTCTTAGGAGGTTCCTGCTCGGCCAGACAGAACGCTGAGCGCAGTTTCAGAGCGCCGGCCCTCATCTCGGCATCTCCCCCGACGCTGCTCCTCCTGTCTCGCTTTCTCCTCTCCTCCATCTCCCTCTGCTCCCCCTCCGTCTCACCCCATTTTTTTCCTCTTTCTTCCCCTTCTCCCTTTTCCCGTTTCCCTCTCTCTCTCTCTCCTCTGTGGTTGTTGATTGGGTGTCTGAGTGCTTGTGGCAGCTGTGTGTTGTGTGTAATAGAGCAGAGAGGCTAGTCTGAATACAGCGATGGGAGAATTTGTTTATGTGAGAGATGCATAGATGGAGACAGGTCTCCAGACGCTGCGGGCCCTCTCTCGCTGTCATCCCGCATTCAGGCCCTGACAGGAGATCTGAGATGGCCAAATATGCCAGACGCTCGGCCCAAATCCCCAAGCTGCACCCCGCAATCCAACCTGTGTGTGTTTGTGTTTATTCAGATTTGACAGACTGATTCTGTGTGTGTGTGTGTCTGCAGGATGCTTGATCAGATTCCCCTGCTGAGGCTCGGTCCAGGGTCCATTACCACTGAGCGATAGAGGGGAGAAACTCCACCAGCCATTCTTTTTATCCCATCCCAGTGATCTCTCTCTTTCTCTCTGATATGTTAAGTCTGTTCAGTGGGGCAGGGATGCATCTTCCATCGCTTTCTCTGAGTGGATGTGTGTCCGGCTCAAACAGCTCATTTAGCGTTTTCATTCCACCTCTCCTCGGTGCAATGGTCGCCGCATTTTGTGTCTGAATGTTTGCGGCGGTTTGTCCGAGTTAGCCTTGTCACTTCAACCTCGCGTCTTCTGGGACTTTTTTGCTTTGTCTTTGTGTCACCGTGATGCGCGGCGATGTTTTATTTAAATCAAGTGTTGCAATTGAATAAGCTCTGACTTTCCTCGCCTCTTCCGAGTGCCGAGTCTTGTTTTTTGCGTGGCACTCTTTTCCCCTAAATGAAAACAAACTAATGTATCGGAATAACACGCTTAGAGGAGAGACACTAAAGCAAAATTAATGAAGACTGGATCCAGAGCGGGCGCGTCTACACCTCCATCGATGCAGCTTTGCTTAAAACGCGGAGCCTGCATTCTGCGAGCGACCACAGTCGGCATGTTGTGGCCTTTTAACCGCCGTCGGCAATCGCATTTGATGCATCCTTAATTACCCGACACGTTCCCCCTCCTCCTGCCCTGCTTGCTGCCTTCTTTCCCGCTCAGCCTGCAGAGACGGTGCGTTTGCTTACCGCTCTGCCTTTTGCCTAAGTGTTCGCCTGCATGTAAATTAATCTTGATTCACTTCCCCCTGCCCTGCTGAGTGCTACAAATTACCCTATAGCAACGAAACAGCGCCGGTGAAAAAAGCCAAATTGCTGCACTTGATAGGCTGTTGCTCCCCGTGCTTTATGCCATTACATTAGGGCCACATAATGAACGCTCTCTTGTGAAAAGTAGTGTGTTGTGGCTTTTTAATTCATCCTGAATAGGGAATGTTTGTGTCTGCCTGTACGTGTTTCTCTAGAAGGCGCTTTAATGAAGGAGGCCTTGCTGAGTAACCACGCAGCGTACATCCACTCACAGTAACCCCCCCTCCCTCCTCCTCTTTCCCAAACGTCAGCATCCATCATTCCATTTACAGGAGCTTGACAAAATTAGCTGCCTTTTGTGCCGGAGTCCCTCTAATTGGCCGGGGAAGAAAAACCAGGCTTTTGACACAAACACAGGCAACACATTCACTTACCGCAGCACTTGTCTCTGTGTGGATGTTTATGCCAGAGAGGTTTAGGTTTTAATTCAGCAGAGCAGGACTTGGCTCTGGCTTGAGTGCTGCGTTTTCTCCCCTGACTGCTCCTCACAGACGTCCCCCGCCGTCTTTTATTGCTTTTAAACCACAGTTTTATGCTCTTTCTTCGCTGATGGTTGTTCACTCTGTACTCACTCGCCCGCCTGTTGAGATTACAACCCCCGAGAAGTCGCTGACCAAAAGTTTTTTTATTTTAGTCGCTTTAGTCAAATATTCCACTGCATATAAAATAACCTTGACTATTGACAAAGGAAGGACACTCACTGTGGGTATGTTCTCCAGTGAGTGTGTGTGTTTGTGTGTAAATCAATGACAGTGAATGGGAGGAACCCCTCTACAAACCCTCATCTTTCATCTTGAATAACCGATATCATAAACAGACGCTGCTCATCAATCTCACCTGTGTTCCCGATACAAAGATGGGGGGCAGGCCTATTTCCCTCTCTTTCTGCAGACCTGATGACATTTACTAAATTGCCCTATGCGCGTGTGTGTGTGTGTGTGTGTGTATATAGAATATTTGTGAGTGTGTGTCTCTGCGTGTTTGTTCTTGGCAACATTTGTGCAAACTTGACGCTGTCTGTTTGTATCCAAGTAATATTGTAGATCAATTTGACTTGAGTGGACTGTTTGGTGGCCTTGGCATTTTATTTCTTTATTTATTATTATTCTTCTTTTGCACTTATCTGTGTTTGCAAACCTGCAGCTCCACTAGTGTCCACAGAGGGGCAGTGCAGCAGTTTGCAGCCGCCGCGGATGTGGACAGAAAATGAAATAAAAGTGGGGATAAATCAGGAAAAGCGGCACACATGAAGAAGAGGTAAAGATTGAATTATGTTTAATGATGTCATTTGGAGAGGAGTGTGCTATATTATAACAAATGATAAAAGTGCGTTTTAATGAGAAGTCATAAAGATTGTAGACAATCTTATTCAAGAGGCCTCGGGATCCGGCTCGCTAAGGTTGAAAGAGAACAAAGTGACTTTGGGACAATTATTGCACGCCTGTTTATTATCACTCACCAATTCACTGCCAAATTGAGTGTTCTGTTAGAGTGTGTGTGTGTGTGTGTGTGTGTGTGTGCCTGTGTGTGTCCCAAGGTCATGGTAAACATTGTACATCACTACCTTCAGGCTACAGTGATAATCCTTGGATAAATAATAGATGGAGTATATAAATCTATTAGCCCAAACAAGCCTGATAAAGACATTTATCCCTCTGAAAGGGGGGATTACCACACTAAGCTCGCCCCCTGTGTGTGTGTGTGTGTGTGTGTGCGTGTGTGTTTGTTTTACCCAATAAAGGGGACAGCAGAGATATCAGACGCTCTAAATCCAACAAATAAAAGGACACATTTCCTTCGACTTACCTTCCAACCGTCCGTCTTTAATATCTCTCCTGAAACGTTACGCGCTGTTTATTCACAAGAGAAGAAGAACGCACGATTGTGATTAAAAGCTCCTTTTTTTTTTTTTTTACGTTTCAAGCAACTTGTGCTCAATGGGCTGTTTTCCAGCCAACTGTTCCTCTCTGAACTAAAACTAAAGAAAGTTCCCGCCGACAGAGAGTGCCACAACAATTAGACGCTAACAATTAAATATCATTATGTTGTAATTAATCTGCACACTATTCATTAAATACTAATTCCATATGAAAATAAGGCAGAGGAGAAAGGCATCAATACTGCAGCTAGCTTTAATTAGCATGTGATTGACAGCAGCACTTTTTGTATAGGATGACTCGGCCTGTGTGCGTGTGTGTGTGTGTGTGTGTGTGCAAAGTGGATCATCTTAAGTGTGTAAAGATAAACTCCCCTCTGTCTGTTGATGGTAATTACGTTGGCTCCCTGTGGGGCTGCTGGTATGGCCGGGTGGTGGGGGGGCATGATCTGTGCTAATTGTTGTACATGAGAGCCTGTTCTGGCTCCTGCGGGGGCCCCTGCGAGTGTGTGTGTGTGCGTGTGTTCAAGAGGTGTGACACTGAATGGAGCCATATGACTACAGGTCACACCCAGAGTGCCGTTGCTAGGATACAGCATCTGAAGCATCATGGAGGGGTGGTGCCGGGGTACTCCATCTTCAGCCCCCTCAACAACCCTGCTCCTGCTTCCTCCCCTCTGTCCTCCCCCCCTCTTCCTCCCCCCTGGGGTTAGTCTGAATGGGCCGGGCTGACAGGGGCTGAATGGTTCGGGGGTGACAGGGGGGTGGTGTCCTATTTATCCCTAAATGCTTCTCTATAGACCCCTGATAATAGACTGGCTGCCTGTTCCCCTTCCCCACCAGCTCCACCGAGCCTCCGCCGCCACCTTCACCCACTCTGTCTCTGTCTCCTTGTCTCATTG
Organism: Semicossyphus pulcher; assembly: GCF_022749685.1. Classification (NCBI taxonomy): domain Eukaryota; kingdom Metazoa; phylum Chordata; class Actinopteri; order Labriformes; family Labridae; genus Semicossyphus; species Semicossyphus pulcher. The sequence continues at coordinate 12,252,568 of NW_027211737.1, read as the reverse complement.
TCTCCCTCCTCACCCCCTCTGTCTCGCTTTCCTCCCTATCATGTCTCCTTCTCTTCCTATCTCTTTCTCTGTCTCTCTCTTTCTTATTTCTTCTTCCTGCAGCTATGGCCTCTGAAGTATACGCGTTCCTTGCTGCTTGTTATATCATCCGCGTGCCGCGTTCAAGTGTCCATAGCGTGCATGTAAAAGCAGAAGGTCACTGCTTATTACTCACCTCTCCAGCTCCTCAGTATTGTCCAGCAGCTCCGGCTCTGCAGTGTTAATAGGAAGCTGTGTTTGATGTTTTTCTTTTATGCTTTTGTCTGCAGACATAGCTGAGGATACCTTTGAAGGCTGCAGGCCTGTGTGATAAATGAGAGGAAGTAAAGAAGAAGTCTTTTTTTAATGACAGATCTGTGATCAAATACAAAATAATAAAGCCATGAAGCCAATACCGGCTTTGATGCAGCCTCTCTGTATTCACTCGAAGAGAAGGCGCACAGAGAGGTCACCAACCTGCATCTGGATCTCCATCTGCTTAGTGGATTCACTGCACACACAAAAAACTGTTTACCAACTTGAATGTGCATGAGTGCATGCGTTATTGTGTGTGTTCTGTGTGTGAGCATGCACGGCTGTGTGTGTTAGGGGTCAGGAGTGAAGATGTTACCCTCTGGTCATTCATCACACGCGTGACACGCTCTCCCCGGCGCTCCGGTACGCAGAGGCAATGTTTTATAAAAGAATAACACGTCAGCGGGCACCCGCCGGCCATCCATTACCCCCCTGTGCAACCTGCGAACATCTCCTATACACTCACAGGTTTCACTGCGCAGCACACTTACCGTCTGCATAAACAGAAGCACTTATTCTCCTTCATATTTTTTGTTTTGGAGGACTTTCTGTTTGACCTTTCTGAAAAATTCTACATAGTGTGTTTGTGTTTTCCTGCAGAGGTTGAATGAGGCAGATATTGGGTAAACTGAAGACACAGGAGGGCCAGGATCCCGGAGCAGAGTTGGCTTATGGGAGCTGAGAAGAGCTTGAGTGTTGGGTGCTGGAGGGAAAATGTCTTCATCCCCTCTCTCCCTTACTACACACAGACACACACTCGCATACTCACACATACACACAGTTAAGGCTGCCCTCACCTGCCCCATCACTCTTCCAGCTGACAGCAGATACTACTACTACTACCACTGCGACTACACACACACATTCACACACATTTTTCAACAGGAAAAATACAAAAAACTTATAATGCATGACTGTAGATATGCAATATGCCTTCCTATAATAGAGTAGTATAATAGAATATAGTGACACAGTCCAGCAGCTTATTAAAGGACTAATCTTTGCAGTGTGTGAATTTAAAATCAAATACTTGTTTGACAAAAATAAATAGTTTTAAGAAATAAACTTGTTCACCCTCCGGTAGAAAGTTCCAAACAAATGAAGCTACAAGCACGAGACGCTTAGCTTAGCTTAGCACAAAGACTGAGTTACAACATGTATCTGCAAATGTATCTATAATTATCACGTTATGTCTATTCTATTTAATTTGTTAAAAAAACAAAGACTTAAAAACGATAATTTGGTGTTTTATGGGGCGGTATATTGTAGCATTGCAGGGTAGTTGGACGGATGGAGGAAGAACGAGGAAGAGGCGATGTGCGTTGGCTCAAAAGAGCCCACATTTATTTCCTTGCAGCAACGGCTAACCCGAGGTTGACGTGTCCACAGAAAACAACAAACAAGTTGGCTTACTGCTTTTCTCCCTAAGCTCTCGCTCACTTAACATGCGAACTCCCGCCCACTCAAAAGTAGCTTTTATCAATAACTCCCTCTTCCCTCCCCCGAAACAACTCCTCAGCCAATCACCCACTACGGTGGACGCCTCCCTCAGTATACAACCTCAAAACAACAGCAGACATAAACCAGTGTTACAATATATAAAATAGTGCAGCATACATTGCATACAGAAAGCTGGTTAGTTAGCGGTTTTACACTAATGATTTAAAGTGATCATCTCAAAGATCTCAGTTTCGTTGTCTTTGGCGGCACCTATGGTGATAAACGGTAATTGCCGGAGCACACTTCCCAGATATCCAGACAGTGTTGCATGTGTGACGTCCACGGTTGGCTTAGGTTGTAACTCTTGATTTTCCTCGCTGACGGTCGCTTTCCTTTTTAGACTGTTTGCCTTCATCTGAGCGTCGAATTTGTTTCTTTTTACTTTGGATTTTCACCTATTTTTGAAGTTGTATCTGTAGTCATCGATCTTTTCTTTGTTTGTTCAGCCATAGTAGATTACTGTTTACTCGCAACACTTGCAGAGACCAGAAAAGCAGCCACTTAGCTCCGTCTACCCTCTCTGGCAGACCAACCACTGCTGGCTGATGGAAAAATAATTTAATTTAATAATAAATAATTTCCGTGAAAGTCGCCAGACATCCAATCTGTAATAATACTTTATACTCCAAATGCAAAGGCTTTCATCAGTGGGCCATAGGCTCAATCACCATTGTGTTACCTCATTCGGCGACAGATAGTGACTTAAAAGACATTTATTTACATGAAAATCTTCAAGCTTATTACTTTAAACAAACAATAGTGTCATGGTTGGTTAGCTTTAGAGATGCTAGCATTCTTATTTTGTTTCTTTAGACAATTGGACAAGTTGTTGTCTCCATGCTTCACAGGTCATTACTTCTTATCTAAATCTCAGACGTGGATTTTAAGGTTTGAGTTCTAAGTAGGTTTTGTTTGTGTTTCTCGAACAATTTTACCTCTCCTGTAAAAAAACAATCAGCAGCGTCAAACCATTTTTTATATTAAGTTATTACCTTGTATTTTTGTGCTTTAAATACCATTTAGATTTGGGGCTAATAGCAGGTCCCATCTTTGTTTTCTCCGATGCTTCTCCCTTTGTTTGCGTTCTCATTGCCGCTTGTGCCTGCGGGCCATCAGTATTTTGGATGCGACAGCCTGTGCTGTGTAAGACAGAACAAGTTGAGGACGCCGTGAGTTATAGAGCTCTTAGACCAGTTTACGAGGACTATTATCTCTCAGTTAGTCTCAGTTTTATGTGCATTTTCTCTGGGCTGGTCTGGAACCATCAATTTAATGCTTTCATAAAGCAAGGTTAGATAGCACTGAATCAAAGCGGGCGCTCGCTGACACTCTCCTCTGCTTTAGAGCTAAAGTCACAAAGAGGAGACGGAAGGAGAAGACGAGGAGAGGCGGTGAAAGATGGACAGACGTTTTTATGATCTCTTTTTAAAGCCAATTTAGAGCAAAAGTTTTGTTTCCAGCTGCAATAACACTTGGAAATGTAGTCGCACAGTGAAACTCAAACAAATATATTTCCCGCTGAGTGTCTGTTGCACACTTTATTGTCTGACGTGACGGCGTGTTCATGTATCAAACAGACTTATGTGTTTTGCGAGCTGCTCGTTTTCATGCTGCTTATTGCTGGTTTTATAGCAAGTGATGATGTTGCTCCATCGCCTGCTGTTTCCTGTCAGCAGCCCGACACACAAAGACTCAAACATGTATGTTCTCTTCACTTTAAAACAAACAACCAGCACAGATCGATACAGTTGGAACAGAGCGCAGTGCTTACGGGCAAAAACCCACTTTTTCAAGCAGGCATTCAATAAGAGTCTGATTCCATTTCACCTCATTTATGACTCCTGTGTGTGTTTGTGTGTAATCCATCTGCTCTAGTGTGACACCTTCATTTTGAATGCTGGCGGAGGCACAGCAGGCAGGAGAGAACGAATGAACGAGAGCGAGCGAGCGAGGGAAGGAAGGAAAGGAGAAGAAACGCTGAAGTGACCCAAGTAGAGATTTAGTTTGGCTTTGTTTGTGCGAGTCGTCGCACTTCTCTGACGAGGAAGAGGAGATTTATCACCTCTCAGCGCTGCCTCGCGCCCTGACAGAGCGGCAGTGTGAGAATCCCCCTGACACACACACACACACACACACACGCACAGATGTACTCTGTTGTGTTGACTGTGTGTGTGTGTTGTGACAGGCATGCTGGAGCAGGCTGCAGGTTCTTGTGTCTGGCGGTGACGAGCATGTCATTAGCAGAGGAGAGGAGAGACAGAGGGCCTCATCAGTATTTAAATAGCCTGACATCTCGGCCGCCATTATTCTGCAGAGGCCACCTTCTCTCCTTTCCTACTTTAACCCCCTTCTTACCTTCTATGCATCCTTCTCCTTCTTCTCGTGCCGTGTCTCTTTTGTTGTTATGTCAATGTCTGTGTAATTTATTCCCTTTTTCTTTTCTTTTGTCCCAGTGTGTGTTGAGATTTGTCACAGAGCGTTACCTGCTGAGCCTGACTATCATGTGTAAAGTATTAGATTGTCTTTACTTTGGCTGCGCTGAGTGAGTTTTTGGCAGCTTGGAGACGGACCAAAACACTGAATGTGAGTTCAGAATGATTCTTAATCTGTCTGGCAATATCCCACGGACATTATTACAGCTCTGTCTTTGTAAAGATCTTGCTCATATCTAAAAAAAAACCCAGAAGGAAAAGATAATTGAGCAAAGTTGTCCCGCCAAAATAAAATAGCACCTAGTTGTCTTTGTTCAGTGACATCCAGCACTAACCATGCAGAGAACATCCTCTAACTTCACAAAATCTAACTTTTACAGCACGCCAGGTGTGCCATCATAAAAATCTGTTCCTAATTTTATTGAGTAGCGGACTTTGAAGCAGCAGGAGCAGCTCTAGTTGCAGCAGCCGAACGCCCCCGGCAGCAGCCTCTCTCAGGCGGCAGCGACTCACTTTGTGCAAAAAGCATCAAATCAGGAGAACGGGGAAGAAGAAGAAAAAAACACAAGTCAGGACGGTCTTAATTGTGATTCTGATTTGAATGAGAAAGCAGCTTAATAAAAGGTCCATAAGAGGCAGAGAGGTAAAAGGTTTTACCTTTAACAAGCGCTGCGCTAAAACAACTCTGAGCCTGAAGAGCAGCGCTCTGAAAGGCATGTATAAAGCTCTTTGTAAATGTCTGCTTATGAGTGTGTGTATGTGTTAGCAGTTGTACACACACACACACACATATAGAGGGGTGATTTATTCCAAGCACAGGGCAGGTAAATTGAAGCAGGCCTTTCAGGTTGGTTTTCAGCTCCAGGTCTAATGAGAGCAGCGTTTCCCGTCTCTCCAAACAATGCGCTGCTGTCTCTTAAGAGCCCTTCCACCCGCCTGCAGCCGAGCCACTCTACATTAGATCTGTGGCCTGCAGCAGCCACTACACTGAAAGGCCTCAGGCTCCGAAATGGCTGTTTGATTCTCTCCCTGCTTTGCCTCTAAATGAATGATTTATTGGCTGTCAATGAGGAGGCCAAGCGTAATGGACAAAAGCAGCACTGCAGAGCCCCAGTCAAGAGGATGTTGTTGTGGATGTTCTCTTTGAGGATCTCCCTGCCTCTGCCTCAAACTGTAATGAAGAGTAAACAACCTGGCCGGTGCCAGACCAAGGCTAGCTGGGCTGCATTAGGAATGGTATGACTTCTGGTTGAATGTTGACATCTCGCCCCTTTTAGCTCCTAATAGAGACATTTTTTAAATCTAATCCACAGCTTTTGAGAAACTGTTGAGGAAATGATACGATATAGAGGAAGTGTGGCTTTTATATTGGCATCAATCATAAGGATTAAAAACTCATTGTTTGCTTTGACCACAATTTAAGTCAACACTTCACCCTTTACTCCTCATAAATGCTCCCTGAGCCACAGATGCAGGATGATGTAGGCTATCAGACACACTGATTCCTCCTGCTAGCATGCTACTTCAATCAATTAACACCGCTGCTCGTCCTACCACACACTCACTGCGAATGGAGTGGACGCAGGCGGCACTGGAGACGTGTTATTTAAAATCCCCTCTGCTTTTGTCCCTGTAAAAGGGGACATTAACGCCCGCTCGTCCTTTGGCCTCTGCTTGTCATCCAAACGGCTAATTTCTCCAGATCCCCTCTAATCCCCCAGGAGAGACAGCGGGGCCCCGGGGCCCGCGGGGACCGGGGGCCTCAGAGGCCGGCAGCCAGAATAGAGAGTCGATGGGTGCTTTTAGAAATTGACGTTCTAAAACGTGCCTTTGTTTGCATCGTGCTCCCCGGCGTCCCGCCTTTCAGCGGCTCTAATGATAAGTGACAGGCCATTAATTGAAGCTCTTTAGGAAGCCATCATCAGACACACGTTTGATGCTCCTCCTCTGAGAGCAGCAAGCAGGGCTGCAGGACGAGAAAACTGTTGGGTTAGGAGGCTTAATCGCTTTGATTTTATTGGTTCTTGGAAATCATGGTTTGAAAAATGACTAAAAAAACATTTTTAATTCTCTTTAGTCAAGAAACAAACTGCTTCTGGTGCTTATTCGAGTGGACAAATATGGCTCTATTTTTAAATGCTGCATGAGGATGTTCAGTTCTCTTTTTTACGCCTTTGTGAATGTCGACTTTCTCTGCTTTCTTTGTAAAACAAAGAATACACAATGCAGATAGTGTTAATTTAAAAGCCGATTATTGCTCCTATTTTACAAAACTAAATAACAAAGGGTATAATGAATGGATAGTCCATCTAAATAAACTCTTGTTTTATAGTCTTTACTCCAAACACAGTATATTGCATTTATAAAGCACAGTGTGGCGCCATCATCTGCTTTTACTTTGTTGTTAATGTGAGCTTCAGTGTGAGCTCCGCTCTGCACGACAAACACCAGGACTGCTTCACGCTGCAGAACATCTTTTGAAAATTGCTTTCACTGCAAATGTTGTGAGGATAAAAAAATCATCATGTGGGCTCACTGAGCTCCTGATAAGAAGATAAGTAGAAGAGTATTACAATGCAATTGTCCTGATGTTGGATAAAAACAGATTTCAGCGCACACCAGGCGCCACAAAGGAGAATTGTGCCAAGACTGGGAAGAACACAAGTGATTCATGTCAACTGCCTGTTTGAACATTTAGAAATACAATTGAATATTTGTTTGTTTTTATTTATTTATATTGTGCATCAATGAACATAATTTAAATAGGCGGAAAAGTTGTGGAAAGTGCTGAAATTACCAAACATGTCGTCATCAGTTGTTAACAGTAAAACTACAACAAACTACAAACAAACATAATAAAAATAGGAGATGTTTTACTTTTAGCATTTGACCTTTATAAACAACAACAGTCTTTTAAAGACACACAATCCCCTCCCCTGTGATCATGTCACAACCTGCAAGGTCAAAACCGTCACTGGCCCCCGACAAATAGTCCAGATAATCTCGACTCCAGAGCTGAAACCTGCACTGAATTTCCTCCACATCCGCAAGTCCAGTCATCCAGCTCCAGTTCATTCCCCTCCAACCAATTTACCATCTGTGCATCTCTCCATCTTCTGCCTGAAACAGGGAAGGAAACAGTTGTCGCTGTTTGGGTTTTAGGGGCTAAATGATGTCGCTAATCACCAGCTTTTAGTGGGGCTGATTTATGGAAGGGACATGAATTGTTATAGGCTGACTTATATGTGTGTGTGTGTGTGTGTTTGGGTAGGTGTCAGAGAGGCAGCCTGTGCGATAGGCTAAATAGTCCTATTATTTATCGTCTCAGAGCGGCCTCTCTGAACGGAAGAGCGGCTCTCCAAATTGAAATATAGCTGAGTTTACCCTTCTGATTACCGCAGTAGTTTACTCCCAGAGCCCAAGGAGATCATTAAACAATGGCCGCCACCAGCAACTCAGCACCCCATTATGGCCCAGGATAAATGCTCTGACTGAGACATAGCTAACCCCGCTGACGGACAATAAGTGTGCCTCACAGGCATCACACCCCCCACCCCCACACCCGCCACACACTAAAAACTACATCAGTTGTTTCCACAGCCCGGCCTGGCATCAAAACAGCAATTGTGTGTTGACTGATATGGATTTCCAGCAGAGAGATTCATTGTTTTCCAGATGAGGAAAGGCACTCAGAATCCCAGCTAATGGCTGAAGCTGTTTTCAGAGCAAACTGGCCAGCTAATGTTGTGACAGTTGTTGTAATTAGATACACGATGATTAAAATATGGTAATGAGTTATGAACAAACCTGGGAAACGCATGAGGGCCTTACTATCCTTATTATTGATCAGCTGAATACACTTAATCATTGATGTTGCACCAAAAGCCACGAGACAAAATGCTAAAAGTTGAGATTAAATTAGGTTTTTTTTTCATTTTATTTTCCCTTTTCTGCCTTTATTTATAGAAGGAGTGCACGGTTGATCGTGTGGGAAACAAGGGAATAGAGAGTGGGGACGACACGCGGCAAAGGGCCGAGGTTGGGAGTCAAACCCAGAGCCTACATGGGATGCAAGATTTAACCGCTGAGCTAAACCGGGGACCCAAAAAAGCCCTTTCAACCCTTTTACATCACATCCACAGTCCTACTGAGTACAACTGAAACATTATTGTCCCCCAAACTTACAGATGTCCATTACTTTGTATTTTTTATATCTAAATGCCATCATGTTTTCTTCCTGCAAGACAAAATATGTGTTTATGTAAGCTCAAAGTAATAATCTGGAAGATTTTCATTTAAATGTTAAGTCACTGTCTATCACTGAATGAGGTAACACAATGGTGACTGAGCCTGTGGCCCACTGATGAAAGCCTTTGCATTTGCAGTATATAGTAGTATTATGGACTGGGTGTCTGGTGCGACTTTCACGGACAGTCTAAAAAGGAAAGCGACCGTTAGCGAGGAAAATCAAGAGTTACAACCGGAGCCAACCGTGGACGTCACACATGCAGCACTGTCTGGATATCTGGGAAGTGTGCTCCTGTAATTGCTGTTTATCACCATAGGTGCCGCCATAGAGAACGAACGAGATTAGCACTTTAAACTAATTTCAACCAATTAAACATCAGCCTTTCAATCAAGCTAGGATTCTCGTTACCAACAGCATGGTAAATTGGTGATCTTTGGGCTGATCTCAAACCTTTTTCTATTTGCCTAAAATGTAGTGGTTACAGCATGCTGGATAGAATTTGTTCACTATGAGAAATGTGGTGTTTGTTACAGCTCCAGATTAGATATTTTTTTCGTGCACTACCTAAGCAACAATAGCATATGATAGGTTTTGTTTCTTTCCCCCTGATAGATACTACTAACCTGTCATTGTACACCATCAGGGCCTTGACTACGTCTCAACAATCATATCAAGCTCGTCCAAACTTTCTGTCCAGCCTGTCGATCCTGCTTCACTTGGAGGTATGCCACGATACAGACAATGCATGCAACACAATAGATACACTGTAAATGTAATTTCATCTGGACTTTAATGTTGACGCAGCTTGTGAAGGTTTAGTTATTGTCAAGCCTTGTTGTGGTTTTATAGCTGTAGTAGAGTTAAGAGAGCCTGTTATGGCAGCAGTATGGATGTGAGAATGTTTTTTTTCCATCTCAGTGGAACCACGTCTCCTTACATCCCAGCCATCACCATCAGCCAGCTTTTCCACAGTGACCTTTGCAGGCGTGCTGCTGGTCCGGGCTGCAGGCTGAGTCCTTCACACGCTGCTGCTCTGATTACTGCAACATCTGTAACATAAACAGCAGAGCAGGACATCAGCACAGCAGACCTAACAGCCATGACAATGAAGTGACAGTGTCAGCTCAAGACAAGATGACAATGATGTTTCTGTCTCACTGTGTTGATTATGCAGCGGACACAGTGTCTCATGGAGCTAGACTCTGTTCTGGATAAATGTGGGATGATGCTGTGGCGTGCATCATCGCAGCTTTTTATGTCACAAGATTAAACTCTGACCTGTGATTACTTCTGTGATTAATGCCAACTGCACAAATACACTGATCGGAGCGAGGTACAGCCCGGCTTTGTGCTGCAACATGTCACCCCCTAGAGATGTCTGAGGCTTTATTAGGAATTAGTATGTATGTGGGTACACAAGTCAGGCAGGAGCGGCTGCAGAATCATCACCACTAATAATCAGCCTTATTCGATAATAGCAGGATAAGAGAAAAATAGGCATGCATACAGCTGAAACTGGAGCTAATATGATGAGCTGGCTCTGGAGAGGCATTTTATTGAACTGCTGAATGGAAGAGTGAAGCTTTGTAAAATTAGGAAAGCAGTCTTAAAGGTGCTGTAAAGACACTGCTCGTGAAGTTTATAGCCATCAAAGTTAGTCTGAAGGATTTATAATGAGATTCATGTTTTTGTTTAACATGCACAGTAAAGAAAAGGAGCCTGTTTCTGCTGCTGAGCGGCTCCACGTCTCTCCCATGTAGCAGGCTGTTTTTGTGGCTGTTGTTGCTGTCTGTCCTAACACATTTACCTTAAGCCATCAGCGCTCATTAAATGCCTGCTGGTGCAGGGAAACAAAAGGCTGCCTGGCGAGCCAATATGCGCCTCTGACACGTCAGCCAATCCCCAGACGGTCCGCAGAGCCTGGCTGCGCCGCCGAATTCTCAAACATATTTTTCTAATTTATGGATGGATAATAAATCAACATTAAGGCTTGGACAACGAGTTATACATCAGAGGGAGATGGCTGCAAACTGGGCCACAATGCAGCAGAGGAGACCAGGCGCACATCTGCACTAAAGTCACACTGTGTGTGCGTGTGTGTGTGTGTGTGTGTGTGTGTGTGTGTGTGTGTGTGTGTGTGTGAGACTGTGTGTAAATATGTGTAAATATGTATGTGTCTGCACTGCCAAACTCAGTTTAATTTCACCCTCTAAGTTGGTGGAGATGCAAACATTTTTAATGTCACTGCTTAGAGGTGGCGAGTGTGAGTATTATGAATAGGAAATAAGATCATTAGGATTTACTACTGGAGGGACGGTGCTTTAAATGCTTCATAAAATTTAACACTTTGAAATATGCGCGCGTTTGCATTTTAATGCCCATGATTTGGCCTTTCACTGAGGCAGGAGGTCACTGGTTCTACACTGAGCCTTTGTGCTGTAGACCACGTGTAGTAGCCAGAGCTACACATCACAGTGCTGCTTGATTTACTGTCTTGCTTTTGTTATTGTTCTGAGTGACACAGGTACACATTTCAGCAAACTGATTTATTTATTACTTATTGGTCCGTAAACACGTTATTCCGTGTCTTGTATGGTAGAGATTTTAAAGATAATTTTTTGGGCCTTCTATGCCAGAGAGGACAGTGGATAGTGTCGGAAACAAGGGACGAGAGAGTAGGAGCAAGGGGCCGAGGGTGGGAGTCGAACCCGGGGCCGCAGCATCGAGGACTGAGCCTCTGTACATGGGATGCATGATTTAACCACTGAGCTAACGGCACCTCGCATCAGTGTATGTTTTAGTGTCAGATGTGTTTTTTTATAATGTCAGACATGATTCACATTTCTAACAACAATACAGCAGTTAGAATACAATAATCCACCTGGATTATTATGAAGAGATTCTTTAATTTAGTTAAATTACTTTTATTCATCTTGTTTTGTAACGTTATCAGACTTTTTACATTTATTTTTCACAATTGGATTCTGATTTTTTTTAAAGTCAAACCCTCATGTTGTCATTCGGAGTAATAAGTGACAGAAAATTTAACTTAGATTAAAAAGTATTTTATTTTACCCCAAAAGAGAGAAGTTAAAAATGTGTAGGATTAACCCTTTAAATGCATAATAACATATAAGCTCTCTCCAGCTAACATATGGGTTTATTTATTTAATTATTTTTATTTATAGAGCGAAAAACAGTTTGAAAATGTAATAAATATTCTCATTTAATTAGTTTTACAAGCAGAATGTTTTCTTTTTCTTTCAATTTTGAGTATAAACGTTTCAGCACCATGGACAGCACATGCAGTTAAGGACCTATAGTAAACCCCTTCTTAAATGAGATGTTTAACCTGCACATTTACACATTATCTCCTCTCCTTCATGTCACCATCACAGCTATGATGAGTCTGTTTCTCTCTCTGTGTGTTGTTGCTCTCACTCTGTTAAGCGTTTGATGCATCGTGTGGCTAAGCTAGAGCTCCACTCTAAAATTATTAGACCTAATCATTCATTAACCTCCATTAGACTGATAGGAGGGTAAACCTAACGCCTGATTACATCCTCAGTGTGTGCGGGTTCCGCTTTGTGTGTCTGCCTGCATGGTAAACGTATGTGGGAGTGAAAGATGCTCCTTATATACGCATTTCTCCACACGCTGCACATGTCTTTATTGTATTGATACACACCTAAACAGTGTGTGTGTGTGTGCATGCATGTGCAGTGGAGAAGGTTTGTCATTCATTAGCGTGGAGCACAATCAGAGCTAAACTAGCCATGGCGGCCTGACTCATTATAAGCTGAAGGTTTATTTAAAACCTCACACTGCCTCATTCCCAATCCACTCACCGCCATATGCATACAGTAATTACACAAGTGAGGAGGAGGAGAAGGTTAGCGAGCTGCTGCTGTGTGTGTGTGTGTGTGTGTGTGTGTGTGTGTGTGTGTGTGTGTGTGTGTGTGTGTGTGTGTGTGTGTGTGTGTGTGTGTGTGTGTGTGTGTGTGTGTGTGTGTGTGTGTGTGTGTGTGTGTGTGTGTGTGTGTGAGTTAGAGAGAGAGAGAGAGAGAGAGAGTGAGCATGCAGGCCTGTGTGTATGATTATTTTTCATTCCGTGTTTCGCCTGAGTTCTGCCCCTATAACTGAGGATCTAATCAATCTGCCGGCTATTAAGTTTGTTAATTGATAATGCATACTAATTAGGCCTGGCTCCGTTACCACAGCGACGACGAGAAGGTGATTGTAGGCAGGAGTCCAAATGGACTTTTAAAGCAGGGAGCGTGAGGTGGAGAGGCCATCAAGCCTCCACACGCACACGCGCGGGCTCACAGCGCACACGCACACACACACACAAATACACACATGAAAGCAAAAACACAATCATAATTTAAAGTGTTGTCGCTCTGACCTCACCAGGATGTGCTGACCTGTTTTTTGGGCTTTTTATATGTAAACAAGAAGATTAAAAATGTAAGTCAAATCTTACAATGAAAAATACTTATTAATAGATCTTCAATAAATCACTGCAATGTAGTTCCACACAGATATTATGATGTATTTATTATTGTATAGTATTTATCAACACTTACAGCTGCTCTTATGAAGGCACATTTGACATTATGACAGCGATGTTTTACTATATTGTTATTTCTAATGAGCCAGTTTAGCTCGGGTTATTGTTACTAACTGCTTTATCAATGTTAAGCCATATTTGCTAATCTAACATGTTATAGATCAATAATAAGAACAACTTTAGGTTCAGGATTGCCAATTTGGGAAAACAATTTAGCAGCTTATTAATTTGTAAAATGAGTCAGTATGATGGCTTTTTGTAAAAGCCCTCTGTGTTGTAAATTACTACATGTACTTATGCTTACGAGTTCCTCGTTCTTTGATTTATTTAAAACTAAAAGTATAAAGAGGCATGAAAATGAGATCAAGTAGATATAAATATGTAGTTGTTACTCCACTAAGCTTATATGACATCTTACAGTTACTTTAAATATTTACAATTTTACTAAGTTTAACTGACGAGTTCAAACTTAAAAGGCGTTTCTAACTCTTAACGTGTTAGACAGCGTCCTTAGGGGAGAATACTGTTGTAGTGTTCTAACCGACCTGAACTTATATTTTAATATATTTAGTTTTTTGTATCTGTTTGTTGCTTTGTGTCACATTTCTTTTATTGTTCTTAATAATGTTTTTAACTGTGTAAAACACTTTGAAATGCTTTATGTATGAATGGTGCTCTATAAGTAAACTTGCCTTACAAAACATAATAAGCTTATTTTTCATAATGAGCTTATGGAATATTATTATGATGTGATATGTGATGTTGGGGCGTCTTTCAATTGGAGGGTTGATGGTTCGATCCCCAGCTCCCTCAGTCTACATGTTGAAGTGTCCTTGGGCAAGACACTGAACCCCCACATTGCTCCTGGTAGCATAGCTATCAGTGTGTGAATGTGATGACTGACTGACTGACAGTTGGGCACTTTACAAGGCAGCCTCTGCATCAGTGTATGACTGTGTGTGTGAATGGGTGAATGTGACATGTAGTGTAAAAGCAGCATTGAGAAAAGCTCTATGTAAGTGCAGTCCATTTCAAGTAAAGACAACTCTTGTCGTCATTCATCCACAAACACTTTACAGCTGAACTAAATGTGGTTTCTCACAGACAAGGTGCTCAAAATAGTGCAAATAAGACAACAGACTAAACGACATACTTCAGACAAACAAGACTGTGAGGGCTGGTGCGTTGTGTATGTCGATTTTAGTTATGGAAAAATATATAACTACAGAATGTAATACATGAATTGTCCTTGCAAGTATGTCTGTATGTAGTTTATGTAAAAGATTAAACAGCATATAAAGAAGCTCAAACACCAGCAACAGTAAAATGTAAATTATAATTAAAAACAGATATTTTTCAACCTTGCATCACACAGTTGTTATCATGGCTTGTGACTGATCTCTTAAGCATTTGTACCTTATTACCTGACCATTAGACTCTAGTTACTTCTTATTTACCCTTTATAAAAGGTGGCTTTATAAGAAAGTGGTATCTATTTAACTAAGTAAGCCACCATTGTAAGCTGCACAGCTGCACCAACAGTCGGATCACAATATTGTAAAAGTTGAACACAACATGAACGAACGCTGAATGAGGCCACAGACCAAAAACAGATTCTATTATTCTGCAGCCGAGTGGAACAAAGTTGATCTTAATTGAAAAACAGCAATTTCTGTAACAATCTAGTGAATTACACAACACGGATTAGTGCGAGCAGGCGTGTGTGTGTGTGTGTGTGTGTGTTATTATGTGTGCGTGCATGCTTTCCTCTGTTTGTCTAGCTCACTGCCTCTCCATTTGTTTCTCCTCTGTGAATTAGATATATATGGACACACACACAGACACATGCACGTGCACACATGCACACAAACCATTCATCACCTGCCTGAGACCCTGAATTATTATCTGTGTGAGTCAAGGTCAAGGAGATGCAGCAGGTAAATTGAAGTCTGTGAGGTCAGCGCGCTTTGATCGCTCTGTTTCTGCCTTTGGAGAAAAAATACTCATGTTTTTTTTTCTCTTATGACAGTGAGGACAGAGACATCTCTCCTCCACCTCAATCCCTCTGACCCGTGTCACTTCCTGCCGTCCGACAGGAAGTAGTCCTCTTGGCTCACCTCAGAATAAGCCTGTCACAGCTACTCAAACATCACCCTCTCTGTGTTTCCAGTGTGTGGATACATACAGCAGAGACAGTACAGGTAGCCCGGGCTCGTCTGTTTGTCTATTTGCTTGGATGTTAGTGTGCAGAGGAGGATATTACCCTCATTACCTCATGATGAAGAGCTCAGTGGATGGTCATATCACTGATTTATCCTGCCCGCTTTGGCTGTGTGACTGATGGCGTCGTACACACGAGCCAATCGCTCATCAAAGTCTTTGACAGCTCGGAATTTATAAATGAACCAAACACTTTCAGGAAGATTGAATCGCCTCGGAAAACACTTTTTAATTGAGTCATCTGTGTGTGTGTTTCCTTACATGTTTTTGGATGTAGATTTTCAGCTGATCCAAAAGGCTTTGTTACACCAAAAACACCTTCTTACTTTCTTTGCCTCCTCTCATCACCTTCCCTTCCTTTGTGTATCTCCAAATGTGCATGTGTTGCATGTTTTTATGTGCATGTATCCCCTGAGCACGTGGCTGCGTGCATGTTTGTTCCTCTGCGAGTCATGCATGTGCGCGTGCTTGTGTGTGTGTGTAGGTTGGGGAGAGAGAGGGGGAGGAGGGGAGGGAGGGGGGGTTCAGAGCAGCCAGCTGGGTTGGAGGGGTAATAAAGAAGGAGAATCAATAGGCCATGCAGTAGAGCCAAGGTGCTGCCATTTATCACACCGCCTCCCTGACTTCCATCATTCATCATGCCCAATGAGGCAGCAAATAGGAAAATGACTATTTGTATCAAACACATCTGCACTCATCCACTGAGGTATTTTATTCCCATTAACTCAAAGAGTAGAATACGCCGGTTTCAGCTGCTGCTGCTGCTGCTGCTGTGTTTGTGTGTGTGTGTGTGTGATTCTATTTGTTCAGGCTTGTAGTTGTAGATTCATTGGGAACACATTCATGGCTGCTGTTGTTTTTTCCCTGGAAAAAAAAAAGAAAAGCCGAATGTGTGCTGTGAGGCCTCCAATCCCTGAGTTGATGTGTTTAGTCTCCACACTCCCCTCCCTCCCTCCCTCTCTCCCTCTCTTTCTTTTTTCATCTTGACCTGCTCTCTTCTTCCTCCTTGTTTCCAAATCTTCCTCTTTCCGAGCCCATGGAGTGATGGTGCGAATAATATCTCCTGGCTGTAAGGAGCTATTACATTAAGCTTGCCTTTCATTTTCACCTATAAATTAGCCCCGACACCGCTCTGCCCAGGGGTTGAGGTGTATATCTGTCTGTGTGTGTAGCCTGTGGAGGGGTGGACTGTGGTCATTATGCTCTAATATCCCATGAAATGGTGAAATTATTATGCAGCCTATTTTACGAGCTGCCTGTGAATATTAAAGAAGGATATTTTGTGTGATATCCCTGCCATAAATCAGTGATTGTGTTTGTTTTTGGCTTGCTTTCTTCCCTCTTAATAAAACGGCGGTCGCAGTAATTCAGCGTCTCTACTGACGGACTCAAATCCAAACGTTCCTCTCAGAGCAAAATGTTCTGCGATTGTTTGTTAACAACCTAATATAGCTTAAATCAACCTCTTATTTTGAAAGTGTTTTTCTTGTTATGCTGCATTTAAGGTTAAGATCAAGTTAATGCAAACAGATGCAACAAATCATTTTGGTTGAACTATTTTGGTTATCAATTTAATTGTTTGAGGCATTTATGGAGCCACATTTTCAATCACACAATTTAACAACGCTGTTTTTTTTCTTTCATATCAGATTGAATATATTTGGATTTTGGGGAAAGCACATTTTGAAGATGCCACCTTTGACTCTGAGAAGTTTCCATCCATCCATCCATCCATCCATCCATCCATCCGGGGCCGGGTCACGGTGGCAGCAGGCTCAGCAAGGTGACCCAGACGTCCCTCTCCATAGCAACGTGTTCCAGCTCCCCCTGGGGGATTCCAAGGCATTCCCAGGCGGGTCAGGATATACAGTCCCTCCAGTGAGCTCCAAGAAGTAGTTGTGAGTCATTTTTTTTCTTTGAAATGTTCTTAATTAGGAACTAATCAACCAACTAATTCAGACAAAAATATCATCAGAAAAAAAGATAATAAGGCTTATCTTATTGACTCATGAC
Source organism: Semicossyphus pulcher (assembly GCF_022749685.1). Taxonomy (NCBI): domain Eukaryota; kingdom Metazoa; phylum Chordata; class Actinopteri; order Labriformes; family Labridae; genus Semicossyphus; species Semicossyphus pulcher. The sequence goes on along the minus strand of NW_027211737.1, from coordinate 12,235,251 downwards.
AAGGCAGTCATGTGCTCACCTTTAATGTTCTTATATCTTATCGATAAATATAAAATTGTTACTAATTTATACACATTTTCATCATTTACATGCATATAAAAGAAGACAAATATAATATGCTGAAAGGCAAAAAGGACTCTTGACACATTTGTGATACAATTCCTGTAAAAAAAAAATCCAGACATTGGAAAAGTGGTCAAAACACAGCCAGACTACACACACACACACACACACACACACACACACACGCACACACGCACACACGCACACACGCACACACACACACACGCACACACACGTGCAGCATGGCGACACAAGACTGTACTAATCTTCATTGCTCTCTTTGAAGGAGAGTGTAATGTACCAAGGTCACTTAACACATCTATCTCTCAGACATTCATCAGTGCTCTTAGCGCCTCTTTTACTGCTCTCTGATATACGGCTCTCTGCGGGCTGGAGCCCTCACATGAGGGCGACACACACTCCACACACACACTCCACACACACACTCCACCTGCAGCATTAGCAGGTGGAGCCATCATGTAATATTGTATCTGAGAAACACCTCAAAGGTGACATTTCTTGCTACATCAGGTGTGGCCTTTTTGAACTTATTCTGTAAGTTGACAAGAAATTTTTCTACTAATGTGAATGTGACTGAATATTTCCCCTTTTTCTGTCTTCTTATATTAAATGTTTCATATGCTAAAGGTGGACTGTGTAAGAGGAACGTAGGGTTAACATCATTACCTACTCCCAGCCTCATAATCATTACTGATTGGACAAATTTCTAAAATTACCTTCTTTATTACCAATTACATAGAACACTTAGCTTTCTCAATATCAATCAGCACACTGTGATAATGCATAATTAAGTCTCACAGAGCAATCTGGATGAATTATCTAATATAAACCTAATGACAAAATCAAAGACTTCTTAATAAAAGCCATACAGCCATATTGTTTGTTAACTGACGGAGAGTGAAAAGGATAACCAGGCCCTCTCGTGCTTAATAAATCAGTGAGCACAGGTAAAAAGCAAATTCCAGTACAGGCTTCATCACTAATGTGTTCATTCTTATACATCCCGCCGCATTTATATTCTGCTTTTATGGGATTGACTGGATATAAATGAACTAATAATATTTATTCTAACATTTCTGCAACATTTCCTGCACAGAGTCCTCTAAAGCCTCTCGCGTTCACCCTGAGTGCGTCTGAAGCGCACGTGGAGACGTGACCGTGCAGCCCCGCGCGAGCCCCCCCATCCCTGTTTCCTGTGGGAGCTGAGGCAAAGTCACCGAGCGCGCGAGGGGCCGGCTTTCAGATTCATAAAATTCATAGAATTTTTCACAAATGGATGAACACAATTTCCTCCCAATTTCCTCATTATGCAAATATGCAAAATATCAAATCTAGACCAATTAGGGGCAGCCACAGCCTCAAATTTACCGCTTTAAGCCGTAATTGCAGAAACCCTCAAATAATTACGCAGCTAATTGAGAATATTTGTGACAGATACAACAAATTCTCCTCACAAATTACATTTCATCCGAGGGAGCACCGCGCCCCACTGAAACCCTACCGAGCTCTAATTCCTCTTACATAATGAAAGGAACTGAAAACTTGTTATCACATTTGAGCACTACGCAGCTTTGTAATGCGGAATGATCAAATAAATTAAGCAGAAATTCATACATATTTCTCTAATCTCTTTCAAAGGCACTTTATTTGTGTAGGAAATAACTGCGGGTCGTTCCAATATGAGCTATAATAAGCTGTTAGAGCGCGAGGGGGGGGAGCCCAGCAGCGAGAGCACACAGGACGCTGGTGTTTCCAGAGGCATTATGGGAAAATCAAACAGTCACCTTCAAAACTTCTGCGGCTTCTTCGCTGGTTTGTCTTCTTTCGCTCCGGATATATCACCCCCCCCTCCTCTTCCTCCTCCTCCTCACAGGTGACCCTCCCCAAGGTCACCAGGCCATCTGTGAACCTCACACACACACACACACACACACACACACACACACATAGGCTCACGCACGCCAATATACACACGCACATACACGGTCCATAAACGCCTCGCGCTGGAATGAAACTGCTCTATGTAAACAGGCAGTGCGCCGGCGGAGCGTAACTGCGCCTATTTGTCAGAAAGCCTCATAAATACGATCGCTCCTGATATCTCCATTTCTCCCTGCAGACGGCATTTTACAAATGGGGAGCTGAGATACAGAAAGGAAAAAATACCTCTGTTTGTTTTTCCAATTTATTTCGTCAAAATAGTGAAATATAATTAGCAGGAAAACAGGCTACAACGTATTTAAAGTATGCGTAATTAATTTCAAATATATCTGGAATAATTCATAATAATAAAAAATAAATACTGGCTATTTTAAAGGTAATTAAAGAGTTGTTTTAATTTATAAATTGTCGGCTTATTTTTACGCAGATTAAATACACAGAGTGTATTTTGACATTTAGCCCCAGATGAGTTTCCAACGTCTAATTTCAAATTTCCCAGCAGCCCCTTCAAACGATTGCAGTTAAATAAGACGACTGAGGAGTTTCCAAACACAGTATCATTTATAACAACAACGGCAGCCAAGGTTCATCAGTCATATCGCTTAAATTTACAACATCCACTTTGCGCAGGTGTAATCATTTTGTCATCCAGTGATTCCAGGCGCCTCCTAACCTTTAAAAAGTGCCATGATTTCTCTCCAGTTTGTGCTATCAATCACTTTGTTAGAGAAGTTGTCACTCTGGAGGACTGATGGATATCTCATTTTGTTTGGGGGGGAAATCCCTGCTAATAAAAGTCCCTGAAATAAAGGCAGTTTGTTTACATATCAACAGCTGTATTTTTACAAAAAGATAACATATAAACTCATGCAGGTGTGATTGATGGTAGGACAAAGTGTCAGCACCGGGACCGGAAGTGGACCCGGCCTGGGAAGACTGAGGTGTGCTCTGTGTCTGTCACATGGAAACCCAATCCATCCCTCCATCCCTCCCCTCCCCACATTCCCACAGCAGCGCGGTCTATTTTAGTCTGTTTGTATGAGGAATCATTTGACCCCCCCCCCCCTCTCTCTCTACCTTTCACACTCTCTCCCTCTCTCTCTCTCACTCCTCAGTCAGGCCCGTTTATGCTGTGATTTTCTGGACACGACCGTCACTGACACCGGATAGATGAGGCTAATCTCAGCGGCAGGCAGACTGTCAGACAGCTTTGCTCTGAGGCTGTGCGTAAAATGGCGCTCGGCTGCCCTGCACTCCTTTTACTCTCTCTCTTTTCTATCTATCTCTCCCTCCCTCTCGCTCTCTAGAAAAATAGAAACACCTGATGGCATCTAAAGGAAACCTAACTATTTTATTGTTTAAAATACTGTCGTTTGTTATCAGTTATTTTTCTTTTTAAAATATTTCATTTTTGACGTTGGGGAAATGTCAAAGATTGCGGTTGTTTTCTGACTGCATTGTGCTGCATCTTCTACTGCCCTATTTGGGGAGCAAACCAATTACAAACATACACAAAACACTTCAAATAACCAGCTGAATCAACAACTCGAGCACAGCAAGTGTCAGTAATAAATCAGATAATTTACAAGTGTTGTAAATTCGTTGTAAATAACATGACCGTTTACAGGGTTTTCCTTGTTACATAGTATGTTAGCAATGTATGTGTAGCCTACATGCAACTATAACTCTGTGTGTGTATAGCTAGGATGTGTCATGTGTGTGTGAGTGAGTGTGTGCTTCATCTCTAATGCCCTGTTAATTGCCTGACAGTGTTCCCACACACACCTCTACTAATGTTCCGCTTGCTATTCAGTCTGCGGCCTGCCTTCCTCCTGCCTCCCCTCCTCCTCCTCCTCCTCTCCCCTCGGTACGGATTGTTCCGTTACAATAGCAGCCTCTTTCACTAATTAGCTTACCTCACCTGAATTGTGATAAGGATTTTGTAAGCTGTTGGCACGATAATTGCGAGAATCATTATTTGAAGACGTACATTTTCACATGTGGCAGCTACAGTAGCCTATAAGGTCCCCGTTTCTGTTACCTGCCTCAGCTTCTACATCGTCAGCACCGTGGACAGCGCCCACTCCTTCTCTCTCTTCCTCTAAACCAGCCCTAAAGTCTTCTAGTTTTCTTTAATCACGACAATTAGACCCAATATTTTCCCCCGGACCCTGACAGACGTTGCTTGTAAGTCTCTTTTCTCTGCGCGCGTGCCGCCACTCTCATTACACGCGCTGATTAAAGCATAGATTAGCCAGCAGTGGCCCCGCGCGCTCCTCACCAGCAGCTCGCTCAATATCAATTAGAGGCTGCGCCAAAAGCAGCGTGTCCACCGGCGGCCTCCGTCTCCTGCTTCCAGCTTTCTCACAGCGCTGCCAGCCTGCTGCTTTAAAAAAAAAATACAACCCGTATAATACTAAAAAAAAATGAAGGGAGTGAAAAATAGAGCAGAGTGGAGGGTTGGGATTTGGGGTTACAATCATCAACCGTGAGGGAGAAATGAGAAAGGACAGTTAAGGCAATGTTCATCAGATGCTGCCTCAGCTCCTCCAAATAACACGCAGGCCAGTTTTCTGCAGCCACATCTGGCTGATATTTTTTATGCTCGTGCACCTTCAAATTAAGAGCCGATATAAAGGAAAAGTCACTTAGGCGTATTAGTCAAGCCTACCTCTGCGGAGTTCATTTTGGTAATAATGAATAGTACGTGGACACGGAATGAAAAGCCTTTCAACCCAGCGTCAGTGGGTCGTTCCGGCTTAGAGAGAATTAATTCACATTTCTCCTCTTCCCTGACCTGCTAGCCTCGGTAGAAATTAGGCTAATAGCAGCTGGTTTTATTCAGTGAAGATATTTCTGTCTATTCTCACTGAGTCGATAACTTTAAACGAAATATACTTTTATTTTGGAGGAGTGAAAATGAGTTGTGTTGGGATATAAATGATGCGCTCAGTTCCATTAGGCTTCAATTACACTTGCGTACATAAGTAGTTAGTTTGTAGCTCTGGAAATAAATATGTAGTTTAGTTAAATTATCTGATAGAAGAGTTAATATAATGTCCAATTTTCTTTTAAAATAAACAGTCTGTTAAAAAAAAAATCATTATTGCATTTAGATTGGTGACGAAACTATAGCATGTCATGTCTGTCACGTGCAGCGTTTATGGCTTCTATTGTTAAATACCTGAGGGTCACCGTGTGAAATATTCCAATCTACTTGACTGTCATGCTACAGCAGAAGGCCTGATTGGCTTTTTAGATAGAAAACCTCCAGCTTATTCCTCCACAGTGCGCATGTGCAAAATCCATTGCTGCTCTCGCCTGTCCACTAACAGACAGCCTGTCCAATTAAAAGTGGCCATCGATTATAGATAGCTGCCTGCTGGCATATGAGGGAGACAATGTTGGATGCTATGCCACTGCCAATACAGGCCGCAGCTAGCCATGAGCTAACCAGAGCTGACACCAGCATATTAGATGTGGACCGGGTTAATTCACCTGCACTTGGCCCCTGTGTTAGCTCTGCAGCGCGGAGGTTTACCTGCCCGGTCTAAACGCTGATCATTAAGTTGCTTCCAGCCGCCATGATTGGTGCAGAGGGGCTCATATCATTGATTAAAAAGGAAAGGCTGATATCGCAGTTATTTCAGCTCCTTCCTTTTCTCCCATGTGGTCAGGCCGAGAGGGCAGATGTAAGACACATTTCAGATCAAATCACTGAGGGACTATTTTTCATGCCGCCGTTTTCACGGTTTATATTTAATAGCATTTTAGATTCCAGAACGAGAAAATAAATATGATTTAAAAAATATCGTGAATCAAAATAGGGTTGTGATTAAAAATGATAGCACTCATTTGTATGTGCGTTTACGGAAAAATAGTCCCTCCGCTCATAGTTATCCCCTGTTATTGCGTGTGAAAGCCTCTGAACCTAATTCCAATTTTTCCCTCTCCTATTTTCCACCAAGCTGCTTTTCCATTAACTTTGGGAAAACACGGTGGCAGGTCCATTTAAAAAAAAAAAAAAAGCTCGAGCTCCACCCTTCCTATAAACGCGTCAGCTGAGGAAAATAAGAAATTAAGAGCCTGCAGGGCCCCGTGTCATCACCAGCCTGTCTGTCTGTCTGTCTGTCTCCCCAAAACAGAGGCGGCTTCTTCTAATGGGCGGGACAGGGGAGCTTTGCCTTAGCATATGCTAACTATTACAACATGTCTTGATGGAAACACAACGCAATGACTGGTAATTGACATAAAATATGACAAAGTGTTTGAGTCTGTGTGAGGAAAGCGTCGCGTATTACGGCGGATCAGCTCCGTAATGTGACTGATTAATGAAAGATCGGCCTCGCGCGCACTCAGCTGATTCTGTGAAAAATGAGTTTTGTGTTGTCATTCCGACAAGCCGGCAGCCACGGCCGGAAAAGACTATTAGCCGGAATCATTATCAATAGCCATATTTTCAAACTCTATTATGGCAATCAGGCTGGAATTTATTCAATAGATTTAGTTCATTTGGTTGTAATTGATAAATAATCAAAATTTATCAATGTACTTGCACACATTTCACTAACAATCAGGGAAAACTGCCCCATTTACCAGCTGACTTGGTCCAAATTAGAGCTAAATTGATGATCAATTAATCTTGGGAGGGGTAGAGCGCCGTGTTTAGCAGAGGAGCAGCAGAAATGTGGCGGAGAGAAGGAAGAGAGGGAGAGGGAGGAGACGAGGAGAGGAGGAGAAAGAGAGAGGATGGATGGGGAAGTGAGGGAGTTGTGAAGTGAGAGACGAGCTGGACTGGGTGAGTAACGCACTGAGGACGCGAGGATGCTGCAGGTGTCGGCCGACAAAAACAGACGTGTGTAGTTAGCGCTTTTATTTTGAAGGTTCTCCTGCGTTGCTTCACATATTTCCTCTTTATACGATCAGCTAAAACTCATTTTTAGTATATGTTTATGTGCACGTGTATATTCATAATTTTGGCCTTCCTACCTGTGTGCGTGCGCGCGCGTCTCAGAGTGAGGCAGTCACACACTTGAAGTATCAGGTAGATCAAGTTCGGCAGAGTCAGAGTGAGCAAGGTCAAAGAGACTGATCCCATTTATTCTTTAATTTGCTGAGGCATTAAATTGCATGATGTGACTTTGCTGCAGTTTGATAATTACCAGCACATGTTTCTAATTTCAAGCCACTCAGAGACACTAGTGACCCAAGTCCTCCCCTTTAGCTGCTGTTTTAGGAGCGCCGGTGTGTGCAGGAGGTGTATAGATGTGTGTGTGAGAGGAAATAGAAATGTCTGAATATTATAGGATGCTTTAAAGTAATAAATCACAAATAATCCTCCTTCCTCATTCTTACAGAGTATCTATAAAATCTTACTAAAACATAAAATAAGATCACTGGTAAGCCGTCGTCATGGAAAAATCCCCTCACTTTGACAATTTTGTGCTTAAAACAAATAAAAACCTGGAGTTATTTCCAGGCTGCATAGTCTGGCTCAGTGTGTCTTCAGCTCTCTGGCACCTGTAATGTAAGGCACTCATTACCTTCAATGATGCATTACAGCTTCCTAATGATGGAGCCACAGTAATGGACCTGACTAATGACCGGACTTAAGAAAGAACATATTCTAATAGCTGGAGCAGAACTGGAGGGAAAGTCAAGGTGTCAGGGAGGAGAAGGAATTAGATCTGCAGGCGGCTGGAGGAGCACAAATGACTGAGGTCAGGCTGCCAATGCAAGAGATTAAAAGCTATATGCATAATACTGTAATATTTAGCTTCTGTTGAATTAAGGATTAATTAAATAATTGAGATTATATATGCATGAAAATTAAATTACAGAAAAAGCACATTGAAGTACACCACCTTTACACTGCTGCCATGCAGTGAGGAATAATGAAAACACGCAGGGCTCATGATCCTGAGGAATCAGGCTTTTATCAGAAGTGTACTGCAGCCTTCTCAGACAATAAGCTGTCAGAACACATCTCACAGAAGATTTGTTTTGCTGTTGGCCTTAAAGCCCTCCATTTCCAAAATGTCCACTTTCAGACGGAGAGGAAAACAGCTCTGATTCCAAAGTGATCGCCTTGCTTTTATGGACTGTCAGCGTTTTATTCATTTCAGTGCAAACATGTACAAATGTGTCGATCTGTAAATCCTGTAAATTAACAGGGAAACTGCAAAAAAATGTTTGTTGCACAATCCAGTGGCAGGTCCAGCTCCTTTGATTTCCTCCTGACAATATTACATCTGACTACATGCATGTATGATTTGGATGCATGTCGTGTTTGCACATGCATATTGTGATTCTCAGCCACCAGCACATGCACGCCCACAAAGCTACTGTTGTCAGTGTGTGTGTGTGTGTGTGTGTGTGTGTGTGTGTGTGTGATGTTTAGGGCCGCCACCTTTTAGTCAATTAGGTGACTAATCAGACGTTCAAATCACTTGGATGACTAAGAGTAAATTTGGCCAAACAGTCAATATTTATGGCCTCTTTGTGGAGGGGAGAAGCTTTTATTGGGCCGTTAAATCATCGCCACATCACAAATATGCTCCACGTTTATTTTAGGTTTAAAGAGCCTCCTCTGCATTCACCTGCAGGGGAACACTGAAGACACAGTTTGATGGTTTTTGAAAGTTAAATTGACTAATTGAACATTTGAAGAAATAATAAGAACCAGGAAAGCAAGCCTTTTGTCTCCAGAGTCCATGATATAAAGTTTAAAAAGTTATAAGCCCATAAAAATGATGCATTCACATGCACTTCTCCTTAAATCCATAAACAATGTTTTGCACAATTTTGACTGTCACTGTGACTTTGAGGTACAGATATATGCCTTTACCTTTAAGCAGAGCTCGTTCCCACGTGCTGCTTCTCTTGATCACACCTGAAACGAGCATCCTAAACACAGAGCACCTGAGCATGGGGTCAATATTATCAGCACAACTAATGAGACAGTTTTAAAGCTGCTGAGACTCTGAGCACCCCTCTGTTAATGACACCTAGTGTGACTTTCATTGCTATTTTAATAACCTCCCAACCACCACCGAGCACACACACACCCTCACCACACACACCCTCCGTGACACACGCCTCTTCCTCCTCATTAAGGAAATCGCTCTTCTTCGCTGATTATTTTATTTGAAAGCCGTGATTACCGCTCCGTGCAGCAGATCACGCGGTAACGGAGAGCAGGCGGAGAGCAGGCGGAGGGCAGCGGGTGTAATTGGGGCATGAGATGCGGCGGGTGGTGCAGCAGGGCCGGATGGCCGGAGAGGGGAGCCTGTAATGGGTTTGCCTGCCTGTGGCTCTCCTCCCTGCATCCCTCCTGCTCGGATACAGCGCGCTTATAGGTCTGCTCCTTATTCCTGCGACTGTCATCAAATCAGCTGCGTAAAATACTGTGTGATTCTGTTAGAGAGACGCTGGTGCACATGGGGAAATCGATTTTCCTTTTAGATTTCTATAACTGACTGAATGCAGATGCTACCAGGCCTGACACATCAGAAACACTTCTCCTATGGTCCCTGTTAGCGTGCGTTTGTGCTGTAAAGGATCTTCTCCCTGCACGTGCCTGTTGTCTCTTGTGTTATTTTAACCTGCTCTGCAAAGGCCCCCGTATATGAGCAATGGATTTAACGCACTTTGATTGCTAAAAAAGCGCGGAGAGGGCGGACACGGGATTCTTGATCTTTGAAATTGCTCTACAAAATTGCATTTGTTTTTGGTGCGCTTCCATTAAAAGTGTCTCCTCGCGTGTAAACAGCCGTTCCGCACTCAGATGCGCCGCATTAACCCGCGAGGATTGTGTGCGAGTGTGTTTTCACTGCGGGAAGATTGATGCGGTCCAGTTAGGGAGGCTGAGTGAGACATAGACCCATTTCATGTGGGTTCCTCTTATTACAGCGATAAGTTAGAGCAGGAGGAGCGGACAGCTGAAGGAGATCTGCTATCAGACTGTTTTTACTGCAGCACAGCGCAATATCAATATTTATCATGGAGGGCTGTGGAGGAGCAGGCTGTCAGGAACAACTGATTTCCACACGTGCCTTTTCTGATGTAAACAGGAAGTCCATATGTGTTCATTTAAATTAGACTTTGGCTAATTTCCTTTTAAAGATGTGGCTACATGAAATAATAATCCACATAAAGCCATAAACAGAACAGATTGTTGTTGTTGTTGTTGAATCAACATCTGTATGATAAATATCTTAAGTATTTTTTGTTATCTTAAGTATATTTTATTTTCCTATAGAACAAATATGTATTTTGGATTTTATAGAAAAAGAAATAGCAATAGAAAATAACATAAATAAAAATATATATTTTTAAAAACTTTTACGATTTATATTATAAAGAACAATTCATAAACAATTTTGATAATTATTAAAAATATAAATAGTAATAAAATTGTACGGTATTATGCACATTTATTTTTTATTTTGAAAAGGAAAAAATATAAATTCATCAAATAATAATCAGACAATAAAATGAATAATTAGCTTTAAATAAAACTGGATTGAAATGTTATTAAAAACATTAACTTATTTGTAGTTTTAGTACAATTTCTTATAATATAATAAATAATCGTGTTTATTATTAGCCTCATATTTTAGCAAAAACTTAAATAATCTCAACAATCTAGTTTTCTGTGTTTCCTTTATTTCACATCACATCTTGTTGTCATTCTTACACAAACATCTTCTGCAGCATACAGACCGTGATGTCTCTGCAGGCTCACACCTTCACAAACGCATGCCTGGCCTTACACCTCCCAACACTCCCTCCTCCTCTCTGCTGGTTTCACTTCAGAATCACACAAGTCCAGACTCTGCTGCTGCTGCTGCTGCTGCTGATTCCTCCCTCTGAACCTCCGGGATCTGCTCCCAGCTTCCCTCCTCTCAGTGGACAACATGCACCGGTCCATTTCCTTAACTTTTCACGCTGTGCCACATGTAGGCTAGACTTCCCCGCGTCCCGGCAGATTGCGGCTGAGGCGCATAAAAGATGAGCTGCAGGAGGAGGAGGAGGAGGAGGAGAGAGAGGAGTCCTCGCTCGGACGCCTCCTTTGTGCGGCTGCAGAGAAACCCATTTAGTCCCAGGCGGTGGTCTATTCAGCGGACTCACCCTGACATCTGCCAAAAGCCCCCTCTAACCAGCACTGTCTGGAGGAGTAGATCAATGGCTGTCCTGTTAATTGTATAATAGACCTACTTATGGACCTCTGCTAGAGGGGCACAATCGTTTAGGGTCCACACGTCTGATTCTGTGTGAGCCAAACAGGCCTAAATACCTTTAATTGCGCGCGCCTTGATGAAAAGTCGATGGGAGTTAAAGCGGCCGATCACTAACAGAGCTTAAATCCATCTGTACTCGTTTATTTATTTATTTCCTCCATTTGTCTCCACAAATCACCTGCCAGGGGGGAATGGGAGCGATATTCGTTTTGTTTGTGATCCAAGGACGGGAGGGAAGAGGGGCTCTGGGGTGCTGGATGGAGGCCTGCTGTTTTAAGGCTCCTCATGTCCTACATTTTATTTCTTTTAGGACTTAAACTCACACTCTGATCTGTGCAAAATACACTCAATCTGCTACTTGTCTCAATACCAAAAAGTCACGATTTATTTCAGTATTTATTTTAGGTATCAGCTTGAAAATCCTTTACTTTTTTGTTGATTTGTGAGATGAATCCTCCCTCTCTGGTTCATCTCTGTAAACATGCTCATTGATACAGTCCACTGATTTGAAAATGAAGATTTTCATATGGCTAATTACTTTAATGGCAAAACATTTTCAGGCTCAGATAGCTGTAAGCTCCTATATCTCCTCCAGCAAAATAAAACAAGCCTGCGCGCGAGCTCACCGACAGTATTTTACACATATATCCATCTACAAACACGAGTCCTGTCATGGCGCCGAATATATGAGATTAAACAAACACATTAAGATGTTTAACGTGGAATAATTTAAGCATGAAAAGCTAATAAATCAGAGGACGGAATGGCAGAGGATTGAATTGAATTGTTGTGTTTTCGTGCGCGTTTTGGGTCTGTGTGCGCGCGCTTAGGTGCGTGCGTAAAAGTCTAGAGAAAAAAAAGAGGGGGGAGTCACGTCGCTGACATTTCCAGGCTCCCGCTCTGATTGGCTCTTATTTGAGGAAGCTCACGGGTTCTTTCAACTAATAAGCGCCTCCCCGTCGCTCTAAAGGACATTATAATGCAAGGGACCTCCTTTTTTAACCACAAACCGAATTTTCGTTCATTTAGACGATATATACTTTTTAAATTGCCCCAAAGTTGTGGGATTTTTGGGAGCGCGGTTCGCCCTGGAGCGGTACGCCATGCTCTCTCACGCCGACCTCCTGGATGCTCGGCTCGGTGAGTTATCATCACTAAACTCCGGCCCTAAACTCCAGTGTAAGACTTCAACTTCTTATTTCAACTTGTGAAGTGATAGATAGACTGTGTAGTTAATTGTGTTAACGGCTAAATGTTTTATGGTTTCTGGAAGCTATTCTTTAATAATCTGTATTTATGTGTGCTGATCTGAAAGTAAACATTACGGTACAAAAGCTACATTGATCTTATTTGCTGTATTCTTTAAATGAATCTGTTTGATATTAAGAAGCAAAGCTATTTCATGTAACTGTCATTTAAGGATGCTGTGCGTTGAGATTCTCCATGTATTCACTTCGCTCCTCATCCTCTCAGGGATGAAGGATGCTGCAGAGTTACTCGGACACCGAGAGGCTCTGAAGTGCCGGCTGGGTGGTGGGGTGCAGGACCAGGGGCATCCGGGAGACATGGCCCCTGGTTCAGACTCCGTAGAGGGAACCACTCTGCTGCCGGGAGAAGACATCTCCTCTGTGGGATCGAACTCTGGCGGCATGCCGGTGAATGGGAAGGAGCCGGAGAAGCAGCAGCAGCAGCAGCCGCAGCAGAGCTCCAGTCAGACCTCCAACCAGCAGAAACAGAAGCGGCACAGGACGCGCTTCACTCCGGCGCAGCTCAACGAGCTTGAGCGCAGTTTCGCCAAAACGCACTACCCCGATATCTTCATGAGGGAGGAACTGGCGCTGAGGATCGGCCTCACCGAGTCCAGAGTTCAGGTAAACACTGTGCAGTGTGGATGGTTATACAGGAGGAAAACACCGGCATGATGTGGCAGGGTGTGGCTCTGGGTCCAGATTTGATCTTCTCGGGGTTTTCTGTGTGATAGAAATGTCATCATTCGTTAAATCCACTTTCCAACTTGTAGAGATAATTCAGGAGCATGTCCCCTCTGTGCGTTAAGATCGTTTGGTCTCCTAACTTCTCAAAATATTTACAAAATTTTATTATCAGTTATTTGTCACTGATCCTCTTGTCCTCAGAAATATTTGTCCATTTGGTGTTCACCTTTGGGTGCAAAGGCTTGGAATGTAAATTGGACGTGACTGTAGTTCAAGTTACAAGAAACCATAACTTTTCTTCTTTGTAAATTCAGTAACAGAAACTTTTCATCATATTTCTTATATTTATTGTAGGCGTGTATACTGAACGAAATCCTTCACTGTAATAAAATAAAATAAAAATCCGTCTCGGAATTCTGATAGCATTTTTACATAACAGTTGTGTTGGAAAATATAATAACTCGAGAGCATTAAAATACAATTGTATGATTAAAATATCCCATAATCTGTTTTCGATAAGTCCAGCCCGGTTTTAAGCAGGATTTAGTTTTAAGGAGCAGTGCAAAGGGATCTGTCCAAGGTGCTGAAACACTTTTCACCTGCGCATAACGAGCAGGAAACAAGTGCTGATGAAGTCCAACACATTCAGGTGGCTTTTAAAATGTTATAAAATATTATGCCACCTGTAGGGACTGTCCCCGGAAATACTGCTCTAATTTCTGTACATGTTTATTTTCATTTGTTACTGGAAAAATTGAAGACTTGCAATTGCAATAAATTACAGGTGGTGTTAAGCCTTTCATAATTATTTGTCAATATATTTTTAATCCACAAATATTGAGGGAATTACCCTGACAGAATATAATGCCCAAGAAGTTACAGAGTGCATTTTAAAGAGTTTTCCCATCATTCTTAGGATGGGAATATGTGAAACATGTTTTTTTAAAGGGTGACATTTAAAAATAAAAATAATTTAAGATTCAAACCACATTTACCACATTTAATTCAAACTAGCTAAAACCTGCCGTGCTAATTTTGGAACACGCATTCAGGAACATGCCAGGCTCCAATAAACCAAACACATTATCAACCAATTTCAGTCTTATTTATAACAGTGAACGGGTTATTAAGCAGTGATGTGAGATTCATGCAAATGATCCCAGTGAAAGCAATAAAAGCAGTATCATCATTAGTCACCGTAATAATCAATCCTTTATTCTATCTGCTGCAGGAAGCTAACCGCTCAGCGCAGCTCGGCTTGCGCTCCTGTTTGTAAACATTAGTGCAGGCCGTGCAGGTGCAGCCTTCAGTGGGCGTGTTGGCCCGCGTGCGTGCCTCCACAGCCTCTCTGTTTTTAAAATGCTCCATCAGCGACGTCTTAATAGGACTCAAGAATATATTGTACTTTTTTAATGGAATGAGAAATTGCATTTTCTTTCCCCCCGAGTGTAATGGGTTTGGGCGACGTTTCACGGATGGCTGAGCGGAATGAGAGCGAGATTTCACTTTTAATACGGAGGCATCGACTCACGGCCTCGCGCGCGCATTAATCACGCCCGGAGACGATGAAATCTTTATAAAGCCCAACAGGGACAGACGCGCGTGCGTTTTCTATTGTGGACGTGCAGCAAGTTTGTTTGTGGTTCTCGCGCGTGCGTGTTTTATTTTTACGTAGATTTGGAACAATAAGGTGTATTATATTTGTATTAAGCCCACATAATAATATGTCAATTTTCGGTTAATCTTTCGTTTTACAAAGATAAATTGTTGGACTCAATGCTGCAAGAAATAACCCCCGTGATGGTTTCTATTCTTTCCAAAGTGCCCTTACTATTTAGTATTTTATTTATAACGAAATTCCTTATCCTTGCAATGAATGCTTCCTGTGTTAAAAAAAAAACAGTTGAATATTTGGACGCATATTTACAAAGTCTTCCTTTAAGGAGATTAGAGAGGCTACAGTGAATTTACACCTTTTAGACAGTTCCCCCTCAAAGCTCCTCATTATCAGGCTAGTGCTCGTGAGTAGGCTGTGTTTCATGAGGTCCTCGTGCCAATAGCAAAAGGTCTACAATTATGTCTTGTTAATTTATTTTTGCCCTATTCAAACAGTGGTCACAGTGGAAAGGGTCAGGTTCAACCCAGAGCTGTTAGAGAAACTGCAGCAGTATGGAGCACAGTGCAGTGTGTGTTTCTGTCCATCCTGGACACCTACATTTGTACGTGTGTGCGTTTGGGCTTTGTTGTAATATTTTTCTATGGACTTGAATGCCCCACAGCTTGTCTGAGTGTGACGGGATTGTGTTGGAATTATCGTGCGTATTAGTATTTTTTGTCATGGTTGCCAACCGAGGGGATTTGTGTCCAACACAACCTTTCTGCCCTCATCACAGTGCCGTGTAAACACAAACGCTCACGGTCTCCTCTCTCTGCTCGCAGGTTTGGTTCCAGAATAGACGCGCTAAGTGGAAGAAGAGGAAGAAGACCACCAATGTTTTCCGCGCCCCGGGGACGCTGCTCCCCACCCCGGGCTTGCCTCAGTTCTCTGCCGCGGCTGCCATGGAGAACAGCCTGTGCTCCTTCCACGCCAACGACTCTCGCTGGGCCACGGGGATGCCGGGCGTGTCCCAGCTGCAGCTACCGCCCTCCCTGGGCCGCCAGCCGGGCATGCCACAGTCACTGTCACAGTGCAGCCTGGGTCCGGGCCCCTCGCCAAACTCCATGGGTCTCTCCAACGGCCTGTCGTCCAACGGCTCCGGGCTACAGTCCCACCTCTACCAGTCGCATTTCCCCGGAATGTCGGCCTCTCTCTCCGGCCCCACGAACGTATCGGGCTCCCCGCAGCTGTGTAGCTCCCCGGACAGTGACATGTGGAGAGGGACAAGCATCGCGTCACTGCGGCGCAAAGCGCTGGAGCACACAGTGTCCATGAGTTTCACTTAGTGACTTTTTTCTGTTTTTATTCCTGATATTTAGATCCAAACGAGCGCGCCAATCAGGCCTGAAATGTGAGAAAATGGAGACTGTGTGTGACTTCATCTAGACATAAAAAAGGACAGCACTGATGGACAAATGGGGGGAAAACTTGGGTTTGGGGTTATTTATCTTGTTAATTCAAAAGGATTTTATCAAGTATTGATTATGAATACTATTGTAATGATCTCTAGACTATAGGCCCTAATTACTGAGAGCCAAACAATCGTCGTATTTACGTTTCCACTCAGTGCGTCTTTACGCACACGTGTTATTGTGTTCAGGTGAAGTTGTGTTACGTCAAACGGTTATTTATAAGATGGGGTATAAACTTTGGTACAAACACATGCGCATAATACTGTAGTGGGCCTATTGAAGCGGGTCTCAGGCATGCACTGTGCACGTGGATTCAAACGCTTGGATGATTGAAGGAGGAAATGGTGCCCGCTCAGATTGAAGAGGTCCTCTCGTCTGCATGAGACGGGAGCGTCGATCTAAAGAGGAGTAAAAAAACACAATGACCTCTCAGTAGGCCTACTCTGTTTTAGGATGTTTTGTGTAGATCAAACATTCTTGCTATGTACCCACTGGTCTTTTTTGTGACATGTTTTAACTTATTGTATGTGCTATTACTTGACACATTTCTTAAATGTTTGATCTTACATCGAAATGCACCACATTGACGGGTTTGTACCGATTTAAAATGAACAAACAAATAAAAGTAATTTTCAAGAATGTCAAAACAATAGTGACTCATGTCTCCATTAAACTTAATGATGACTTTTCTGTACAATGTACTTAAAAAAAAAATACAAGAGGATCAGGGCAACACCTAAAAAAACTCAAAACTCATGTGTGGCCCTAATCCTCATCCATAGACCTACCCTTGTTGTAGGCTGTTGTATTTTATCATTTATTTAGTAGGGATTCCTATATCTGCGTTCTATTCATTACATACAAGAATTATTATTCCATCTTTTTATCGAGCTTACAGGGTATGAAAGGCTGCTAAGGAAGTCTAAGATGTATTGTTTCCCCCTAAACTGATACAGTAGATTGGTTGCTTGTGTTTCTCAGTGACCTTTATATAGATATGTATTTATCTCCACAGTGTGTGAGGTGTCGGGGTTAAAGGGCCTCTGCATGGTGACTGGTCCCTCAGTGGCAGACAGCAGCGGTAAAGATGTCAGAGCTGTGATGTGACGGTCATTGCCCCTTAAACCATGACGGTCATCATCCCGCTGAGAGACGGGATGGACTGTAACTAAACAGGAGGCATCACCGGCCTTTGTGAGTCCATGTCTGCAGAATATAGCAGCTGTTATTTTAGGGCGAAAGACGGCTGATATTAAGGCAAAAATGACATAATCGATTAGTCGACTTGGGAGAAGAAAACACAAGGCGGAGCAGATCTCATAGGAAAGTTTAGCCTATAATATCAATAGACTGCACCAACCTGCATCTAGGCCATGTGTGAGTCAGATTAGCCTATCAGGTTACTCCTGTATACATTGCATCAGGAGCAACATTTGCTGTTAGCTAGTTGCCAAATGGCTTAGCTATATCTGCAGTATCAGTAAGTGTTTTAATAAGGCTGTCTTTATTGATGCTTTTGTGTCCCATCTATAGACTCAAGTCCTGATTTTGTCATGTACCACTCTTACATGGACTCGCACACAGACTGACTTATAAGTAAATGTAGCTGCAGCACCAAACGTCAGCCAAATCTATAACAGAGAGATGACCCAGAGTCTTCTTTTACAGCTGTTCAAAAATCAACAAGCAATTAGCAAAATTAGTTGAATTAATAAATGATGAGACATGTTGACCTGGGTGTGTCCTCCACTATGTCTGGAGGATGCAAGTATTTGTATTTCTGTATTGGAAACCAGGTTGGCTACAGCGTCTATAACGTTAAAGCATTAATATCAATCCCAAAGGGTTCTCTGGGACAATAATGAATCCAAACAGACACATTATCATCCTGAAGTTGGCAGAATTACTTGTGTACTGTTTACACGTTACATGCATGTCATAATAAAGGTAAAAACAACAATCAGCTCTAAGCAGTTTATACTTCTTCACCTTTTGATCGTCTGACATTCATTTAAACCTCCTCATTACTCCTCCGTCAGCCCCTTAATAAGAAAAACCTTGTTTGCGTTACTTTAATTTGAAACGATGCTGATGTGAGAATTATGAAAAGCGAGCGGACCTCGCTGTGTGTGTGTGTCAAAGATTATAAGTATCAACTGTAGCCTGAAATCACAGCAGCTCGGATTAATCAGAGAGTTAACCTCGTCTCGTTGTCAGCGCGGAGGCCAATTTACGGTCACGGGATGCTAATTGATGAGATATGGCATTACCATAAGCAGTCCCACTGCCTGTAAACTTCTAATTGGACTTTCTGTAACAATGCAGGGGGGTTAAACAAAGGATTAATCATAATTAACAAAAGTATATTACTTTCCCATATTAAACAGTTGGTTCCCACCTTTTCTATTAACATGGATTTGTTTGCAGTAATTTAGTGAATTATTGAAAATACCAACCCAAGTCAAGACCCCGAAAAAATCATTTATTCCTCACAGTGTGTGTGAGTGTGTGTGTGCGACCCTATGTTTCCCTTATACACAATTAGCTCCAAAGGAAATAAAGGCATAACGTTTTCTAACACACACTAAGACACAAATGTTACAATATTTCCTATTAACAAGTTTAACCTGCACAAGCAGAACACAGGGTCACACTCTGATACAATGTGTTATTCTACAGACTGGAGACGCCTGATTACAGCAACCAAGGAAGGAAACCCTTAAGACAATTAAGAAACAACCTTTTTATTGATTCACTTTATAGTCGAGTCACCGTGAATGTACGGTGCCTCTCACACACATGTTCCACTGTTTAAACTGGTTGCACCTGGTCTTAGTTTGGTGGAGTTTTACAGCAAAGATCTCAAAGCTTTGCATGTTTTTTTTTTTGTGTAAAATACATTTTAAATCATGCAGCCCCTCCTCAACACGACTATTTTGTGTTGTTCCATACAACCTCAATTACATCCTTTTTAATTAACAGTTGTAATATGACAGCATATGGGAAAGTTCATGGGGTGTGAATGCACATAGGGTAAAAACAAGGTTATCAGATTGTTTTCAATTATTTTTACTTCATTGGTACAGTCAGTGTGAGCCATTATCAGTGTAAATGTCGGGTGTGAATGATGTTTAACCCATTTAATTGTGGAAATGAGTATCAATCTGACAGAAGATTTCAAAATAAGAGCATCTTTTGTTCATTTAAAGCTCCTGTGAGGAACGTTTGGTTTGTGTTGATTTTGGCGCCCCCTGTGGACAAAGACGTACCTCTTATCTCTTTGCTGATTTTGTCCTGTTCTTGCTTAAGTGGTGTTTTAACAAAAATCTCATCCTGCTTTCTTTAACAGTCATACGTTTTTATATGTACTTTAACCTTTGCCCTGGAAAATGTAAACAAAGGCAGCGTGCAGTTAATCGCTCCGTCTGACATCTACCCCCCGCCAGTAGTTTCAGGCATTAAAAATAACTACATATAAATAATAGCCTGTGTCGCTGATGGTCTGGTTTGCATTTGTAGGTCATAAAGAGTCATCAGAATTAATTTCAGTCTGTTTTGTAACAAGCGAAAAACTCCTCACAGGAGCTTTAATGACTATTTGCTACATGATGGTCACTAATTTGTCTTATAGTGTGCATTTACAACTACATGACCCACCCCAGCTCTGACCTATAGCCCATCATTTTGCACAATGAATGCATGCTGCCCGCCTCTCTGCAGAGGCATGTCATCACACGGTATTGCACGACAACAGCTGATCAAATGTGATAACCACCTCCGACCTGACTGCAGCTCCACCCATCCAGGCTGGAGCTGCAGCGGTGGCTTCCCCTGAGTGTGTGTGTGTGTGTGTGTGTGTGTGTGTGTGTATGTGTGTGTGTTGTTCCAGTAAATCTTAGCTCTACGTGAGGCTCAGCCCAGCACATTCGGGCCCTGTGCTGACTATACTGTGTCCTGGGCTGCAGTAACAGATGTGAAATCACATTACCCAAACGCTGCAATTAGTCTCACTCGCTCGCGGGTTAATGAGTTTGTGGAAATGTGCGACCCATTCCTCATTAGGTAATTTCTCATGCACTGATGAGAGAGGGAGAGAGATGTGGGGACGGCAACTTAGTGGAGATGGCACATAGTCTGCTGCTACACGTACTGTACAGCAGGATGCAGCTGGACACTTAGAGGGGGGATTTATCACCTCATCATGAATCATGATATTAGACTTAATGCTCCTTTTATGTCTGAGAATGAATTAAGTGAATGGAACAAATACTTGTGTATTTACCTGCAAATATATACGGCCCACCATTTACTACAAGGTTAAAGTTCAAGAACAGAACAAGTGGTTAGTGCTGTCGCCTCACAGCTAGAAGGTTCCTAGTTTGAACCCCGCCTCTCGCCCAATGACAGCTGGGATAGGCTCCAGCCCGCGACCCTGAACAGGATAAGCGGTATAGATAATGGACATTTTTGTTTATCACCTTAATTTTATTTATTTTAATACAGAAAATGAACAACACATTCCTAATTCTTTGTCACAGCTACTCCACAAGTTTACCGTTTTTGCCATTATTTTAAAACACATGTTCCTGATCAATGTATTAAATGTGGCCTAGAAGAAGCCACATCATCCCACTGTCTTTGGAGCTGCCTGAAAATGAAACACTTAATTAGACACTGAAATTAGACTTTCAGGTGCAAATAAAATGATGGTTGCTTCATGCTCACTTCAGGCTGAACACTGTATTGCACCAGCCTGGAAAAGCACTGACATACCGACAGTTGGACACTGGTTTAAAAGTCTTTCCAGATGTTTAGCCATGGAAAAACTGACTTATGACACGAAAGGGAAAATACAGAAAATACAGAATATAGGGAAATTGTATTAAATGTCCTGAAAGTCACTGACCAAGATGTTTGAATACTTGAGAACATTAAGATGATTATTATATAACATGTTTTATTCCTTACTTTGTTTTGGTTTTAAGAAGAAGACGACATACTTTATTTATTTAATGTTTTCACTCCGTTATTACAAACATGCTACACACATAGGCCCAAAATACACACATGCACAAACAGGGCTCTCTGGACATGCATTAATGGATTAATGTCAGAGTGAGGGGGCTGCACGTGGACATGCGCCCCGAGCAGTAGGGTATTTGGTGCCTTGCTCAAGGAAACCTCGACAGTGCCGAGGAAAGGAACCGGCACCTCTCAAGCTACCAGCCCCAATACCACACTTGGGACTTAAACCAGCCACCCTCTGGGGGAGGTACTCAACATGTGCTTCTTTACTTATCTTATTACTGTAGTCTGTACATATTTTGTACTTATCTTGTTAGTTCTTTACATATTTTTTTACGATACACTTATTTACATATTTCTATATGAACTTTATTGTAATGCTGCACTATCCACTGCTGTTGTAACACTGTCAATGTCCCCGTTGTGGGATGAATCTGTTGTGTTGTCATTCCTGAAAAAAGCACAATAAATCTAATTTTGAAAACAAAAAAAACCCCTGCATATTGTCCACAGTTTATAGTGGTGCTCTTTAATTTCAAACAGCCTCTGAATACTGTTAGAACATGGTGCTCTGAACATCATCTGTGCACGTTTAAGATCAACTGGATCTCAGAGTTTTACATGTAAATGAATAAAAGCAGCTTGTTTTTTTTGCCTGCTGAGGTTACTTGAGTCTGTCTCAATATGGACATGCTTTGCTTATTTCTTCAGTGCAAGGCCTCCAATTGTGTGTGTGTGTGTGTGTGTGAATAGACAGCCTGGGGCAAAGCTCTGTCAGGACACAATGGACGACAACAAAAGAACTAATTAGCAATCAATTACCGACGTGTTTCTGTCCTGCACCTTTTATCTGGTTAGAGTGGAGAGCAGGTTACCACTCAGCATGCAGCATTCACACACACACACACACACACACACACACACACACACACACACACACACCACCACCACCACCACCACCTGCTGCCTCTGAGTTTGGATGATTGCAGGGATGTATGTGGTCGCCCAGTGATACGTGGTTAAATGCATGGAAATGCAGCCTCTCCTGTGACAGTTAAAGGTGAGAGATCTTCAAATTACCTTAAACCTTTCGAGGGAAGCTGCTTTTCACCGTGTCTGCATCTAAGAGTTTAAAAGATGCTCGTTCATTAGCTTCATCTGTGCCAATCAGTCTCCTAACCCTCCTTTTTTTTGTGCGTCTTACTGCTTCTTCTCATTGCTGTGATGTCTTCCAGTGCATCTATGTTTACATTAAGGAGGCCACATTTCTTGCATTAAAGAATTTTCACTCTACAACTTCATAAAAAAGCAACAGAGACTAAGTAGATTTAGCTCATTTGGGCATGTGGCTCGCTCATTTAAGCATCTCCCTCTGTACTGCTGTGTAACACACACGCACACACACACGCACACAGTGACATCTGGGGGGAAAGTGTGCTGTGAGGAGGCTGCGAGTGCCTCTCATGATAACAACTCTGCATCTCAACAACCTGCATCCATCATCATCAACACTAACATCTGCTCTGAGCCTCAGCCTTAAATCTCTTTCTACCTCCCCCCCTTACTCTTTGCCTCTCTCTACCTTCCCCCCTTTCTCTCCTTCTTTTTCTTTCTCTTCCTCTCTTCTGTTCTGTCCATCTTTCTCTCCGGAGGAAGCCACCTCATCTGCCGGCTTTCACTCCGCTCATCCTGCTTTGACTCTCATCCAAATCCCCTCATCTGCAGGCCGTGTGTGGATGTGTTTCTGTGTTCCAACCATCCTTAAAATCAATATTTAATGATGATGTTATCAGTGCTTTTATGTTTAATTTAGCCCGAGTGTCAGTATGAATGAGACACTGTCAGCTTTATGGCGTCAGGCATTTATTTTCTGTTAATGGCTGCTCCTGGTGGTACACAAACCAAAACCCAGAGGATTTTCTGATGGATTTGTCTGTTTCACTTCTGTTCATGCATGCTTTCACAGCCATGCCTGCATACATACATTACATGTCTACCTATAGACACACACACACACACAAAGTAGATTCTTATATAGACATCTGAAAATGTATAAGAATGTTGCAAATAAATGCCATAAATCCCAGATGTATTTTGACATTTCTCGACCAGATGAGAGGCCTGTGAATGTGCCTGCATGTTCTCACATGAGTTTGATCATAAAACACAATCAATCAAAGCTCCTGCCTGCTACAAAAACAAACCACATCGCCTCATTTTGACATTCTCCAGAACCTCCTCAGCTCCGGGAGCCAACATTGTTGAGAGGCAATAATCATGCTAGTTTTCTCAGTCATTTTTCTCCCAATAACAAGCCATTTTTAATCCAATTAGGAGTGCTAACGTGAGAGGCATAATACGGCGGCCCCTGGGACACATGAGAGAATATGCAGGACATTTATCCCGACAGTCAATATTGGATTTCTCACTAAGCAGCTGTGCCTGCTCTCGCTGACATTCTCCACCTCTGCACAGTGATCCGTCCTGATTAAACGCGCTTTTCTACTTTATCAACATTCATTACATGACCCGGTCATGCATGGCCGCAGAAACAAGGAGCAGCAAAGTTACACGCTTCACGTTGGGGTTTTCCTCCTGCACGGTTTTACTGAGTTTAACTGTTTAGTGAAAGATGATACATCACGAGGCTGTGCTCTTGGATCTAAGGTGGAGTTTAATGGGCAGATAGGTGTGTGACGGTATTCCCCAAAAACTTTCCTCACCCCGGCGGACAGGTTAGGTGTCTTTTTAAGTGTTCAACCTGAAGGCAGGTGGCTGATCTTGTTTTGTATTGTTCTGTGGTTACATTTCCTGATTCGGATCCCCTAATTTGAATTTAATTTTAAGCAAGGCAAAGTTTGTTTTGTGCTCATATTTCTTATTGACTTCTCTCGCCTCTGCTCAGATGCAGAAAATAGAATTTCTTTTGCACTTCACTTCAGGATTAGAAAGCAGCACAGAGCTGCCAGCAGCAGCTAAACACTGCCACCTGCTGGTCACTGTCTAAAAGAGCACAACGCTGTGCAAAATGTTTCTATTCATTCCTACAATCATTTATTTATTTAAAAAAAAATAGACAGATGGTCAATAGATTTTTCTCTCATCTCGCGATCACTTAATGAAATATGTTAACTCTGCAGAGAGTCGCACAATTATTGTTCCATCACAACGCGGCTAATAAAAGGCAGAAAATGCATGAAAAACAGGGCTGCTGTTTATAGCTGATTGCAGTCGATACATTTATGCAGCGCACTGAATCATTGTCATTGAGTGCATTGATTATGTGGACTAATCAATGTTTATTATGCTGGATGAGAGCGGCCAGACCACAGTGGAGGCTGAATGATGAAGGAACACATCTACAGAGTGTCACAGGCCCACCCACCGACCTGAGCACACATGCGGGAGAGTTTAGGAAACTTCAAGCAGGGAACTTCAAACTGTGTGTTCAGGGGACAAGATGCAGTTTATATATATATAATCAAATTGGGGTTGTGAGATCAGTCTGAACAGAGTTATAGGAAGCTGAATTAGCTGGACATACAGTTTGTCGCTCCTCTACAAGAGTGCAGAGACGATTTAGGCATTAGGCAATTTGAGTATCTGCAACAGGCCGAGAGTGAGACTATTAGCCAAATGGATTAAAAAAGACCAATCAATCCTTTCAAAAGCTTCTTCTTTCTTTTGGCACAGGTGACCCATTGTTCCTTATGATAACAGCTCCAGAGGCCTCCTGGCTCCTCCTGCGCCTGGCCTGAGGTCGTCATGCAAACCTGGGCGCAACGTGTGGAGGAATCTCTATAACAACAGATACTGTATGTGGCAACAAGACGTCTTTATGGTGAGTTTTATTCAAGCATGTACAAATGCACCATGCACAGAGCAAGACTGACATGGTGAGAGCCCTGAACACACAGAACAGACATCCTTTAGATAAATGATGTTAGACAGTCACATTCTGTCCGGCCCTTACTTTGAGTCACACCATGTGGTAGGAGTGATTATATAATGTGAGTTAAATGAGGACAGCTACAAAAGTGATCACACAATTAGCCTACATTGCGCAAGCAAGTTGTACATATTCCATTAAACACTGTGTAGCATCGTCCACGCTGGCAAATAGATGCTTCAGGAAGCCACGGACACAATTGTATGCAAAGAGGCTGTTTATGCAGGTATATGAGGACGGTCACTGCCTACACCTGAAAGAATGATGTCAAACACACCACCTGAGAGGCTGCTGATGGATACAGGAGCATGTGAGCCTGCAGAAAAACCAAAGTGCTCCTCAAAGTTCTAAACATTCAACCCCAGCAGCAGGCACATTATCGTCCTGAAGCTCTCATTAAAATCATCTCTTTTCTTTTTCTTCTGACCTGCTAACCTGTGTATGCACCAGATCGTAGGTGAATCACTGATGAAATGTTTGTTTAAAGGAATCTTTTGTCTCCTATTTTGTTGCAAGGTTGCAGGCTTCAGTGAGTCAGTGATGAGTGAGCTATGACAACAAAACGTCTGTCATGATAGGCGCTATAGTTGGATCTCAGCTGTTAGATTTCGGGCGGCTGCATTCTGATTGTGTCACTCTCTCTGACTGTGCTTCCTTGAGGTAAAGGCGTCCCCTGCTGCTCCAGGACTATTATTCCACAGTGCGATCTGTAATTATACAATTATGTTGAATTATACTCATCATCTGCAAGCTCCGTCAGTCATCTCTGCACACTTTGTCCATGGGTTTTTGCTTATTTGGACAGGAATAAAAGAGTTCAGTGGCTCTGTCTGGTATGTAAAATACCTTAGCGTAATCAACTTACATGTTTTAAGCACATAATTGTGTTCTTAATTATTCAGAGAAACCAAGTTATGTCTAATAACCTTGTGAGCCATTTGTTGACACTCAAAAGTGTGTCATAGACATCAAACCATAATAACACTCTGGATGTTTAGTGAATCAAAGCCAAACCAAGAGAATTTTAAAGTTTTTTTGCACATTTTGTTATTTGCTACTTTAATATACAGTATCTTTATGTCTGACCCACAAAAGCGTCATTATTATTCATCCTGACAGCCAAATGTTTAAGATAAAAGACTTTAGCCGTTGAAAGCAAACCAAACAAACAGTCCGCCATCAGATGGGAGTCACCAGGCCTCCCCTGAAGAACTCCACTGGAAGGTAATTAAAAGAAGAGTGTGTTATCCATCGCTCCTCATTAATGCTCTCTGAATTAACCACTTTCAGGGGAGAGGAATGGGGAGGAGGGGACGAGGGAGAAAATCTATGCAGGCTTTAAAGTCATCTCTCTCTGTCAGGTCGGTCCAAACGGGGAGGGTCGGCTCATTACGGCCCCCGCAGGAGATGAATGGGTCAGTCAGGCAGTGAGGAGAGCCGGGCTGGACCGCTGCGTTGACGGACAGATCCACACAAGAAGTGTGTGTGTGTGTGTGTGTGTGTGTGTGTGTGTGTGTGTGTGTGTGAGGGAGAAAACACACAATGAACAACAAAGCAGAAACACTTAGCCGTTTGTGCTGTCTGTGCCGGGGAGCAGGTGTGCAGAGGGAGGTTGCATGCTGGGATACAAGGCAGGGTTAAGACGGTGGCGCCTGGACTAAACGATTATTGTGATTAAACTTTGACCACGTGGAGGTGAGGCTGCAACATTTGGCCTGCTGAGGCCAGCAGCACACACAGCTCACACCCAGAGGGCACACACACAGTTTAGCTGAACTACGTCTATTTTAAAGAAAGTTCTGATGAGCAGAATAGATTTTGTCTTTAAAAGATTCAACTCATTTTAATTCATACATATCTCTCATTGTAATAAGACTAAGAGACCCAACATAACTGTTCCCACCTGTTCCTAGATCTGCCACTAGATGGTGCTGTAGTCTTTGTCTTGTTGAGACACAGAGAGAGCAAGCGTTTAAACTTGGATTGATTTACATCATGCTTTACCAACTCACTACATTACATTTCTACCATCATGAATGCACCATCCTTTTCCAGCTGTTTTACACCAATCAAAACCCTCTGATTCTAACAGCTGATTTAATAGCTTTGTTTGTGTTGTTACATCAAACATACTGTTTACATAAAGTGATAATCTGGAGTTTTTAATGTAAATAAATGTCTGTTAAGTCATAATCTGTCGCTGAATGAGGTAACACAATGGTGATTGAGCCTATGGCCCACTAATGAAAGTCTTTACATTTGCAGTATTACAGTCTGGGTGTCTGTGACAACATTCGTGGAAAACATCACAAGCGGCGCCCAGTTAGTGACGCGTTTTCCATCACCCAGCAGTGGTTGGTCTGCCAGAGAGGGTAGGCGGAGCTAAGCGGCTGCTTTTCCGGTCTCTGCAAGTGTTGTGAGTAAACAGTAATCTACTATGGCTGAACAAACAAAGAAAAGATCGATGACTACAGATACAACTTCAACAATAAGTGAAAGTCCAAAGAAAAAGAAACAAACTCGATGCTCAGATGAAGGCAAACAGTCTGAAAAGGAAAGCGACCGTTAGCGAGGAAAATCAAGAGTTACACCCGGAGCCAACCGTGGACGTCACACATGCAACACTGTCTGGATATCAATCTCCCGCAATTACCGTTTATCGCCATGGGTGGCGCCAAAGAGAACGGAACAGAGATCTTCGAGATTACCACTTTAAAGTATATCATATCGTATCGTACCCCGCTGCCTCTTCCTGCCTGTATTTCCTCGATCACCAGCTTGCTTCTCTTTAAAGAACTTGGCCTCGTGACCCAGTTCTTTCCCTTTTTCGTGTTACCCCTGCCCAACCATTTCTTTTTGCCTGAGTGCCAGTCTACCTGTTGAACTGCTTTGATTTGGAAAAAGGGCAGCTTTGCACTTCAGCTACATCTTCCGTCACTTAGTGTACTCCCGCAATTACAGTTTATCGCCACAGGTGCCGCCAAAGACAACAAAACACATCTTTGAGATTATCACTTTAATGTAGTTTTTACTGATTAATTCTGGCCTCTGCTGCATTTTTAATCCAAAGTGTGCAGAAAGTTAATTTCTGTGCAGCTGCAGGATCTTAACTCATTCAGGATTTTCAGTGAAAGGATGGGGGGGATTCTGGAGAGGTAATATGGGGTTAAATATGATTATAATAGATCAGATTAGATGACTAACTCTGTGAAGAGGCCAGCATAATGTGAATTGATATATCTGCTCATCATTCAGAGCTGTGTAACAAGGCCGCGGGGCTACTTGTTCATTAAAAGCTGTCGATTCATTTAATAAATTGGATTTAAACGATTACAGTATGAATCACAGCTCCGCGTCACACACATGGCAGCATCTGTGTGGAAACCAGGGACAAGCACTTGTAGCACTTGAACACACAAACACACACACACACACACACACACACACACACACACATTTTCCAAACATTTCCCTTCTCCTCCTGCTGTTACTCACATTAGCAAAACACTCATGCTAATATGTTGAGGCATCTTCTCAACACAAGCACTTTGTAGGACGGCTGATTACGGCGCTGACCGCTCGCTTTAAATGAAAGTAACACACCTTGAATAGGTCATCAGCATGAGAGGCTGTTAATCCAAATGTTATTCATTATGTTCATTATGTTTGCTGTTTTTGGGATTGTAGTTCCATGAGTGGCGTCACAGACCTTCATCAGTGAAAGAAGAAAATGTCAGCTATTATTAGTTGATGATAATTGCAGGGCAGATTTTCAGAATAAAGGCTGACAGGATGATCATCTTCTCTTACACTCGGCTCATCTCCGTTTGACCTTTTAACAGTGGCAGCAGGAAACTCACATTTAATTTTCTGTCACTATAAACCAGATTACATCACAGCCTCAGAGTCTTTTCTTCTCTCACTTTCTCATTTCCTGTTTTATAATGTGCGTCTGTTTCCTCTTTATGTTCTCTCAGAGTTTATCTCTGTTTATCAGCATTAATGCTGTGCCTTTGAATACAGCCAGACAGTTCAATGCTTTGGTTATCATGTGGTTGGTAGCAAAGAATCCCAACACTATTGCCTTATTGCGAGCAGTCATACAGCCCTCTGGTAATGAGACACGTGCCCGCCAAAGTAAAGGAAACACCAGTATGTCATCATTTCATCAGTTTAAGAATAATGATCCTGTGATTTTCTTTGTGTGCTAAAGTTTAACATAAGTGTTTTACCAACTCACAGATCACACTCTGTTTTTTCCACCTTGAGTTCAAAGATTTGCATCAGAATTATTGTATGAAGTTGTTGATCAAAGTTGTTTATTGGCTTTTGCAGCCACAGAAGCCCATTCTCTCTCAACTGTTAAAGTTGAAAAACAAATCACAAAAACCTTTCATTGATTTTTCTAATAATGTCAGGGAGATGGAGAAGGTCCTTTTAAATTAAGTAAGGTCTTGTTTCAGCACAGAGAATTGGTGAAGTTGAGTCACTGAGCCCAGAGCCGAGTGAAGGGAGAGAGAGGAGATCATTGGCAAACCAAGGTCCAGCCTGCATCTCAGAGGAGATGGATGATGGTCCAGACCCCATCAGGCCATCTCTGTCACAAGAAGTCCTGTTGATACAAGAGAAAGGAGAGAAAACAAAGAATATATGACGCACTATTATTAATGGTATTTGCTTTGAGGACCTACAGACATCAGACCTGTACCTCACAGTGGATTGATGCAGTAACCTTTAAAGCTCCTGCGAGGAACTTTGGGTTTGTGTTGATTTTGGCGCCCCCTGTGGACAAAGCCGTACCTCTTATCTCTTTGCTGATTTTGTCCTTTACATGCTTAAGTGGTGGTTTTTAACAAAAAATCTCATCCTGCTTTCTCTAACAGTCATATGTATCACTCACTTTCACAACTCACAATTTCTGCCCTGTAAAATGTAAACAAAGGCAGCATGCAGTTAATCGCTTTGTCTGACACCTACCCCCCGCCAGCAGGTTCAGGCATTAAAAATAACAATATAGAAATAATCTTGTCACTGATGGTCTGGTTTGCTTTTGTAGCTCATATAGCGTCATCAGAATTAATTTCAGTCTGTTTCATAACCAGTGAAAAACTCCTCACAGGAGCTTTAAATATTGGGCCACCATCTTTCCTTTCCTTCTTTCCATAAGTATTTTACCCATTACAAAGTAAACACAAAGTAAACACAATCAGTGTTTTAATTTTTCAGAAACTGATTCCTTTATGAAATCTCCACAAAACACTTTATGTGTGTCTTGTATGCAAATGTATATTTCATCAAATTTGGGTTCAATTTGGGTGAAACGTGACATTCTCTCCGTACCATCCACAGAGAAAATGTCAAGTTTCCTGCAAAGCTTCATTTGCAACTGGAAATATGTTCAAAAGCACCCTAACGCTATAAATATAAGATGACATGATGGCGTAAATACGTAAAATTCATTGGATTTCAAATATGATGCACATATGATAAATATACACGCGTTTACTTTAGGGATACATGATTGGTTTGTTTCAACCTTTTCCATATTAAGTGCCAAAAAAAGAACCGCTGCATAATGTTTTAGCCTAAAATGCAATATTATGTTACAATTTAATGCAATATGCCACGTTTTTATAATGACTTTGAAGATGTTTTTAACTAGGCTACTTATACGCTGTGATTAGTTGTCACACAGCCAGGCATATTTAAGCGTCTGAATGACACACATGATTAAAATGAGTGTAAGTCCGCACGGCTCAGTGTTCTTGCAGTGACCCTCTGCTGTAGGCCTGCCTGTGTGTCTGTGCTGCTATAAAAGCTGGCAGCTCTCAGGCAGCGGCAGTTCTTCTCCTCTCTATCAGGAAACATTCACTCAGAGACGCTCCTCAGCATGTCTGTGTCTCCGCGCGCGCACATCCTCCTCTTCCTCATTTCCCTCTCAGCACGGATCGGGCTCAGCCGCTACATAGAGGTCAGAGTTATCATTGTTAATCAATAATTCTACGCTGTTTCACTTTTAAGCAGGCAGGTTAAACTGATGTCTGAAAAGTTGAAGGTAGCACGACCGGAAGCTAAAATGTGACGTTTATTTCTCTCCTGTTTTCATTCAGGACATCGAGGCTTCAGATGGATTATTTTCTCTGCTCAGTTTGGACCAGAAGAGAGAATCAGAGGATTTTATTTTCCGCCGACCTCTCAGTAAGTGCAGCTCTAAACAATGGCTTTATTCAGCAGCTGATTAAGCAGAACAACGTTACAGACTCAACAAACAAGCAAACACTTGATGAGAGTGATTCAGTTTTAACAGTAGGTGCAGAGTTTTAATTACAGCTTAACTGACCATCATGAATATATTGATTGATCAATTAATTACTGAATCACCCATACCTACATGTCTACTTTACACATCACTGTGTCATATAGAGTTTGTTCCACCTGTATCAGAATGGACACTCAGCTCTGCTGAGCAGCAAAAACAACTCTCCAGTCAACACATGTCAACACTTTTGACTTAGAAACACTGGAAATGTTTTGTTGTGTCTGACCAACAAGCTGATTACCATCACACTTTTAACCCTAGAGTTTATTATAAACTCTTAAAATTGAAGCTTGATTGAATTTAGTACCAATTAAGTATTTTGTATGAAGAAAAAAATCAGTAATGTATTACAAACGTTGTGAATATCTGCCGTCTTCACTGTGCAGAAACACTGAATTCATCAGTATAAACCCCTCGCTTTTATCACAACACACCTGTTATAATTGTGTGTTTTTTTGTGGTGTAAATTTGATGATATAACTGCAGAGTTAAAAAGACCCTAAGGTAATCTTTCTACCCTGATGGTGTCGGACTTTGGAGGAAATATGAACAAACTTCCTCTAATGTTAATGCTACATTAACACAAAGTGTTTGAAATGTGAATAAAGATCATTTTCTTTGCTGTTATTTAGAAAAAGATTTATTTTGACCCTTCACATAACACAAGGACTAAGGTCAAACTAACTTCTTGATGTTTACTTGTGCTCAAAAGAGTGAAAGCTTTCTGTAAATCCCTCTCACATGTTTGTGTTGTTTTGTAGGATGTTTGGACATGCTGGCCACTGACGGCTACTTCACCTTTGTGGCGTCTCAGCCTCAGCTGGCCTGCGCTGCTTTCATCATCGCCGAGCCCAGTGAGGTCATCAGCCTGGAGCTGTCTGACGTCAACATCGACTGCAGCGCCGGAGACTTTATCAAGGTTGGCTCCTCTCCTCTAAAAAAAACAACACCCACACATCCCCCAACCGCTCCGCAAGTGGGAGACAGGAAGTTGAACCCTGAATTCCATTTCATCTTCTTGTGTTTGATTAAAATGGTGCCAAGCAGGGTTAAGGCAGCGTTTAAGGGCCAAACACCACACTGGATCCTCTCTGCATTGGTCACATTTCCCAGAGCAAGTGTGGGAAGAGGAGGCTTTGGTTCTGAAGCCAAGCCTCCCAGTTACTTCTACGTCTCAGTCCGTGTGGGCCAAAGTGGTAAAAGGCATGTTAGAGACAAAGAAAGACAGGTTGTTCGGGGTACATGCAACCTGCACAGATCAGTCCCTTCTAAAGATGCTCAACACAACCCTCAGCAAACCCCCATGTTGTTCAAACACGCTATTTGTATAAATGAGATTTACAGAATATTTATAGAAATTCATATTGGATTATGGTTTTAATTAAAAATGATTCACAACACAGCAGTGTACATGGTGCTATAAATCATATTGAACTAACAGCCTGAGAGAAGACACTTAAAGTCCCCAGTAAATCAAAATAGATTTTCATGAACATCTTGCACCGAATGTCACCTATACACCGGTATCTGGCACAACAATAACCAAAAAGTTGCTCTGTAAGTATTCCTAATGCTATTTCAAAGTCTGTTGTTGATGACTCATCCTCCACTAGGGGGCGTCTGCTAATTTTGTGTCCACTGAAACCCTTTTATGACCCTCCCTCATCACACACAAGACCTACAAGCTAGCTAGCGGTTCGGGGTTCTAACTAATGACTCCTCCATCTACTCTCATTTTATAAAAGTGAAGCCAAAATACCCCAGAAGCAGGCGCTGCCATCTTGCGATGGTGATGTCTTTTGGAGCCAGAGTAGACATCGGCTCTCGCCGTTCCTCCTCTGCTCTGCTAATCCGCAACAGATCGGCTGCAGGAGCTGTATTTGTCATCAGAGCTGTCAATCCTCCTTTTTACAGCATCAAATAACTAATCAAAACTAAACTTGTCAGAAAAATGAACACTTGGACGTAAATCAGCATGATAAGAACTAACTATAATGACAAACGTGTATTTTGATTTTCTAGTTTGACTCATGTCCCATCTGTTAACATGGAGGAGGCGGGCTTTATGACCTATACTGCAGCCAGTCAGCAGGGGGCGATAGAGAGGTTTTGGCTTCACTTTTAGGGAGTTGTCATTTCGTCCATCTTTTTTTACAGTCTATGGTTATGCCTGTGTTTAAATGTTCACAAATTCAGTGCTATAAGCTACTGTAAATCATTTTCAACATTAAAGCTCCTGTGAGGAGTTTTTCACTGGTTATGAAACAGACTGAAATTAATTCTGATGACTCTATATGACTTACAAAAGCAAACCAGACCATCAGCGACAAGATTGATTATTTCTATATAGTTATTTTTAATGCCTGAAACCGCTGGCAAGGGGTTGGTGTCAGACAAAGCAATTAAGTGCACTCTGCCTTTGTTTACATTTTCCAGGGCAGAAATTTAAAGTGAGTGATACATATGACTGTTAGAGAAAGCAGGATGAGATTTTTGATTACAAACCACCACTTAAGCAAGAACAGGACAAAATCATCAAAGAGATAAAAGGTACGGCTTTGTCCACAGGGGGCGCCAAAATCAACACAAACACAAAGTTCCTCACAGGAGCTTTAAGCATGGTAACAGAAGGATCTCTGCTAGCAGTTTCATGGGAACTATAATGTAAAGTAATGTTGGGCTATGTTGACTTTATCTCAACAAGCTAATGTTTTTATGTTGTTTTTGTTGTTGTTTTATTTGTCTCCTTTCAGGTCTTTTTTACATAAAACTAAGAAAGAGCCCTAATAAGTTAGCGACCATTTAGCTTATCAAAGTTCATATTCTAACGTTTGAGTGATTCTTATCTACTATATTTTTCTGGCTCTTTTTTGTGCTCAACACTGTCCTGATGCTTCCTCTCCTTTCAAGAGAAATATTTTGCTTAGTAGTAAATATTATGCGAGGGAAATCATGAATTAAAACATGAGGACACTCTGACTTTGTTTTTATTGAATATTTTATGGTAAAAACCTGGAATACTTTACACGGTCTCATGTTTTCGTTCTCCAGATGTTTGATGGCTGGGTTCTGAAGGGGGAGAAGTTCCCCAGCAGGCAGGACCACCCGCTCCCTCTGCACCAGCGCTACACAGACTACTGTTCGTCCTCAGGACCCGGAGCCTCCAGCCGCTCCTCGCAGAACGTCGCCATGATCTTCTTCCGCATACACAGCCCCGAGAGCGGCTTCACCCTCTCTGTCAAAAAGTTACACAACCCTTTCCGTAAGTCTTTCTGCACGTCCTTCATGTCGCTCGAGCTCTAAAAAGCCTTAAAGCAAAGTAAACATCCACACGAATAAAAAAAGAATGAAAACAAGCACCAGAGGCTGGTTGCATCTGAATCAGATTAGTGTGTGAGTGCTACCTTAGTGTACCTGCTCATGTGCATGCATGTGTGTTCTTCCTGGTCCTCTTGCGCCTGGTCGAGCATTAATCAAGGCCGAGAGCGACAGGTTGAGATTGAAAAAGAGGGATGCACCTGTTTTCCAGCTGCTTGACAAACACGGTGTTAACACTGTGTCAAGCAACATAACAATCACAGTGTGCCTGTAAGACAAAGACGGACAAAGAAAGGGCACCGACACACAGAAAAGGGGGAGTTTGAAGGGATTATCTGCAGGGAAACGGCATAAATCTCAGGCCTGTGTGTGAGGTGGTATTCAAATATTGACTGTTAGCTGCAGCTGCTTGACATTTATTCAAAACTGGAAAAACAACAGAATATATGGTCTTCAGATCTTACGCTCACAAAACAAATAAGACTCCATAACATTTATTCTCTCCCCATCTTTGTTCGGCACGCTCCTTCACCATGAAAAATGTCTCTAAATGAACAACATGCCCTCAGGAGTAAACTGTTCCGGCTCCTGTTGGTGCCTGTCTACTCTACCACACTGTTATCAATTCAAATTTCATTATTTTCTGATCTCTGTCATCAGAGCTGGGATTGGATTTCCATGCTCAGCCCTAATTGTGTCCCCTCCCCGCAGTCAGCCTTGATTATGTCCAATTTGTGACATGAGGTGTCAGTAATGAGTTTCTCTGCTGATGGGGAACTGTTAATTCCAAAGCTCTCTTCCTCTGTCTGTGTGTGTGTTGTGTTTGTGTGTGTGTGTGTGTGTGCGTGTGTGTGTGTGTGTAAAGCCTGTAACATCATGTCCCAGAGTCCAGAGGGCAGCTTCACCATGGTGATGCCACACCAGCGCAGGAACTGCAGCTTCTCCATCATCTACCCCGTGGAGATCAGACTGATGGAGCTGAGCCTCGGGCAGGCCAAGAGCAATGAGCTTAGCCCACAGGTGAGACACATTAACCCCCAACCTCGTACCCTCACTTAAATTTAATTCATCTTAAATTAACAAATGTATTTTTACCTGAGAGAGAATCGAGCTATTTAAAGAGGCAGTAGCCCCCAGTTTGACCGTGGAAGTACCAGATGTAATGTGTCTTCGACAGACTAAGCCACATACGTGAGAGGAGATATTAGTCATACTAATTATATAAAGCTTTATGTTATTACAGCTTTACATAATCTTATTTACAGTCAGTAAATCTTCAATTCACCATTAAGATTTATCAGCCTTCTTTCAAAACGATTACATTTCCGTGAGCATGAACCCTTATTAGAGCGAAACTGTTCCAGACCTCTGAACGGCAGCCAACATCCAAGAGTGTTTCAACTCTTCACAAAGAGCTGGTTCTGTGTTCACTTACTGCTGCTTCCCCCTGTTAGAGAAATAAATGGCCAAATACAGGTTGAAGGGAATGATTAGAAGTTGTGTTGTTTTTCTTTGTACATATAAGGCAGCTTAACCAAAGTCATGAAAATAGCTACAGAAAGACAAACATGTAAGATCGCTGCAGCTGTGCAGGTTGTTGTAGGTCAACTGAACAAAATTGCATTATCAGGTTCCTCTATCATCTGGATCATCATCATCATATCATCACAGGCTTTTGGAGAGTTGTGATTTTTATATATTTATATTTTATCTATTTACAAATAAAAAGTACTTTTATAACTGGCTCAGTTTGTGTGCTGTGAGAAATATGCAGGAGGAAACAACACTGACCATGATTTCAGTTCATAAAAATAACTGTTTCTGCAAAACTGTGTTCACTTTATTAAAGGGGCCATATCTTAACAGTATTACTGTTCACAGTGAAAAAGTGAAAGCTGCATATTTCTGTGTTTTTAGCCTCTGAAATGGGCCGTTCAGAACAGTTGTAGGTTTCTACGTAGAACCTTGCTTTCACTGAAATTGGCCAATCGTCATTCACTGTCATTCACCTCAGGCTGCCTTCTCGCACGAGCTTGTTGTCAAGTTGTTGTCAAGATTTCAACTTACTATTCCGTCACCTCCTGGCGATTCTTGCTCGTACATATAAGGCCGAATAACCATTCCTAGAGCAGCCATGTTTTCTTCAACTTTGGAGTGACAGTGCAGTGCGGCTGCACACGTGGGGGAGGGGCCACGCGGTCACTCCAAATACTGTCAGCCAATCGTGGCTAAGGTCTGACCTTTGAATGGCAAAACAGTTTGTTCATTTCAGGAGGAAGGAGAGGCTCCAGATAATAATAATAATAATAATAGTAAAATTAAAATATGTATAAAATTTTTAAAATGAAACAAACTTTACCAACGTGATTCAAAAATAGAAAATTACATAGCTAAAATATGTCCGTTAAATATGATGTTACAGCTGTTAGACAGTTAGCAGAGCAGCCTCTGTCGGACATAACTAAATCTGCTTTCCAGCACCTTTAAAGATGAAAGATGTACATCTAGTAAAAGAAATAGAGGTTGACATACTGAGTGAAGATTTGCACAAATGAAATACATTAATCATGCAGCGTCAGACAAAGCGACTCTATGGACCTCAGATTTGAACAGGCAGAGGGAGAGGATACAGAGGAGTCAGGAGATTGAGGCAGACTCCCATAGTCGTCTTGTTTAGCATCAGCCTGTAGTTTACTGAAGTGTAAAAAAGATGATCTGTACGTGAGCCAGGCAAGCTGTTTTGTATCATTGTACGGACATCTTAATCCTCATAACTCTTGGCAAGAGAGTGAATAGATACATTTTCCAAAATACAAAACTTTGGCTGATAAAATAATCCAGTATTTTTACTTCCCTTATTATATTTCCCATTGCTTGGATACTGGAGAAATAGTTTATTTTAAAACTCTTGCAATGAATTCCTGAAAATATTGTCATGGAACATAATCCAGGGTTGTGGAGAGTTCAAAATCAATGTTCGGTTTGGCAAACAGGTTGCAGACCCTCGCTGGTGTTTGAGTGATTCTGCTCCGCGGTGCCGAGCTCTGACAGGTGCAACACAGTCTGGTTAGACTTACTGGAAAAGGTCTCATTAGGCAAAGTGAAAACACCTGTGCGGCTGAACAGAGGCTATGTCGGGCCTATAATTAGCAGCAACACTGAGCAGTAGACGCTACAGTTTACAAGCAATATAACACAAGAGGGAATGCTGTTGTACTGAATATCGGCACTGCGCCCTCTT
Organism: Semicossyphus pulcher; assembly: GCF_022749685.1. Classification (NCBI taxonomy): domain Eukaryota; kingdom Metazoa; phylum Chordata; class Actinopteri; order Labriformes; family Labridae; genus Semicossyphus; species Semicossyphus pulcher. The sequence goes on along the minus strand of NW_027211737.1, from coordinate 12,197,129 downwards.
GCCGATGGCTGTGCTGATATTTAGTACAATGGCACGACCTTGAGTGTGTTATTGCTTTTATCATACATTTCTAGTTACAAGAAATAAGCAACAACAAATTAGGTATGTTTTTATTTGATCATTTATTAAGCTTTATCAACACAGCTAGTTCTGCAACTTGACTGGAACTGGACTGTTCAAAGCAAGACACACTACTCTCTATAATGTACATGCTTGTTTCCATTTATCATGCAACGAGTAAGAGTGTGTTGACAGTTAGTTTAGTGTGTGACCCTGAGGTGGCAGTTTGATCCATCTCGACTAATAAAGTTTGCTTTAATGTTAATTAAAGTTATTCAGAAAACCCTTTGTTGAGTAATGTATATAGTTCAAAGTTCCAGTGCTGTTATACTCTATATCAGCACCCATAGATTGCCGCTTGTCCAATCAAATTACTTGGCTTGTACTTGCTGTTTTATGTTCGATAAAGTGATGTGTCTCTGATTTTATAAATATGTCTAAATTGTAGAGAAGAAAAATACTCGGGTCAGAAGATTTTAAAGGAGGATAAAACCAATGTTTTATAACAACCATGTCAAATGGAGACTTGAAATTAGTAGAGGTAAAGGGGTCATTCGTAGTGATGAACATACAGAATTATCACGTGAATGAGCTTCATAATGAGTTTCAGCTCATTGTTGAGCTGTCTGACCTGAAGCTTTACTGTTGCGCTTCACTGTCATCGCTTCCATGGTACCATTTCATCTTGCCGCTGCATTTCTGAGAACCCACAGTACCCTGCCTGCTGCGAACCAAACAGAAAACAGACACAGTTAGCGAGCATGTGGTGAACATAGTGGAGCATTTAGCGGCTAAAGAGCCAGATATTTTCTTCAGGAGTTGGAATTACATCCATCGCGTTGACACAGCTTCAGATCAAAGATCTTGTGCTGTGTAACTGTTGGATGCGTAAAAAAGCAACAAATTGGCAACTCAAACAGTGATGTTGTGTTTGTGCTGTCCTAGAGTGGCCCAGAAATATATTACAGGTTTAAGTAAAGTTACCAATCTCATCACAATCTCAAATAATGCATATTGTATAAAGTTAATTGTCTACAACCATCAGCAACTAAAAGTTGAACTCATAGCAGAGAACAATTTAAACCTGATTTATCATGTGTCATTGCTCAGCGTGTGACGAAGATAAAATAGATTAAAAACCAAACAGAACACAATTATTTCAAATATGGAAATGCAATCAAAATATTCTTAACAGCTCAAAGGCAGTTATTAACTTTAAATGAAAAACATCACATGAAACCCAAGTCTCTGCTAGTTAGAGAAAAACAAAAACAGTGGAGATCACGCTGATAAAAGACAGAACAAAACAAAGTGACTCCTGAAGGTGTTGGCAGCGGCTCTGACGCCGGCTGCCAGACGCTGACACTATGTAAATCTGCAAGGGGGCCAAATATAACAACCTGACATTTTCGACTCAAATGTTGTGGAAACTTGAAAGTCTTCCAAAGTCAATTGATAGAATTTCAAAGACGATTTGAACATTTTTCAAACCCAAATACAGCTGCGTATAATCTTATTTTATGTATGCGATAAAAGAGAGAATGGAAAACAGGATGGACAGAGAATCGAATGTTGACGTACCCTTTGGCCTATTTGCTGTACAGTGTTTTTCTGAAAACAAAATATCAAATTAAAGGATTGTAATGGTGGATTGACCTCTATTATTATTATTGATGAATACATTATAACAGAAAACTATACAGTAGCTAATGATGAGTCACTAGAGAACAGACTTGGAGATCCTATATTATGAATCATAGCATAGTGATTACTTCCTGAATAAATTTGATCATACTGACCACTTTCTTTATGTTCCTCTTTGTGTCAGATCTGATTTGTTACTCACCACTTATATATATAGGGGACACAAAAGGAGTAAGTAATGGTAAGATAATTAAACAATAACGAGGTATTAGTTAGTATTCACTACTTGAAGTGCACAAAAATATTAACTCATGTTTGAGTAGTTAGTATAGAAACAGTTGTTACTATTTTTGTACAGTTCATTGGCTAATCAGGAAGAAGAATTCATGAAGGAAGTGGTCAGTAAGATAAAAAAAACTTTCATTTTTCATTCATGAACTCATCACTACCCTATGAAATACAATGATCTCCTGATCTGTTGTCTTTCTCACCAACACAGCGAGAGCTGACAAATGTGTTCAAAGCATTATCTAAGTCGATTTTTTTTGAAGGGGCAATTTCATTTAAATGGATATTCTCATATTTTCATGGGTTTCACATGTTTGGTTGTTTATTGTTCACAGTTCAGACTGTGTTTTTCCAGAATTACATTTTTAAAAAGGTTGCCTCTGAAATGGGCCGTTCAGAACAGCTGCAGATTTCTACGTCAAACCTTGCTTTCGCTGAAATCGACCAATCGTCTTTCACCTCAGGCTGCCTTCTTGCACGAGCTTGTAGTCAAGTGGTTGTCAAGATTTCAACTTACCATTCCGATACCTCCTGGTGATTCTGGCTCGTGCATATAAGGCTGAATAACCGATCCTCGAGCAGCCATGTTTTCTACAACTTTGGAGTGACGGTGCAGTGCAGCTGCTCCCCCACGTGTGATCACACACTTCCTTGTTTTATTGCTTGCATACTCTACACACAGACGTTACAAACTTCTCCAGCAAGCAGGATTATGCATCAGTTCACATTTGTGCCCCAGTGCATGTCCAAGATTCAAACAAAACAGGAACCTGCTCATCAACATATTTCTTCATAGCATAGTGTTTAAACCTCTACATGCTACCTTCATATTATCTAGCTTAAGCTGCACCTCAGCATCATGTTATTGTTCATCTTTCACAGAGGCAGGCGTGGTCGGGCTGCTCTGGATCAGGTGACTATGTGGAGCTGCTGGGGGGGAATGGGGTGGACACCTCTAAGATGTTTCCCGTCGCCGACCTCTGTTTCTCCCTCAATGGGCTCGGTGAGTCTCAACCCTTCTTTTGTTTACCTACATTGTAAATCTGTAAACAGGGAACTATTTTGGAAATTACTTAATTTGGACTTATTTTACTGAACACCACCTAAACTGTACTTTACTGTGCAATACGGCACGAGAGGGAGTGCTGTTAAACTGAATATTAGCACGGCCTTATTTCAACGATAAAGACAGCCGTGCTGATATTCAGTTCAGCACGGCTTTTATACAACATTTATATAAACATATATTAGTAAGAAGTAATGTACAAAAATAGGTCATTATTTCCTGTTTAATTAGCCATTTGGCTCCTTCAACACGACTAGTTCTGTTACAGTTCATAGTTTAATTCAAATGTTATTTTGAGACAGTTACTTGTTACAATCTAGATAACGTTAAGGTTAATTACGTGACGTTTGTTAGCTACATTCAGAACACCTGAGGCGTAGTGATACGTATAGTTAAAATTCCCAGTGCTGTTGTACTCTATATCAGTGCTCATGGTGTGCCTCTTGTCCAATCAATTTGCTCGGTTGAAACTAACTGTTACACTGCTACACTGTGCTATCACTAAGCCTACAATAATATGCCTGTGTCCGCCATTCACCATCTGCGACTGATTCTTCCTGAAAGTTATGCTGACACAGTTTCACACTTTTTGTTGTGTGTTGACAAAAACATTTAAGCTAAATCCCTGCTGGCTATTATGATCCAAACACTGTTTATAACTGTGTGAAAGCAGCAGGCCTCCCATCCCATCCCAGGTCAGAATATGCTTCCAATAAAAGAAATTCCGATTGCAGATGTATCCTGGGATCCAGAAGATTCTGTGCGGTCATGTTTTATTTGCTCTGGCAGAGTCTTCCCCCCCCCCCCCCCCGTTCAGACGGATTTCCATGTAGGTCAAGTCAATTATAACTGTTTACTTAACAAGATAACTGCAGCACTTATGTGGCCTTTTAAAATACAATCCAAGATGGCCGCCGCTGATGTGGAATGTTGTGAATCCACTGTCAAGTCAGTTTTACAGAAATTAAAGTGTAGTTTAAGTTATATATAAAATGGTAACTCTAAATCATGTTATGTTAGGCTTCTGTGTATTATGTTGAACTGAAAGCCATACTAATTAGATATAAGAACTAGCTATCTAGCCTAGCATCTTTTTGCTACATCAAACTACATTGCTCTGATTGGCTGAGGTGTCGGGGGAGCAGTTTGGTCGTTTTTTTAGCTACCCATGAAAATCAATAATGAACCTTTGCGAATAGACCTGGTAACTCCAGAATACTGCAGAGGAGTCCTTCAAAATAAAACAACATCCCACATGTGGATATTTTAAAATGCAAAATGTATTTTATAATGAAATATTTACCTGATTCTAATAGTAAAAAGAATGAACACAAATAGATTTCCATATTTTCAGTAAAAAACAATCCACAAAAACCAATATAAGGGTATCATGAAGGATCTTTCGCGTACATTGAAGTGAGCAATTACTACGAGAAATGCATGATATTGGATTTTTTGCCCCTGATATTTTCTAACACTTTTTGCCGACTGCCGATTTCGATACTGATATATTAGGCACATGTTTTTTTCCACCTTATTGTAGAGAACATCAAGTGTCCCCTGTAGTGGAATTGATATCATGCCTACTCTTATTCTAGTGGCCCAGCGGCACATGCAATAACATAATACAGTGCTTTTTAAAATGTACACATTCACTGGGCAATATAAGAAAACTACTTAAACATTTTGGTGATGTACAAAATGCCGTATTTATTTGTATGTAACATTTTCTTTCATATAAAACTGTAATATTCATACAACTTAGACAGACTTGGATGATGCTCTCTCTGAGACAGTCCTGACAATAGCCACAGCTGGGGCAACTTTTACCGATTGCACGGAACAAATACATAAAATGAAATCAACCTTGTGTCCGTTTCAGAAACTTTGAAAAACTGCCATACCGCAGACATCTTGCACCCTTCTTCACGCTTGATGGAAGAGGTGTGGTGCAGTCAATGCATGCACACTTGCACTGAGTTAATGTTGTAGCATTACGTCAAGCTGTTTTACGGCATAATCGAGCATTTAGGCAAAATTAAAGCGTGGTTTTATCGGCGGAAAGTATCTTCCGATGCCGTCATTTTCAAGCCATAAACTGCAGATAATGTGCCGATAATATCGTGCATCCCTAATTACTGCATACTAAATTGAAACATGCTGCACCATATATGTGTCTTATATTATATTATCCTGTCTTTATTGATTTAGCACTATCTGGGTTGACTTGTTTAATACAAAACAGACACAGAACAAAGACATGTATACTTATCATAGCCAGGCTGCTTGCGTAGGCTCCGCATAGATTCAGCGCAGAGGTCTAAATCAGGCTAAAGAGGAGCTGGCCCGAGAACAGTAATGCTGTTTATGTGCTCCACTATAAGCATCTGGTTTTTTTTTCTCTCTTTGGCCCTGCAGCTCAGATGAAGATTGGTTGTGATAACTCAGTGGTCAGGCTGGTGTCCAGTGGGAACTATATCAACCGTGTGTCCTTCCAGTATCGACTACTGGAGAACCACGAGCTGCCCAAGACCCGAGAGAACAGTGTGAATAACTTCTGCACTGTGGAATAAGATCACACACACACACACACACACACACACACACATGATTCATCACTCTGTAAATAAACCAGTTTGACGAATACCATCATTAAATATTTTGTATTGTTTTTGCCAAATATTTTAGTTTTAGTGTTCTGATGATGTTGGCTTTGATCATAGCTTATTTATGTGACCTCGTCTTAAATGTAACGATGAGGACAGATTTAAATGTTTTCTTTTTATTATGTTGTCAAGACAATCTATGATACATTATTTTTCTCAGCACAAGCATTAATTTCAAGCCTTCCTTCTGCTGCTCTTGGTTAATATCAAAAGGTTTGACATGTCTGCTGTTTCTTCTGTTTATATGGCCCTGACAGTTTAAAAATAAATATACCTTGCATGATAAACGACCTGTTTAATAGTCTCTGTTTTTATGAGCTTCTTTCCCTTTCATTATGTTCACTCTGTGTTTGTATTCTCCTGCAGGGCCCATCCATTTCCCCCTAACAATTACATCTCTTCAATCTTCAGATCTGGAAAAGTGGGAGTGTTTTTTTGTCCAGTCCAGTGCTTAATACAAAACATGATGTCCTTGGGCTTTTTGGTAAAACTGCATCACATTAACATACGTATCAGATGCCTTGAGCAAAAACTGTCGATTTTAAAGGATGCAGGAGCAGAGATATATAAGTTAAGATTCACATCTAGCTTTTTAAGCCCAGGCTAGTGAAAGCACTTTGGACGTGACAAAACGGTAATTGCGGGAGCACACTTCCCAGATATCCGGACAGTGTTGCATGTGTGACGTTCACGGTTGGCTCCGGTTGTAACTCTTGATTTTCCTCGCTGTTGGTCTCTTTCCTTTTTAGACTGTTTGCTTCATCTGAGCGTCAAATTTGTTTCTTTTTCTTTGGATTTTCACTTATTTTTGAAGTTGTATCTGTAGTCATCGATCTTTTCTTTGTTTGTTCAGCCATAGTAGATTACTGTTTACTCGCAACACTTGCAGAGACCTGAAAAGCATCCGCTTAGCTCCGCCTACCCTCTCTGGCAGACCAACCACTGCTGGCTGATGGAAAACGCTTCACTAACTGGGCGCTGCTTGTGAATTTTTCTGTGAAAGTCGCCACAGACACCCAGTCTGTAATACTGCAAATGCAAAGGCTTTCATCAGTGGGCCATAGGCTCAATCACCATTGTGTTACCTCATTCGGCGATGGATAGTGACTTAAGAGACATTTATTTAAATGACAGTCTTTGAGATTATTACTTTAAATATCTCAGCAACTATTGGATGGAAAAGCAGGAAATATTGCACAGACGTTCATGGTTTCCAGATGATGAATCTAAACGTCTTCTCTGGTCTCTCTATTTTTTCTCTAGTGTCACAATGAAGTTGTATTTATGACAATAAGAGAAGTATCTGTACCACTGTGAGGGGGTTTGTCATTAAACTTGGTACACATTTTCTTGTCCCCCTGAGGATGAATTTTTATAACTTTGGTGATTACTTTATCTTTCTATGATCATCAGGTCCAAATTTGCATCGATCTAATACATTGGTTTATACCTGCAAGACCAGTGAGGTTCCCATCAGCATCAACTGTGCTAGCATGCTAATATGCTAAACTAAGATGATGGACACTTTGAAATGATACCAGCTAAACATCAGCATTAGCAAGACCTCATAGCATGTAGCTCAGATACTAAAGTGCCTGAGAACAATCTCACAGAGTCACATGACTGTAAACTTTCAGTGGTGAACTTGAGCTGCCCTTCATCAGTGGTGCATTGTAGAAATACTCTGTTGCCCTGTTTCTGCAGCAGATGCTAAAGTATATGTTTAACTTTACACTCCAGAACAATAAAGCCTAATTTCAGAACTAATGCATGTTTCGTAATGAGAGGAGACGTCACTGATAAACCCTGCAATGATACATGTTTGCACATGTACAATGTAAATGTGTATGTTTAATCCAGTGTGTTTAAATACGTCCTTGGCAATCAGTATTAAATGACTCATGCATTTCTTATATTTGTAATCCAATCAGTTCCAGAGACAAACTCTGAAACGGCTTTCATCGTGGCTGATCATTGCTCAAAATCAGAATTAAAGGATTAATACTGCGAGCACAGAAAAATACAGCACAGTGTTCTAAACCAGGTCTGCTTGTGACCTCTCTCCTTCACTGGCTGTTTCGCCCTAATCCTCTGCATACTGTACATTTGTGGATCCTCAGAGTGAATAAATGTGCAGCTCTTTAATGGGATTATCCCACAAGCCTCAGTGCTCTTATCCCCCTCGACATCCTTCTAACCGGCTCGCTTTTGATCTTCTCCTTACGTGGAATTAATCTCAAACCTGCTCAAGCGTGATGATTCAATTAACCAGCGGATGTCTTTTTCTGCTCGACGTGTTGCAATTTTCAGTCTTCATTAGCGGATGAAACGCACTTTGGATGCCATCGAAAGGAATAAAGTCTGCTTATTTGTTTCTAAAAGTGGGCACAGCGGTCCCGAGCGCTCTCTAATGTATTTATAGCGGCCTGTGATGGTTACGGAGTGGAAATGAGGTTGTCACTTGTCGGGTTGAAGGGGTCACAAGTCCCTGTGGATGAGATGTGACCCCGCACAGAAAGAGACAAGCTTGCTTCAATAATAGCACTGACTAACAGAAGGAGGGAATGATGTTTATTTAACGTGTTATTCACACTTGACTTGTCAGCGAACGCACCACAGAGAGGAAATCAAACAGTGCTGTTTTAGCTCACTGTTATTTCTCTTCCTTTGTTTTCCCCCCGTCCTAAAAGCTGTTCTCCATCAGCTTATTTGGACGTCTTTTTGGACAAGTGGGAGAGTTTCCACGATCAAAAAGGGAGAGATGTTCTGCTTCCAGTACTGAGAGTATAACCTCCTTGTTTTATTCACAGTATAACTTAATATATGCCTCATATCAAAGAGGACATAACTCATAGTATCTGCTGCACAGAGTTTCCCAACATTTGCATTATAATCACAAACTGAATAGTCTAATTAGGCTCTTGTTGTGAAAAGGTTTTCAGTGGCCTGTAAAACTCCAGATGTTATTGTTAAGATCATTTGTCGTAGCTTTGGCTGCAGTTTTTATTTTGCTCTTGATAACATTTAACAGACAAGCTTGATTTATGAGTGAGTTAATGAAAACTGCTAGTCCATCTGAAGGAATGCTAATTCTTATCAGGGATACTGATACCCCAACAAAGCTGTTGTCTGCTCCCATTAGAGTGGATCTTTTCCTCAACCTCAATCATTTGTAACCATTTCTGGTCGTAATTGGAGGCATTGTTTTAGTGAGATCCACTTCAGTCCAGAGCTCTTCACAACTGTTTTTAAACTGTTTACCATTTGCTGTGTGGTTGTAAATCATCAAATGGTGGTTCATTTGGAGATCTGTATTATCTTGGGTTTGCAAAAAGATACAATTTTATTTATTATGTCCATGACAGTAAAAATGACCTGACAAAAATGCTTTAAGATGTAAGAGCAACCAAAAGAATCGAGCATCTTGATCCCTTGACCTGGTAGAAGCTGACCTGCAGCAAATAACCCACAGATCAAATAAATGAACACATTTAACGTGCCAAAAGGAAGGAACATAAATGAACATTACTTTATAACGGGACGATTAACATAGTTAGCATTTACTTCCAAAAACAAACCCACATTTATTGACAAATCACACACACGTCCATTGCTCAAAGTCTAAGCTAACAGTTTGAACTCTGTGGCTCTCTCTGCCTCTTTAAAGAGCATTACATCAATCGAACATCATCAGCAAGTGACCCCAGAGCAAACACATCACAAGAAATTACACACAGGCCATTGTTCACCAACTGCATGTAATGAATTTGCAGCATTTAAAAATATCCATGTGATACATCTTGATTTAGAGACCACATTGTATTAATATAAATGTAGCTTTATCAGTCATATTGAGATCCAGATGTGCACTAGCTCTCTTTGCACTGACATGATACAAAGGACATATATATATATATATATATATATATATTTGTAACGATAATGTTTTTGCCCATTTTGCCTTCATTGATTGGAATATTGACAGGATTTATGTGGAGAGAGAGAGAGAGGGGAATGACATGCAGCAAGGGGCCGAGGGTGGGAGTCGAACCTGCGGCTGCTGCGTCGAGGACCGTAGCCTCTGTATATGGGGCTCTTGCTCTACACACTGGGCTAAACCTGTGCCCCAGGAACTATTTTTTATGCATGTTTTATTGCGACTATGTTTAAAAGATTCTGAAGCTGTTGGAGGACAAACTGTTGAAGTTAAATTACAGGTTTTAATCATATTAAAAGTTGAGAATTAAATTCTTAATCTTGAGTTCAGATCATTAAGAGATTTGTGATGGTTGCTTCAAGACATGTTGTAAATTCAGTTTTTTATTTGTTGATGTATTTATAATGATAATAATTCTATTAAGTGCCTATTATAAATGAAATAAAACAATATTAACCTTGAACATCAGAGAAAGACTTTCTGGAGTGCTCTGAACTGTGAAAACAGTTTACACACAGCTGTGATTAGACGCACAGCGCTGTGCTCTGAAGCTGGAGTGATTGCATTATGGTTCAGCCCCAGCTGATTTGTTTCCCCTTTATTTCACAGACCACATTAAACCTTAACAGTGACTGCACAAAGGAACATACCGGTACGTTTGTTTACATGCAGTCACTGTGTAACACACCTGTTTGTATAGAGATCAGAGCTGATAAGCAGCTGGGTGCACAGCAGGTCAGATGATTTCCTGGCAATGACTTCATTTCATTAATTATAATATACAATATGATGTAATTAACCCAGTAAATCAAGCTTTGTATCTGGCTGCTATGAGTTTGTATGCTTAAACAAATGGTTCTTTAGCGTTTAATTTATGTTTGGTTATTTTACATGGACATGACTGTTATCTTATACTCAACTTAATAATGTTAACAATACATTAACCTGATTTTACATGCAGAATATGACAAATATATAAAGTTTGAGGAACCTGACCAACACATGGACCACAATCATTATAACACCACTTACATAATAACTTACTGGTATTCAACTATTTTGAGTGGATGAATAGAAAAGTCTGAACTTTTACTTTTTCCATAACATATTCTATGTGATAAATTGCCAAAATAAGCTGTTAAAGTCAATTATTATAGCATTACAATGTAAATGTATTCACTTGGTTCAGATCTAGATCCTCTGGTTTTATAATAAACACAATATCTGAGGAGTGATGTACAAACCCACATAGATCTGGATTCATATTTTACACCCTGATAATAATTTAATTTCTCCTGTACTGCCCTCTACTGCCTGCTTTATGAACTACACACAGCAGGACGCATGTAGCCTAACAATTGAAGCATTTTTATAACAAGTGGTTCCCTCCTCTAAAAAATAAGCTTTCACATATGATTGTTGGTTTATCAATTTTTTTCATAGAGACAAAAGGACTGGCCTGCATGCTTCTTACTGTTACTCTTTTGGCATGTGTGAAATATAAGTCATCAGTATTTTCAACAAATGTAATATTTATTACATAACACAAGATTATTGTTGGTGCCTTACTCTATATTTCAAAACATACATGATCTGTTAAATCTGATAACAAATATGATCCATTATATTGTACAGTTAACTGTCAGAATGATCAAAGATAAATAATGCAGTAAGTAAAATATATAAAATATAAAATAAAGTGTTTTAGTTGATTTATATACACTGGTTATATACAAGGGCTCAACTGGTCTAGCCTCAGGACCCACCAGCACCTCCTTAAAGGGTAACTACACGTCAGAGTTTCGTCTGAAATGCGTCAACCCTGGAATAAAAAAAAATGCCTCTAGAACGTCATCAACGAATGGGGAGGGGGGGTAAGACACACCCACTTGTGCGCCACACACACACATACAAACATCATAGACAGCACATATACTTATTAGCAAGTTTAGCTAAGTTATTTAGCCATGAGCGACGACTTAAGAAGCAGCACAGACACTTTTGCGACAGAAATGTCGTTTGAAGTGGAGGATTTCTCACATCACGACCCAAATTTCTAAAATTTCTCAACCACTCAAATGCCTTTTAAGAAACTACACTTCTACCTCACGCACGTGAGAGGAAACCCATGTCCTTCAAAATAAAAGCGCAGCATAGACTGTTTTCCCACAACCTTTAGTTTTTTAAGCACACCTCCGTGACCCCCTTTTGGGTCACATTTAAATGAAGCCACTGCTGTTACAGACATGTGGCAGTAAGTTCATGATATATAATGTTAAAGCTGCAGGTGTTGATCAATTGTACTTACCAATAGAGGTGGAGCAGCGGTCCTGATCATTGGGTGGGGACAGTTCTGTATCTTAGTGCAGGTGCCAGGGTTTGCACTCCAGGTAGTTTTTGTTTTTTGTGAAATAATTTTGTTTCTGTGTGCAAAGTAAAATAATGTTAGCATCCAAAATAAAACTAGGATGTTTGAAAAAGCTGTATTAAAAAAATCATTGATCTGTTTAATAGCACTTTGGACATTTTTGAAAAAAACTTAAAATTTCATAGGGGGGCTAATAATTTTGGCTTCAACTGTAACTGCTCTTACCTGCTGAAAGTGTCATACAGATGAATGCCAAAGATATGCACAGCCTCAGTCTTTAAGCCAATGTCAAATGAACATTATTCACTTTCTTGAGCATTTTATAGCCTCAAATCGCCTCACCACATCGGCTTAGTACCAACAACTAATAATGTTAGGGCTGTTAACTTTGTATACCAACCAATTCATTATAAATCAAATTCTAGAATCATTAAATGTTTGCTTAACTGAAGTGGAAACTACATATTTGTCTTGCATTTGTTTAAAGCATTTACGCAAATACCCTGCAGCCATCTGAGGTGAAGCTGAAACTGAACACCTGCAGGTGTTAATGTGTAACTAATCAATGTTTATACAGCCGTAAAAAAGGCCTTGCAAGACCTCATAGGCTTCCTATAAGTACTCTACATACGCTGATGATACACTTCAATTAGTAGAAAATTTTAGTTGAACTCTAGTACTGGCTTTGTGTGAAATATGATCTGCCCCTTCACTCACACTGCTCAAAAATCAAATTTTAGCATCCATCAGACAAATCCCAGCCTCATTCAGACTATAATAATTGCAGCATGAATTCTCTCCTAACACACACACTCATACACACCCATAGTTTCTGAGCTCTTTACTGTAGATCTCTAATAGCATTAATAGATGTACGTCATTAATCTGCTGCTAGAAGAGGCAGAGCAACTGAGAACGACTCTCAGAGCAGCAGGATTTAGGATTCAGGAGGAACATTCATCAAAATAATTAGCACTGATTTCTCATGGCAGGGCGCCTTTATTCATAAAGTATAATCCCCACTTCCTCTTGCCTAAGCATGTAAAATAACATATGTTTTAGAATTAACCAGCCACTACTGTTTGGCCTGTCTGGTGTCTTTAAGTAATGAGCTTGGCCCTTTACCCCAGGATTAAAGGCCTTGTGTAGGTGGCAGGTGAACGCCAGGTGAACCACCAGCTGCTGACGAGTAATGCATCTTATGACGTTTTATTTATTCCTGATGATATTTTGAATCTATGGTATTGGATTGCAGTTACATTGGCTAAAGTCTTCTTTGTGAGTCGTGCAGGGCACAGCACTTACTTACAGTGTCGGAAAGGTCCTGACATTGTTGTCCAATATAGCTCCATCTTATTAAGCCTGGCTGTGTGCCATGACCTGATAGCAACATCTCTCTCTGCGGAGGAGAAGGGACCAGCAGAGCAGTGCCAGGTCAGCTCTGACTTCTAGCTGTGCTATCTTTTCTGTTTGACATAGATGTAGCTCCATTGTATTGTCTTGTTTGGATTTATGATAGCTTATTGCTAAACTTTTGTTTGCCTCACTTCCCTGTGCTTTGAGCTCAATAAATATGACTATAATGGTTGTGTTTGATTAAAAATGGTAAACCACCAACACAAGAATACATATAAAAGTATTCAATTTCAAGTAAAAGTTCTGGAGTTAAAACCTTACCCGAGAAGTACAGAAGACACATCAGGTGAAAACAGAAAAGTTGCCCCTGTGACTGAGAATATACTGACACACCGAGCTGGAATCAGGCAGGTTGAGGTGGACATAGTCGCTTTACAAACAGTTTGGGAGTTAAGTCCTTAAGTCTAGTGGTTCTCAGAATAGGGTTGGACTAAAGAGGATTAATGGGGTATGATAGAAATAAAAGTATATTCATCATTTTAACTACAATCTAATCTCCAATTTTGTACAAAAAATATTGAATAATTTTGGCCTCAAACTGACATTTTAATTGAATTATTTGAGAGGTTTAAAGTGGATGTTTTTTCAATGTAACTGCTTACACCTTACAAACATCTTAAACACGACAAGGGACAGAAGCCAAAAAGGTTTAGTATTGAACAATTTTAAGATTCTTGAAAATGCATAACCCATTATCTGTGTTAACCCAAAATAAATACCCAATAGCTGTACACAAAGCAGTCACTAAAATATTTCGCTCTGATATGGGACGACGCCTGCGAGCTAGTTCAGGCAGACAACTCGAGCTGCACTGATTTAATAATTCAAATAATTAAATAATAACAAACATTTTCTCCCAATTGGTGGTCTATTTAAGCTGCAAGATTTCCTGTCCCTCCCTCTGCTTGGTCATTGCCACTGCTGCCCTGCACCAGTACTGCGCTTACTTTCAGCCCCACCACCACCCTAGCATCCACCTGCAGGCTCCGAATATTGGGTTTAAGATGTTATCTCATCAGTCCTCAATTTCTGCATGTAAAATAAATCAGCGAGGAGTGATGAGGTCGGAGCCGAGACGCCAATCACGAGCTATGTTCTGCTGCTGCAATAAACATTTCAAACTATAACAACGTGAGTTGTTACTCTCCAGATTACCAGATTCGTTTTTGCATTTTTGCTTTCCACCACAGAGACTATGACGTAACTAAACTTGTAAAACACCTGCCAATACTCTGACTCAGTTCATCATGAGACTTTATTGCGTTTAGAATTCCTGTACATTTGATTTATAGAGCTTGTCAGTACAGTGCATACATGCTATAAATATCTTATAAGAGTAATAGTTTAGCAACCAGCGGTTGCAGTTTTTGCTTTAATTGAGGATTCCCAGAATGGGTGATGTTCACTTCCTGAACTGAGGGATCGGGGAGGGGATCTTGATGTCCTGCCCCCTCTCCAGCCTCTTCTCACATTCGATTAGGTAATTTATACCATCGATCACCAGCTGGACCAGCTCCACCTGAGGATAGAGGGAAACTGATGTCAAAAATCACAAGATCATTATGTACACAGTTACTGTATATTATTTGCAATAATATCTTCTTACAAAAGTGTAACTGCTTTCATTTGCACCTGTTAAATAACTGTAGTTAAACCCCAAGTACCTTTAAACTAGCCCTCTTGTCATTGCGTTCAGGTATTTGGAAAACAGTGACCTTTGCAAGCAACATCTGCCTTTTAGAACATTTTTAAGTTTAGGTTCTCTGCAGTGTTTTTTTCTTACTACACTACACCATGTCCACCCCATCCCTTCCCTCCCTTCATCACCTGCTGGCAAACGGTAACCTTGGCCAAGTTAACACTAACACTGTTGCTCCCTGATTTAGGCCTTCCAGACTCTCTCTACTTGTGTGTTATTGGCAGACTCAAACCAAAACAACAACCCTGTCCTTAACCAACTTTCACCTTTAACAGCCTTTGATTGGTGGTGCTAGTGGGAGGCCATCGCAGGCTGTGAGGATGTGCAGCATGTAATGCTCAGTTCAGGGGAGAGAAGTCTTACAACCTTAACTGGCACATCCCTCCCTGCCTGGATTACAGATTAAAGAGCAGCAGGGGGTGCGGGTATTCACAGCGTACACCTGTTGAGATATCTGCTCTTCTCTGGCTCTCTTTTCCTGCTGCTCATTTCTACTTTGACTTCACCTGCAGCCTTCCTCTTTGAGTGTTTACCTCTGACTTGCCCAGACGGTCAAGGTTGGAAATGTCGACGGTGTCTCCAGTAGCAGCCGTGTCGACGCCTCCTGTGCCTCTCTTCTGTAGCCTCAGGTTATCCAGGATCTTCTTGAAGCGAGGGTCCTTGATCAAATACATGACACACATTAAATCATTTTTCAGACATAAGAACTGTAGTGATAACATGTCCACTGTGTTTTTCTTATTTTACCCTGCTGAGGAAGGGCAGGCGAATATGCACACCAGCCCTGAGCCCGGTGCCGAGGTTAGAGGGGCAGGTGAGGATGTAGCCCAAACGCTCGTTCCACATGAACTCCCAACCTCTCTCCTGGATTAGATGCTCCACCTAAAAGTTACAAGAAAACACTGTTTTTATTTAAACTTTATGGAACACATATAAAAGACAGTTTGCAACAAACTGCAAGAACATTTTGGCGGATACTGTGTCTTGATTCTTTTATCTTTTCATCCAGCATCGTGGCACCAGAAGACACAGAGACATGCGCACCTGTTTGAGACCTCTGCAGAACCTTTCAAACACTCTCTTCATGTTCCCTCCTTTCTCCATGGATATAATCCTGGTGTGATCCTCCTCATTGATCCAGATTAAGAAGTTCTTCTCGTTGTTGTGCCTGAGGCAATAAAAAAGGGCAGAAGGGCAGAATCAAACTTGAATGCAAGGACGTTTTATTGCCAAGTTAGAACATCTAATTACATTCAGCAGGGTAAATGACTCCACTGCTAGGCAAAGCATGGGCTATGACAGCACAGGTGGGGAGGTGTGGGAGGGATTAACACTACTAGCTGCAAGTGCTTGTTTCGACATAAGCACTAATTGTATGTGAAAAAGAGCATTGAAATGTGTTATAAAATGAATGAAAACACACATGTTGACTTCAAGCTGTGAGTGAGTCTATTTTGTCAGCAAAGGGGGCACCGCTTATTTTCACATAATCTGCTTTTGCATAATGTTACAGGAAAACAGCGTCAGCTAATTCTACTGTATAATCCACTTTTCTTCAGTCATATTGGTTCAACTGAAAGTAGGTGGCGCAAAATAACCGTTTATATCTAACAAATTGCGAAATGTCTTCCAACAGCACACAACGTCAGTGCTAAATAAAGTAGCTGTGGAAAGACGACGGTCACAAGTGAGAAGCTGTCTTCTATTACGCTCTTCAAACTGTCAATCCACTGCAATATCTTGTGATTGCTGTGAAGGAAAGATTACACACTTTTCTGCAGCATATCTCTTTAAAAACGGCCCCTTCTCCTCTCAGTTCCGCTACTTACTAGGCACTCCAGTATAACTACACAGTAACCACAGCTTTTACAAGCCCTCTAAACTACAAACTCTCTCCTAGTCTTACCAAATCCCACGGGCATCAGGCCAATCTCTGGCCATCCCAGCTGACATGAGCAGAGGTGACACTGGTTTATCAAACAGGAAGTGCTCCTGATTGGCCAGTGAAGGGACAGAGGAATCGAGTGTGGACATTAGAGGGCAAGAAGGTCAACAGAGAAAGTTCAGAAATACCCTTGTTTGGGTGTGTGTGATTATGTACTTACATCAATAAGCTGCTGCTGCTCTCTATCAGACATCTCTCCCAGGCTGTAGTAGCGACCAGCCAGGTCTCCCTTCAGGCCGGACAGAGCCATCACAGCCACACGCTCCACCTCGCGACGCTCAGAGCGCGTGCACGCAGGGGGAAGACTCAGTCCACGGATGCTGCGACCGGTACGGACGCGGGAGGACAACACGTAGCGCTCATCGAACATACCTGAAGTGACCTAAAGAGGAGAGTTTGTTGGGTCAGTGTATTCACCATGTTCACACTGAAGCCATTTTGCTCTGATGTCACACTCAGAGTGGGAAGCTCAAATGCTGTTATGGAAGGATATCGCTGTATGCTGTGTTCCAGGTTGCAAATTGTATAACCAATAAAAATGACGTCGTTATTTCAGTTTTTTCTAAGCGGCAACCTCCAGTGTTGAAAAATAAAGCCAATGTGGAAGTGCAAAAAACTGCATTTCCTCGAGTGGCCACGTGAGGCTGGCTCCAGAAAACAAGAAATAACATTACAGCAGGTGGGAAAATGCCAATTTTTACAGCTGAAATAAACATGCTTACAGCCTGGTACAAAAAACGGTTTTGTTTTATAAATAGCTAATTTTATTGTTCAGGATAACTGTACGGGGGGTGAACTTTTTTATAACACACTCGTTTAATAATATTTAGCCTTAAATCATAGGGGCCAGATCACTTGATTGACAGGTGGATCCTGCTGGCTGTCTGCTAGACGTCAACACAGACACTGAGTTTAACTTCACCTGTTTGTGCAGTTGAAGACTTTTGGGGATCTTTTCATTCAAAGTTTGGACAAATAATCTGTCTCTCTGTGGGATTTATGGAACTTTATGGCCATGCAAGAAGTCTGAGCTCCAACTTTTCGGTGAGTTAAATGAGTTAAATGTTACTGTATTTAAATATTTGTAGCACTAGGTAGCAGGTATACTGTGCTCGCTTTAGCTGCTTGTTAGCCTGTGCAGTGTTTCTCAAACATTTATTTAATCGTCGGCCAGTAAATAGGAGTCAGGAGTTTAAGTGATTACAGCAGACTGAAGTGATGAGAAGATCGGTTATTTTAAGTTTCCTGTTACGTGTCGGTTCGCCGCTCTCTCACCGGGCGAGCGAGCAGCGAGTCCGCTACTTCTTTAGTCTGATAACTACACACCTGCAGTCAGTCACCGACAGAATCTCCTCCTGGCAAAGTCAAACTAGCTAATTAATTATTTATAAAGTCTATGGCTAATAACCGCTACGTACGCTGAGGAGCATAAAGCCTAGCTTCATAGCTGTAGCTGGCTGATTCATGCGGCCCGCCCATAGAGCTCAGCCATAGGCTTTAGTTCGGTCGCGCTCCGCCTCGTTGCCTGCCTCTGGATTAGCGGGCTCTGGCATTTCCTGGTCGTCTGCTGGACGTCCGCTGGCGACCCCTAGCGGCGGCGCAATTCCGGATTCTGATTGGCTGAATGGACAAGTACTCCGATTGGCTCAATGAACAAGTACCCTGATTGGCTCAATAAACAAGTACTCTGATTGGCTGAATTAACAAGTACTCTGATTGGCTCAATGAACAAGTACTCTGATTGGCTCAATTAACAAGTAACCTGATTGGCTCAATGAACAAGTGCTCTGATTGGCTGAATGAACAAGTGCTCTGATTGGCTCAAAGAACAAGTAACCTGATTGGCTGAATTAATAAGTACTCTGATTGGCTCAAAGAACAAGTAACCTGATTGGCTCAATGAACAAGTACTCTGATTGGCTTAAAGAACAAGTACCTGATTGGCTGAATGAACAAGTACCCTGATTGGCTGAATGAACAAGTGCTCTGATTGGCTCAATGAACAAGTGCTCTGATTGGCTCAATGAACAAGTGCTCTGATTGGCTCAAAGAACAAGTAACCTGATTGGCTGAATTAATAAGTACTCTGATTGGCTCAAAGAACAAGTAACCTGATTGGCTCAATGAACAAGTACTCTGATTGGCTTAAAGAACAAGTAACCTGATTGGCTCAATGAATAAGTACTCTGATTGGCTGAATGAACAAGTATTCTGATTGGCTCAATGAACAAGCACTCTGATTGGCTCAATAAACAAGTACTCTGATTGGCTGAATTAACAAGTACTCTGATTGGCTCAAAGAACAAGTAACCTGATTGGCTCAATAAACAAGTACTCTGATTGGCTCAATGAACAAGTGCTCTGATTGGCTGAATTAAGAAGTACTCTGATTGGCTCAAAGAACAAGCACTCTGATTGGCTGAAGGAACAAGTGCTCTGATTGGCTCAATGAACAAGTACTCTGATTGGCTGAATTAACAAGTACTCTGATTGGCTGAATTAACAAGTGCTCTGATTGGCTCAATGAACAAGTACTCTGATTGGCTGAATTAACAAGTTCTCTGATTGGCTCATAGAACAAGTAATCTGATTGGCTCAAAGAACAAGTAACCTGATTGGCTGAATGAACAAGTTCTCTGATTGGCTCAAAGAAAAAGTAACCTGATTGGCTCAATAAACAAGTACTCTGATTGGCTCAATGAACAAGTACTCTGATTGGCTCAATAAACATGTACCCTGATTGGCTGAATGAACAAGTACTCTGATTGGCTTAAAGAACAAGTAACCTGATTGGCTCAAAGAACAAGTAACCTGATTGGCTGAATGAACAAGTGCTCTGATTGGCTCAATTAACAAGTACTCTGATTGGCTCAATAAACAAGTACCCTGATTGGCTGAATGAACAAGTGCTCTGATTGGCTCAATGAAAAAGTACTCTGATTGGCTGAATGAACAAGTGCTCTGATTGGCTCAATGAACAAGTACTCTGATTGGCTGAATTAATAAGTACTCTGATTGGCTCAAAGAACAAGTACTCTGATTGGCTCAATGAACAAGTACTCTGATTGGCTGAATGAACAAGTATTCTGATTGGCTCAAAGAACAAGTACTCTGATTGGCTGAATTAACAAGTACTCTGATTGGCTGATTGGCTCAAAGAACAAGTAACCTGATTGGCTGAATTAATAAGTACTCTGATTGGCTCAAAGAACAAGTAACCTGATTGGCTCAAAGAACAAGTAACCTGATTGGCTGAATGAACAAGTGCTCTGATTGGCTCAATGAACAAGTACTCTGATTGGCTCAATGAACAAGTGCTCTGATTGGCTCAATGAACAAGTTACCTGATTGGCTGAATTAATAAGTACTCTGATTGGCTCAATGAACAAGTAACCTGATTGGCTCAATGAACAAGTACTCTGATTGGCTGAATGAACAAGTATTCTGATTGGCTCAATGAACAAGTCCTCTGATTGGCTGAATTAACAAGTACTCTGATTGGCTGATTGGCTCAAAGAACAAGTAACCTGATTGGCTGAATTAATAAGTACTCTGATTGGCTCAAAGAACCAGTAACCTGATTGGCTCAATAAACAAGTTCTCTGATTGGCTGAATGAACAAGTAACCTGATTGGCTGACTGAACAAGTACTCTGATTGGCTGAATGAACAAGTACTCTGATTGGCTCAAAGAACAAGTAACCTGATTGGCTGAATTAATAAGTACTCTGATTGGCTCAAAGAACAAGTAACCTGATTGGCTCAATGAACAAGTACTCTGATTGGCTGAATGAACAAGTACTCTGATTGGCTCAAAGAACAAGTACTCTGATTGGCTCAAAGAACAAGTAAACTGATTGGCTCAATAAACAAGCACTCTGATTGGCTCAATGAACAAGTAACCTGATTGGCTGAATTAATAAGTACTCTGATTGGCTCAAAGAACAAGTAACCTGATTGGCTCAAAGAACAAGTAACCTGATTGGCTCAATGAACAAGTACTCTGATTGGCTGAATTAACAAGTACTCTGATTGGCTCAAAGAACAAGTACTCTGATTGGCTCAAAGAACAAGTAAACTGATTGGCTCAATAAACAAGCACTCTGATTGGCTCAATGAACAAGTAACCTGATTGGCTGAATTAATAAGTACTCTGATTGGCTCAAAGAACAAGTAACCTGATTGGCTCAAAGAACAAGTAACCTGATTGGCTGAATGAACAAGTGCTCTGATTGGCTCAATTAACAAGTTCTCTGATTGGCTCAATGAACAAGTACCCTGATTGGCTCAATAAACAAGTACCCTGATTGGCTGAATGAACAAGTGCTCTGATTGGCTCAATGAACAAATACTCTGATTGGCTCAATGAACAAGTGCTCTGATTGGCTCAATGAACAAGTTACCTGATTGGCTGAATTAATAAGTACTCTGATTGGCTCAAAGAACAAGTAACCTGATTGGCTCAATGAACAAGTACTCTGATTGGCTGAATTAACAAGTGATCTGATTGGCTCAATTTAGAAGTACTCTGATTGGCTGAATGAACAATTGCTCTGATTGGCTCAAAGAACAAGTAGTCTGATTGGCTCAAAGAACAAGTAACCTGATTTGCTCAATTAACAAGTACTCTGATTGGCTGAATGAACAAGTACTCTGATTGGCTCAATGAACAAGTACTCTGATTGGCTCAATTAACAAGTAACCTGATTGGCTCAATGAACAAGTGCTCTGATTGGCTGAATGAACAAGTGCTCTGATTGGCTCAAAGAACAAGTAACCTGATTGGCTGAATTAATAAGTACTCTGATTGGCTCAAAGAACAAGTAACCTGATTGGCTCAATGAACAAGTACTCTGATTGGCTTAAAGAACAAGTACCTGATTGGCTGAATGAACAAGTACCCTGATTGGCTGAATGAACAAGTGCTCTGATTGGCTCAATGAACAAGTGCTCTGATTGGCTCAAAGAACAAGTAACCTGATTGGCTGAATTAATAAGTACTCTGATTGGCTCAAAGAACAAGTAACCTGATTGGCTCAATGAACAAGTACTCTGATTGGCTTAAAGAACAAGTAACCTGATTGGCTCAATGAATAAGTACTCTGATTGGCTGAATGAACAAGTATTCTGATTGGCTCAATGAACAAGCACTCTGATTGGCTCAATAAACAAGTACTCTGATTGGCTGAATTAACAAGTACTCTGATTGGCTCAAAGAACAAGTAACCTGATTGGCTCAATAAACAAGTACTCTGATTGGCTCAATGAACAAGTGCTCTGATTGGCTGAATTAAGAAGTACTCTGATTGGCTCAAAGAACAAGCACTCTGATTGGCTGAAGGAACAAGTGCTCTGATTGGCTCAATGAACAAGTACTCTGATTGGCTGAATTAACAAGTACTCTGATTGGCTGAATTAACAAGTGCTCTGATTGGCTCAATGAACAAGTACTCTGATTGGCTGAATTAACAAGTTCTCTGATTGGCTCATAGAACAAGTAATCTGATTGGCTCAAAGAACAAGTAACCTGATTGGCTGAATGAACAAGTTCTCTGATTGGCTCAAAGAAAAAGTAACCTGATTGGCTCAATAAACAAGTACTCTGATTGGCTCAATGAACAAGTACTCTGATTGGCTCAATAAACATGTACCCTGATTGGCTGAATGAACAAGTACTCTGATTGGCTTAAAGAACAAGTAACCTGATTGGCTCAAAGAACAAGTAACCTGATTGGCTGAATGAACAAGTGCTCTGATTGGCTCAATTAACAAGTACTCTGATTGGCTCAATAAACAAGTACCCTGATTGGCTGAATGAACAAGTGCTCTGATTGGCTCAATGAAAAAGTACTCTGATTGGCTGAATGAACAAGTGCTCTGATTGGCTCAATGAACAAGTACTCTGATTGGCTGAATTAATAAGTACTCTGATTGGCTCAAAGAACAAGTACTCTGATTGGCTCAATGAACAAGTACTCTGATTGGCTGAATGAACAAGTATTCTGATTGGCTCAAAGAACAAGTACTCTGATTGGCTGAATTAACAAGTACTCTGATTGGCTGATTGGCTCAAAGAACAAGTAACCTGATTGGCTGAATTAATAAGTACTCTGATTGGCTCAAAGAACAAGTAACCTGATTGGCTCAAAGAACAAGTAACCTGATTGGCTGAATGAACAAGTGCTCTGATTGGCTCAATGAACAAGTACTCTGATTGGCTCAATGAACAAGTGCTCTGATTGGCTCAATGAACAAGTTACCTGATTGGCTGAATTAATAAGTACTCTGATTGGCTCAATGAACAAGTAGTCTGATTGGCTCAATGAACAAGTACTCTGATTGGCTGAATGAACAAGTATTCTGATTGGCTCAATGAACAAGTCCTCTGATTGGCTGAATTAACAAGTACTCTGATTGGCTGATTGGCTCAAAGAACAAGTAACCTGATTGGCTGAATTAATAAGTACTCTGATTGGCTCAAAGAACCAGTAACCTGATTGGCTCAATAAACAAGTTCTCTGATTGGCTGAATGAACAAGTAACCTGATTGGCTGACTGAACAAGTACTCTGATTGGCTGAATGAACAAGTACTCTGATTGGCTCAAAGAACAAGTAACCTGATTGGCTGAATTAATAAGTACTCTGATTGGCTCAAAGAACAAGTAACCTGATTGGCTCAATGAACAAGTACTCTGATTGGCTGAATGAACAAGTACTCTGATTGGCTCAAAGAACAAGTACTCTGATTGGCTCAAAGAACAAGTAAACTGATTGGCTCAATAAACAAGCACTCTGATTGGCTCAATGAACAAGTAACCTGATTGGCTGAATTAATAAGTACTCTGATTGGCTCAAAGAACAAGTAACCTGATTGGCTCAAAGAACAAGTAACCTGATTGGCTCAATGAACAAGTACTCTGATTGGCTGAATTAACAAGTACTCTGATTGGCTCAAAGAACAAGTACTCTGATTGGCTCAAAGAACAAGTAAACTGATTGGCTCAATAAACAAGCACTCTGATTGGCTCAATGAACAAGTAACCTGATTGGCTGAATTAATAAGTACTCTGATTGGCTCAAAGAACAAGTAACCTGATTGGCTCAAAGAACAAGTAACCTGATTGGCTGAATGAACAAGTGCTCTGATTGGCTCAATTAACAAGTTCTCTGATTGGCTCAATGAACAAGTACCCTGATTGGCTCAATAAACAAGTACCCTGATTGGCTGAATGAACAAGTGCTCTGATTGGCTCAATGAACAAATACTCTGATTGGCTCAATGAACAAGTGCTCTGATTGGCTCAATGAACAAGTTACCTGATTGGCTGAATTAATAAGTACTCTGATTGGCTCAAAGAACAAGTAACCTGATTGGCTCAATGAACAAGTACTCTGATTGGCTGAATTAACAAGTGATCTGATTGGCTCAATTTAGAAGTACTCTGATTGGCTGAATGAACAATTGCTCTGATTGGCTCAAAGAACAAGTAGTCTGATTGGCTCAAAGAACAAGTAACCTGATTGGCTCAATTAACAAGTACTCTGATTGGCTGAATGAACAAGTGCTCTGATTGGCTCAATGAACAAGTAACCTGATTGGCTCAAAGAACAAGTACTCTGATTGGCTCAATGAACAAGTACTCTGATTGGCTCAAAGAACAAGTGCTCTGATTGGCTCAAAGAACAAGTAACCTGATTGGCTCAAAGAACAAGTCCTCTGATTGGCTGAATTAACAAGTGCTCTGATTGGCTGAATGAACAAGTATTCTGATTGGCTCAATGAACAAGTACTCTGATTGGCTGAATTAACAAGTACTCTGATTGGCTGATTGGCTCAAAGAACAAGTAACCTGATTGGCTGAATTAATAAGTACTCTGATTGGCTCAAAGAACAAGAAACCTGATTGGCTCAAAGAACAAGTAACCTGATTGGCTCAATGAACAAGTACTCTGATTGGCTGAATTAACAAGTGCTCTGATTGGCTGAATTAACAAGTGCTCTGATTGGCTCAAAGAACAAGTGCTCTGATTGGCTCAATAAACAAGTACTCTGATTGGCTGAATTAACAAGTACTCTGATTGGCTCAAAGAACAAGTAACCTGATTGGCTCAATGAACAAGTGCTCTGATTGGCTGAATTAACAAGTGCTCTGATTGGCTGTATTAACAAGTTCTCTGATTGGCTGAATTAACAAGTGCTCTGATTGGCTCAAAGAAGAAGTACTCTGATTGGCTCAGTGAACAATTACTTTGATTGGCTGAATGAACAAGTGCTCTGATTGGCTCAAAGAACAAGTGCTCTGATTGGCTCAATGAACAAGTACTCTGATTGGGTCAATGAACAAGTGCTCTGATTGGCTCAATTAACAAGTACTCTGATTGGCTCAATGAACAAGTACTCTGATAGGCTGAATGAACAAGTGTTCTGATTGGCTCAATAAACAAGTTCTCTGATTGGCTGAATGAACAAGTGCTCTGATTGGCTGAATGAACAAGTGCTCTGATTGGCTCAATTAACAAGTACTCTGATTGGCTCAAAGAACAAGGGCTCTGATTGGCTGAATGAACAAGTACTCTGATTGGTTCAATGAACAAGTACTCTGATTGGCTGAATTAACAAGTGCTCTGATTGGCTCAATTTACAAGTACTCTGATTGGCTGAATGAACAAGTGCTCTGATTGGCTGAATTAAGAAGTACTCTGATTGGCTCAAAGAACAAGCACTCTGATTGGCTGAAGGAACAAGTGCTCTGATTGGCTCAATGAACAAGTACTCTGATTGGCTGAATTAACAAGTACTCTGATTGGCTGAATTAACAAGTGCTCTGATTGGCTCAATGAACAAGTACTCTGATTGGCTGAATTAACAAGTTCTCTGATTGGCTCATAGAACAAGTAATCTGATTGGCTCAAAGAACAAGTAACCTGATTGGCTGAATGAACAAGTTCTCTGATTGGCTCAAAGAAAAAGTAACCTGATTGGCTCAATAAACAAGTACTCTGATTGGCTCAATGAACAAGTACTCTGATTGGCTCAATAAACATGTACCCTGATTGGCTGAATGAACAAGTACTCTGATTGGCTTAAAGAACAAGTAACCTGATTGGCTCAAAGAACAAGTAACCTGATTGGCTGAATGAACAAGTGCTCTGATTGGCTCAATTAACAAGTACTCTGATTGGCTCAATAAACAAGTACCCTGATTGGCTGAATGAACAAGTGCTCTGATTGGCTCAATGAAAAAGTACTCTGATTGGCTGAATGAACAAGTGCTCTGATTGGCTCAATGAACAAGTACTCTGATTGGCTGAATTAATAAGTACTCTGATTGGCTCAAAGAACAAGTACTCTGATTGGCTCAATGAACAAGTACTCTGATTGGCTGAATGAACAAGTATTCTGATTGGCTCAAAGAACAAGTACTCTGATTGGCTGAATTAACAAGTACTCTGATTGGCTGATTGGCTCAAAGAACAAGTAACCTGATTGGCTGAATTAATAAGTACTCTGATTGGCTCAAAGAACAAGTAACCTGATTGGCTCAAAGAACAAGTAACCTGATTGGCTGAATGAACAAGTGCTCTGATTGGCTCAATGAACAAGTACTCTGATTGGCTCAATGAACAAGTGCTCTGATTGGCTCAATGAACAAGTTACCTGATTGGCTGAATTAATAAGTACTCTGATTGGCTCAATGAACAAGTAACCTGATTGGCTCAATGAACAAGTACTCTGATTGGCTGAATGAACAAGTATTCTGATTGGCTCAATGAACAAGTCCTCTGATTGGCTGAATTAACAAGTACTCTGATTGGCTGATTGGCTCAAAGAACAAGTAACCTGATTGGCTGAATTAATAAGTACTCTGATTGGCTCAAAGAACCAGTAACCTGATTGGCTCAATAAACAAGTTCTCTGATTGGCTGAATGAACAAGTAACCTGATTGGCTGACTGAACAAGTACTCTGATTGGCTGAATGAACAAGTACTCTGATTGGCTCAAAGAACAAGTAACCTGATTGGCTGAATTAATAAGTACTCTGATTGGCTCAAAGAACAAGTAACCTGATTGGCTCAATGAACAAGTACTCTGATTGGCTGAATTAACAAGTACTCTGATTGGCTCAAAGAACAAGTACTCTGATTGGCTCAAAGAACAAGTAAACTGATTGGCTCAATAAACAAGCACTCTGATTGGCTCAATGAACAAGTAACCTGATTGGCTGAATTAATAAGTACTCTGATTGGCTCAAAGAACAAGTAACCTGATTGGCTCAAAGAACAAGTAACCTGATTGGCTCAATGAACAAGTACTCTGATTGGCTGAATTAACAAGTACTCTGATTGGCTCAAAGAACAAGTACTCTGATTGGCTCAAAGAACAAGTAAACTGATTGGTTCAATAAACAAGCACTCTGATTGGCTCAATGAACAAGTAACCTGATTGGCTGAATTAATAAGTACTCTGATTGGCTCAAAGAACAAGTAACCTGATTGGCTCAAAGAACAAGTAACCTGATTGGCTGAATGAACAAGTGCTCTGATTGGCTCAATTAACAAGTTCTCTGATTGGCTCAATGAACAAGTACCCTGATTGGCTCAATAAACAAGTACCCTGATTGGCTGAATGAACAAGTGCTCTGATTGGCTCAATGAACAAATACTCTGATTGGCTCAATGAACAAGTGCTCTGATTGGCTCAATGAACAAGTTACCTGATTGGCTGAATTAATAAGTACTCTGATTGGCTCAAAGAACAAGTAACCTGATTGGCTCAATGAACAAGTACTCTGATTGGCTGAATTAATAAGTACTCTGATTGGCTCAAAGAACAAGTACTCTGATTGGCTCAATGAACAAGTACTCTGATTGGCTGAATGAACAAGTATTCTGATTGGCTCAAAGAACAAGTACTCTGATTGGCTGAATTAACAAGTACTCTGATTGGCTGATTGGCTCAAAGAACAAGTAACCTGATTGGCTGAATTAATAAGTACTCTGATTGGCTCAAAGAACAAGTAACCTGATTGGCTCAAAGAACAAGTAACCTGATTGGCTGAATGAACAAGTGCTCTGATTGGCTCAATGAACAAGTACTCTGATTGGCTCAATGAACAAGTGCTCTGATTGGCTCAATGAACAAGTTACCTGATTGGCTGAATTAATAAGTACTCTGATTGGCTCAATGAACAAGTAACCTGATTGGCTCAATGAACAAGTACTCTGATTGGCTGAATGAACAAGTATTCTGATTGGCTCAATGAACAAGTCCTCTGATTGGCTGAATTAACAAGTACTCTGATTGGCTGATTGGCTCAAAGAACAAGTAACCTGATTGGCTGAATTAATAAGTACTCTGATTGGCTCAAAGAACCAGTAACCTGATTGGCTCAATAAACAAGTTCTCTGATTGGCTGAATGAACAAGTAACCTGATTGGCTGACTGAACAAGTACTCTGATTGGCTGAATGAACAAGTACTCTGATTGGCTCAAAGAACAAGTAACCTGATTGGCTGAATTAATAAGTACTCTGATTGGCTCAAAGAACAAGTAACCTGATTGGCTCAATGAACAAGTACTCTGATTGGCTGAATTAACAAGTACTCTGATTGGCTCAAAGAACAAGTACTCTGATTGGCTCAAAGAACAAGTAAACTGATTGGCTCAATAAACAAGCACTCTGATTGGCTCAATGAACAAGTAACCTGATTGGCTGAATTAATAAGTACTCTGATTGGCTCAAAGAACAAGTAACCTGATTGGCTCAAAGAACAAGTAACCTGATTGGCTCAATGAACAAGTACTCTGATTGGCTGAATTAACAAGTACTCTGATTGGCTCAAAGAACAAGTACTCTGATTGGCTCAAAGAACAAGTAAACTGATTGGTTCAATAAACAAGCACTCTGATTGGCTCAATGAACAAGTAACCTGATTGGCTGAATTAATAAGTACTCTGATTGGCTCAAAGAACAAGTAACCTGATTGGCTCAAAGAACAAGTAACCTGATTGGCTGAATGAACAAGTGCTCTGATTGGCTCAATTAACAAGTTCTCTGATTGGCTCAATGAACAAGTACCCTGATTGGCTCAATAAACAAGTACCCTGATTGGCTGAATGAACAAGTGCTCTGATTGGCTCAATGAACAAATACTCTGATTGGCTCAATGAACAAGTGCTCTGATTGGCTCAATGAACAAGTTACCTGATTGGCTGAATTAATAAGTACTCTGATTGGCTCAAAGAACAAGTAACCTGATTGGCTCAATGAACAAGTACTCTGATTGGCTGAATTAACAAGTGATCTGATTGGCTCAATTTAGAAGTACTCTGATTGGCTGAATGAACAATTGCTCTGATTGGCTCAAAGAACAAGTAGTCTGATTGGCTCAAAGAACAAGTAACCTGATTTGCTCAATTAACAAGTACTCTGATTGGCTGAATGAACAAGTGCTCTGATTGGCTCAATGAACAAGTAACCTGATTGGCTCAAAGAACAAGTACTCTGATTGGCTCAATGAACAAGTACTCTGATTGGCTCAAAGAACAAGTGCTCTGATTGGCTCAAAGAACAAGTAACCTGATTGGCTCAAAGAACAAGTCCTCTGATTGGCTGAATTAACAAGTGCTCTGATTGGCTGAATGAACAAGTATTCTGATTGGCTCAATGAACAAGTACTCTGATTGGCTGAATTAACAAGTACTCTGATTGGCTGATTGGCTCAAAGAACAAGTAACCTGATTGGCTGAATTAATAAGTACTCTGATTGGCTCAAAGAACAAGAAACCTGATTGGCTCAAAGAACAAGTAACCTGATTGGCTCAATGAACAAGTACTCTGATTGGCTGAATTAACAAGTGCTCTGATTGGCTGAATTAACAAGTGCTCTGATTGGCTCAAAGAACAAGTGCTCTGATTGGCTCAATAAACAAGTACTCTGATTGGCTGAATTAACAAGTACTCTGATTGGCTCAAAGAACAAGTAACCTGATTGGCTCAATGAACAAGTGCTCTGATTGGCTGAATTAACAAGTGCTCTGATTGGCTGTATTAACAAGTTCTCTGATTGGCTGAATTAACAAGTGCTCTGATTGGCTCAAAGAAGAAGTACTCTGATTGGCTCAGTGAACAATTACTTTGATTGGCTGAATGAACAAGTGCTCTGATTGGCTCAAAGAACAAGTGCTCTGATTGGCTCAATGAACAAGTACTCTGATTGGGTCAATGAACAAGTGCTCTGATTGGCTCAATTAACAAGTACTCTGATTGGCTCAATGAACAAGTACTCTGATAGGCTGAATGAACAAGTGTTCTGATTGGCTCAATAAACAAGTTCTCTGATTGGCTGAATGAACAAGTGCTCTGATTGGCTGAATGAACAAGTGCTCTGATTGGCTCAATTAACAAGTACTCTGATTGGCTCAAAGAACAAGGGCTCTGATTGGCTGAATGAACAAGTACTCTGATTGGTTCAATGAACAAGTACTCTGATTGGCTGAATTAACAAGTGCTCTGATTGGCTCAATTTACAAGTACTCTGATTGGCTGAATGAACAATTGCTCTGATTGGCTCAAAGAACAAGTAGTCTGATTGGCTCAAAGAACAAGTAACCTGATTTGCTCAATTAACAAGTCCTCTGATTGGCTGAATGAACAAGTGCTCTGATTGGCTCAAAGAACAAGTAACCTGATTGGCTCAAAGAACAAGTACTCTGATTGGCTCAATGAACAAGTACTCTGATTGGCTGAATGAACAAGTGCTCTGATTGGCTCAAAGAACAAGTAACCTGATTGGCTCAAAGAACAAGTCCTCTGATTGGCTCAATGAACAAGTACTCTGATTGGCTGAATGAACAAGTATTCTGATTGGCTCAATGAACAAGTACTCTGATTGGCTGAATTAACAAGTACTCTGATTGGCTGATTGGCTCAAAGAACAAGTAACCTGATTGGCTGAATTAATAAGTACTCTGATTGGCTCAAAGAACAAGTAACCTGATTGGCTCAATGAACAAGTGCTCTGATTGGCTGAATTAACAAGTGCTCTGATTGGCTGTATTAACAAGTTCTCTGATTGGCTGAATTAACAAGTGCTCTGATTGGCTCAAAGAAGAAGTACTCTGATTGGCTCAGTGAACAATTACTTTGATTGGCTGAATGAACAAGTGCTCTGATTGGCTCAAAGAACAAGTGCTCTGATTGGCTGAATGATAAAGTACTCTGATTGGGTCAATGAACAAGTGCTCTGATTGGCTCAATTAACAAGTACTCTGATTGGCTGAATGAACAAGTACTCTGATTGGCTGAATTAACAAGTGCTCTGATTGGCTCAATTTACAAGTACTCTGATTGGCTGAATGAACAATTGCTCTGATTGGCTCAAAGAACAATTACTTTGATTGGCTGAATGAACAAGTGCTCTGATTGGCTCAAAGAACAAGTGCTCTGATTGGCTGAATGATAAAGTACTCTGATTGGGTCAATGAACAAGTGCTCTGATTGGCTCAATTAACAAGTACTCTGATTGGCTGAATGAACAAGTACTCTGATTGGCTGAATTAACAAGTGCTCTGATTGGCTCAATTTACAAGTACTCTGATTGGCTGAATGAACAATTGCTCTGATTGGCTCAAAGAACAAGTAGTCTGATTGGCTCAAAGAACAAGTAACCTGATTGGCTCAATTAACAAGTACTCTGATTGGCTGAATGAACAAGTGCTCTGATTGGCTCAAAGAACAAGTAACCTGATTTGCTCAATTAACAAGTACTCTGATTGGCTGAATGAACAAGTGCTCTGATTGGCTCAAAGAACAAGTAACCTGATTGGCTCAAAGAACAAGTCCTCTGATTGGCTCAATGAACAAGTACTCTGATTGGCTGAATGAACAAGTATTCTGATTGGCTCAATGAACAAGTACTCTGATTGGCTGAATTAACAAGTACTCTGATTGGCTGTTTGGCTCAAAGAACAAGTAACCTGATTGGCTGAATTAATAAGTACTCTGATTGGCTCAAAGAACAAGTAACCTGATTGGCTCAAAGAACAAGTAACCTGATTGGCTCAATGAACAAGTACTCTGATTGGCTCAATGAACAAGTACTCTGATTGGCTGAATTAACAAGTGCTCTGATTGGCTGAATTAACAAGTGCTCTGATTGGCTCAAAGAACAAGTGCTCTGATTGGCTCAATAAACAAGTACTCTGATTGGCTGAATTAACAAGTACTCTGATTGGCTCAAAGAACAAGTAACCTGATTGGCTCAATGAACAAGTGCTCTGATTGGCTGAATTAACAAGTTCTCTGATTGGCTGAATTAAAAAGTGCTCTGATTGGCTCAAAGAAGAAGTACTCTGATTGGCTCAGTGAACAATTACTTTGATTGGCTGAATGAACAAGTGCTCTGATTGGCTCAAAGAACAAGTGCTCTGATTGGCTGAATGAACAAGTACTCTGATTGGGTCAATGAACAAGTGCTCTGATTGGCTCAATTAACAAGTACTCTGATTGGCTCAATGAACAAGTACTCTGATAGGCTGAATTAACAAGTGCTCTGATTGGCTCAATTTACAAGTACTCTGATTGGCTGAATGAACAAGTGCTCTGATTGGCTCAAAGAACAAGTGCTCTGATTGGCTGAATGAACAAGTACTCTGATTGGGTCAATGAACAAGTGCTCTGATTGGCTCAATTAACAAGTACTCTGATTGGCTCAATGAACAAGTACTCTGATAGGCTGAATTAACAAGTGCTCTGATTGGCTCAATTTACAAGTACTCTGATTGGCTGAATGAACAATTGCTCTGATTGGCTCAAATCACAAGTAGTCTGATTGGCTCAAAGAACAAGTAACCTGATTGGCTGAATGAACAAGTTCTCTGATTGGCTCAAAGAAAAAGTAACCTGATTGGCTCAATAAACAAGTACTCTGATTGGCTCAATGAACAAGTAACCTGATTGGCTGAATGAACAAGTTCTCTGATTGGCTCAAAGAAAAAGTAACCTGATTGGCTCAATAAACAAGTACTCTGATTGGCTCAATGAACAAGTACTCTGATTGGCTCAATAAACATGTACCCTGATTGGCTGAATGAACAAGTACTCTGATTGGCTTAAAGAACAAGTAACCTGATTGGCTAAAAGAACAAGTAACCTGATTGGCTGAATGAACAAGTACTCTGATTGGCTCAATTAAAAAGTACTCTGATTGGCTCAATAAACAAGTACTCTGATTGGCTGATTGGCTCAAAGAACAAGTAACCTGATTGGCTGAATTAATAAGTACTCTGATTGGCTCAAAGAACAAGTAACCTGATTGGCTCAATGAACAAGTACTCTGATTGGCTGAATTAACAAGTACTCTGATTGGCTCAAAGAACAAGTACTCTGATTGGCTCAAAGAACAAGTAAACTGATTGGCTCAATAAACAAGCACTCTGATTGGCTCAATGAACAAGTAACCTGATTGGCTGAATTAATAAGTACTCTGATTGGCTCAAAGAACAAGTAACCTGATTGGCTCAAAGAACAAGTAACCTGATTGGCTGAATGAACAAGTGCTCTGATTGGCTCAATTAACAAGTTCTCTGATTGGCTCAATGAACAAGTACCCTGATTGGCTCAATAAACAAGTACCCTGATTGGCTGAATGAACAAGTGCTCTGATTGGCTGAATGAACAAGTACTCTGATTGGCTCAATGAACAAGTGCTCTGATTGGCTCAATGAACAAGTTACCTGATTGGCTGAATTAATAAGTACTCTGATTGGCTCAAAGAACAAGTAACCTGATTGGCTCAATGAACAAGTACTCTGATTGGCTGAATGAACAAGTATTCTGATTGGCTCAATGAACAAGTCCTCTGATTGGCTGAATGAACAAGTACTCTGATTGGCTCAAAGAACAAGTAACCTGATTGGCTGAATTAATAAGTACTCTGATTGGCTCAAAGAACCAGTAACCTGATTGGCTCAATAAACAAGTACTCTGATTGGCTGAATTAACAAGTACTCTGATTGGCTCAAAGAACAAGTACTCTGATTGGCTCAAAGAACAAGTAAACTGATTGGCTCAAAGAACAAGTAACCTGATTTGCTCAATTAACAAGTACTCTGATTGGCTGAATGAACAAGTGCTCTGATTGGCTCAAAGAACAAGTAACCTGATTGGCTCAAAGAACAAGTAACCTGATTGGCTGAATGAACAAGTGCTCTGATTGGCTCAATGAACAAGTTCTCTGATTGGCTCAATGAACAAGTACCCTGATTGGCTCAATAAACAAGTACCCTGATTGGCTGAATGAACAAGTGCCCTGATTGGCTCAATGAACAAGTACTCTGATTGGCAAAATGAACAATTACTCTGATTGGCTCAATGAACAAGTACCCTGATTGGCTCAATGAACAATTACTCTGATTGGCTCAAAGATCAAGTTACCTGATTGGCTCAATGAACAAGTACTCTGATTGGCTGAATTAACAAGTATCCTGATTGGCTCAATGAACAAGTACTCTGATTGTGTCAATGAACAAGTGCTCTGATTGGCTCAATGAACAAGTACTCTGATTGGCTCATTGAACATACAGCTTCCTCCTAGCTAACATTACAATTTGATAGTGTGCAATGATATGAAAGGAAAGGCGTTAATTCCTAGCTTACTTTGCGGTTAGTAATAAAATTGCCTGAATGCTAATATTAGCTGTGGTTAGCTGTTGTCTAAAGTTAGCTAAAGGGTTATCAAATATGTCCTGATGTCAGTCCAGATTTTTACTATCCATTGCCTTTTTATTTGCTTATCAATTGGGTAGCAATTACAAGTAGTTATTTTTTTTCAAATTAGCTCTAATTTCACATAGTTGCAACCTGGAACAGCAGTTTCACAGTAATAACAGCATTTAGCTTCCCATCTTGAGTGTGACGTAAGAGGAAATTAGGAGTAGATACAGGAACTTCTGGATGGAGACATGTGAGCTCTACCTTGGAAGCATCCAGGTCAGTAGGGTGCTTCATGGTGCGAGGGTCATAGCCATTGTGTCTATCCTTGATCACAGGGTCAAAGATCTCCGCAAACACCTGATGGGAAAAATCCAACACTCCTGATTTTCCTGATTTAAGATCTGAAGAAACAACAACTCACTGTTACTTTGAATACAATGGCTCCCACCTCGTAGCTCTCCTCATCTCCAGCTACCATGCCCACAGTCTTGATGAAGGGGTGTCCAGGGTTGTCCACCCCGGTCTGGATGCATTGGTCCAGGGTCCAGTCGTTGGGGGTGGCCTTGTCCCTCAGGCGAGCATAAATTGTTGGGGTCAGGGCTGATGCCATGCAGTTGTTGTGCTTCCTCACGTCAGGGAAGTCAGCACTGTAATAGTTATCAAGAACAAACTTAATGCTCAGACAAGTTTTGCTACTAGCACAGCTGTTGTCATACATAGTCTAGTCTGACAAAACAGGTTTAAAGGAAAACTTCGCTGCCATTTTCCTCTGTCAAGCTAATGGTGGAAAGCTCAGTTGCTGTTATAATATTCTAGTGCTTAATTTCAGGTTTGTAATCGTATCAAAAATAGGGAATTTGGCAAATTGCTATCATTTCACTGCTTCTTGATTGATCTGTAAGTTAAAAGACAATAAATAGTGCAAATCTGGTGGTACATCAGGGCTGATTCCAAGGTAAAACAACATATTTTAATGACTGGCAGCATAAGCGTTCAATGGATTCCTGGGTAATATTACTGTATGCGAGCTAACTTATCTGTTTGCTGAAGGAATTGCACACATACACACACATACCTGGGTGGATAGAGCTTCTTCCTATCAGCAGCTGCAGCAGCAGTGTTGTCACTGAGGAGGAATCCAGATGTCAGAGTGCCGGCTCCAATGCTGGCCAAAACCACCGCAGTGTTACGGCCAGAAATCATACGGGTGAAAGAGTTAGCCATGGTAAGGTGGTCTGAGTTATCCCCTGGGGAAAGGTCAGAGGGCAAGGTTGATTTTCTATCAGCTTCAACTGTCTTATTTATTGACCAAGAAAAGTAAAATGACCATTTCAAATCAGGCTCGACTTACAGTTTTGTTAAACAGTTATTAATGTTATGTGTTTATGTTTATTTGTACTATTTTTCTAGCACCCTGAGCTTCTGATCCAAGCACCCTGAGCCTTACCACAGTGTTCTGCCTGAGCGTACAGATCGTTGAATCCAGAGGTTAAACCAGACTGCACAAAAATGACAGCTTTAAATGTCCTTTTATACTCTGCTGTGTTAACACAGACACTCAGACAGAACCCTAAGAGCATTAGACTATCAAACGTCTAAGTATCAGATACTCCTGCACTCTGTGATGAGATTAATCCAGAGGCAGACAGAAACCTTGTGTTTGGTCAAAGTGAGAGAGCCAACAGCTCAGGTGATCAGAAAGTGAGGGAGATACACCTGTCCGTCTGATAATGTCAGTCAAATATCAGAACTGACAATCACCTCAAGCAAAGAGGGACACTTTATTTCTTTTTCACAGTTATTTCAGGGTAAAACAAACTAAATGGAAAAGTATTATAAACCACAATTATAATTATTATTACAGCAATCCTATATGATGCTGCTGTTTTTGAACATTACCCATAACTACAATGCAAGGTACATAAATGTCTTGATATATCTCTCCCAAACACGCAGTTAATGAGGTCAAGCTAAAATGCCGATTTAGAGTTGGCGACAACAGATACAAGATCAGGTGAGCTTACACAACACACGCAAGAAGCAAAATGAGAGAGAGAGAGTGGGCGCATGGTGAGGAGGAGTCAAAGAATACTGAAAGAGAGAGAAATATATATTAAGATTGAGAGGAGCTGTGGAAAAGGCACACAAACTGGATATTGCAAAGGGAGAAAAAGAGAGATTTTCCATAAAAAATAAATACACCAGAAAGACTTGGACAGGAGAAAGAGCAAAGGAAGGGATGAAAGTGACTGAGTGAGTAGGGGATGTGTTCAGGCACATAATGTCTGGAGGGAAAAAGGGACAAGCGGAGGAAAAGTAATCTCTAAAGGATTCCCATCAGAGATTAGAAGACAGGATGAAGAGGGAAATGGCTGTACCTTTTGACCTGTCCTGCGGTGATGGAAGACACACTAAACAGTATGTTATGACATTTTGAACTGCTTTAAGTCATGTTGAATGTAAGGTGAACAGTTATTCTAAGGCGTAAGGAGACACTGCCAGAACCTAAAAAAGGGATAATCAGGTGGCCGGTCCCTGATAATATTAGGCAGATTAAGAGGCCCTAATGCAAGAGGCTGCTGTGTAGGCTATACTGTGTGCTGTAGGTGTTCACCCAGCGAGCAGGTAAAAGAAACTAAAGGCTGACAGGGCAGCTAAACTAAATATATATATATATAGTCTTGTTGCAGAATATGTCACCTTTTTCATTGGAAAGCTGTTGCATCAATCACACAAGTGAACCAAGTCTAAACCACTGCTGTGATAGCTAGGAGGCAGGAAGAGCAGCAAGAATAAGAGCTGAGGAGGTAAGGAGGGAGAGTCCATCACTCACCTGAGGTTTGTCTGAAGAGGAGGCAGCGATGGGCCTGTGAGTTCCTGAAGCTCTGTCCAGAGAGTGAGAGAAGACTGAGGAGGGGAGATGGGATCAAAGAGAGAGAGAGAGAGAAAGAGAGAGAGGGACAGGCTCAGGATTAGCTTTGCGCTGGGCAACAGACAGAAAATCCTCTTTCTACTGTCAGTCAGCATGTCTGCCTGCCTCTTCACACATGCACTCAAGCACCTGCATGCTCACACAAACACACACACACACACACACACACACACAGCATTGAACTTGTGTGCTCTACTTTACCTCCTCCAAGACCCATCATATATAAAGGGAGCAGATAAAGGTTGATGTGTTCAGGTGCTCTGTGACACTTGACCCTAATGTCCTGTATGAGATTCTGGGCCCTCTTTAACAACTCACCAAAATGATCACCTACTTGACTTAAACATCTAATAAACATGATTCCAGCTTAAGAACAACAAGCTTCACACACTTTATGTATCTGTTGAATTGATGTCATAACACATTACTACTTATCCCAAAACCTTGAACAGACATCCAAGTAGACTGTAGTTAGTAAGAAATTAAACAGGGAGTGAGTACTTTTCTACATATTGTGTTTTATTATAATCAGAAGAAAGGGAAAAGAAATTTAAGGGAAACAATGATTGGTTATGCCTCTATTATTATTACTATCTGTACACATACAATGGGCTCTGTGAGACCGTAAACTATAGAGAGTAAAGCCTACAAAATTGAAGGGTTCATCTGCTGCATAAGTTATATGTTTAACTTTTGTTGTATAAATCCCATTTAAAACTCTCTCTTTCAGTATTTTGGTCTAAAAGAAACACACCCACATGTATAACTCTGCTTAGTTGCAGGGGCGGATCCAGACTTTTTTGACTGGGGTGGCCCAGCTGGGTCACTGACTTATGCAGGTGTGGTATGAAGTATGTGTTCACACACGCATTTAATCAACCCTTCCTTCTAAGCTGAATTCTTTAAGGACTCAAACAGAAGATAGAAATGTGCCACATTGAAATGGGAAGAAAGCTACTAGCAGCCTGTTGCAACGCAGCCCAAATAGTTGATTTGAACACAAGTCCCGCCTCTGATAAGGCAAATAGCCAATCCTAGTTTAGGATTTTGGGGTGGCACCCCTCTGGATTCGCCCCTGCTTAGCTGTCCCTTTCTCTAGTTGTATAAATAGCATGAGTTTGTTCTAATTGGCCCATGTAGATTAAACAAAATTAGGGTAAATGTCACCTTATCTGTCTACAGGAATAAAACCCCTGCTAAGAATATAACAATTTCCTCACAGTGGTGCTGTAAGTGTTGTTGTAGTTTTGTCAGTATAAAATCAATAATGACCTGGAGGCTGTGGAGAAGAGTAAAGGGAGTATAGCTCAGTGCT
The DNA here is from genome assembly GCF_022749685.1 of Semicossyphus pulcher. Classification (NCBI taxonomy): domain Eukaryota; kingdom Metazoa; phylum Chordata; class Actinopteri; order Labriformes; family Labridae; genus Semicossyphus; species Semicossyphus pulcher. The sequence goes on along the minus strand of NW_027211737.1, from coordinate 12,158,075 downwards.
TAAAATGCAAAGGCACATTTTAGCAGACATTCATTAGAACCTTGTGTCACTTACATCCATTTTTTTTTTTTCAATTTTATAAAAACCGTAAGTCTAATATCGCTTGCCTTTGTTGTTGTAGTTGCTGTATCTGACTGTAAAAAGCCAAGCTGTCACACTCACAGTGTTGTGAGACCTCAGCTAACCGTCATCCATCTGCCCCTTGTGTTGGTTGATCGGCAACAAGATTCCCACTGAGAGACGAATGCTAACAACCTACAACTGCCAACCTCCAGCCTGTTTGTCAGCGCTATAAACTGTCAGCAGATCCCACTCTACTGTAACAACTTGGCACATTCTCTCTTCAACATTTGGAAACCGTGACTTGATTGCTGTGCAGAACACTTGCTCATCTTGTCAGGGATTCACACTGTACCACTTTTCTCTGTCACTCCTGCTGTCCCTCGCTGCTCTGCCTTTCCCTCACTATTACATAGTGTCCTGTTTCCCTCTTCTTTTCATAAACTAGCTGGTCGGTGATGTATCTAAGATGATAACCAGTGTTTAAATTATTAAAATTATTACGTCAGTATTTCTTAATTTTTTAATATTAAAACATTTTGCCTGCTTGTTACTGTCTTTTAAAGATTTTTTTTTCCTTTATTTGATTGGACAGCTTAAGAGAGACAGGAAACATAGGTGGTAGATAGTAGGGATGACATGCACCAAATGATCGGCAGACCGGGAGTCAAACGGTGCGTCGAGGACGGTGGCCTCTGAACATGGGGCGCCTGCTCCACCATCTGAGCTAAACCAGCGCCCCTGTTTACTGTCTTTCCTTCTGTGCCCTTTAGTTTGAATTAATTCATTTCTATTTAAGTCAAATACGCCAGAATAGAATAACTACCCGTGAAATTGCAGAAATCTAGTTCAGTATTATTAATTTAATATTCAAATCATCAATAAGCTGAGGAGTAGTGTTGAATTTTCTTTACACTGACTGCAAATTTTAGCTTTAAAAGAAGATGCCATTCATGACCACAGGGTGGCAGGGTGGCTACAGTGAGTGCAGGGTCACATTACATGCTAATAAGTGAGGACGCCTTTGTGTCTCTAAACTTGAATACAGAGGTTGTCAAACTGTTCAGCAGCGCTCTGTGATTCCTGTCAATTCATTATTCATGTCTGTGTAGGACAGTGATAAAGAGTGATAAAGAGATAAAAAGAGTGAACGTTTTTAATATCTGACACCTGATTTGATCACCTGTGCTCTTATATTTCCCAGGTACACTCGAATGTGACATCATCTCTGGTTTCGGAACTTTTCCATGAAGGAGAGAGTAACAGGTTATTATAGGTCAAAGATCGCCGACTGTCTTCTATAGTCTTATGAAACACTTTCATAACAGCAGCGATGTATCCTGAAGAATACCTTTAAAGCTCCTGTGAGGAGTCTGATCACTCTATATGACCTACAAAAGCAAACCGGGCCATCAGTAACAAGATTGATTATTTGATTATTTTTATGAAACTGCTGGCGGGGGGTAGGTGTCAGACGAAGCGATTAACTGCACGCTGCCTTTGTTTACATCTTACAGGGCAAAAATGTAAAGTGAGTGATACATATGACTGTTAAAGAAAGTAGGATGAGATTTTTTATTAAAAAACACCACTTAAGCATGTACAGGACAAAATCAGCGAAGAGATAAGAGGCACGGCTTTATTTACAGGGGGCGCCAAAATCAACACAAACCGGAAGTTCCTCACAGGAGCTTTTATACAAGTTAAAATAGAAGCTCATATTTCAGTCGCGTTGCGTAATTTTAACTGTATGCAAATGTATGTTTGCTTCCAAACCATTGAAACAGGAATTGGCTTTGAGTTTGTAAATACACAGGTTATAAGGGGAGCAATTGAAGTCATTCTCATAATAGTAAGACTAGATCCAAATTTGGATTTCTCTTAAAATATGTCTGGGGATGCCACTTTATCTGGTCATAATCTTGGTTAGGAACTGGACAGGCGGAGACAATTGGAAAAATTAATTTCCTCCATTTTCAGGATGGTTTCTTGGCTAAATTAAATTTCGCTCTTCTAATACAAAAGTGCTCCTTCCCTTGTAAACATATGCACAATGTTGCATTTTACTATCCTAATGTTGGAGGTTTCTTCTGGCTAAATGACCGAATAATACAAAGGTAATTCTTCTTTTGTCCTCCAGAGTCTTGCTGAGCTTTGTTTCATCATCTAGTTAAAATTTGTTGAACCACCGGGGATCGCCGGAGCCCGACAGTATGTTGTAAAATAACATAGGGGTTAAAATTAAGGGCCAGTGGGAGCTGCAGCAGAAGCAACTTAATATCATCAAAATTACAGAGCACAGTCCAAAGAAAAACTCAAACACGTAAGGCATGTTGAATTTATTTCCCCTGCACCTACAAGTGAAAAATGCAAACAAATACACAAAAATAATATTACATTACAAACATGGCATCCTGTATTCCCAAACCTGTATGTGACACAGACACTCAGAATTACAGACGCAGTGCAAAGGACAAGTTTTTCCAAAAGCAAAGCCTGAAAACATTTCCTCTGATCAATACGGAACACGGTTATTGTTTGATGTTTTCTCTGAGGCCTGCATAAACTCCAACACTGCTACTGCATAACAACAGGCAGATGACATAGCCTAAAGATTATGCTCGATTGTGTGAGGTACACTAAGAGACAAACCTGCCAGACTTGACGGACAAAATATTGTTTGTATGCCATTGAGCAGAGACAATATTCATCTAGAGAAGCAGAGGGAGAACGTACAGGGGGGGGGGGGGTTCCAGTCAGACATGCACAACATGCAGCTGTTGTGTGTGTGCATGCAGGACAACTATGTTCATCATATCAGCAATACAGAAAACAAACTCGGATAATTCAAATGCTACATTTTTTCACCTTCAACAGACTTTTTTTAAGAATAAAGTTAAACAGATTTCTTGCAATACAAGAGCCTGGGATGCAAAACTAAAAAAGAGAGACAGATAAACAATCAAATCAATATTCACAGCATAACAATTCAAAGTCATCAATCATGTGATATGTGTGGTGTCACTATATACAAAAGTAACATAAATACAGTATCTGATGAAATAAATAGCAGAACGATCATACTGTCACTCAAGCAAAGCTACATCTCAGAGAGTGCAAAAACTGTCCCAGCCTACATCCAAGAGTTACACACTGGGACCCGACTACACACGTCAGAATCTGACAAGTTTGGAGAAGCCAAAAGAATTCAAACTGCACACGAACGCTGCGAAAGCTTTGGGTCAGTAGAGGTTATAACAATGCTTAAACACTAGAGGGAGATATTTGCTGACGATTAGATGCTGCAAAAACTTTACTGTGTTTACACTAACATGCTACTATTCAGTCTACATGACCTGTTTTTCTGGAATAAAGAAGTTTAACGAGTGAGACTAGAGTCCAGTTTTTAAAGGACATCCTTCCTAGCAGGATTTATGTATAAAACGCATGTGAATTGGCAGTTTTGGGGAAATTGACCTACACTAGTGGAAGGCACTGATAAAGTTTAAATTTTGTATCATTCATGTGGACATTTTTTGTAAAACAGCTTGTCTATCTCATGGATCGTCTTCCGGTAAAGACAAATATATAATCAATTGTTTCATCAATGGAAAAATAAGCCTCTTAATATGTCAAATTATTCATTTAAATGCTCCAAATGTTTCTTTTTTGTGTTTTTCTACGTTATATTTGAAGGCTTACGGTACATTTTGCCGTTTCCAGCCCACTGAGGATGCATAGAGGCTTAGAGAGTCACCCTGGTCAGAGTGAACGTGCTAAGCTGAGGGGTCAGGGGAGTCAGGTTGAAGGCCATTTAGACAATTTACATCCAAAGCTGAAATCATGCAAATTCTATGCAGTGACCATCATATGACAGAAAGCGTTTTACGGGGCTCTCGCTCCGGGACATGGCACGGATACGCACAGACAACAGATCACAGACAACAGCACAGAGCTCAGACATCTCTCTGTCACACTATCTGTATATGCTACATCTCTGTTATGCCCACTGTATTTAATCCATTCAGCCTTTCCTGCGCTCTCAGGCTGTCTGAGGACGTGTGCACCACACTTTTCCACTGAGGAGCGATTAGCACACACAGCCGCATGCCATTTCCTCAAAACCCTCACGCAACGCAATCAAAACCTTTTTCTCTCGTTCTCCTTAAAGACAATCAGTCCGACACTTAAGAAAATCTTAACCTGTCTCGTGCTCCCACAGTCTGTCGTAAAAACTCACTTCAACCCCTCTTATTTCCATTTCAATGTCGCTCTCAAAACTCCCACATTTCCTCTTGATTGATGAGATTACGTGAGCGTGTTGCCCTTATGCGGTAAAGGTTCAGCAGGCTCCCACTGGCCACAAAGAGCTGTAACTCAGGCAGGAAGCCTGGGCTCGATCTTCAGAGAGAGGTCATAGAGCGTGTCTTCATCCATGATCAGAGTCTTATCCAGGAGGTACTGGGTCACCTGGACAGGAAACATAACAGGGAGGACAGTACGTTAGTTTCAGACCAGACATCTGTATTTACAGACACAGCTTGATGCTCTTATTTTCTATTAATGGTTAAGATGTTTAATAATTGCATGAGATGAATAGAGGGTTAAATACTGAATGTTACCAGGATGGAAATCTTCTGAAGGGCCATGATTTTACCTAATAATAGATATGACATTTATACAGTCTTCCCTACATCAAAGGGATTTTCAGTATTCCAGCAACCAAGACCAGCACTTCCATAAAGACTCTCTGTTGTTAAACCAAGATCTTTTTAATGTTTTTTTGTTGTTGTTCTAGCTTCATCTGTTTTGCATTACAGTTAGGAAAGAATCAAATGTGTGAACCACAGACTGTATAAAAAGATGGATGACATGACAGCTCCCTAAAAGTGAAGCCAAAACATTTCTATCGCCCCCTGCTGACTGACTGCAGTATAGGTCATAAAGCCCGCCTCCTCCATGTTAACAGATGGGACATAAGTCAAACAATAAAATCAAAATACACATCAAATACATTTTTCTGTCATTATATTTTGTTCTTATGCTGATTTACGTCCAAGTGTTGATTTTCTGACAAGTACATTTTTAATTAGTTATTTGATGCTGTAAAAAGGATGATTGACAGCTCTGTTGACAAATACGGCTCCTGCAGCCGATCTGTTCCAGATTAGAAGAGTAGAGGAGGAACGGTGAGAGGAGACGTAACTAAAACAATCACTACAGTCATTGAAGTTTACATATCTGTGAATGTCTGCTTCAACACAAGGAACTGTTCTGCTGTTAGATACGCTGACGTGCGGGATCTTTGCTGTTTTTTAACTGTGTGTTTTGGTTAGCGGAAGTGGCTACAACAGCTCCACCCGCCTTTCTCTGCTGCACACTCTGGCTCTAAATGACGTCACCATCGCAACATGTCAGCGCCCGTCACAGGGGCTAATTTGGCTTCAATTTCGCACAATGAGAGCAGGTGGAGACGCGTCGATCATCTATATATACAGTCATTGGTGTGTACAGAAAAGTACCTTGGCTTGATGCTCTATTCTGTACGGAGTCTGCTGGAACTGTCGGATCTCTCTGATGATGTGGGATATCTAAAGAAGAAATTTACAATTACAGTTAAACAAATAAAGTACAGTCAAGAGATGATTTGCAGCCCTTTTGTGCATTTCTTCATGCATGAATGTGCCTACCATCCTCATTTTGGAGAAGTTAACGAGGCCTTCCTCAGTGAAATTGGGCGTCCCCTCCTCAATAAAGGCCAGGTCTGTAAGATACATTCCCAGGTATGGCACGCATGGAGGGTTGCAACTGGAGGAAGAAAATGTAAAAATATGCACAAGTCATCAAAAGCTTAATATTAAGAGCATTTTTACTGTCTCATTTGTGATATGTATTATTTTAAAGTTATGGAAGCATGTCTCACTTTTTCAGAGTCTCCCTCAGATTTTTAAACCTCCCCTCAGAGGACACGGTCTTCTGCAGTTTGTCCATCAGGGCTTTAGTCTAGACAAGATCAGCAATACACCTTTAAAACAACTCTAAAAGGTTTTTATTTACCACATAAGATAACAAAGGCAGATGCATTAACCCCAGATCCCATTATTCGTTATAAAAGATGATTGTAGAAAAACGACAAAATCAAATTTGCTTGGGTTCTGCAGTAGGTAGCATGCCTTTATGGAGAGACAGACTGTCTGGTGATTGGATGATAATGGCTTTAATCGATTTAGTCTGCATCAGAATTAAGCTAAGAGCAGATACTTAACATTAAAGGTAAATGCTTCTCTGTATCTTCTTTCTCTGAACTCGTTAATGACATTCGTGCTACCTCGAGGATACAAGGTAAACAAGAACCTTCATCTAATCCTCGCTGCGCTGATAAACATAAAACACTTTTTCTGATGAAAGATGTATATACAGAGATTATTACTTATAATTATTAATAATGAATTACTGAACCTGTTTGCTGACTTTAGCCCAAGTCTTCTTCAGCCTGTAGATGGCGCTGCGATTGAGTGCAGATGTGATCTCCAGCACTCCGTTGTAGTTGTTGAGACAGCGGCAGATGTCAGCCACAGCGACCCACTTCTCGATGGAGCTGGCCCTCGAGCCCACGTCGGTGTGGGTCATTATCTGTGACGCCACCAGGTTACTCATCTTCAAAAGGAATAAAAGAGAATGTAAAAGGAAACACGCTGGATATTTAGAGAACATTTGAAAAAAGCTTGAAGACATTAAAAGAACTCACATCATTGAAGTGTTGGCTAGTTTTCATGATGTACGGCGTCCTCTCTGTCTTATCAACCTTCATCCAGCCCTGGCCCAGGAACTCTCTAAGACAGGGAGGACAGAGACATGTGAGATCACACACACTCGAAGGTAACACAATCATCTCAAGATTTAAGTGACATCAGCTAAAGCCTGCGACTTAAGGATATGATCGCATCCCCAACTGGAGAAGTTGTAATCTTGAAGATCTCAGTTTCGTTCTCCTTGGCGGCACCTATGGTGATAAACGGTATCTGTAGTCATCGATCTTTTCTTTGTTTGTTCAGCCATAGTAGATTACTGTTTATTCGCAACACTTGCAGAGAGCAGAAAAGCAGCCCCTTAGCTCCGCCTACCCTCTCTGGCAAACCAATCACTGCTGGGTGATGGAAAACCCGTCACTAACTGGGCGCCGCTTGTGATTTTTTCTGTGACAGTCGCAACAGACACCCAGTCTGTAATACTAAAGGCTTTCATCAGTGGGCCATAGGCTCAATCGCCATTGTGTTACCTCATTCGGTGATAGATAGTGACTTAACAGACATTTATTTAAATAAAAATCTTCAAGACTTCACACTTAAGTAGAGAACCAGGTCTCTCATGAAGACTTTTTACAATTGTTTTCTAGCCATAACCGAGGTTTAAGAAATATTAACGGTTTTGCTTGTAGTTTTAAATATTTAAAAGGTAACTGTATTTCCTTGTTTTAATTACTGTCACACATGAAATATATTATTTCTCCTGTCAGATTTTTAGATACCAAAATTGCTAAACTACAATGTGGCATCTAATTGTATTACTTTGTTATGGCATGGATCATTAAGCATGGTGATATAAAAGAAATTAAAATATGCTTAGACCAAAAAACCATGTTGACTTTATTTAATCTTTATATCATCCATTGTACCTAATCAACAGTTGAAGAAATTGTAGTAAATAATTGCTAATGAATGGGAAATCCCAAAACATTAATCAACCGAATAGATGGGGCAAATCTGTAATTGCAGGTGTTACACAAAGTTTCATAAAGCTCATCTGAGGAAGAAACCGTATCTTATCAGCAGTTGACCACATGGTTATGTCTGTGTTTTATGTGTGGATGTAATTTCAACAAGACGTTTTAGGGTTAAATGTCATCAGTGTTCCTCTAAAAGTTTTCTCTTCTGTGGTGCTGCTGAGGGAAAATGTGGTGTTTCAACATGTCTCATAACAGGCAGTGTCCATAAAGGTGATTTAGTTATGTTTGTCCTGATGCAGATCTCAGTGTGCGGGTTATTATTAGAGGACTGACTCATAAGGAATGCTCCTGAACACGATGTGATCCAGCAGGGTGATCTGCTCAGCCAGCTCCATCGCAGAGAGAGACTCAAAACACTCGGCCTTCGGACAGTCGGCCTGAAAACAAACAGACACAGAGACAAAGGAACACATATTCATACTGTAGCACGAACAGATGTAACAATGATATATAAATATCTAATAAAGAGACTGGCTCTGAAGAAAATGATTTATGACAGTTGATGCTCCCCTGTAGACCGTCACAGTCAGGAGAGGGTGTATTTTCCCTTCAAGCCTGTAGCACAGAACAGTGTGTTCAGACAGAGGCTTTCGACATTCACAAAGGCAATGGTCATCTGTTTGTGATTCCCAGTCATAATTATACTCAAGTTAACCAGGAGAATTAATAAGTATTAGTGGGAGGCGTTTATTAATGTGTAACGACTTCAGAGCCCTGGCTTCGTAAAACCAGGTCAGCCCGTAGAGAACCACATAAATATCCCAGTTCGAATTAAGAGCTGTACCACTCCTCCAGTCTGCAATAACAAGGGGGTTACACTATGCACCAAAGGAAGAAGTTCTCTTCTCTACTGTTCCTTTAAATTATCTAACAGAATAATAACTAGTTTATCACGAAAATGTAAGATTATGTTTGAAAGAAAGATGTCTTAAAGAAGATAGCAGAGGATTTCATGTGCTGCAGTTTTCTCACCATCTGTAAGATGTCCTCTATCCTCAGCTGGGCATCGTCCTGCTCGTCCTGAGAAAGGGCACTAAAGTAGAGAATAGAATAAAATAGAACATTTAATAATCAAAAAGAATCAAAAACAAAAGAGATTACAATAAAACAGAGTAGAATCAAATAGAGGAGAATTCAATTAAAGAGGTTAAAAGAAAATTGGAGGGAAAAGAATAGAAGAGAAAAGAAAACAAATAAAAACCAGAATAAAACTAAGAAGAACAGAATAGTGGAGAAAACAATCAAATAGATGAGACCTGATTATAATAGAAAATAACATGACAGAATAGAATACAGTAAAACACAACATAACAGAACAGAATAAGGCCGTACTTAAACAATAATTCATCTTTAAAAGCAGGACAATTTGATGCAGAAACAATAAAGTAACATATTAAGTGTTTCATACAAGTACTTCCTGTTTGTGTGTGTGCTTATTATTTGTGTGTGTTTTGCACCTTAGTATGTTGGCAGTAGCTTTTCTCTCCTGAGGCAGGAGGTCAGGATCTCTGAGCACCTCCTCCAGGAGACAGATCACCGACATCTTCAGCTCGCCGTTCATCTCAAAGTCCTGAACACAAACAAACAACAGTGAACTTGTATACTTTACTTTACTTATGTACTTTACTTTACTTTAGGTTATGAAACAGACTGAAATTAATAATGATGCATCTATACGACCAACAAAATTAAGCGAGACCAATAATGACAGGACTGATTATTTCTTTGTGGATATTTCAATGCCTGCATGTGCTGCCGCGGGGAAGGTGTCAGACGAGGAGATTGACAGCACGTGGGCGAAACAGCCTATGTTGACATTTTTCACCACAAAGATTCTCGATTAGTGACATGTTTAAATCATAAAAGAAAGCAGGGGAAGATTTTTCACCAGAAAACACAACTGACACATGTACAGGACGAGATCAGCAAAGAGATAATAGGTAATTATTTGTCCACCGGGGGGCGCCAAAATCAACACAGACTGAAAGTTCCTCACAGGAGCTTTAATATAACTATCATTGTTTTACACAGTGAGCATTTGTTACATGTAAAATTTAATTTATGGAAAACTTTGTTTTTTCTAATGTTTAGTGAGATATTCAACAATTAATTATTATTTGATGATTTATATATTTTGTAGTTTAAGTCAAGTTTATTTATACAGCAGGTTTAAAAAACAACCAAAGTGCTGTACAAGTTTAAAATAAAAGGCACAACAAAACAAAAACAACAATAAATGACAATGGAAAATACAAGGCAATATCATAATATGTGCACAAAAAATTAATAAATAAATAAAACATTATAAAATACTAAAACATAAAAACCACAAAGAGCATCCAAAGGCCGTAGAGTTAATGGAGGGGGAACATCTGACTGATTAACAGAAGGCTATTCCTTAGCTGCCACCGCAAAGACGTGGTCTCCGTTAAACCATCTTCTGCGTGTAGATGAGCAACTGCATAACGCTGTGAACATGACTATAGTTTGAATAATTGTTAAGGTAAGGATTGTATTGACACATGTATTGCCTTTACTGTCAAATTCTGTTTTCAAACTGTTGTGAGACTTAACTAGAGACTTAACCCTCCCCACATCCCAAATAAAAGTCATGACCTGATAAATTAAGGCGCAGAAATATTATAAAAGTGCAATATTTTCTTGTTTGCAATATTTCTCCTTTTGTTTGATCCTCAAAATTGTTGTAATTCCTCCTCTTTCCATATTCACTCTCACCCCAATTCACCTCTTGATCAAAGGTCACTTTTAACAAGCTCTCTGTTCTTTGGCCGTACAAAGAAACTGTGAGTGGGTGTACATATATGTATGTGTGCGTGTGTTTGCCTCTGTGTTAATATGCAGGCTAAAGCTGGTCCGTCACTGCAGCATTATGGAGAAACATACGTAAAACAGATCGATGCAGTTAGACCTCTGAGCAGGGAGTCAAGCAATTACTGTGATAGTCAATTCATTAGAGGCAAGGCTGGCTGTTTAGCACAAGAGGAGGTAGGTGGACTGAAGCAGGCTGAGCTGGTAGTCCAATTGACACGGCAACCATATTCTCAGTGTGTTTGTGTGTGTGTGTGTGTGCGTGTGTGTGTGTGGCTGTTTACATTCAAGTAAGAGCAGCAGAGCAGAGAGAGAACACTTCAGACACCTGCTTTAATGAGACCACAGACTTGAACACCTCAGCAAAAACAAGAGACCACACACACACACACACACACAGACAGACAAACAGTGGTGGGTGCAGACAGACCTGTGAGTGTTTGGAGACCCAGTGGCGCAGCACGTTGAGAACTCTGTTAGTTGCAGCTCGGCGGATGATGAAATCTTTATCACAAGTTCTTTCAGAGTTAGTAAACACTGCAGGACAGAAATGAAAGGAAAAATAGTTGGAGGAAATATGTAACGAGTGTGTGATGATTTTAAACCTTCTTTAGCTTCACTGTATTTACCAAAAGAAGCAAGATTCTTTAGTAGCTGAAAGTAAAGTAACAATATTACAATGGAGAAGTGCTTCATTAAAAATCTTTGTATGCCAAAAATAGTAATGCTTTTAGTGTTTAAAGACCAGCTCCAGTCATGTTTTAAGACACATAAAATGCTCTGCTTGAAACAATAAATTCTGTCTATGTTTAATTACCTTGTAAGAATCTACATAGTCCCGCCCACTATGTGCTACGTTTCTCCTTTCGTAAAATTACAGCCGAAAACAAACACGTCTCTGCCATCGTTTAGTGGTAACTTGCTGAAACTTAGCTAGCTCGAAATGTAGAAATGAGTAGTAGTAACGTTAATGTTAGTAGTCAGATGACCTTTACAGCTGGTTCACGCATCACCAAAGTGGTTGCCATAGGTTACACATAATGATATGCACAGCGTCACCCCGTCCATTAACGGGATTGGCTCCTTAGGTTTGTGACGTCTCAAACCTGCCAATCTGAAAACGTGTTGTTCAGCCTGTCCTTGGTACACTACAGTTTAAAAGCAGACAGGCCCAGCCATGGAGATGACTGCTGATGTTGTCCCTGATATGTCTTGTAGCACATGAACAACACCACATGGATTTTCACTGGAGGGGGTCTTATGAATGCAGTACTACACAGGTTCATTTCACCCAAATGGAGGTCCTAATAAGACCTTACAATCAGACACTATTTTAAAAGGACTCCTTTTACAGAACATAATTACAGAAGAACTGTTCAGAATGTATTTAGAGTAAGCGGGACGCTGTTTCTGCAAAGAGTTCCTGCTGGGAAATGTTCTGACCACCACTGCGTTAGAAACACTGTTTTTCCTTTTGATACATTTGTAACTTTCAAGCTTCATGTCCATAAATATTACTGCTTTAGCTAAAGGATGTTAGAACAAAATGTAACAGCTGTTGCAACACATCCACATTTATACAATATCATTGTTAATGCTCTATTGACAAATGAATAGCTACTGAATAGATTCATATTCACTTTGATGAACACAACTGGTTTGTTTTTTATTTCAACAATATGTTTAATCATAATAAGTGGCTGTATGTGTGTACCTGGTGGTGAACCATGTCCTGCTGCTGCTGTGGCGATAGCAAAGGCTGAAGCAGGAGAGACCGAGCAGCGCGAGTTCTCCCCCGACTGGACTGAAGGCACACAAACAAATGATTATCATCAGTGACGACAATAACGTTATGATTTTCATCGTCAAGGGAAGGAGCCACGAGTGAATAAAATGTACTTTCATTTCGTCTGAACACAATAAAAACATGATTACACCGGTCATTATAATAACTAGCTGTGATGATTAAAAAGAGAAACTTAAATATAAGTTGTCGGCTATATACATTCAAATAACATAATAGTTATTTACTTGGTAACCTTTTGATGAAATATTAACTAAAGTATGTACATGGCAAAAAATTCTAAGTTAACATCACTATTCATGTGTTATTCAGCCTGTAAATAACAAGCTATGTGATAGTAAGCACTATGCCCAATGTGAGGGCTATGATTATAACCAAACATACAAAAATAGTGTTTTAGATAAAGAGCGAATGTTGTGTTTAATGACCAAGGTTATTTAGCACTTCTACTTATTACATCAGGGATAAATGTAAAAAAAAAAGTACCATATTTAATGACATATTTCACCGATTTCCCTCCTGATTTTCACTATCCATTGCCGTTTCAGGTGTTTAGCATTGAAATAAGATTTTTTCTGATTTCCCCACATCTTTGCAAACCTTGAACACATCATCATCAGCATTTGTGCCACTGAAATATGACCACTATGTGATTATGATAAATGGAATCCAGGCAGTCTATGTAGCTGGACCCGCGATACTTACAGTCACACACACAGAGACGCTCTTGCCAGAGTGTGACTGTATCTGAGCCTTGCATTATGCTGGTGATCTTAAGAATTCAGCCTCCAGTGTCAGAGACCTTTGACTGGCTCTGGTGAGTGGACCGTCAGTGGGCACAGCACTGCCCACTGCGAGGACCTCAGGCTATGGCTTTGTGGCCATTTTCTGAGTCATAAAACACACACGCACACACACACACTGGTACCTCCAGGCTGTCTGTAGCGCAGGTGCCGAGGTGTAGAAGGAGAGCGACATGGAGACATGTCTCCTGCTTCACTGCTCTGAGGAGACTCAGGGATGATTTTCTCCAGTGACACTGACTCCAGCACAGCTAGACAGGAGGAGTGGAGAAGAACGAGGATAACAGCGATGATGATGATGATAATGTTCATGGTCATAGCGGTGGCCATTACAGTTTCTGCTCCACTGGAGAGGGGAACGTTACTTAAGTTCACAGCTACGCAGAGATCCCTCAGTTTAACCAGTGAAACATCAAGAGCTGTACTTGTTCCCTGTGTATGTTTGAGCATGTGAGAAAGTACATGTTCAAGAAAGGTTTACATACTGTGTGTGTGACTGCACTGATGTAGGAAAAGCCTTGATTTCTTCAAATGGAAACATTTTTGTAACCTTTAGATGTGCACCATAACACAAGCACAGAGGCCATGAATGAGTCAATAACTCAGCTCTTTGTTGTTAGATTAGCCGGTATAAAAACAATAAACTCCAGAACAGCCTCAGTAGTCCTTGTGAAAAGATTGTCTAAGTTTCTAGAACATTACTGAAGAGATAAAAAACGTTTTTCTTTAACAATAATCATTTTGTGTTTAGATGAGAGTTGTAGAGAGCAATGTAAAACTCTCCGATAGTATACAACTGTCTGAGATCTATTGACAGTGAAGACATGATTAGTATGTTTCAGAACCACTTTCATCCTCATAAAGCCAACTCATTGAGGCCTTACTCCCTGTTTGGAAGTATCTGCAATCATTATGCTTATATATTCACCTTTAATTTATCACCTTTAATTTATCACCTGTTTGATTTTACTCTGAGCAGTGAAAACACCACACGCCACCTGATTATATGGAGATTCATCTCGGATCCCATGGGCTATAGTCTGAAGATGATATAGCCTCTGGGACCACAGTAAACATGTAGCCAACAGTTTGTTTACAGAAAAAGAACCTGTTATTGTTGTGATTGACTTTAATTAACCGATCTTACCTTTGCCAAAATGTCAACATTATGATGCAGATTAGTAAAAAGTAAAAGTGAAGCCTTGTCAGGTGAGAAGAAAACTACTTTTAAAATGCTAGTTTGTTGAGGTCGGATGATCATTTCTGATGCATTCGAGGAAGTCGGGAAATCTAAACGCTGAACGGCTTTCGTGACACAGAGTCAAGGGAATTTGTCTCAGGTTGAATTTTTGATCGAGATTGTTAGCTGAACTTACATGCAGATGTCTGTTTATAGAGATTAATAAGAAGCTGAATCATCGTCAGATTGCCGCCGATGGGAGCCGGGATGTCATTACAGTGGATTACGTTCCGCCTGCTTTTGCAGCCTGCTAATACGTGATTGGTCAATATTACTCGGACTACAAGCGTCCTACGAACGGAAACCAGAACACTTGCCATCTCTAAAATCCACGTACCTGCCTACAGATTCTACATTACCATTACAGATCTACATTTCTATGTAGAATCTGTAAATAGAGATTACATGGAGACCAGCTGGAGAGGCCCTGTATGGGCTTATTTCACAGCGGACATTTTTACATCCAACAGGAGGAAAAGCACAGGTGTTTTAGTAACTTTAACAATGGTTCTGTTCTATTCAGGTGTCTGAGAAAGCCATGACAGGTAGACAGCTTGCACACAACCAGGACCATGAAATTGAAGCAGCTAAATGTAGCTCAACGTAAGTTCAAGAAGGAAGACTGTTTATACTCATTCATTCATCCATTAGCCATCATTCATCATGTAACGTTCTCTCTCTCTCTCCCTCTCTGTCCTTAGTGTCTGGTGATCAGCTGATTATGGGCGTATACTATTTAAGTACTAAACCATCCAGTTAGCCTCGACGTCTGTCGACCAATCATCCTCTGCTGTCAAATTTTAAAGCTGTTCTACTCTCTTCAGCAGACAGTTTCAGCTCGATCACTGGACCCTCCACCCCGTTCACCTCCGATCCATCTCATCAGTGTCCAAATCCAGCTCCTCAGCTCATCTTGCAGGGGGGGTATCCTATCCTGCTCTCGGCCTCTCAACCCCTTCAAGTACACGAAGCCATCACGATGGAGTCTAATCGCCTTTGCACATTTCATTCTTTTTAAACTTGTAAATAAATAATTGTTCAATCTTGATGAAGTCTCTCCTGACTGAAATGGAATACAGCCATCATTAATGCTACTACAAACACCTGTGCTTTTCCTCCTGTTGGATGTAAAAATGTCCACTGTGAAAAAAAGGCCTACACCCTGCTGTTCTGCTTTGGAAACCAATGTTGTTTTATTAAAATGAATTTAATGTGGATATCGACATTCTCAGCCTGTCAAAGGTTTCACCTAATGACTTCTTAACATGCTCAGAATGTTAAACTGGCATTTTGTAAGTCACAGAGAGAGGCTGAGAAAAAATAAAGGGCAAGAAAAACAGACAGACAGGAAGATATGCAAATATCAGTATTTACATATATACATAGCAACACATAACTACACGGTCTGATTAAGAGCTACAGAAACTAAAAGACTGTTTGCAGAGGAGGTGAGGGTGGCTGTATTAAGTGCTAATGGCTCTTTATTTCCTTGTGAGCGGTTAGCAGCTGCCAAACATGCACACGCTCTAACACACACGCACGCACACACATATTGGATGTGTGTGCATGCTAATTAAGGTCTATCTGACACTTGTCGTTGCGGTGCTGCTTTATATGCCCCGACTCTCTCTCCCTCTAGTCTGAGAGGTCTTTTTAACACCACTATTAGGAGATCCAAGCCTGTGCGGTGGGAAGTCATCTTAGCCGACACAAGCAGTCAAATGCAAGGAGATAATGATGTCCCACCAGGCGCCTGTTCTGCTCTTACAGGGAACGCTTCACACTGTGTCATTTGATGAGCGACCTCCAGCTCTTCATAAGCACTACAGTTCAGCAATTAGGCTCTATATGTCGATGTTAAGTCGTAGAAAAGATTGTCATACCTACAGATGAGACTGCACACATTATCAAGGTAGATGTCAAAAAACTTAACACATGGTAAAAGCACATTATGGGATTGAAATTGTCTGCTCATGCTTCTCAAATGGCCTTTATAGCTGCACAATCAATCACAATTAATGTTTGTTTAATTTGAAGCCTTCATTATTTCTGTGTGATTTATAAGCTATACAGCCAGTTAGCCTGTTAGCTACCTGTTGCTAGGCGACAGGAGCGGCATTGGTGACGCAACAGTAAGGGTGGGAACAGCTGGTGACGCAAAAAGGAAATCATCCGTAGACCAGACCGTCTCATTTCAGTTTGGCTTTAGCGGTCTACACAGGCTAGGAATGACTCATCCTCCGTAGACTGCCTCCCTTGAAGGCTGCAGCCCCTGGATTGGGACACAGCTTATGTCTAGTTGGAACATAGACAGGAAATATAAGGAGTAGAGCAGACCGACACACCAGAACCTGCGATCAGTGCGCCGAGGACTGTAGCCTCTATGTGGCGCCTGCTCTACCAATTGAGCTAAACCAACGCCCCGAAACAAAGAGTTGTTCGACACCCATGGAAAATGTTTTTTTCTGAACCCCAGTGGTTTAACTTCTAACCTTGAAAGAATACTGTAGAAGTGTACTCCAGTGAGTGTTGGTACACTATGACATGGTACTGAGTGCAGCCAAAAGCCCTTTTTACATTGCTATTCTGCAACAGCGCAGAAGCTCCGCCGTTACTCTGCCTTTTCCATGTCACATTAAACTAAGTAAGGCCTGCGTAAAGCTACCCCAGTGTGTGATCTTACATTAAGGACAAGGCGTAACAGTATTACCTGAACTATGTAAATGGAACTAAAAGGTGAAACAGACGACAAACTTTCAACCAGAGAAGGCAATGAAACACTGCTACGAGACATTTCAATTAGAGAACCTTTTGCCATGTCGAAAATTACGGTATTAACAATGTTAATATTTGTCAAGGTGAGGAATAAAAAAGTACTGAAGCTCGGGTATTTCCGTGATGTTACATACAATATACATTTTGTGCACTGTATTTGTGTAGAAACTATTACACACCTCTGCGGATGCTCCGTCTCAGTTTGCCACCGAAGGGGTCGATCTTGGGAACCTCCTCCCCCTCTGTAGTCGAGCAGGGACTCTGGTCCGGGGACGTTGGAATGGGAGGGGCTTGTTCTTGCGATGGCTTGGAGTTGTTGGGTGGGGGAGATGTTGAAGAGGGAGGAGGAGGAGGAGAGGAAGTGGTCGGTGTTGGGGTCTGAGGCGTCGGGGTTTGGGGCGTGTGGGCAGATGTGGGGCTACTGGCAGCAGACTGGGAGGTGTTATGGTTGGTGCTGGAGTTTGACAGAGGACTGGTGAGGTCGAGGCCTCCCACCCTGGCAGTGATGGGGGAGTGGAGGGAGAGCTTTCGTGTTCGGACGGGGGAGGAGGTGCGGGACGGGATGGACAGAGGAGGAGGAGAGGAGAACTTGCGGCAGAGACGAGGAGATTTGTCGTTTACGTGCTCACCCCCTCTGTTGTTCTGATTGGTGGCAAAGAACAGCTCCAAGGACCTGAAGGGGGAAAAAGCAATATGTTAAGAAGATGAGAGGATGATATAAAAAGCAAGAGAGACTTAAGGGAAAACGGGAAAAAGATGAAGAGAAAATGTGAAAGTTATTTTTCTGTCTTTAAGGGTAAAAGTTTCAAAAATAATTTATTTTGTGGGAACGTTTTCCTGAATCAGTTTTAGGTTGACATTAAACGGCACACTGTGTAAGCAGAATTCATAAGAAAGAGAATGAGAGTAGAAAACAGTGTCACATGGAAGAACTTCAGATTTCACCGAACATACAACCGAAAGGCATTCAGAGTTACATTTGGGGCATTTAGCTAATGTAGTTATCCAGAGTGACTAATAATGAGTGGGCACATAGAGTGCAGTCAGAAAGCATTACAACACTGACACAGTTTTACAGTGCTGTGTTTGTACTCCAGCAAACTGGGTTGGAAGGAAAACAAAGTCTTTGATGCTGACATTCGGATATAATTTTAGGGTGTTTATATCCACATCAGAGAAACATGTAGGAAGTTTAGATATCTGAAGACATGGCTACCCAGTTGAAATGAACTGAAAGTTAACACTAAAAGTAATAATCTCGAAGATTTTCCTTTAAATAAATGTCTGTTCAGTCACTATCTATCGCCGAATGAGGTAACACAATGGTGATTAAGCCTATGGCCCACTGATGAAAGCCTTTGCATTTGCAGAATTCCACACTGATTGAAGGTGGCGCCCAGTTAGTGACGTGTTTTCCATCACCCAGCAGTGATTGGTCTGCCAGAGAGGGTAGGCGGAGCTAAGCGGCTGCTTTTCTGGTCTCTGTAAGTGTTGCGAGTAAACAGTAATTTACTATGGCTGAACAAACAAAGAAAAGATCGATGACTACAGATACAACTTCAAAAATAAGTGAAAATCCAAAGAAAAAGAAATATTGGATTGGACTGATTGGACGCTCAGATGAAGGCAAACAGTCTAAAAAGGAAAGCGAACATCAGCGAGGAAAATCAAGAGTTACAACCGGAGCCAACCGTGGACATCACACATGCAGCACTGTCTGGATTTGTGTGTTCTCCCGCAATTACCTTTTATCGCCATAGATGCCGCCAAAGAGAATGAAGTTGAGATCTTCGAGATTACCACTTTAAAGCTGCAGTGCTCATTATCTTTATTGATTCAAAGGAAATTAGCACATATAATATGAAGGGGGTTGCTACCTTCTAAAAATCCATGCACGGCTGCAGTTGCCCTTTAGCATCGATTAGCTTATTGTTTAAGCTTTATAGCCTTTCCTTTTTTTTCCACTTCAGCCACCTCATTGTGTCAGTTTCATGCAGCTTTTTTCAATAAAAAAAGCTCTGCTGATTCCTCGGTATGCTACCTAGTCTGGCCCAAAGCGCACACAGGCAATGTACGCAACTATCTGGTAGACCTAGAGGAAATGTAGCAGCTAAAAAGTGCCAACAATAGAGACAATTTTTGACTTGCATTTATCTAGTGAATGGAATATTATTCCAGTAATACTCATGTTACTCATGTTGCTGTCAGAACTATTTGCAGCCAAGTCTGTCTTATCAACTAAGAGGTGTTTGAGGTGCTTTTTGCCTCCAGTCTGGTCTTCAGGAAGCTAAAAAACCCACCCAATTCGAAAAAGTCAGGTGATGTTTTACTGAGAGGAGAAAATGTTGCTGTTTGGCTCTAAAAAAATCCTTGACTGTCTTGACTAATTGTCATTTTCCTGCCCTAAAGAATCTGTCATAGAAAATTATAAAGTATCCGGTCCATAGATAAACGAGAAAAAAATCATAAATCTTTTATTGCATTCGCTACATTTAAACGCCTTATTTAAAAGGGAATGAAAAGGCAAGAGCTTTAATCAAGAAGCTACTTGGTTGTCATTTTTATGATGACATTGACACTGCTCAGACAGTCGTGTAAAGAGCTACATCTAGGGAGCAGTAATCATGCATAGATGAACACAAAACATCTATTCACACAAGCCTGTAATTCAGCAGGAAATAGAAGAACAAATTGCATCACAGATTTAAGGAGGGGGAGAAATGAAAGGAGGAAAGAGGAAGGAAATATACTTGAAAAGGAGAGAGGAGGAACGCTGAGAGGAAGAGAAGCAAGCAGCAGAAGATGTTTTAGAGAGGTATGAAAAAAACTCAGAATGACAAAAATGGACCAAAATGGATAGAGAGAGAAAAAACAGGATTTGATGCGTCAGTCAGAGAACATGCTACAGACCGGCTGCAGAAGGCTGCAGAAGACTCCCATTCCTGTACATATCAACCTTAAAAACTGTGAGTTCATTCGTTCAAAGTGATAGATAGCAGGCAGATTACAAAGTCGTGCAGCAGTGAAGTGTCAGACCAAGACCAGAGAAGAGGAAGAGCAGGCAGGAGAAGTTCAGAGACAGTAAGAAGGAGGACAAAGACAGAAGAGTTGGTTACTTGGACTGGTCCATGGCTATCTTCTTGATCTTCAGACTGTAGTCAGGACAGATGGATGAGATGGACAGACGGTCATATGAGTGATACTGCGCCCTGTTGGAGGGGACATGAAGAGACAGGGGGATGGATGACACAGAGAAATGATTAAATTAAGGAACGTGAAGGTTGGATTGAGAGGTGAGAATGTAAGATGTGACGGAGACAGAAGATGGTTAGAGGGAAGAAGATGGAGGGATGATACATGAATGTCTTGAAAGAGGAAAGGTGAGGGGAGGCAGCATGTGAGTGAGAGAACAGGAGCATATGATCAGTCCAGATATTGACACATGACCAAGCTGGACAAAAAAAAGTGCAAAATGGAGGCTTGGTAGCATCGACTAACTGGGACCGAACAAAAATATCAAAGTATTGAACAAATTAACATTTTGACCTGATGAGGTACAAGATGGAAAGTTAGTACATCATCTGGGAACAATCAAGGTCAGTACAAAGGTTAGATACTGAGATATCCATCCATCCATTATCTATATCACTTATCCTGCTTAGGGTCCCGGAGGGGCTGGACCCTATCCCAGCTGTCATTGGGCGAGAGGCGGGGTTACACCTGGACTGATCACCAGTCAATCACAGGGCTGACACATAGAGACAGACAACCATTCACACTCACATTCACACCTACGGGCAATTTAGAGTCACCAGTTCACTTAACGAGCATGTCTTTGGATTGTGGGAGGAAGCCGGCGTACCTGGAGGAAACCCATGCATGCATGGGGAGAACATGCAAACTCCACACAGGAAACGTCTGAAATGGGATCCAAACCAGGAACCTCCTAGCTGTGAGGTAACGCTAGTGGCGCTAACCACTGCACAGCCCATGCTGAGATATGTCTACATATATTTACAGCTCCTGCTCGTGTCATTCACATGTGAAGAAGTATAGTTTATAGTAACTGTGCGCGGAAATACGGACAGATCGGAACCTGATTGAGCCAGGTACAGAGCGTGAGAAACACACAGATCTGTGTCATATCTGCTCCTCTCCAAACATCTGTGGTTCAAAAGGATTTTATTAAATTACTTGTGTTAAAGGAGCTATTTTTCACCCCTCCTCTTGACAGTTTCGAGGGGCATAGTTTGCAGCCCGCCCTCCTTTTATCATCATCGTTTATTTTGAAATATCTCCAAACTGCCGACATGCTCCTACTCTGCCGCCTACCTGCTCATTACAGGAGGCTAACGTCGAGCCGTAAAGTGGTATCAGGTGCAGTTGTATCGGCGTGGTTTTACGAGTATGAGTATAAGTACGAGTACTTAAGCACAGTATCCGCCTGATACCGGTATCTGTGATGGATGATGGAGAGACAGAAAACAGAACATCTGACTAGAAGGACACTTAAGCTGCTCCACCTGGAGTGAGATAAAGGGCTACATGAAGCATGTCCTGTTAAAGTTATGGTTTTAGAAAGTGGACTTCACCAAAACACACACTACCTTCACTGCACACCTCAGGTCCCTGCACGCATCCTCCCTGTTCTCTTGCAATGAAACAGCCACAGGCCATGGTGAGTTGGCCTTTACATACAGACCTGCCCTTAGGTAGAAGAGAGCTTTTCTACCTGAGAGGATAAGTCAAGTAAAACTGGAAGAAATATAAGTTTAGAATTCTGTTTCAGCCGGAGAGAGAGCAGAAATGATGATGAGAGTAGAAATAAAAACTCCTCATCAGACGAACATTATTTTCCCGTGGCTGTGCCAGAAACTTTGTTGAAGCATCTGTTCTTCCGGCCCCAACACGCGGCTGTTATGTGCTTCAGCCAGAATGAATTCAACCTTGTGGACAGAGGTGGGAGCTGCATGCTGAGTCCAAGCACTGACCCGTATCAGACTGCATCATTCACAGAATGAGGGGGAGGATTATAAAACGCTCTCAGTACACTCATTTAACAGTTATACACATCCTTACACATTTCACACACTCACACAAACACAAATATAGTCAGATACACAAAAACAAGTTCTGTGTTTGTGAATGCATATTTGTTTGTCTGTCGTGTATGACCTGATGGGTATAGAGGAGAACGGCTTCTTGTAGATGTCGGCCAGTTTGTCCATGACGACCGACGCCGTGGTGAAAATCCTGTACGTGTGCAGGAAGGTGTTGAGGAAGTCAATGGAGAGGAAGCGCAGGTCGGTCAGCCTCTCCAGCAGCCGCTCCACGCTGGCGTAGCGGATCTGGGGGACCTTGCAGGAGTTGAGCGTCTTGCTGAAGCAAATGTCAACATCATCTTTATGGAGACGCACATCGGATCTGATGGATACACACGTACACGGATACACACACACATAACCAAGCATGGGTGACTGTTGGGCTGCTAAGCAAGGGAAACATCATGAAAATAAAAGAAGAAAGCTAAAAATAAGAGTGAATACCAAAAAATACTTTAGAACAGCATAAATCAACTCAAAAAAAGCAACAGTTTACTGTACATCAACACAACTGTTACATTTTCACCCAAATATGCTACATCATACACTTATGTTTAGCAACACTGGCATGAAGAGATGGGTATTCCTCTTCACAAACACAAACATACTTACTTGATCATGTGAGGAACAGTGACTTTGGAGTTCTCCTCAAATACACTGGTCATCAGGCCATTACAGCGGATATTATCTATACACTACAATAAAGAGAAAGGATGAGGAGTGAGAGAGTTAAGGGAAAGAGTGACAGTTTGAGAGGGGAAATGTTAGAATAAATTGTTGTCATGTTTGTTGGAACTACAGAATTCGAAGCAGAGTGAGGCTTGTGCAACAGCATGAAACAAAACACTGCTCAGTTATTTCTGTGTGGGCTCCCTTTAACATTAAAACAACTGCTGAGGATTTCAAAAGTCTGGTTTAAAAGGAATTAAGACAAAAAAAATAAGTCATTTAAAACAGTCAGGGGGGAATTCACTAAAGGATTGGGCGGCTTTTGCGCCTGTTAAACCTGTGCAGATGACACAAAAAGACTCCGCCTCATTCTCCAAGCACACACAGAGGGTTGAATGCACCCCAAAGTGCGCTGCAGAGCAAGCAGCATCTCTGTGCTCCGGTGCTGTTTGCACGTATTTAAATGAGTCATTATGCAGACATTTGGGGCAAATTTGGCTCCTTTCTATGCAAATGAGCCTCGTGGCAAAAAGCACTGAATTCACAAACGGCAGCGCTAACAGCACCACGCAGTTAGAGTGAAGATATTACCGCCTGCAGAGAGCTGGTGGTAACTGCGGCGCAGTATTATAAGGGCTGTCATGCTCTGATTTTATACTGATCATGAAGACAATTCCACCTTTTGTGTTATCAACAAAATGTCTGTAGAAACAATAATATATTGTCATTAGTACTATAATCGAGAGAGCAATCAGTCGGGGGCTGTGCGAGGCTCAACTTCCCGGCACACGCGCACAGACACGGAGAACAAGAACAAATCAAAACAAGAGCAAACTGCACGGATCTGTGAAACTTTATGGGCGTTTTTGCACTTGAAGATCATCAGTGCAATTTACTTTGTGAATCAGACGTTAAGACGGAGCAGATAGCGGGGGCAAATTATGGGCAATTTATGAAGCTATCAGCGTCCGCAATTCATTCTTAGTGAATTTCCCCCTCAGTGTATTTTTTATTTGTCTAATAAGAATGAATCCAGTGTGACATGCTTGTGTTGTGCGTCTGTGTTTGTGCAGCACTGAGGCAGCGAGCTGCACACACCTCCGGGGAACTGCACCCGTGTCTGTGTTTACTTATCACTAAGCCTTCTCAATGCCCGAAGGAGACACGCTCCCTCTATTTGGAGGTTCTTGTTATTCTGTGTTTGTCTAGGCGTGTGTGTGTGTTTGTGTGACTCTGTGTACTACCTGGCTAATATCACTGGTCCACGCTGCCTTCTCCTGCCGCGACGGTGCCAGTAACACCACCGTGAATGAAGGCGAGTCTGACGGCTCCACTACGAGTTTAAAGTCCAGCTGGCCAAATACCTGACCGCCCGCTTTAGCTGTGAGATACAGACGTAGCTTATTACAGAGCAGCATCGTTCTTAGTGAAGATAGTAAAGAAAAAAGCTTGTGCATACACACACAAAATACACACACAGAGGGTTTATTAGGAGGCCCTGCTATCTCCATATCTCGCACCCCTGAGGCTAAAGTTTAAAGGTGTGTGATGAAGACAGGTGTGCACATGTGTGTGATTCTCTCACTGCTTGTGTGTGTTTGTGTGTGTGTGTGTGTTTCTTCAATCTCCCTATTCGCCAAATGAATCCTTGAGGAAAAAAAAATAATGGACCTGTAATGTGAAAAGATC
Organism: Semicossyphus pulcher; assembly: GCF_022749685.1. Classification (NCBI taxonomy): domain Eukaryota; kingdom Metazoa; phylum Chordata; class Actinopteri; order Labriformes; family Labridae; genus Semicossyphus; species Semicossyphus pulcher. The sequence continues at coordinate 12,133,318 of NW_027211737.1, read as the reverse complement.
AAAACCTGACATTTAAAGGGGGCGAGCATCTGATATTTAAAGGGAAGTCATTTCTGGACACTTATCGTCTGACACCTAATTAACCTCCATGATTGCTGAAGGGCTTAAATGAGCCAATAATAGCTGTCTGAGTGACGGCCAACGTGGAAACCCTGATTCATAGATGTAGTAGACTTACACTCCTCATCACTGGCATCTGGCTCCTCTATGAGTGTGCAGTCAATCAGGGACAGAACTCCACCTTGCTGCAAGAGTTTACCAAGAATTATTTACATAAGTGTTTGAGTTGCAAAGTTGCAATCAATTAAAACATTAATTTCATCATTTTATTAATTTCTTTTTATGGGTGTTTCGTCAAAAACTATGTTGGATTGTATTTTAAAACGTGTCTTAAAAGTTTGTTCCTGAATTTTGCACGTTAAAGAGAAAAAAAGCTGGTGGTCCCACCTTGAGAAGGTGCAGTTTTCCCCCAGAGCTGCGCGTGCAGACGAGGAAGTGTTTGGTGAAGAGGAAGCACTGCCTCTCCCCTTCCTTCTTCAGAGAGAGAGAGCCCAGGCGGACCTTACTCAGCTTCCCTCGCTCCACCGACGGTAGCTGGATGAGAGAGCCTGAGGAGCAGAACGGGGTCAGGATTACATTTCTTTAAGCTGACACTAAGATGAGGGCTATGTGTACTCAGTGTCAGCTTAGCTCCTGAACAAACATACATGTGTAAAAACCAATATTTTTGAACTACTCATGTATGTGTGTTTACCTGTCAGACCAGATCATTTAAATGTGCAGACTCTGAGGCGAAAAGTGTAGTGAGGACATGAACAATCAGATCTGGTGTCAGCACTTTGTCTCCTGACCTGTGACTCAACAGCAAGAGGAACATCATAATCTGCTCTCCTCTGCTGTCGTTAGGCAGTTAGTTAGGAGACATGCACCCTCAGTAAGTTTATTCCACCTTAAATGGAAAAGTGGTCTTTGACTTGTAAGTGAACTCGACAAATGAGGAGAACAGATCGCTCATTTAGGTTTGCATGCTGAAGCAATTTATTTAACACTGGTGCAAATATGGGTCCAGTGGCTTGCTTCAAAGCAAAGCAACAGCAATAAAGATTTTGCATGTCTTGGACCAGTGCCTTGAAGGGAATGTCTCTCCAACCACATGTTGTTTTAAGTAATTGCTGATCAAATAAAGAACAATTCATGCGGTAGATTTAAAGGGCCAGTTTGCCGATTTTCAACCTCAGTCCTATCATGCTATTATGGGGAGCTAAGGCCATTATGGTAGGAAAAAAATGCAATTTGGTTCTGTGCCTTTGGAGTTTTCTGCTTCTCCAATGGGCCCTGGAAGACCAGGGAGCTCACTAAACTACACTTCCTCAATCTAGGACACGCTCCTCTGGTGTCATGTCTCGTTCAAAATTGTCAAGTTTGAAATGTAGACTGCAGACCTGAAGATTTTTTTGAAAATCCACCCGTATATTCTCGTCGTATTTCAGATTCTGTACCACTCTGAGCCATCGCCTGCAGTGAAAAACAGTAGTATTTCACTCCAGCGTCTCACTGGATCATTCTTTTCATAAGGAGGGGCGCAATGCATGCTGGGTGTTGTAGGAATGCAGAATGGGCGAACTTTCTCCACAGCTATGGCGCCAATTTCAGATAAAATTGCTTCTATTGATTACAGAGAACACCAGCTTTGACTGACAGCGGCTTTTTCCAGGGGCGAATTGCTCCTTCAAGATAAAGGTAATCAAGAATTTCTTTGTTTTCTTGGATTGGGCAGACTGTTGGTTCTGTTACTACGACTTCGCTCTTAGTCTTTGGCTTATACCAGTGATCACAGGCTATGCATTTATCTCCACTGCAAGATAATGCAAACCTATAGTGGATTTAAATTTGACATTGCATTACATCCATTTGGCAAACAACCTGGAGGTGTATAGGAACAAAAGCTGTTATAATTAAAACAGGGAGCTGAATCCTTCTTGAAGAAACCACAGAGTGTTCAGTGCTTCAGTACAAGAGCTTAAATGTTTTTCATGTACTAAAGAGAAATTGATTTAATCTGCTTGGGTGTGAATTATTGTGAACAGATCAGTCTTCTTGACTTTTACCCATTTGTAGAAGCACATTTTCACTGGGCAACCTGACATGGAGCCAAAATCTCCCCCTGTAGAAAGTATTAAAGTAGCTAATGTCATGACTCAGTGACTGAGCCCCACTAAGGTACCCTGTCTGCGCTCTCAGATCATAAAGTTGACAGGCAGGAAGGTCTTACTGTCAGGAGAAAACAACCAGAGCTTAGCTGCCTGGTGAGCAGTGCTGTCAGCAGACAAAGACTCACCCTGTCTGACGAAGGTCTGGCTGGTGTCCAGCAGGATGTCACAGCCCTCCACTATCATCCTCTCTATGGCCAGGTTCTTCCTGATGTTCTCCGTGTCACTCACTTCGTCATGCATTACTCTGACCACACACATACACACCAGTTAGATCCTTATTAAATATGAACATGTATCAGGAAAGTTAATGATTTAGATATGTATACCTGGACAGTTCCTCTAATTTGGACTTGGCGAACTCAAGACTCTTGCGCTCCACATGCTCATGAGGTGTGTGTGCCAGTAACTCATGCAGGGTGATGATGTAGCGAGGAATCTTGACGGAGAGAAGAGCAATCCAATTCATAAAAGACACATTAACATCACATCACAAAAGTTGGGGTCAATAACCGAACAAGCGGGTTCTGGTGTAAATTACCTGGAACATGGGGTACGTGAGGAAGGTCTCGAGCATCCTGCCCTCACAGGCGGCGTTAGACTCGTACTGCTTCAGCAGCTTGTCAAAGTCTCTGTTCTGCTTACAGTTGGCCAAAACCTGCAGGCTGTATTGATGGTTACGCACAAACTCCTGATAGATGTTCAGCATGGGCAGCAGGATGTCAAAGAGGTCAGCTAGGAACACAAACACATAAAACACATTCTACAGTGACTCAGTCATGTAAAGTATGGAGCTCACATTTATCTGCTACCAGGGCATTCTGTTTCAAAAGCAACAACAAAGCAGTTTAACTTGTGTTAAAACCACATTCAAAGTAACTTTTATATTACTACTAAGGTAACTAACACATTTCACCGTTTCATCTTTTAATTATTTTTTGACTAGAATAAGTAATGTCTGGTACTTACTATGGGGACTTGTATTTAATTGTATTAAAATGTTTATGTTTTTTGTTGATCTTACAGTGGTGATTCTGGCTTCCTTGCATATGGAGGGAGTAGGCCAATCTAATTAGCAATAACTTTTTGCTCTGCAATATTTGTTGTAATTTTTTTAAAAATACAGGAAATTATGCCATTTAAATACAGTGTGTTAGTGTTTATATATACAATTAACAATCATACTGTTTTTATTTGGGACTATTTTCTTCTAAAAAAAACAGTACTCCACTCCAACCTTTAACACACTTGGTTCAGAGACTCTGACACCCGCATGAAAAAGTAGAGCAGTTCAGGTGGAGCGACACGTTTCTTTATAAAATAAATACCAATAGACTTGGGGGCTGCAGCTGTGTTATTCATGCGGTATGTCATCATACCATGTCATATCATTTTTAACAGTGTTTAAATGTAATGTTTTTCATTGTCTAGTCCAAGAGTTTTCTTCAACCTTTATGAGATGTGTGCTTAGTTCGCTGTATAACAATGCTTCCTTATAGTGAAGCAAAAGGTGAAGCTAAGACATTGATGGTCAAATTAAATATGTTTAGTATATTCTTCATGTCTGTTGCTGCCTTTATTGAACGAACTGCCACCTTGGACATAAAACTGTTGGTTAAAAAAGCATCATCATGGTGTCATAAAAATGATCTTAGAAAGTGGATATGACCTAACGTAACAGGACACTTAATAACTGGATGATGTAGATAACATTTCCTAATTTGCTGCTCGGACAAAAGACTCAATGATCAGACTCTTTAATGGATGTGCTCTGCAACAGGTAAACTGATCAAAACCGTGCAAGAAAAGCAGAAACAGATTTAAGAATCCTTCATATGTCACAAATGATGCCTTTACTCATGTGAGTAGAAACATCGTCGTAGTTTGTGTGGGTTTAAACGCCTGTTGCTTCAGAAATTGATTTGCTGTAAAACATATTGTTGGTAGAAAATCTACATTCAGCGTCAGCCTGAGGCAAACACTCAGATAAGGATGACGCTTATCAGTCAATCCTTTTCTTTTCTGGATTTGTCACAAGTAATTTGCTGTCGTGTCTTTCAGCAGGCTGTTTCCTAGGTGATGCTTATCTGACGAGGAGGCTTCTGTTTTAGGAGGAGAATTTGTGGGAGGCCTTCTGGTCCGGTCGGTCATTGTCTGTCAAGACAATGTGCTCAGTGCAGACTGAGATAGGGTAATGAGCGTGTGTGTGTTTGTATGTGTGTGAATGGGGCAGTAAGACGTAAAGACTGACGTTTGAATGAGGAGAGAGTGGATGTGGAGGATGACTGAAAACTAGACCTTGATTTCACTGAGTGGCTGCAGAGCGTACGCACACACTGTGTGTTTGTGTGATGTGTGTGAGAATAGGTAACAGTTTACCAAGCACCAAAGTTGGCCAGTTGGCTATCCTCGCCTTCAAGCCTTGATGGAAGATCTCGTGCAGGAACATGATGGTCTCGCTGAGAGCACACGGGGTTAAAACAGACAAAAGAGGGTGAATTTTTATCATAAAATCCTCAGTATGTGGCTGTTCTTGAGTTATTCAGTTTGCTGCAAAGATAGAAACTGTTGGTATTCACACAAATTCACACAGACGTACGCACCTGTTGAGGAAGATGCTGCTGACGTCGTCGTGGCAGATGGGGGGTTTCTTGGAGCTGGCAGCCATCCTCAGAGGTCGGAGGAAACAGTTGACCAGGATGTAGAGCTGGTGGACGTACCTGTCATCACACACAGGGGCAAACAGGAAACATGCGGATGATAATGCTTCAGATTTACCTTCAGAACACAGACAGTATGTGAGCAAATATGTTTGTTGTAGACATTGTCAGTTGTTAATATTTTACTATCGAGTTATACTGTAACATATACCTTTAATTTTGTTTAGATGAGACAATTTGCTATATGTTTGTATTTGTTCTACCTAAGGGTAATGAATAATAAATGGGCCAACCTCTTTGCACATAATTGTACATAAACATTACCAGTGATTATCTCTCAACATTTGTTGGTGTTTATCTTTTAAAGGCGTCTCAGAATTGAGTTAACAATAACTCTTCCATTATTAATATACGGCTATTTATTCAAATACAGCCAGCCAATAAGGAAGACTGACATATCTGTTATCTCAATGTATGTACAGTATATTTTGATTTATCACTTTCTATGCCAGTGAAATGAAAGACCTCACAAACCGAGGTACTTTATCTCAGTAATCTCTATGTCTAAATTGTCCTGTGTCCTGAGTTTAAAGCTATAATATTATGCACTACTGTACACATTGTATTACATAAATGAATCTCAGTCTTCTCACAGTATTTATCATCATATTTCCCAGCCCTACTATATATTTTTAACTGTAAAACTCATCATTAAGAGCATCCTTTCTGAGCCCTAGTCCACAGTAAGACAGATTAAAATCCTGCCCTGCAAAGTTTGACAAATGTTTCTGTTACTGGAGGCACGATGTGTTTACATACTCCGTCTCCGCCTCCACCATGTTAAAGACGATCTGGTTCCTCTTCCTCATGCTCTCAGCGTGAGGGGAGCAGATGTAGTCCTGAACGATGATCTTCCACTTCCTCCGACAGAGCCAGCCCCGCATGAAGCTCTGAACCTGAGGAGATGCAAACAAGGTAACAGTCACACACATGGAGTGCACTCACTGTACGATGGTTACAAAGAGGAAATAAAAACACATGAAATCTTAATTTTAGCAGAATAATAATATTTTATAATATAAATGTCAATGTACCTTTTTGATCTTTTTGATATCCGGGTCTTCATTTTCATGGTTGACATGGTAAGGCCGCATTCGCTCCTTAGTTTTGTTCAGAGCTACAATCTTTAAAGACAAATGCAGTCACACAATCAGAGCAGGATTAGGGTGAAGAAAGTCTGCACAGAAGACACATTCAATGAGATTAAAAGCTCATGAAATGTAAACGATGGTCTTCTGAGCTGAAGTAGAAGGTGATAAAAATTGAAATAATGAGTATGTAAAAAATTCCTAAAGGGGCTTAAAGTCATTTGGTTGTATATTATTTTTGTGATAGTCCTGCAGCGTGTGCTCAGTGAACCGTGCAGCAGATAGACATCAGACTTCCTCATCTTTGACAATCTGATGCCTTCATTCAGAAAGGGAGAATGGGGAGGGGCTGCTATCAGCAGGTGACATAAGCAAATGAAGGCTTATATGAACCAATAAAATCCACTGCAGTGGAGCATTTTCTATTTCCAATCAATGAAAACCTAAAAGATGACCTGATAAATGTCAGCTCTTGTATGATTTTTACAGCCATGAAATACTCTCTTCCCTCAGCACAGTCAGGTTAGCCTTTAGACATGTGACATTTACTCACTGCAGGCAAGAAAAGCTACCTGCACACCACAAAGGTAATGTCATCTTCCAGGTTTGAAGACTGAGGCGCACATGAGACATCGTGATTGTAGAAAGCCAGACAGATGCCAAACTCTAAATGTTATTACGCTGTGGAAAGAAATCTCCTTTCACATTGCAAACCTAATAATAGACAGCAACACTTCTTCTAAAACAACAGTGATGAGCGATGTCATACAAAGGCAGCTGGTAAAAGGTTTTTCTTGGCAACAGTAACATCTGTGAGGAAATAAAGCCAGCTCTCGTACTATATTAACTTCAGGCCTCTCGACAACAACAGTTTATCACAGATGGAGAAAAGCATGAAAGATGAAACCCAAGCCATTTCCAGCCACACACTCTCATCTTCATTTTCTTACTCACTCGCACTATCATGCAAATGGCAGGAGGAGAAGAGCCAGTCTGCCAACTGCTGACAGTTACAGTGGCTAGTTGGTTTAATTATTCATAAACAGAGAGCAACACACACAAACAAACAAACAAGAGTATGGTCTAATGAGATGGATCACCAACTGCACGCTGGCTCTTAAAGTCTAATCCCTTTTTCATGAGCAGCCTCATTACACAGGCAGATGTTTCCTAATATAAAATGCCTTTGGTTTGCATTTTCATGATCATCAGGGCTCTCTATGTCCTGCCAATGAGATACAATCACAGTGTGTGGAGGGGGGAAGCAGCCCCCACACTTGTTGCTCAAAGGGAGAATTAAAAGCAGCATAAGATGCTAATCCACTGAACAAAGTGTGATTTATTCCTGAAGAAAGAACCAGCCAATAAAAGCAAAATATTGATACAAGTGGTTGTTGACACAGTTGAGCTGAGACAGGGAAGATAACAGAGAAGTTGTGATTCATGGATTCATCAGCAGCTGGACAAACAAGCCAGGAGCTTCTCCTGGAGATAACTGCTGCTTTGACCAGAGTTCAGTTACATTCCATTATCAACTTTGTCAACAACAATGGTAAAATGTCCAGGTGCAGAACTGCTGCTGATGCCAGGACACGATTCCTTCACATATTTTTATGTTTTCTTTGTGAAATGTCCTTGAAAAAATGCAAACATTAAGCATACAGAGCAATTTAAAACAGACTTAACGGTCACTACAAAGGGAAGTGGAACAACTTTCGTAACCGAGCAACATTAAGCGCCGGTGAGAAACACTCTGAAATTGAGGTCGTGGGTGCTGCTGTTAGTGGACATAGGCCCTAATTTGGCTCAGTTGGTGTCCTTTCTTGTAACCTAGACCAGTGGTTCTCAACTTGGGGTCCAGGCCCCCCTTAGGGGGGCGCCAAAGATCGCTGGGGGTGCGTGAGGCTTTGTCTGCACTGAGATTGTCATGGTTAGATTTGCACATGTTAAATAAAACCATTAAAAAAGCTCTTTCTTGATGATCAAAAGTCTGTCCAACTATTTTTTGGTCCTCATTCAAAATAAAGGAGCTAGTTTGTGGGCCACACCTCTGCGAACTCTGATTGATCGAAGCCTGATTGGTGTTCATTTCTGCCAATAATGATTTGGAATTAATCACTTTATTGTTTTGGTGTACGCGTGTGTGGGCTCCTGAGGCTCAGCCTTGCTTAGATAAAAGCAGGGGGAACTACAAGGCAAAAAGGTTGGGAACCACTGACCTAGACAGTGTTTTTATTGGTACAATATGATTCAAACTACAGTATATATCAAGTATAATGAATGGATGCGTTGCACTGTTTCCATATAACAAACCGTGTAAAACAAAAATATCTAACAACCTTTTCTGTTTGTTTCTGTCTACAATTTATGGAAATCCTTTATTTTGACGAGAAGATTTTGATACGCAATAACACAATACGGTTATATCACACTACGATTCCTTTATCTAAGTGATGTACAAGCTTTTTCCCAGCTGTCTGACATCTGGATCCAAACAAAGCTCACTTATGGTTTAATTCTGAGCTATTGATGTAATTACCATAAACCAATAATTACCTGCTGTTGTGTGAGTGTGTGTGTAAGAGAGAATTGTAATTAGTTGTGATTAACAACACTGAAGAGATCAGCTGTGGCTTGTGTGTAAGCTTGCGGGTCTGATTTATCATGCCGTGACACCAGAACAGAAACGTGTTGCGTTCGATAAGCGTAATGGTTTGGCAGCTGATTGTAAGGACACTGATGGGCTGTCGTTGTTGAGCAGTGGGCTTCTCCTCCCACGCTCAGGGGTGAGTGAGTATCGTTCACACCCACTCCTCCACTGCATAAACACAGCTATGAGGAGACACACACACTCAGTGCATACCCATAGGGATACATGTATATATACTGTGCATTCAGGTATCTATACATGTGTTTCTCCTTGGATTACTCTTCAAATGATTCGTGGCAGGAGAGTAATCACAGAGCTGTGTGGGCGGGCATGAGTAAGTGAGTGATGCCTATGTTATATTTATTTATGTCATGTATTTGTAAGGGGACCATGTACAATAAATATACATAGATGTTACCATTTGATGTGCTGTACTAGAGTTAGCTTAAAGCTAATGTTTGTATGCAGACTAAATAGGCTGCACACGTGGTCTTGAGGACCCTGTAGAGATTTTGACCACTCGTAGCACTATGTAGCAATGTTTTGCATGTACACTATGCACTTGGCTCCTGCCACTGCTTCATGATATTATGCTAATCAAAAATTGGCAGCAGTAATTTCTTTTTTGGCTTTTGCCTTTAACTGATAGGACAGCTGAAGATAGACAGGAAATGTTGGGAGTAGAGGGTGGAGGATGACATGCACCAAATGACCGGCAGAATGGGAGCCGAGCCTGCGATCAGTGCATCGAGGGCTTTGGCCTCTGTACATGGAGCGCCTGCTCTACCAACTGAGCTAAACCAGCCCCCCACCCAAAAAACTGGCAGCAGTACTGCCACAAGAAACATCGACAAAGGTGCCAAAGAAGAAGACTGCCAAAAAAGATGGACATAAACAATGCACGATTGAGAATTTAGCTATCTAGCAAATGTTTAATGAGGAAGGATAATGTGTCTTACACAATGTGTTAGACAAAATATTATTTTGTTTTAGATTACAAGAAAGCTCTTGAAGACACTTAACTTTAAAGCAACAATCTCAAATATTTCAGCTTCGTGCTCTTGAGCGCCACCCATTGGCGATAATCAGTAACTAAGGGGGCACACTTCCCAATTTAACCAGATGTCTACAGCTGGCTCCCTTTGTCACTGTTCTAACTCTTGATTTTCCTCCTTGACGCTCACTTTCCTTTTTAGTCTGTTTGCCTTCATCTAAGCGCTGAATTTGTTTCTTCTTCTTTGGATTTTCACTTATTGTTGAAGTTGTATCTGTAGTCATCGACCTTTTCTTTGTTTGTTCAGCCATAGTAGATTACTGTTTACTCATGCAATGCTTACATAAACCGGAAGTGCCACTTAGCTCCGCCTACCCTCTCTGGCAGACCAACCACTGCTGGGGGAAAACACGTCACTAACTGGGCGCCGCTGGTGATTTTTTCCGCCAATGTTGCCATAGACACCCAGTCCATAAAAATTGTATCTACTACAAATGCAAAGGCTTTCATAGATTTAGATAGTGACTTAACAGACATTTATTTAAATGAAAAAGTTTGAGATTGTTACTTTAAATCAAATCGTTGTTTGAATGGTGGGGAATAGGGTGAAGATCATAATCTGCGATAATAATTGTAAACATGATTTCATATTTCAATGTTTAATGTTAATGGATTAAAAGGATACACATGCCATGTAAAGTTGTGTTGGTTATTAATTAAGTTGTTGCTTTTATACAACATTTGTCCCAGAGTTCCATTCAAACTGAGTTTTGTAAGACCTTAAGGGGGGTAAAGACATCAACAACTCTCCGTCCTCCTTCTGTGTGATGTGTAATGCACTAGCTTTTGTCTTATACATCCTCTTTTTTCACACATGCATTGTTTCCTGCAGGGATGCTATTTAAATCCCACACAAAAAAAAGCAATTACTGAACGCAGAAACATTAAGTGGCTATTGCTGAATATAAGTAGCCATAAATTGTATGAAAATGTGGTTTAATATCATGGAAATCTTGAAGATTATACCCTTCTAGTGAGTCTAGGTTTGGGTTTGTGTATCTACTCCTGTTCTCTGTACCTCTGCTTTGAGCCTCTCGATTTCGGTGTCCTGATCTTCTAGCTGTGTGCGCAGTTGATTGGCGGCCACCTTCTCTGTTTCCACGATCTGCACGAGGTGGATGTATTTCTGCATCAGCACCTCTCGTTCGATGATGATGTCAGAGTAACTGAAAATAGAGAGCACAAATACATACAGAGATATCTGTTAAATGAGAGGAACACATTGTACGATAAAAGATTATTTCTGTATTTTGTCCTATTTTTTACTGGTTTGTATTATGCAAGGCTTAATTGGAAAGTGTCACATCATTTGGGTGATTTCAGAAGACCCTTTTGTGTTTTTTGGTAATGTCATATGCCCTTTTGACAGCAGACATTTTGACCTGTCACAGAAAGAGAAGCAGAGGTGTTGCTATTAACATTAATGTTGGCTCAGTTCTATTCAAATGTCACAGTGAGCCCTGACAGTGAGACATTGAGCCAGCACGCACAATACCAGGACTAAAACTACAATTCTAAACCAGAAGCAGCGAACCAGAACTCAGCCATTATTAATTCCGTTCCAATCACGACCGAGCTTTTCCCACTGTGACAAAATGTCAAAATGTCTTGTAGAAAAAATACTCTTTACTCTAATGGTCCTGCACACTTGTGTTTTCCCTTATTCCCGCTGAGTAGAGCTCTGCTCAGGCTGAAGCTGGACGGAGCTATGCTGTGAAAAACATGTAACCATAATTATGGTTTAGATTTTTCTGCGCGAATTGGTAGAGCAAAGCTAACAGAGTAGGGATGCACGATATTGTATTTTATGCCGATATATATTTTCCAACCCTTTTTGCCAGTTTCACATTTTTCACCTAATTGCAGAGAACATCAAGTCTCCCCTGTAGTGGTTTTTCTTTAATAACATTCACTGGGCAATATAAGAAAACTACTTAAGTAAGCGTTGTTTTATCAGCGAAAAATGTCCGCAAAAAAATGACATAACTCTCGTCATTTTCAAGCCATAATCTGCAGATACAGATGATGTGCTGATAATATCGTGCATCCCTAAAACAGAGTTAAGTCAGAAAGAGTCTCTACACAGTCCAAATCAGGCAACAACATGTGATAACACATGTGGAGCCCATCAACCATGTTTTGTCTGTCTATGTAGTTTGGTTTTTTTTGCTCTACAGATTAATATCCATCCATCCATTATCTTCCGCTTATCCGGGGGCTTATCCTCTGTTGATTTTCCAACAGAATGCAGAAGGTTTTAGGTGCCAACTGAAACCTCTGATCTTACATCTCTGAGTTTCTTTGAATACACACGAAAGCAAGACAGTCCAACCGTTGCTGCAGTAACTAAAAGTCAGATTTACATAAGTTTGAAAAAAATAATAAACGGGTTACTAATGACATAATTTACATTTTACAACGTTTGCAAGTTTTCTTTAAAACAGCACTTAAATAAACTGAAGTGAATGGATCGTGGTGAGGCGAATGTTATTTGGAACCTAATTACCTCTGCTATAAACCACATTTATATTCAGTGGGCTATAGCATGAAAAACACACACACACATAACATATTCGCTCTAATCTATACGTTGTCTCAAAACACATCAAACTGTTTGGTGTATTTCTATGCCGTGTGTGTACCTCGCCTGCTGGATGGCTTCCACCCATTCATCGCACTCACTCTCCTCCTCCGTCCGCAGCTCCAGAGGCTTCTGTCCATCGTGGCCAAACACGATGAGGAAGTAGTGCTGAAATGATAAATATATAGAGAAAGAAGAGCTGTTTATATTTGTGACCCTGAGACCGAACACATTAGCACCACTCTGCAGCACAAGATGTTCTGGTTGCTTCTTTTGAGATGGCACACACAGCTAATCAGACATATGGCGCAGACATATGGAAACATTGCTCTCAACTACGGATGCTTTTCACGCCCTTTTTCTGGCCCAGATTCATCCTATACAAAGTTCCTTACATGAAGCAGGCAGAGCACACAGGCTGAGAGGGAGACAAAACAGGAGAGGGTGAGTGGCTCGACACACATGACAGAGTTATTTGCTCGCTGCAATAAAACATCAAGTCTGGTCTGTGCCTCTCTGCTCCACCAGCCTATTATCATCACCATCAATTAGCCCGCTCCCTCTCGCTCCAACTTCCTGTCTGCCTCTCTTATTATTCTGATAAACTTCCCTGAGTATCTGCCTTCCAAATACTTCACCACACATGCTAACACAAGCAAGCGCAGAGACACACACCTACACACACACACACACACGCACAGACCAGGCTTTATGTGAAGTGATAGAGGCTTTTATTCAAATGGTCATGTCCTGGGGCACTGGGTTACCAGAAGAGCTGCTATTCTTAGTCGGGGAAAACAGAGGAGACTGAGCTCTGCATGGACTTTCTCTCTACTCTACTCTTCTCATCATCCAACCACCTCTCTTCTCCTCCTCCTCCTCTCTTTTTACACTTCACCTACCATCCCACTCCGCCTCCTCTGCCTCGCTCAACCAGCATCCTCACTTCTCTTGTTGTCCAAACCCACTCCTCCTCCTCCTCCTCAATCCACACATCCCTTCATACTCCTCATCTCTTTGTGTCTCTCTCAGTAAGGAACCAGTGAACCAAACTGAGTCCAGAGGGGAGGCGTTTACCCCCGCAGCAGGGTGGACGGGCCGTGGCCCCTGCAGTGGGGATGGGTTGGTTGCAGAGTCACCAAGGTTATTGGGACACATAGACACACACTGAGAGAGCCTCCTCCATCTCCATCCTCCGATCCTGCATTTTATGTATCTGTCATTACGATTCACTGGCTGGCTGGATTTTATTACATCAACAGTAATCTGCACTCTAACAGCCTCTGACAGGGAGAAAGAGAGACACAGGGAAAGGATGGAGAGAGGGAGCGGTTACATAATATTTCTTAACTGGGTACATGTTTCTAAATTGTGTCACCATCTAACAAGATAACATTTCCATGGCAACGCAACATCTTACACTTCCAGCTTGTTTTGCTTCCCTCCATTTTCTCCTTTCCAACACTGCCTCTTTTGATTTAATGCTTCTATTGATCCGTCCTGCAATTTCACACACGAATGAAGCGTTATGAAGAAAATGGAATAATTCTGCTCAGGCAGAGATTTGAGATCTTGGTGGATAATCTGAACTGATCTTTCCTGCACATTTAAGAAATCATGGTGTATTGATGGGGTTAGAAGTTATAGATTTGATGCACAATACAAAGTATGTCAGCGTTTACAGTACTGTATATGAGCTTTTCTTGCCTTTAAGTGAATACACACACACATTTTTACACCACGCTGGTATTGATTCGCGTGTTTTTTTGATGACACAGATGTCACAGAGAGGCGTTTGTATTCATTCCCTCTCTTATAAAACATCTTTACAACTGTCTGCTAGGCCTCAAGGATACACTGTGTTACGGTGAAGAAGGCAGAATTGAATAATAACTTTGTTTTTTTAATAAGAAAACTCCAGTACAGTGAAGAACTGGGGTACATTTACTTAGTTAACATCCATTATTGATAGATAATGAATACGATATTTATTCATTGGTTTGATTTATATCAATTTTCCTTTCCAGGATGCCTTGACTACCTCTCAGACCGTAAACTCCAGGCTTCCCATTAATACCTTCTAGGGATGTAAGATATTGGATTTTTTTGCTGATATCCGATTTCAAAATGGATACATTAGGCACATGTTTTTTTCCACCTACTAGTCTCCCCTGTAGTGGAATTGATATCATGCCTGCTCTTATTGTATTGTTGTAGATGCAGACATAACATAATACATAGTTTTTTCCAATGTACAATAAATGTTCACTGGGCAATGTAAGAAAGCTAATTAAACTTGCCATATTTATTTGTATGTAACATTTTATTTTTTTTATTTTTTTAGGGAATCATCGAGCATTTAGGCAGAATTAAAGCGTTGTTTTATTGGCTGAAAATATGACAGAAAAATCTGCCGATGCCGATATGTCATTTTCAGGCCATAATCTGCAGATGCCGATAACATCGTGCATCCCTGTTACCTTCTGTTTATGCTTTCTGCTTAACTTGTGTTAAAGTTCAAGTCAGTTTGTAAGTTTAAATAACTTAAACCCGACACATATTTTAATCCTGCTTCTATATTCATACTCCGTATCACCCCTGCTGTATACTATTACTATTTGATGCAGCGGTGACCCAATTGCCCTCAGGCAATCATTAAAGTTTAATAGCATGGCATCCTTAACAGAGGATTTGCATCACGCTGGACCTCATGGCATTAAAAACATTCACAATGCGTTGCCATGAATTGCACTGTAACACTGTACTGTGTCCTCATTAGTCTAAGAGGAAGCTTCCCAACTCTGCAGCACCATTCAGGACTAGCGGCTCGCTCTCCCTTCAAATCGGCTCAAATGTTCCCTCCATGCCTCAGGGCCTTCACTGTACTGTAAGAAATTTCATTTAAACAAATAAAGACAGAGAGGATCAGCAAACGAAACAAAGAGACAAAGAGACGGAGACTCTTTTCCACTCGTTCACTCTTTCTGTCACTAACGACCAATTTAATGCTCACCTGGAACTTTTTTTTCCACCTACTCCGAGGAACAGCTATTATAGAAAATGAAGCTGTGAGACTGACAGCGTGACACAAAGGACTGTGTTTTACCACCACTGAGCGAGACACGGGCACAATGAAGGGCAGCAAATTTTATTATTCCGAACCAATTTCGAGTCAGTCATTTGAAACTGCTCGCTGTGAGAACAGAGCCCTGACTACTTTTCACTGCCTAACAGAGACTGAAAGTCCAGAAATGGAAACCCACCACACAAAGCACACACAGCCTCTGGTTCAGGGTGTCTCTGCGATCAAATACTTTTTTTATCTTTATGAATGATTAAAGCAGCAAAGATGAAATTGGACTTGGTGGTAATAGATTCATTAAGCAAACGATTGCTGGGGGTTCCAAAAATACTTGTGTTATAAATATTTAAAAACAGAGATGACAGAGTGGCTGTTTTGATCCACTGATGATTAGGGACTGGAATAGCCACTAATGATGTAACACTGCTGTCTGCTATGGTATCTGCACTGATGAGAGGCCAAATTGTGTTGTGCCGCTCTACAGATGGACCTCTTTTTTTTTCAGCCCTGCGAAGCATCCAGCATTTAACTGCTCTGATGGTGTTTACTTCAGTGAGTAAAAAGAGGCGCGTATGTTGAAAGTGTCATGGTTTGATACCCTAATTATAGAGCTGAAAGGTTGATTAAATAACAATGAAGAAACTGCAAAGTCAGATACAACACTTAACATAAAAGCACTATTAGGAAGTATTGCTGCTTTGTCATTCATACACAACACATCATGTGTACTTTACATTTTTTGCTGACCTATTCTGTTTACATGCTACATAGTTATGGTTTGTTAAATGTAATTTTTTCCCTGTTATAGATAGCCATTTGTTTCCTTTAATTTTTAACAGCATACAAAACCAGTGACTAACCTTTTAAAGACCTTGCCTGCCTGCAAAGATGTCAGTTACTCTGGCTGATTAGACCTCAAGTCAGGTGGACTGTGGGAGGAGCAATGCTGGGAAACGCCTGATTCCATTTACCTGATGAGGAATACCGGTATGTCAATCAAGCACAATTTGTACACGCCCACAAGGTCCTGAGAGGAGGTTTTTCATCAGCCATCATCATGGGACTTTGAATTTTGCTTTAGTTGGTAGTATATCTCAGTAAACATATATTTAGCAGACTTACGGGGCATTTTGTGTTTTTATTGTGTGTTAATGTAGTTGACGGGCAGGTTCATTTGAAAAGTCACATATCATTAGCTCATAATGATAACTTTGACATGAAATACAAATGTGTCAATATTCAACTTCGAATAAAATCAGATTTCTAGAGCATTAAAGTGTGGTTTGCAAATGGTTTACTTTAATGTATTCTGCGCATGTTGTGTAGTACGGACAACACTGGCTAATATTACTAGCCACGCTAGCTTAACTGAACTAAACTCACCAAGACACTGCCAAAAGCTGTAGGTCCTACAGTCACCTCTCACACTTCCCTAAAGTGTTGTCTCTTTGTGTGCTTTGCATTTATGAAAACTTGTTAAAACGCACTTTCTAACTCCAGCGGTTCTTGTGAACTCTGCCGAACGCCGTGTGGGCAGTACAGTCTGTATTGTACGGTAGGGGGTGGGACTTATTCCCTTAACCAATCGGGTGTCCGCAGTCTGTGATATGGCCAATAAGAGCAGAGTCTAGGTAAAGCTACTCTGACTGACAGATTGTTTAGCGGATGGATGGCTGGATGGATGGATGGAGTCAGGTAAATAAAGCTTGATCTGACGCTGAGACCGACACAGATCAATATAAACTTGTTGAATGTTTACTGTTGACAACTAGAAATATTTTGTATTTTATTTTATCTTGTTCCTTCGGTTCATATGTGCTGATTAGGAGGAAGAAAGAAAAAACAAGCCCTTTTATCACAATGGGCTCAACTTGAAGCTGCTGTATGATGTGTCTCTACCTTTGCACTGCTGTGGTGAAGCAGAGACTGCTCACAGATCCAGAGTCCCACGGGGTGATAATTACCATCATAAAGAAATACAACAGAGAGCAGACCTGATTCATGTGTGTGAGAGAGACTTTAAAGGAAACCATAGATTTAAAAAAAAAATCCATAATATGGATTCCTGTGGGTGTATAAGGGAGTGTATACACCATGTGTGTTTCTCTTAGAAGAACAGGAGAAAACAGAAAGTTACATAATACAAAAGAACCGCATGTAGTAAACGAGAATGATTATCAAAACAAAGCACAAACCACACCACCTGTTGTTGGCCGTTCTCATGGGAAACACAATGCCTAAATCAGCAACAGATTATCGGCTTCATAGTCACAACAAATATTCCTTATTTAGATTTGATAAGACCATAAACGTTTGAAATATTGAAAAGCTACGATGCCTAAGAGGACACTACAGCAGTATGCTAACAATATTATACCATTCTTGGTGTCAAAATAGCTGATATCTTGCAGACAGAACCCATTTAGGCTTTTGTGACAAACTGAAATTTTATTGTTCACAGGTCCACAATTTCCACATACAACTTTAAAGTATAACATTCCCTAAATAGGACAAATAGGAACCATGGGATTCACTTTTTCTGGCCACCAGTGTTCTGGATCAGATTCACAATCTGCCTCGCTTTTCTTTTATTTCTCTCATTTCTCAGCTCCTGTCGTGCTCCTACGGAGGCAATAATGTCTTTTCTGTGCAAAATGTAGCTTCATTAAATGCTCCAAGGACAAGAACAAAGAAACAAAGTACTATTGTTGTGAAAACCTTGTGTACTCAATAATGAAAAGTTTACCTCATGACATTGCACAGACAGCTCCAGCACATCTATCATCTATATATGAAAACCACAGGCTATAAATCATTTTTTAATAACGCTTCATATTTGTATCTGACAAAATCTTCTGCTTTAAAGGAATAGTTTTGTAACAATTTGTGAAACATGCTTATGCACTTTCTGGACTAGACTAAAATGAGATCTATGCACATACATGCATGATAAATATAAGACTACAGACAGTTAGCGTAGCTTAGCATACATCAGGAAAGAGGGTAAAATCCTAGCATGGCTCTGTCCAGAGGTAAAAAAAAATTCACCTCCAAACACCTTTGAATCTCACAAGTTAAAGGAGAAGTTGGTATTTTTTAAACCAGGTCCTATTTTTTACAAATTTGGGTGTCGAAATGACTCATAGGAACAAACATTTTTGGAATTGGTCCAGTAGATGTCCTCCGCCGTAGCCGTGATACGGCCGCAATGGCTGCAACATAATCCCCTGGGGCAAATGTGCCCAATCAAAGTACGTCCACTTAAAGTGCTTGTTTTTGCCACTGACGGGCTAAGATTGTTACTCCAGATGTCCGACAACATTAGGTAAATGATCCCTATAAAGATTGTGCTTTTTTTTAAGAGTAGGACCCTTTTTGTGTAACCAGAAACAGAAGTCTCGCTCAAGGAGAAGTCTCGCTCTGATATCCCGCGGCTGGTGAGATGTTACAGGACGGTGGAAACGTGAGTTAGAGTTGGAGTCACTGCTCCCAGCCAAGATTCACATTTAGGGAGAAAAAACAGGTATTCACGTTTATGATAGGAATTAGATTGATACTGTATACTATATATATATACTATATTGGAGCAATCAGCAGGTTAGCTTAGTTTAGCATAAAAAATGATTGCCTTGCAACCTCGCAGGGACAACTGACTGTAGGAAGTTCAGCACATAATCCCTGTAAAACTACCAATTGGCAAGGTTAAACAAAAATGATACATTGTGTTAATTATGTATAATTAGATTTACAAGGGCTCAGAGGCGGATTTGGTTAGCAAGGCTAGCTGTTTCCCTGAGTTTCCAGCCTTTATGCTAAGCTTAGCTAACCAGTTCCTGGCTCGAAGGTGATATCAATCTTCTTATCTAAGGCTTGGCAAGAAAACAGCTAAACATATTACTGAAAATGCTTTCTTCATGCTTCCTTTTTTAGCACAGCTTGCACAAATACAGATTATATTACCAAACATGAGATGTAAAAATAAATGTTCTTCACTTGGGTTTAAATCGCTGTCTGTGTTAGTTTCTCTCTCGGTACGACCCGTTCTGTAATTTCAGAAATCCAAAAGGCTTGACTAAGCTTTAAGACACCAAAACATATTTTTAATATCCTGTAAGACTTGTCTTTGTGAAAAGATACAAAACATTAATCCGACTGCAGTGGCGGCGGTACTTTATGTAACCACCGAATTCAACTAATGATGTCGCAGCTAATGTGACAATCACCGAATCAACATCACAAATCCTGCTGTTTCTTCATTGCCCTCCATGCTGTTCACTTCCTCCAAAGAAGTTCTGATAACAAAGCATGGGGCCTTCTCACTCTCTCTCACCCACACAAACACACACGTCGGAAACACAATATACTAATAACTGTTGTACCTAGACCTCAGATCACTCTGAATAGGGATTACCTGTCTGTTTATAAGGAGATTAAACAGATTGCTGTTCTCACTCCTGTCCTCCTACTCTGCTGTACACCAGTCAAAAACGCACTTAAACCCAAATAATATATCTATCATCAAGCTTTTTCTTCCACATTTGTCGCTCTGTCTCTCCATCGCCAGAAGGGATCGTTTGGAAACATCCTGCCGCCTAAATGCAATCGTTTCTGGATTGGAGCGTTTGCTCTCACGACTCCCTGAGTGCAGCAGCAGCACAGAGGCGTCTAAATGCACCATAAATCTGTTTTACTGTATTCTTGAGGATTGTTGTTGTTGCACTAACTGATCCTGTAAGAACACTGCTCATAAACTCTGAAGAGACAACAACACACATGAAACCACTCGACAATCCAATTACCTGACGCTAAAATGTATTTGATATGCTCCTCATCGGATGTGGTTTTATGTGTCCTTTTCTTTCAGTCTCTCCTTTTTTCTACTTCACATCAGCACCTGTATCCCCTCCTGAAGGAAAACGCATAAGCTGTTAACACATCATTTACATGTCCCCTTAAATGGTCGATATGGCAGCAAACATCTGCTCATTTACACCTTACTAGCAATTTTAGCTTTCATCTTGAGTCATGTTTGTGTCTACCTGACAAATTTAAGTCCGTTTTAGGTTCTGTCAGTTTAGGATACAGCCCTAAAGAGAGCAGGGAGTGAAACTAAATAGTCGCTCTGTAAGCAGAGAAACCAAAATAAAACATTGAGGTGAAAGACACTAAAATAGATGATACACTTCTTTGGGTTATTTTTGAGAAAGCTCTTTCACACTGACAAAATATAATTGATCAGAAATGTACGGAAGCCCAACAAAATTTGACCGCTTCTCTTGTAGTGCTGGTTTATCTGCTCCTGCAGGAAGAAAGTGACTTCCAGCACCTCAGACTGGTAATCCCAACAACATGAGATTCCTGCGCAGTGTTGACATACTAATATTAATGCCATCCTAACTTTTAAAGCTCCTGTGACTGAGTTTTTATCTGGTTATGGAACCAACTGAAATTAACACTGATGCCTCTTTATGACCTACAAAAGCAAACCAGACCATCAGCGTCAAGGTTGATTGTTTCTATATAGTTATTTGTATGCCAGTAACCACAGCTGGGGGGAAGGGGTCCGACTAGGCGACTAACTTAGTGCTGCCAAATCATCCTTTTTTCTGTGTTTTACACTGCAAAGATTCACAGCAAGCGATACGTCCGAAAGAAAAGAAAGTTAGAATTCTTACACATGTACATGCCAAGATCAGCAAAGAGAAAAGAAGTAGCACTTTGTCCACAGGGGGCACCAAACTCAACACAAACTGAGAGTTCCTCATAGGAGCTTTAAGCTCCTGTAATGTTTCCCAGTGTCTCATGCTGAGAAGAAAATAAAGGCAGATTAACTCAAATAGCGCCATCATTGCTCTCCCATGCGCGGCCACGTTACTAAAGACTGAGATATGAGATCCTAATCTCTTAATTATGAGAAAAGATAAGGGGTCAATTTTTTAAATACAATGCGCTTTCATAGATAAGAACTAAAACAATGGTTAAATATCATGGGGAATATACTTTCTTGCTTTCTTAAGGGTTAATGAAGAAGGCTGAAACCGTGCCTGATTGTTTAGTGTGGAGTCACTGCCAGGAGGTGATTAGCATAGCTTAGCGTAAAGACTGGAAGCAGAGGGAAACCGCTAGCTTGGTTTTCTTTAAAGTTCAGTGAACGTCTTTTTTTTTTCAGGCTCAACAGTTATCTGTCATCTTCCAGCTCTTCTGTGAAGCTGTTTGCCTGGCAACTGCATGCTGACAGCACTCAGGGAAGCTCCCAGCTGTCACTAAGAGATAGTTACAGCACATAACTTCCTATTGATTGATGAACTTTAAACACGGTCAGCTTAGCTTTTCTCTCTACTTCTTTTTCATGCTAAGCTAAGCTACTCCTCTATCAGCTCTAACTCAATACTTGATACACTGACATGAGAGAGAAACCAATCTTTGCATCGAACTGTCTCAAAGATGGCAAATAAGTATGTTTCTCTAAATGTCGTACTGCCTCTTTAAGAAGATGCTGTTTTTCTTAGTTCATGAACATTTGAAAGGTTGGAGACCACATTATTTACATTTTAGGTTGTATAAGGAAAGAATTAGACACTGTACATGAACACTGATGTTTTCTTTAAAATAAATCCCTCCCTAGTCATCCCTACGTCAATTAATGCCCCATTTCAAACACAGGAGACAGATGTACAGAGAGATGCCAGCTTTAAATTCTTGTCTGGCGCTAATTATGTCCATTGTGACATACAAGACGGAAAATAAAAAGCAGCCTGCGGAGGAGAGCAGATCAGACTCTGGGTCTGATTGGTTCGATGATGCAGAAGATAGCAGCAAGAGAGAGAGAAAGGAACCAGAGGCTCTGAGGGGGGCGTTTAGAGTTAAAGGAGCTTCCTAATGAGAAATAATTACACTCGCTCATGCATGCAACAGGAAGTCAGCACTGACACTTCAGCTGTACAGTGTCACCTCTCTTGCACCAACTCAAGTGAGGAAAGAGACAGAACATGCATGTGCATATAGCTCACCAAAACCACACTATACAGTATATTAGCCCATTCTGTCAGATCTGACAGTAATGGAAAATGTTATGTCCCATGTTTTAGCTGTCTTTTCTACGGTGGCCCTTAGTTGCAAAACAAAACAAAAAAAAACAGAGAGGTCAACAAAAATGTAAACATTTTAGGAAACAATTAAATCTCAGAGTTTAAATTTAGAGAATAATTAAAGCAGCTGGTTTTGGTTATTTTACACATGTGTTGCCTTCCTGCATGAATCAAAACTCCGGCAGTGAATCAAACATGTTGCTGTAGTATACACAGCCATCTGGCTGCACAACAAAAATACAGAGACTTCCAAAATGGATTAATTGTTGTCTCTTTTAACACTTTCTTTTGAACAAAAATACTAGAAGTGTGAGTGTGTCCTCACTACTTCAAAAGAAACACACACAAGTAGCAGTGAAAAATGTAAAAGGCGAGGCAATGGTTCAGCTCAGTTGGTCGAGCAGGCGCCCCAGAGGCCACAGTCCTCGACGCAGCGGCCGCAGGTCGACTATTGCCCTTGGCCCCTTGCTGCATATCATCTCCTACTCTCCTCTTCCAATATTTCCTGCCTCTCTTCAGCTGTCCTATAAATAAAGTTTCTGCAATTCAATTCTGCAGAATTGCCCGAAAAAATGATGATAAAAAAATGGATGGAACCCTTTGATGGACTGTGGCAAGAACACCTGAGCTAAGTCTACACAACAAATTACTGAGAGTGATGTCACTGGCATCCAATCACAATGAGAGATTGAAAGTGGCAGATACATTACTGTAAAAAACACATGCATTTGTTTTGGGTTTTTTTCATAAATGATACATTTTGCACTTAAGAGCCACCATACAGAACCAGAATCAGAAATATTTTATGAATCCCCGGGGGGATTACAGTTGCTCTGACACAGAGAAAGCATCAAGAAATATATGGCATAAGATAGAGAAAAATGTCAAATATGTGCATTCTATATATAATAAAAATAAGAGATAAAGATAAAGATGAAATGCTGAGAAGTGGATCTATGGTGATTAAGATATAAATGCCAGAATTAAATATACTTGCCAGGAGAAAGTTAAATGCAAAAATAAAGTTAAAAACAAAATAAGAGTACGATGCAAAAAACAGTTATATACATAAGCGGTTTTCTCTCTCACACACACACACACTGATGGAAGCGAGCTATATGCAATAGTTATGAGGGTCCAAAGAAGATGACACTCCAGCATGTGCTGGGGAAGGAGATTGAACCACTAAGCGCCACCCATGAAGATTCTCAAACCCATGCAGTTGTCCAGCCAAGGCCTTTCAGCTTTTAACACTCAATCTAAGAAATTAAGGGAAAAGAACAGGACTGGCCCGCTCCTTGCCAGAGTGGCATGCTAAATCCTGATTTTAAAAACTGATAAAAAAATTTGTGGGAATCATCCGCAAGAAAAACTTTCCTTTGAAGAAACCTCGGAGTGCCGGGAGGTTTCTAATTTTCAGCTGTAATTTGAAACAGCCTCTGCAGCTGCATTGATTTCATCCTTGATTTGTTTGGATTCTGGCACAATTAGGCAACTGCAGATGATGTTCTTAACACATAGACCTCGAAAGTCCTTCAGCTGCAATGACGTTTTGCTTCTACAACATTAAAAAAAAGCATCACCAGGCTTTTGAATAGCTCAGCAAAAATGTTGCCATATGGGAGGTGATCAGGAAACAGACTTCACTTTATGTAACGCTCATCTCCCCTGGTTCATGGCCTCTGATGAACTGCTCTTCTCTCTGAGATCAATAACCAACCAGACGCTTCAGGACAGGGGGAGGGACAGTTTAACAATTATACACCGCTAAAACTAAAGGCCTTTTACATACAAACACACACACCTGTTCACATCAGTCAGTCAATGCACATCCGCAGTCGCTGTGGAAACCATTCAAACCAGTGTGAACGCTCTCCAAATGATGTGAAGGGTTTGTGTCTCTCTGAGAGTACGGCAGAAAGAGAAAGAGAGGCAGTGTGTGTGCGGTGTGTTATTTGTGTGCTTGCATTGTGGCTCACTGTGGGGGTGTGATACTGCAGGTTGCTGGCAGACTCACTCCACTGCACAGAACAACCGTGAAGAGCAAGATGGAAGCATGGAGGTGCCTTCTCTCACTTTATCCCACCATAGCGTCGCACAAAGAAAAGAAACCGAGGAGCAAACTGAACTTTAACTGATTGAAAATTGATTTAACGTGATCGAGCCAAGCGTCCACACATGAGCAAAAACACTATCATCAATATTTGGTTTATTCCTCCTGTGTGCGTTGGATATGTAGATATAAGGTCACATGGCAGCACATGGGGTCTTAGCTGAGGGCAGATTGAAAATAACCCTAATTAAAGATCACAGCTGTGGCGTGAGAGTGAGACAGATGTGGAGACAGAGAGACAAGAAATAAGACATTATAATTCCCAAGTTCAGTAGCATCAGAAGAGACAGGCTTTAGGCTCACATCAGGGCCAATATTAGCAATTGAAACCACGTGTAATTTAGCCTCAACCTCTTGCCATCATGATTAATAACCACCAGAAATGCAGACAGCTCCTTTTACTTTATGTATGACTTCCTTTACCGGCTCCTGGCGCTCCTGAAGCCTTTTTCCTCCACTTGCACACATCTGGAATGAATTGTCTTTACACGTGCTGTACCGTTAAAGAGACAGGCATGTGCTGTAGGAGAAGGTGGGAGTGTGCACAGAGGGATACTTTCTGCGTGATGATGATGATTTGTGGCTATTTTTTACTTCTCATAGATTAATTGTGCATCTGCTCACCATCCCTTTAATACTTGAACAAACTGTAGAAAGTCAATGCTCTCTGGGTGTACCCCTCCCTCCCCCCGCCCCTCCCTTTAAATGGGAATGACGCCTGTGCACTTACATGCAAACAGACCCTGAGGCCAGCTAAAAAAATATATATATATAACTATGATTGATTCTTTCATTGATAGAACTCTATTAATGACGATTTACTTGTGACCAGTGCATGCATGTTCCATTTTTTCTCAATGAAATGCATGTGCAAATGCTAATTCAAATGTTTCCTAGCAACAAGATCAATGTTACTGTTTGAGCCAAAATGCTGCGACATCTCGAGCCACAGCCACCAACACATTTGGTCCAAATATTTCAACTGCATATCAATGAGGCTGGTATTAAATCCAAGTTGCACAAACATGCACAGCTTTATTTTATAGTTCAGATGACATCACAAGGTTTGTAAAGACGCTGAATATTTCACGCTGCAGCGTGTGTATAACTAAAAGAGGATATCTGGATAATGTAACAGCTATAAAATAAAGATGGCGGCCTGGGAATTAATATTGCATTAAATGTAAAGATGATAAAGATTTATTGAAGTGCCGGTTCAGCAACATATAAAATATAAATGCTGTGTTAAGTATGTGTTATCTAACTTTATGGCACTCAAGGGGTTAAAGAAGAACCTGTTGCTGCAGTGCACTCTCTGCCTCTCACTATAAATCAGACTTTGATTCGACTTGACTTTTAGCTACATAGAAATGTGTATTGATCCTCCAAAATGGCGAAAAGCGTAACCTCCTCATGTTTACGATGAAAATATGACAGGACTGTTGGGTTTAAACTTCCGTCCTATGTTTAAAGTTTACAAATCAAGCTAATTTGGGGGTTGCTGCAACAAAGCGTTACAAAAAAAAAAGCGAGAGTATGGCTGCTGAAAAGTAAGAAATTGTTTTGAATCTGAAAAAGACATGCTGAGGAAAACCTCTCTCTCCTGCCTGCCAGCTCCCATTTGCACATCTGAGTCCTGTGGGGATGTGTCACCTGTTCGGGGAGGATGCACTTGGAGCTCTTGACACTGCAGAGCTTGTTGAAACAGTGGAGAGCAGAGATGCTGATGCTGCATGAGCCACTTGTTTTTTTTTTTTTTACATGGGCGTCTGTATGAGGGTGATGTAACACTTTGTTCTTGTAGTTTTCATTATATTAAAAGAAGTCGAATAAACCAGCAACAATCAGTATGAATCTGTGGAAACCATAATGTATCTGAAAAACTAGCTCTGGTTTGCATGTCTGTTAATTCTTTCGTACCACCATACAACCAGTGGCTGCACCAGTTCAGTGTGGCCCCATTATTACGTCACCTGGCTATGAACAGATCTTGGGAAGTTGAGGCATTAGAAAAGAAACATTATTGGAACTTTTACTCAGTGTTTTGTGGATTCAAAACCTAAACATCTCACCTGTTTCTCCAGCGCTTCCTTCCCAGTGGTGGACATCTTGGGCGCCGGGGTGCGCTCGCAGGTGCATCCTTCCAACAGGTAAATCCCGGCTGGTCGCGCGCTCTGCTCGTTCTCGAAGTAGAACAGTATATTCTGGTAGAGGGCGAAGAACTTCTCGTGCCATCGGCTGTTCTCCGCCGTCTTCTTGCACAGGTAGCCGCGCTTAGTCCCCTCTTTACGCGCGACCAACGACAGAAACAGCGCGTGCCCTTCGTTGTAGCGGACGCTCTTCTGCATTTTGTCGTGCGGTTCGGAAGAGAGAAAAAAAGTTGGATAATGGTGCTTTCACCGCGAGCCCATCATCGCATGCATGAGGGGCTTTGCGTGTAAACTTTGGCACCGAGAGACGCGCGGATCAGGGGCGCCGTGGCGCACGGAAAAGTTGCTCCGCTGACGGGAGCGCTTCTGCAGAGGAACTCATAGTAAAGCTGTCCGAGTCCCACAAGCACTAGAATAAATCCATGCTGCTTGCCGACAAAAGCACGCTCCTATAAATAAACAACCACTAACAAGCAGGAGAAAGAGAGAGGCGTGTCGTTAACAAAGGGGAGAACCCTCAAGTGCACAGACAGTGACAGAATCACATACCCGATAAACTGTAATCGGCTTTGACAGTGGTTAACTCTCTCTCTCTCACACACACACAAGCGCTCTCCCCCTCTAGGTCTCTCTATCTTTCTCTCTCTCCGGTGATGCGCGCTGATCCTGGAGTTGGCGGAATTAAAGGCGGAGCGTGAGTGTGTGTGTGTGTGTGTGTGTGTGTATGAGTGAGAGAGAGAGAGAGTAAAAGTGAGTGAGAGAGCTAGAGATGTAATGCAGATTCTCTCAGTGGCAAACGTAGCGATTTTTCCTGCATTATTGATGGAGTTGTATCAGAGAATGAATTCATGGATAAAAAAAAAAGATAAACAAATTCAACCTCGTCAAAACTCGGTCTGAGTAAACGTTTAACGGCCTCCTCATGTCAAAACCCGTTTCCTTCAGGGTTACTACCCGAAGAAGAGAAAAGTTGTTCTTATTGAAAGATTTTACTGATGAAAGTTTGTTTACAGATCTTGGGGAGTAACACTGTATAGTTAGAAAGATCTCCAGCTAGATCCTAGTCTCTGCTCGAAACTGGGGACCCAAGGCTACAGGAGCCTCTCCTTTTGCATAACACTGCCAAATCCCCAATAGAACTGTCAGTGGTTGAGTGGCATTGTGGGTAATGTAGCAAGAAACAAGTTAGCAAGAAGAATATGTGGAATAAAAAAAATCACAATAGTCTCCCTTTCTGCTGCAGCAGGATTGAGACAGTGCTGTAGTCGTGTAAAGCTAAATCAGTGCAGTGCTCTATTTAAGCCCAAAGAGCAGAGAGTGTTGTAATTTTGTTTTAATCATCAAACACAATGATGTCACATTATTAATAGTACAAATTGATGATATGACAGTTAGGCTACAGTACAGATGATGGCGACCAGAACCTGAGATGTTAAAATCTTTTTCAGAAGCAAAGAAAGCAGAAAACTTTTCTCCATCAGTCCTTCTGAAGCTGTCTCATCCACTGATTCTCTCTTCTTCATGTGTTCTGATGGCGCCGACTCCTGTAGCAGGGATGTCAAGAGTTTGACTGCTGCCACTCCATGAGGGACGATCCGTCCGAGATGCTCCAAACATCTGAGAGAAGTTTCTTATGCTTCCTGGAGAGATGGAGGCATAAAAAAGGTTTATAAAACTGTTATATGTCCTCACATTGCTGTGTCTGTGTTGAGCCTAAACACATTGTAGTCTCACACACAGCCGAGAGAGAGTACAATAAAATCCCTGTTCTTAACCTCCAAGCAGCAGCTCAACTCCTCTGTGTGCGATGCTTGTGTACTCAGCAGGGCTTCTCTCCAACAAAGGACAAACATTTCATATAGGGAGGATTACATTGAAAGAGAGGTATGGCTGTGTAAGTGTGTGTGTGTGTGTGTGTGTGTGTGTGTGCGCGCTGACAGATATTTCATATGGTGAGGATTACTTAGGAAGAGGCTAAGCACCACTCAACTCCCAGCAAGCTGTCTGTTACAGAGCGAGGAGATGCTGTGAACAAATTGACAGAGAAAGAAGAGAAAGTGTTGTATGCCAACATTTTGACAGACTCAGAAAAATACTGAGAATTCACCACATTTTCTCTTCCTAACTCAGTTTTAAGTGGAATATCTCTGCCTGGCAGTGTGTGGTTAATCCTAATAGAAAGACTCAGCATTAATACATGTGAATTTATTTATAAAATACATTTTCTCTTCCTTTCCCAATTTGTGCAAACTCTCTTCATAGTTGGAAAATTAAATTAGCCGAGGGAAAATAAGATTTGGACCCCCCAGGAGAAAATCAGCAGTGAATTAAGTTTGACAAATTCTGTCAAAGCATGTCAGACGATATCAAATGAATCCTGTTTCTGCTAAAAACATTGAAAATTAAGTTGACACGTTTGTTTGCATAAAACTAAAATCATCAACTCTTTTTGCATTTCTCAGAGCAGATTTGGGCCGAGCAGTCGATCCCAAACCGCCATCAAAGAGCTTCACAAAGTCTGAGCAGCACCAGTTATTTGTCCCCAGTCTGATTTTCCATAAGTATTGGCACAAGAATGAAATCAACTTCATTTGAGTGTGACAGCTCAAATAAACACTCAATTTAGAGTTGGTTGAGCTGCTCCGAGTTTTGTTTCTTCATGACGCACGTTTGACTCTTAGTTTACAGCTGTCAAGCTCCATTAGCTCTTAAGATTGTTTGAAAATCTCTGCAAAAGCACAAACACAGGATATTTTGTGATCTCGTGAGCGTTTAAAGGGATTAAAGGGGTAAAGGGACTCCTCCACTTGTGAAAGACCAATGGCACCAGGGGCACTGGCTTAGCTCAGTTGGGAGAGCAGGCGCCCCAGATACAGAGGCTACAGTCCTCGGCGCACTGATCGCAGGCTCGACTCCCAGTCTGCTGATCATTTGGTGCATGACATCTCCTCCTCAGCTGTCCTATTCAATACAGGCAAAGCCCCCCCAAAAAACAAGAAAAAATCAAAAGCGCAGAAGCTGAGATATTCTGACTTTAGTCTTTAATAAACTCTGGATCTTGTGTTTCCCATGATGCAATCTTGTAGTGGTCATCTGTTCAGGGGGCTGGGTAGTTCAAGCTCGGCTAAAGTCGGTCTTATGCAGCCTAATTAATTTGAATAAGGCCAGTTCACACACAGAGTATGTTGTATTGCTGTGCAGTGTTTTGCTGCTTGATAAGCCTTCCTACGTTTCACTCACTGATACCTAAAAAAACATGCCCAAACCTATGCAGCCCTGTGCGTTATTTTAATGCAGAGCTGTTTGCAGTCCAAACGCCCACATAGACCCTCCCTGCCAGGCAAACACAAATCTCTGAAACTTCACACCTCTAGTTTGTAACACAGGTTTCCTTTTATAACCCGTTTAGTTCAAACCGGGACTCCCTAAAAACAGGATAACAGTGAACGCGTCAGTGAGCTCCGTGACCGTCAGTCGTCTCAGCACTAACTGTTAGCTAACTTTACGGTAATAGTTTTCCATTGAAACAAGCCTCACGCGCGGAGCGCTTGGTAACGTTTGCCCAACGGGGCAAATGGGGCTATAAAGAATGAAGTTACCCTAGTCTATTGATAACGTAGGTTAAATCCTACAACCCCAACGTCAGCAGTTTGTCAACAAAGTGATCGCATCTCATGCATGTACATGGAAGCTTACTGCCCTGTAAGCTCATTTGGGCTGGGCATCTATTGATGCAAGATACTACACTGACATCAGAGAACAGACCCCCATCTGACTATATGTTTGTTGTTGGACATAATTTAGTCTAAATCTAAATGTCAATATATTTTAGCACTATTTAGTTGTTCATACTTTCCAGTATAACTTTCTGATGGTCAATTTAAGAATATATCAACAG
Source organism: Semicossyphus pulcher (assembly GCF_022749685.1). NCBI lineage: Eukaryota > Metazoa > Chordata > Actinopteri > Labriformes > Labridae > Semicossyphus > Semicossyphus pulcher. Next base: position 12,102,684 of record NW_027211737.1, on the reverse strand, counting down.
TCAGGTAGAGTTCATTTGAAAATCTGCAGGGTCTAGTCACGGTTGTAGCCGTGCCAGCAGTACAATGAGCTGGAATCTAAGTGTATCTTTGTAAATCAGTGATCACAGAAAATAAAAAATCATCTGTTTGAAGTTACAATCAGGCGTGAGCTCTCCTGTAGGTTTAATCTTGGAGTTAAAGCAAAAGTTAGGATAATAAACAATTTTGAAGGTTACGGTTTTGCTAACTTATCTGAAAACTGACAAGACGATGAATGCGAGCTGACGAGAACACGCGTCAGACACACAACACTCTGTGTGACGCAGGCACCGCCCCCGGGTGAAATACCGTGTTTTAAAGGAGTCCCAGTTCAAACAAGTCTAAATCCAGATAACCCTGATGAAGTCGTCTGAAATATTCTCACAGAGCCACAACATTTCTCTATTTAACAATGTTTCCCTTGCACAGTTGGACTTTAAAACTGATCTATGTGTGTTAAATTATTGGAGTCTCCAGTCAGGGTGCATATGTGTGTTAACTTTACCTCCTGGCGTTGACCATGCTCTCCAGCTCTCGGGCTTTGCGTGCAGCAGTGTGCAGTATAGGGTCGGGGATGTCAGCCAATTTGGCGACATTGAGGCCATAGCTCCGCCCCGCAGCTCCTTCAGTTAACTGGTAGAGAAAGGTGATGAACTCTGGCTGAATCTCTCCATCTGTCAGCATACACACATAAATATACAAATTTAAATACAAAGTGTGAAGTGGTCATGATTGACTGTCAATTTTACAGTTTCCACCAAAAGACATTCAAAGCTTCTTCAGGTGCACAAGATGCCTTCACACACACCGTCAGTGTCAGTCGCGATGTCGGGTTCATTGAGAAGGAAAGCCATGTGGTAGTTAGACACATGTTCAGGATACACTCGCTCCAGCTCACACAGAGGAGGGTAATGGGTCACAAACAGGGTAAGGGCTTTCACCTAAGAGAAGGAAGAAGAGAAAAAACTTCCAGATAAATAGTGCACAGCGTCTAAAGCGCAGCTCTTCAGCCTTTTTACACCTGGTTCAAAATGGATCAGTAAAACAGCACAAACAGGGTCAGCCAGGTGTAAATGCATCTCTATATTGTGTTCAACTTTGTGCATTAATATTGAGCTGAGAGGAAGAAAACTGCACCAGCCTGAAAGAGAGGCTTGTTACCTCTGTTACTTTGAAAAAGTAATAAAAGTTGGTTGTGCAGTTATGTCACTTTTGGGGACCTGCAATAACACTTCCACCTTCCCACCTACTCACCAGCTTTACATGGTGACTCTAAAATGTGAGATCTGATCACAGAGTGCGAAGAATGCAGACAAGAATATCATTTAAAACTCAAGTAAATGTGAAAAAATCACTGCTGTTGTATTTGTCATTATCTGTTTAACACATCCAAATGCAGAACTCATTCTTATAATATGTTCATGTAATAAAAACTTTTTCTAATTAAACACAAGAAGAGAAAATGTGAAGCCATAACTGCAAAATGCTTCATCTGTATGTCCACATGCGGATATTTCGCAGGTGTAACATTTAGCACCAGTTTAGCACGTTAACATGCTAACATTGCTAACTACCACTAAACTCAAAGTGCAGCTGAGTATGATGGGAATATCATTCGTTTTACAGGTGTTTTTACCTGATGACAGCTCTACATGAGAATTTATAGTAAAAGTAGTTATTTGCCAAAACAAAGGCAAGGTTTAGGAAATTGAAAGCCTCTCTCCCAGCTGCTAAAGCTAGCTCCTGTTAGCCGTTCTTGCTCCTGGCACCTCAAAAACCTGACCAATACAAATTTTAAGTCTCATTTGACTGATTTATGGTTTCATCCAGGAGCTATTGGGGACTACAATTTCAATTTCAAGGTAATTATTCTAATAGCTGTTGCAGCACAATCAATTAAACAACCCCTAAAATATATTTTAAAAGTTTGTAACCCCACAAACATGATATGAATCATTGCTCTTACTACACTCTCTTGCACTTAAAGTTTATTTCTGTCCTGTGACCTTAGTAAACATGAATAAAATATTTTGTACTATTTTGAAGCGTTATACAAAAGAGGAAAGTTGGAGGAAAAAATGAACAGGCGTCAAAAGAGAAGAAGAAGACAAAGAAGAGAGATAAAGTCACACGTATACCAAATGGTAGGTATCATAACAAATGTTGGATTATGCAACATCTTCTGTGTTTCCACAACTAAGTGGAAGTTGTAGCTGAAGAACAAAGAGCTGTTTTTACTTCACTTTGACTCAGTGTTACTTAACAGCCTCAGTCCCCTGCAGTGTGCTGAGCTAATGCATGACGCCACGCTGAATATTACCACTGATACAAACAAATACTATTGTGTCACTCTTTCCCCCCATCTTTGTTTTTTTCCTCTTAAAAATCTCTGCAGTCAATCACTCCGTTATTCTGCCTCTCTCAGGCTCTGGAGAGAGATTGAGCAAAGAGAAGACACTTCACCTCATCCCTCTATTCTTTAATCTGTGCCAGGCCTGGCAGGCACCCAAAGGCTACATGATTGAACTCTGGCATTAAGGTTAAGACATGAAAATCACAAAAAGCTGGTGGCACACGCTCTCGCTCGCTCAGCTTCTCGAACAAACACATGCACAAAGCTCTCAGCGCTGCACTCTAAGGACAGCTGCTGAGAGCTCTTCACTAAAACAAATGCATTTCCTTCCTCTGCTTACTTTAACAACATAATCACATGTAAATGGGAGCAAGGAGGACACATCAGTACTACAAAGTATTCTGAAAATCCCCCCCCCATATCCTAAAAAGCAAGCTTGACAATGTGACAAACTTGAAACACACTTTCTAATGTTAAATTAAATATCCAAAAATGAAAGTATTGATAATAATTAGGTCTGGTGATGACACTAATGATTACAAATTGTGTTTAAGCAGGTCAGCAGCAGAGTGTTACATCACTGCAGCAGACTCGGCTGGCTCCGGGATGGGACGCTAACTACTCGGTCTAAAAAAGGTCACACGTCAGTATTTATACCTGCCTCTGACAGAGACGTGCAGGGTGACTCCCACACGCCTCAAACAAAGACACACAGACCTGTACCCAGACAAAGACACACAGACCTGCTCCCAAACAAAGACACACAGACCTGCACCACAATCTCTCCTGTCCACCTACACTCCAAGGTAAACACAAGCGGAGCTTGGCAGAGGAAGGCTTCAGCCTGGATAATGGTCTGATTAGGTGCTAATGGCAGCTCATTACCAGACCACCCCGGGGTGCATTGACAGCCGTGAGCTGGACAATCTAATAAAATAAGTGATGAAACAATTAGTCAATTAATCAATTAGTTGAATTTGAGAAAATTAATCTTGGGCTATTCAAGGATGCAATAATCTGTTAAATCCATACCAAGTGGCCTGAACTTTAAATTCTCTCTTTTTTTTATTGGACACTTGTGGCTGGAAGCTGAAAACACAACACTGACAGATTATCACCTTGTGAGCATACAGTGGCTAATTTACACATTCAGAAGGTATGGAGAACAATTAGCAGTCAGTTGTAGACATGTTTCTGGCACAAATAATCTTTTTATAGCTGTATATCTGGCTCATTAGCAACAGTGTCTGTATTCTGCAGTGGAGTGTGCAGTTGTTTTGTCAAAGCTTTTTACTGAAAAACAGCTGCTGGCTGCATCATGAAACAATGGTTGACAGGCAAGTGCAGTGAGACTGAACAAAAACAATAAAGTAGCAGTCCAGAAAACTTAAACAGTAAGCTGAAAATCACTAAAGCACTCCATAGACTGTTTAATGTGAGTAATACATCTAGGTTAGCTCATGTTAATGTGAGTAATAACAGCTAGGTTAGCTCATTTTAATGTGAGTAAAAACAGCTAGGTTAGTTCATGTTAATGTGAGTAAAAACAGCTAGGTTAGCTCATTTTAATGTGAGTATTAACAGCTAAGTTACCTCATGTTAATGTGAGTAATAACAGCTAGGTTAGCTCATTATAATGTGAGTAAAAACAGCTGGGTTAGCTCATTTTAATGTGAGTAAAAACAGCTAGGTTAGCTCATTTTAATGTGAGTAAAAACAGCTAGGTTAGCTCATGTTAATGTGAGTAAAAACAGCTAGGTTAGCTCATTATAATGTGAGTAAAAACAGCTAGGTTAGCTCATTTTAATGTGAGTATTAACAGCTAAGTTACCTCATGTTAATGTGAGTAATAACAGCTAGGTTAGCTCATTATAATGTGAGTAAAAACAGCTGGGTTAGCTCATTTTAATGTGAGTAAAAACAGCTAGGTTAGCTCATTTTAATGTGAGTAAAAACAGCTAGGTTAGCTCATTTTAATGTGAGTAATAACAGCTCGGTTAGCTCATTTTAATGTGAGTAATAACAGCTAGGTTAACTCATTTTAATGTGAGTAATAACAGCTAGGTTAGCTCATGTTAATGTGAGTAATAACAGCTAGGTTAGCTCATGTTAATGTGAGTAATAACAGCTAGGTTAGCTCATGTTAATGTGAGTAATAACAGTTCAGTTTGCTCATTTTAATGTGAGTAATATTAGCCTAGCTTGGTTAGCTAATTTTAATGTGAGTAAAAACAGCTAGATGACATCCCAGTCATCCAAGACGCATATGACAAAGAAAACAATGTATAACTGGAGGAAAAAAGAGATTAAGAGAAGTATAGGTCTTACAGAATGAGGTTTATCTATAATCATCAACCTTTAATGGGACTTAAATCTGCTGCTTATGAACAAACAGACATTAAGGAAACAGGGTCTATATGGGACAGGCTGTGTTCATCCCTCTTTACATGATGGTTCAAATAAAACAGCATCTCTGATCTCTCACATGACACAGAAAAGACTCTCTTTGATTCATGTCACCCTGTCCACCTCTTCATGTCCTGTAATAAGTCTCTGATAGATTTTTGAGCTCCAAATTGGTGTCTGTTTCACTGAGCATCCGTCGAGCTCTTCTCAGCTGTTTTATAATGATATGTTGTCAGAGAGTGTGTGTGCTTCCACTTGGTAATCTGATCCTGAGGAAAAGGCTAGAGGTGTCAACACCGGTGCTGCTGTCTCTCATTCTTGTTACTCCTCTCTATCCAATTACACAAACCTACCTCTAACTCAAGTCAACACCCTTCGTTTTCTCCCCTCAAAACTAACAAGACTCTCACTGATGTGATGTGTGTGTGTGTGTGTCAGAGATTTGTGGTAAATGAAGCATGCGTGTGTGTCACTGACCTCTGACTTTGGCTCAGAGTCAATCTCATTTTGTCATTGGACTGAATTCAACAGGGTCAGTGACAGGTGTGTAGGTGATGACCTTTCCTTTAGGCCATGTATAGTCATATGTTTAATGGAGATAAATTAATGTACGTGGCTGTCTTGTAATAATAACTGCAACAGTGTGGACTGATGATTTAAATTGTCCCTCCCTGATAAAGTATAGAATTTCTGCATTTATAGACCACTAAGGCCAATTGAGAAACATACATTTTGCATCCCCATTTTAAAATACTTTAAAGTTTGTACAGTCTGGTGTCTCTAAAAGCAGATATCCAATCAAAGTCCGTTACATGTCCTAGAGAGTCCTTTCACATATGTTAAAAAAAGTTTTACAAGGCCATTTGAGGCCCCAGAAAGAGCTGTCTTAAGTTTGATGTAAAGTGTTGGGTTTGAAAAATGCAAGTTTAAAGATGAAAATAAATCTGTTGGTGTGGACTGAGATAAGTATTAGGACTCTGTAGCCTGCTCCTTATCTCTGCCTGAGGCTAACAGCACAAGGCGATACTGTACTAGCCTCTATTAGCGTCTAACACAGCAATGCTAGTAGCATCTATTGTGCCAAACACATTTCTGACTGACCTGTCTGCATTGTGGGTAATGTAGGCACCAGGTTTTAACAGATATGGTGAAAAAGATTTATGAATCATTCTAATTAAGTCTATTGGCTTGAAATAAGATTATTAATTTAACTGTTTAATAGATGACCAATTAAAACGTGTTATACAACAATTAGCTCTGACTAAGTAATCTGATTGGAGTGTTCATATAGAACACAACATCACTCCCTCTCATGTGATATTACTTAATTAGGGCATGTGTAACTTCTGGCAGGACTGTACAAGACGTAAGGATAGTGAACATGAATTAATGCAACCTTCTACTTGTTGACACTACATATATGATAAATTATAATTCATACTGTTGTATGGTCAGTTGCTGCAGCAGAGAAGTTAAAGATACACAAAGATTGAAAGGTAAGTGGCAGCAAAAGATGGAGAACTGAATGGATTTATATTTTTTTATTAACCAGAAATCTGAACAATAACTTGTGTGCCCCTCCTAAATCTGATATGCTTATTCTGAGAAACTGGTAGGAGTGGATATGATGAAAAATAAAATACTTTTCATTGCAGTGCCAACTATTGTTGATCAGTCAATATTTCTGTTTCAGCTAGAGTTGTGAAGTATTTTTGGGCACATATGGCCAATTTATGTCATCCAGGTGAAAGGTAACAGGATGCTCTTCAGTGTTTGTTATTCTGCAACACCTGCCACACAACAGTCAGCATAAGAAAGTGTGAATTTTGAAGTAAGTTCTTAAAAGAGAGCTAGCAAGCTGTGCCCAACACCCTGCCAGAAGCAAAAGTACTCATGTTAAAAGTAGATCAGAAGCCTAACTAACTAGTGAACCCTATTAACAAAGAGTAAAAGAGTATTTGGACAACATTGTAGTGGGGTTTAGTTAGCTTAATGCTGTATTAAATGCAATGTAGATTCTAGCAGATTTCCTACCATAAAACTTGCAACAGCTAGAGATATCCACAAATGCAAAAAAGGGATTAGAGAGAAAAGCAGACTGGCATCGTGTCCATACGCTGTATGGTGCAGGCTCAGAGCAGTGCAGAGAGCAGCGAGGCACATGTGAGTCTTTGTCAGAGCTTTGTGCACCAGCGTGAGCAAATCCGACCATTTACACCCACATGGAGCGATACATTCGATTGAAATTTCACTCATTAATTTGCAACCAAAAGTGAGCTTTAGTCCTTTCTGAGAGTCCAAGTGTAAAGCTGGTTCTGCTTCTGCTGCTATTACAGTGCAGAATTATGATGTTTGTGCAGTCACATGCATCTCTGAGTCATGGTTCGAGTAGTGCAAAGTAAGTGTGAAGCTAATGGCAGGACCTGCTGTTAGCGTGAGTAAAAGTGAGTCTGAGGGTGAGTAATGGCCAAAGAAAAGGACAGTATGAGGTGCACAGCTACAGAGGGATTCAATCAGACAAACATGAACTGAAACAACCATGTGCTGATCAGGGTTTCAGTAGCATCTTCTCTCAGAATCGACTCCTCTCTCCTCTTTTTCTGTTTCTCTCTCTGCGTCAAGGCTGTCTCTTTTATTTATCCCTGTTATGAAACCCATCTACATTCTTAACTACCTCTCAGGTGAGTGCAGGGGACACATAAAGGTGTGTTACTATAACAACCGAGTAAAAGGAGGAGCGGTCTGACTTTTGATGGGAACAGTTGAGTCTGGTGAGGTAGGAGGAAGAGGAGGACGGGGCTGAGGAGGAGGAGGACGAGTAGGAGGAAGAGGAGTGAGCATGAAAGACTCTGCAGGTCTGCCTGTACTGAGGAGGCCTCTCGCTGTAAAGCATAACTTCTTTTGTGCCCTTTTGTTTGTCTTTCCTTTAATAGCAAGGCTTCTCTTACAAATCAATGCTGTTATACAACAGGTAGTTGGAGAGCTCCCTCCTCCTGCCAGCAGCAGCTCTGTCCTGCATTAGCTGTTACTTACACATTTTCACTCTACGTTATCCAGCAGGGTTACATAACCACAGAGATTCTGTCCAAAGATTAATGTGGAACTGGTGAAACATGAAATCTGGACGGGGAAGACAAATGTTTATTCATCTATATTTGAACAGGGGTAGCTCGGAAAAATTTGGAGCTTTTTGACTAAGCCTTGGAAAACATAAAATAAACAAATACTAAAATACCAGCTCTCATAGATTGGATACAGATTGTATGCCTTAATTATTGAGAATGCTCTAGCAACCCATCAATGGCTGCAGTCACTGCGGACTGAAGTCAGAGCTGCACCCTGGGGCTCACCCTCTCACCACCAGGAGGCCCAACTTCCAAATTAGTAATCTTTGTAGTTCACTGACTGTCAGTGAAACAGCTGGAGGTGTTCTTATCCACGAGGGCCAGGAGCATAACAAAATTCCTCAAGTGAAAGAATAAATACGCACTCCTACACACACACACACACACACACACACACACACACACTAATATGAATAACAAGCAAGTAAATATTTTTCTCACATCCGGCAATTACGGCAAGATTAGGATTCATTTGGAGTACAGCTGACAAATCCAATATTTGGTGGCCTTTCATAGCGCTGTTTTTGTCTTCACAAGGAACATTTAGTTCCTTTCTGCGACTGAAAGTGCTTCATTATGTTCACCAGGTTGTTGCTAATTTTATCTTGGTGCCATTTGGAGCTTGAAAGACATGCAGACTCTGCTTATCAACGCTTTGTGGCTGGAAACAGCAGCTTGCTGAGGCTAGAAATCGGGTTGATAAGCAGAATTTTTGGGCTGAAAAAAACAAAACTAGGAAACCAAAATCCAAAAGGGACTGCAGTGTCCAGTGATAATTCCCTGCAGGTATGTCCTACTATTCACATTGTAGATATAATTTGATCCATTTGACAAAAACATTTCAACTTAAAAGGTGCTTTGTGAATTTTTTTCGAAAATAGACTCCAGACGGCATCCTGTCGCTTGTGCTCACACTACGAAGGCGGAAACAAGCATAGGTCAAAAATAGCGCAGTGACATAGCCTATATGAATATGAATGTGGTTGACCAGGTAACAATAGTTCACCTGTGTGTTGTGCTGTGATAACTTTTATTGTTGGTTACTATCGACACTATTTGTTATAATACTTACTTTTGCACCATTGCTGACCAGCTAGCATAGTCACTCAGTGTTTTACAAGCTCTATCCTTGTCAAGCTAGCAAGCTAAGGTTAGCCACCTAGCTCTAACTTAAATATGCTGCATGAAACTGGTGTTTCAAAACATTAGCTGATAAAGTAGCATAGCAAGCCAGCCGACTAGCATAGCCACTCATATAGTATTTTGCAAGCACTAGTTTTACTAGCTTCACTATTAAGCTAAGGTTAGCCAGCTAGCTGTGACTTAACTAAGCTGCATGAATCTGGTGTTGGTTGTTAAATAAAAGTCCGCAATTAATTAACGTACATAAAAACTTTAGCAGAATAATGTCTAATGTTCAACTTTAAATCCAAATGGTTTATGCCAGGCTGAAACAGCTGATAAAATTAACAGCTGTGTATCCCAAACTGATACTTCAACCTTGAACAGGCAGCCCATGCCAAAAGCCATTGTAAAAACGCGTTTTCTGAGCTAACAGTATTGATCGGACTCGGTTAATCGGTTCAACACTAATTGGTAAATGCAATTACTCTAAGTTCAGCACCAGGAAACAATGATGTCAATCTCCTGTGTGTGTTGTCTCTCAGGGTACCGCTCATCTGTCCTGTCAAAATGGAGATATGCAACATTGTGCAACACCCAAATGGCTCCTGACTGTGCCATCTCTCATAATCCCAGCAGAAAACACCCACACACACACACACACACACACACACTCATGCTCACTCTGTCACTCCCATTGGAATAGTTATTCCACATATTTCAACCAGTGCTCTCTACCTGCAGCAGATCCTCTCTTTCCTTTGGCCTCCATTGCCCCTAATATTGGACTTTTATGCTTTCCATACACATTACATTACCAACAGCTGACAATAAAAAGCAGGAAACGTATAATTTCAAATGTTGAATTGAAGGGATAAACAAATAGGATCCTTTTTAAGCTTTGATAATGTGTATGTGTTTCACAACTATAAAATGGGGCCTGCTGCAGTAAAAACACACATCACTTGAACAATAAGGTATCAAGGGGTCAGTCTGCCTCCCTTCTTTTCCATTGCAGCTTGCTCTATTACAGCATATTAACATTGTAGATCAAGCTTGTCCACCATTCTGCTCAGTCTTGAAGAGCTGCTCTGCTGCCGAGGCCTCTCTGGAGCCTCGTCTCTCTCTCTGCAAAACAAACAACCACTGCAGTCTGCAGAGCCCACAAGGACGTACAATCACACACATACACTCACCTCTTCACTTAGGGGTATTTTCTTAATGGTTAATTGGGCAGGCCTTCACCTTGTTAGGCAATTCAGCCAACACACAAAACGATTACCTGCCCAAAACGTCCCATCATTCTCTTCCCTTACATGTCTTCTCTCTTTTTCTTTCTTTTTTTTTTTTACACATTTTTAAATCTATCAGACACACACTTACATCTCGGATGAAGTACTCTAGGGTGGCATAAGCGATGGCGATCCCATCATGGGTGCTAGTGCCACGTCCCAGTTCATCGAGGATGACCAACGAACGTGCGGTTGCGTGGGAAATGATCTCTGAGGCTTCAGTCAGCTCCTCCATGAACGTACTGCGACCTTTGTAGATGTTGTCAGAAGCGCCCATCCTGATAACCAATAAGAGAAGGGAAAAATAGAAGTCAGATGTCAGTGGTAGCTTGTGAGAGGGAGTTTTGCTGAGATCAAATTGCACAATATTTTCACGCTTCTTGAGGGTGCAGCTGTGGGACTTTGCAGCATTAAGTGGCAGACTACAGTGTTTGCTGTACATAGAGGCCATTAAAGTGTCAGGGACCGACTTCACTGGTGTAACAGTATGTAATAATGGGTTTTTGAATGAAAGTCAACATAATAGACAACATAACTGATTTTGAAATTTAATCCAAAGTTTGGATGATTGCACTTTTAAAAACCAACTTTTCTCAAAGTTGAAGCCCTGCTGTTGTTCTTCCACAAACTCCAGAAACCACCCACAGACAGATAAACCGAGAAACTGCTATTTTTTCTCTATCTGTGAACCTGCTCCTCTTCTTCTTCTTCCAGGAGAAGAACTTACAAAGAAAAGACAGAAAGAGTGAGATGGAAAAGGAGGGGTCCGAAGAAAGTGAGACAGACGGTAACTCAAACACCTCGAGGCTCTTTTTCCCGAACTGAAAAGAGGATAGAGGCGGAGGTAAAGCTGCAGCTGCAGAGTGAAGGTGAAGCTATGGAGGGGTTCAAATGGATTTAGACTCATTTCAGCTCATCACGATGTGTCTTACATGTCACAGTCTGAACTCTCTGCTTTAATAGGACTCTTACGGGAGGCAGAATTTAACTCTTAACATGATGAAAATTGAGTCAAATATTCTATATGACAAGCAGCATTAATCTTTCCAGGAAGGCTGTCCACAACATTTTGGCCTCTGGCTGCAGGGGTTTGCACACATTCAGCCACAAGAGCATTACTGAGGCAGGGTACGGATGTTTGGTGCTGCTGTCCAGCTTGGATGGGGTTCAGTTCAGGGCTTTCACAGCCAGTGTTAGAAAATCGTCTCTACCAACAGCTGCCTCAGGGTGCTTATGAAGGTCGCTGTCCAGTATCAACTTTTCCATCATCGACAGCGTAATAACTACTGTAGGCTATAATATCATCCCATCCAATATCTCTGCGACTGCAACACCCACTTTGACCACCTGGAATCACTTGGATTTATAAAGAAATAATTAAGCATCTCACCTCATCTTAAATCACTCACTGTTTATAATATGTTCAATAAAGCTCTGCTCTGATGACGAGTAGTCGACAGCTTTTCTACTAATCTGATTCTTTAATACTTATATACTAAGAGTGCAACAACAGGACTTGAAGCATCCCTGTGTGAAATTGGAAACATGTTTGTGAATTAAACTTCCCCACTAACCAAGGGGGAAAGCCGCATTATATAACAATGTTAAGGGCATTAGCTATGACTGAATATGCTGACTTAAAAAAGGGGGTTTTATGCTGTTTCGCACTTCAACTTATATATATATATAATGTTACAATGTTGGCTGTTCCTACTAAACGTGCTAAAAGTATGTTGGAGTAATCCCCAGGCATCTCAGGTCAGTCTGCAGGCTGCTGTGAACGCCAGGTTTCTACACGCTGCACTTTGTGATGCCAGGCTTCAGAGAGCTGGCCAATCACATGAAAGCGGATCTGTAGGGGCGGGGTTCCTTAAAGGGACAGAGCTGACTGAGGCGTTTCAGGCAGAGGGCCTGCACAGAGCATCAGTGTGAGAAAAATGATGAGTTGTCTTTAACTGTAAATTATGCTAAGCTGCTCCACAGGTATCACAGAGTGAAATACGTAGCTTGTAATTAGCATAATACCCCACCTTTAACTAAATCCAATGTACCTCTCTCGTGACACGGTGCCATTCATGTGGCTGAAACAAGTAATTTACAACAAGTTTGTCCCCTGAAGAGAGTTTAGTGAATCCTAACTGAACACTAGTACGAGTCATCCTCACATAAGAAAGTTAGACTTTCAGATGTTGTTCCTATTAACCAATGAAAAACAGCAGGGGTGCCCTTTCAGCTTTTTCATCCATAAGGTTCTTAGGAGGTTGTGCAACCGTAGCGTTTGCCATTTCTAAGCAACAAAACATCTTCCGCTCTCCCATCTTCAGTTCAGCTAACCCTTCAACCAGGTACTGTGGCGTCCTTAGACAGGGTGAAGTAAGTCCTGTGCACTTGATAGATTAATTGCTATCATGTGACCTGAGGTGTGCTTGCTTTGTTTGAAAGTTACGATTTTTTGGCATCCCAAAAATGCACAAACATCTAGTATAATTATAGAAGGATGTACTTGTATGAGGCACAATTACAATGTCTAATGAGGAACATTTACTCAACAGTTTGTATGAATGCAATGTAAGACTGTATTGACACACATTTTATGTCTAATTAAGCTTGATTACGTTGCGTCTGTGCCACAATCGCTACCTCTACCTGTGCATGAGGCCTACACTACACTCACCTGCTAATAGTATGTGTAATTTATATTTAACTTATATTTAGTTTGGACAGAAATTTTAAACAAACGCATGGAGTCTTGAGTTGAATCTTGTTTCCATGTCCGTGACACATCTTACAGAAATGAACACTGAGCCTGTAGTGGAGGGTGTAACATCGCTGGTATGATATAAAGGACTTTCACACATCATTTTCACTGTGTATTTTTGCTGAGAACAGCTCGACACATTGATAAAAATAGGCGAGACACTGAATTTCTTAAGATGATGTGTTGCTGCGCATGAACTTGAGCCATGCTGACCTGTTAACAAAGGTGCTAAGATTATAAACAAGAGGTTAGGTGACACGGCGCTGTTCTGACAGAAGTGTGGCCTTGGTGGGAAAACATCGCCCAAGACGGCAACATTTCAGCACAAAAATGGAACAAGACTACTCCCAGTACTCATGTTGCCATCTGTCAAGTCAATGTCAATCGATATTTGCCGATTACAGAGATACAAAGACAACATGTTGATTTATTCTCAGTCCTCAAAGCCAGTTTTAGAGCTCCTGACAGACAAAGCGGTGAGTCACAGAATCAACATCTCTGCCAGTCTGTTTCTCACCTCTAAATCTGTCTTTTCCTGTCCTGAGTGACATTCAACATACTACCTATCAATGAACCACCACCAAGGGCCTCCAGCTCTTCAGTAACCATGGTTATGCCACACGCCATATAGCAGAGGGGTGTGGCAGACATGCTGCTGCATTTCATTAGCCAATTTATAGTGCGTGTGTGCATGCATGGCTTTAACTCAGGGGAAATTATGACGATCCGATCTATACTGCGCAGCGGAGAGGACGACAGGATGAGATGAGACAGAAGAGGGTTGTTCACACACTCTGTCCATCCGCTGATGAGAAGATGTACGGCTAAAACATAGCAACACTCCACCAGCTGGGTGTCCTGCTGCTCTCATCCGAGTCCGGCCAAACACACCCATTCTGAAAATAGAGTCCATTTATCACTTCACATCACTCCAGGAAACATGTTATGACACATCTCAAGTGCTTTTCTGACACTCTTGGTTTCCTAATTAGTTTGATTGTCCAGCTATTTCCTCTTCTTAAAGCCCACCTCTGGTGAAAATCAATTTAACCTTGTAAACATGTCCGTGTGGTGTTTTTCATGAGCTACAAGACATATCAGGGACAACATGAGCATGGCTGGGCCTGTCTGCTTTTAACCTGCAGTGTATCAAGGACAGGCTGAACAACATGTTTTCAGATTGGCAGGTTTGAGACGTCACAAACCGAAGGAGCAAATCCTGTTACGGGGTGACGCTATGCATATCATTATGTGTAACCTATGGCAACCACTTCAGCGATGCGCGAGCCAGCTGTAACCGTCATCGTCATTTTTGCAAACTCACTACTTCTAATGAAGATATGCACATTAATAAAATCAAGGACCGCTCATAACACAAGGCCTTTGTCAAGTGTTTTACACATTTTGTCTTATAACTTTTTTTATAGAGAGTTTTCTCCTCTCCTGGTCCTATAGAACAACAAAGGCCCAACCTGCCCTCTGTGCTGCCTACAAGATGGCACAGCGATCTTACAGTTCAGCACTCTAAAAACTCAGAGGAACGAATGAGTCGATTTAGGATACAACGTTTTCCCACATACTCAACATGTTTCACATCCGTATACAACACCCACCTGGGTGAGGATGTTACGCAGAGACCGGTTGGCACCAAAACACTCAGCGCTGTTAGTGAGGTCTTTCTGGATTTCAGCCACATTTCTGCCCCCCCACGAAAAAAGAAAAATCTCACTGCATTTTCATACGAGCGTGGAGCTTGTAAAAGACTTCAGTAAAACACTTTATAATCACTGCTAGGAGTCCATGGTCGATTAAAGGTCCCTTTCAAAACACAGTTTTACATCCTGCTTCCTTTTGCTGTTTCCATAACAACCATGAAGGGATGGAAGAATGTGCTCTATAACCTTCAGGACTCAATACCGACAAACGCACACACACACACGCACGCAGCTGCATACACACACAGAATTATGCTCAATCCGCTGTATGGCATATTTGTAAAGGTGCTGTAGCACAAAATAAAAGCAGGACTCTGTGAGGCGGCTGAGCTACACTCCTGATTATTCACTTTCTCCTCATCGATAATCAATCATCTGGATCCTTTCAGACAGGATATCCCATTAGACACCCACGCACCAACTCATTACCCCCACCCACAAAGTCTGCTCGCTGCTCGCTAGTAAAGATCTCACTCCCCCTCGCTCATAAACACACAGCATCCTTCACACACACACACACACACAGGAGGAAGCTTCCCCACCGCTGCGTCTGCACAGCAGTGGGAATTGATCGAGCGTTTATTATCAAAACAGACTCACTTCAGGATCTTACACTCAGCGGTAAGAAGAGGGAGAGCGGGCCAATTAGAGTCAGAGAGGGCGACGGAGGTACCATAGAAGGTGAGGGGAGGACAGCAGATACTGTGTGTGTGTGTGTGTGTGTGTGTGTGTGTGTGTGTGTGTGTGTGTGTGAGTGTGTGTGAGTTTTCTCTGTGGACTTTAATTATCTCTAAGTTGCATTTTTCTGAGAGAAAACTTCCAACCCCTATCACAGTCCTGACTCAACGAAGAGGGAAACACACATGCAAACACATGCGTGAATTTGAGCTGCGTCACTGACTTACATGCAGCACAGTTGTCTAATCTGACCTCTCATACCCTGACCAAAGGTCAACACTACTTACTCTCTTATTCAAAGTCTCATATCTAAACAAGCTTTTATTATAACCCAAACCTAAGGCTTATTTTTTGTTTTGTTTTGTATCAGTTATTCGTGGCTGTGAGGCACACTGCCTGTTGCAACATCCTCTGTTCGATAACAACTGGAAACCCGCTTGCATGTCAATCAACAGCTCTCTCTCCTCATGTACAGTAACCTTAATACCATTAACTTGCTAATATAAAACATACAAAAATCATACAGCTTTTCACTCAGATTTTATATCCTCCTGCTCCTTGAAGTTGTCATTTCCTGTTGGAAGAGGGCATCGATTACCTTAGTTTACAATGAGAATAAGAATCCTTTTTGTGATGAGAACAACTCAGAAAATGTTTAAAGGTAATAGAAAGCAGAAAAAAGGGGGAGGGCGTAGGGGGGGGTAAATGATAGTCATTTTAAATTTTTTCCAAAGGTGTTAATCTGATTGTTTTTGCTGATAGTATTTTTTTAAATCTAAAAATAATGTTAAATTAAATTTACACCATTTTATAAAGAGCAAATATTAATCAATTCTAAGTTGTTTTTTTAAATAATCACTTTGTGGCTCACTTTCTAATCATAAATTCAGTTTTTACACATTTATATGGCTCAGTGGCAGAGTCAGTCATCTCTCAATCGGAAGGCTGGGGGTTCGATCCCTGACTGCTACAGTCACATGTCCAAGTGTCCTTGGGCAAGACACTGAACCCCACATTGCTCTATGAATGCATAGATCTCCTGATTGGAGAACGACACTCAGGCATTTGCCATCAGAATGTGTGAATGTGTGTGTGAATGGGTGAATGTGACATCAATAAGTATCATTTACCTCTTACTAATCTCTTTTTACAGATTCTACATAGAAATGTAGAATCTGAAGCCAGGGAGATGGATTTTAGAGACGGCAAGGGTCCTGGTTTCCGCTCGTAGTACAATTGTAGTCCGAGTAATATTGACCAATCACGTATCAGCAGGCTGCGGCGTATGCAGGAAAAACAGTCCGTGTGGAGAGCAAAAGCAGGTGGAACGTGATGCACCCTTATGACATCCCGGCTCCCATCAGCGTCATCTGATGATGCTTAGGTTCCTATTCATCTCAATAAACAGACATCTGCATGCTAACAGCTAACAATCTGCTGTAAATCTAAAATTCAGCTTGAGATAAATTCCCTGACGCCGTATCATGAAAGCCACTCAGCGTTCAGATTTCCCGACTTCCTTGAATGCATCAGAAATGATCGATCCGACCTCTGTCCAACAAATGAGCAGATGGGATCGGAGATTGACCTGTATACTTGGCGAGTGACATGTTTTTGATGATTTCTTCTTTTGGTCGAGTAAAGATGTTGATTCTGTTAAGTTTATAAGGATGACAAAATAGATGTTCTTTACTACAGATTTTAAAGTTGTACGTTTTCTGATCATTTCTTTACACCTAGTGTCCACAAAAGCCAACCTATCATCCTAATAACCCTTTTTAAATCCATACACTAAGACAGACCCTTACAATGTGAAAACCAGCCAAAATCACATCATTACACTCATATGAAGGCTGTAACTGCCAACTGTTCCTCTATAGGACAGAAGAAATAACATAAACATGTGGTGTGCTGACAGGTCTCTGGCTCCTACC
Source organism: Semicossyphus pulcher (assembly GCF_022749685.1). NCBI lineage: Eukaryota > Metazoa > Chordata > Actinopteri > Labriformes > Labridae > Semicossyphus > Semicossyphus pulcher. The sequence continues at coordinate 12,085,282 of NW_027211737.1, read as the reverse complement.
GGGTTAATACATAGGAACATGCTTAAACACACAAAAAAAGACAATTACACACATCTGCAAGCCATTAGGTCTAATCACATACTGCAGCACAGGCAGAATAACAGAGAGCACACACCGGTCTGTGTTCTTCTAATATGTAGTCAGGGCTGGAAACTACATGCAGAGCGCTCAGCTCCGCTCATCATAATGAGAATAATCAGCAGCAGGGACAAGAAAAGACATTCTCCCACAAAGCCTTATTGTCTGAGGATCCCTGCTATACAAAGAGCTGCATCGTACCACACTATGACAAAACAACAGAGCCACAACCACTCGTGTTCTTCTTCTCACACACCACGTCCTGTGTGGCGAGAGAGACAATGGGATTAGGACGGATTAGTCTGAGTGTCAGGCCTAGAAATAATCTTGGCCATGTCACCGGCAGAGAAGGTAACACAAGGTGAAAGAGGTTTTCAGGGAGAAAAGAGAGATCATTTCTGTCCTGAGGTAGCCTCCACAGAACATTTGCCAGCGACAGAACACTTAATTGCACTAAAAAGAGGTGAAAGTGTGTTGTGCTGCGTCAGTGTTGTCATGGTCACTGTCATCGATGTCTTCCTGTCAACACAGACAAAGCTAGAAAACGTCTCGTAAATATCCCTTCTTGAGTGTGTTGGTCTGTCCATCAGTAAAAATACATGGCGTTGTTATGCACAATGGACTACATGTTTGTATACGTCATAAGTATGTTTATCTATGGGCTTCTTTTAAGTGTGAATGTTCTTTACGGTTATTACATGGCTGTGTTAAATACTTGATTCTGATTGGTTAATTTTGTCATTCTGATGTCTGCTATTCCACAAGACCGTTGCTATGAAGACCAGACTGTTGCTAGGGATGCGGCTCTAACCACAGAACCTGGAGGACTAACTGTAATCATATCAATCCACCGAAACAAGACTGAAAAATTTGACATCGAAAAGAGGAAAAGAGACAAAAACAGCGGCCTATAGGCTACGACAGAGAGATCTACAAAATTGACATTAAACGGAACACGGTACGGGATACAGCGGTGTTTTAAGATGGTAAATGAAGAAGAAAATGTCAACAGACTCTGACAGTGACGAGACAGAAAACCTCAATCAGGTGCTGCGCTGATTCCTGCAGTCCTGTTCACCATGTCTTACATCACCATCGGTGGAAATGTTCCATTTTCATGTGAGAATAAACAGCTAGCTTAGCTCATTTTAAGAAGGCTACAGAGTTAACTGTTGCTATGGACACAGCTCTAACTCTTTGTGTTTTTTTAAAAGCAAAAATGCTCCCTAAGGGCCCGATCAGACAGAACGCGTTTTAGCAGCTGGGGGCGGCTTTTTTGTAGTTGTTTTCAATGAGAGGGACGCTTTTTGCATTGCAGAGCACCTCGCATTTTTTGAGGAAACGCTCTGAGCGCCTTGAGTTGAAAAAAACTTCAACTCAAAGCAGAAAAGCTCCCGACGTCATTGTCGTTTTTTATCATTGTCCAATCGGATGAATGGTGAGGTGGGCCTTCTGTCAGTTTACAAAATAATGGTTAGGTTAATGTCAGCTAATGTTCGGTGGTTGCCCTAACAAGAGGAAAAAAAAAAGGCGCAGCAAGCTGCTCTTTTATTTTTACCGTAGGCAAAACGCAGTGTGATGCACCTCGCGTTTTACAGCCTGCAAAATACACTCTGTCTGATTGGGACTTAAGGTGGCTGCACACTGCCCAGAGAAACGCCAACCAACATGTAAAATAAAGCAAAAACTTAGATAAGAAACAGTAGTCAACAAAAGTCTGTCCTGTCAGCTAGTGTCTGGGCAGTGTGGAGCTGGCAGTTGGTTTCCGGAACATTCTAAAGACTGGAACCAGAAACTGCCGACTTTAGCATGTTGAGGTGAGTTGGGCATCGTCTGGGCCGTGTGCAGTCACCTCAATAGACAGTTAATAAAGGACATTTCAATATTTTGTTTGCATTAGATATTAGTCCACAAGTTAAAAGGTCCATATACAGAATATACACAGTAGACTTCAACTTATTCAACCCAGGAGGGAATCTCAATTAATTAGCTCAATATGTACACGTCAAACAATTTACAATATTTACAACACAAAAGTTGACAAATACATTTGAGATTAATCATCATTTTTTTGGGGGAGCATCTGCTTAGTTTTGCTCCTGAAATTTCTTTTTTGCGTTTGCCTAAATTTAGTGTCTAAATTTTCATACAGCTGTAAGAGTGTAAATATTCCACAGGTGGATCTCAACGTGCTTGTGTACATACCGGGTGTAAATGCCGTCCAGCACTCCCAGACGGGCCTCAGAGGCCGGGACGTAGGAGCCCATCTGAGCCATGACACAGATCAGGGCCACCTGACGGATGTAGGAGCTTTTACCCCCCATATTAGGGCCTGTGATTATCATGGTTCTCCTGCCATCACCCTGCAGCAGGAGAGGAGAGGAGAAGAGAGGTGAGGTGAGGTGAGGAGAGGAGAGGAGACGAGAGGAGACGAGAGGAGAGGAGAGGAGAGGAGAGGAGAGGAGAGGAGAGGAGAAAAGAGGTGAGGAGAGTAGAGGGAGAGGAGGAGAGTAGAGGGGGAGAGTAGCAGTGACATAGACAGAAGGCGACCGAGGAGAGAGACAGAATAAGATATTTTCATGCTGTCCTGCACAGCTGAGGCGGTGGGTGGATTGAAAGCTTGGCTCCTCTTCCCATTGGCTTGTGCTTGTGTTGCAAGATTAACCTACACCCACTCCAGCACCCAGCGAGGAAGCGTGTGTGTGCTGTCATGCATCATGTGTGTATTTACTCATATGTGTGAGTATTGGTACAAATTTGTTTCAGAACTGTCTCAATGACCAAGCAAACGTCTTTTGGCACAGCTTTGTTTACAGCACTCTGAATGAGCCTGTGTGTGTGTGTATGTGTGTGCGTGAGAGAGAGTGAGAGAGTGTGTGTGTGTGTGTGTGTGTGTGTGTGTGTACCTGTAGGTCAGTGAGGTTGGGCACATACTGGTTCTGCTCTCCCATCAGTAAGTCGATGGCAGGATGTCTGCCGTCCCTGATCATGATCTGACGCTGGCTTTCACACACCTCTGGCCTGAACACAGATAACACACTCAGTTGGTCAGACACACAAAACAAACACAATTAAACATCAACATGTTCAAACACACATACATGTCTAGATATGTATCTAGACACAATGTGCACTGAGATTGCATACCACCATAAACTTTTGTAATGTGTCTCACTTTAAATGTATCCTTTTTGATGTTATCTATTGTTGAATTTGAATTTTTGAAGCTGATACTAATATTTGAAAATAAAAACACTGGTGCTCTGTGCAGGCCCTCATACAGCCTGTAACGACTCAGTCAGATCTGTCCCTTTAAGAAACCCTGCCCCTACAAGCCCACTTTCTCCTTATTGGCCAGATCTCCAAAGCCTGCTGAGGCTGCACTGTGTGATGTCACAAAGTGCAGCAGGCAGAAAAACTGTGTGAAACCTGGCGTTCACAGCAGCCTGCAGACAATTTTCTTTTTTCCAAAACAATTTAACAGTGATAACACAGTATTGGCCAATAACATTGGCCTAATGATCAATTGGCCAGGCCCCGGGAAAATAAACTAAACACACACAAAATGTAGACGCCTGCTTCCCGAAAAGGAGAAGTTTGATAGTCTTGAAAACTTCCTCGAATCTTGTTGTCACTGTGTGGTAGCCAGGCAACCAGCGGAGACTCCAGGGGGTTTCTGTATAAAAAGCAGTCAGGTCATACTATGACCCTTCATTAGATTTTATACTTAACAGCTTTACATGAAACTAGGCTGTTCCTCCAGGTTTAACTTTATGCTAAGCTAACAGACTGCTAGCTATAGCCTCATATTTAATGTACAGGCATGAGAGGTATCAATCTTCTCATCTAAATTGTGGCAAAAAAGTAAATAAGTGTATTTCTTTAAATGTCAAATTAAGTATTTTAAAAGTCTCACATTTACCTGCAAAAAGTGAATGAATTAAAGAAAGCGATAACAAAGCAGAAAAGCAGCAGGTGGGAACAATTAAACATCTAAATAGAGCAAAAAAAAAAAGGATGGAAGTTAAACTAAAACACAAAAACAAAACAATATAAAGGTGAATGTGACTTTTTGTGTGTGCGTGTGTGTGTGTGTGTGTGTGTGTGTGTGTGTGTGTGTGTGTGTGTGTGTGTGTGTGCGTGCGTGCGTGTGCGTGTGTGTGTGTGAGTGAGTGAGTGAGTGGGAGAGATGTTGGCGTTCTGGCTGAGCACGCTGCCGAGCCCAGTGTGCACTCCCACACACAGCCTGTCTGAGACTACAGGACACGACACAGGACAGGCACCCGCGCACACACACGCACACACACACGCACACACACAATATCCCACTCACACAAACGCAGGCACACACACCACAACATTTAGGGTCATCATGAGAGGACATCACCTGCAATAGTCCCCTTGTTTAGCCACCTCGGCCAATGAAAAGAGACAGTCCATGGTTGCTAGGTGACTAATAGCCCTTTTCATGGTGTGATAGTGCTCCCCAAACTGACTGGAGAGAGAGAGAGCGAGAGAGAGAGAGAGAGAGAGAGAGAGAGAGAGAGAGAGAGAGAGAGAGAGAGAGATTTTCAAGTGTAAATTAAGGTGAGTGCAAACAGTGTTCAGAGCAGACTGATGGTGAACTTCACTGCAACGGAACAAATCTGGCAGGTAGAGACTGACATGTTTTTAGCAGGTCTTTCATTTGACAGTACTATCAGCTGTGTGTTTAAGTGTGTGCGTGCGTGTGTGTGTGCGTGTGTGTGTGTGTATGTGCCATACTCCAGGAAATTGGTCCACTCCCTCTGGCAGTCGAGCAGCAGCTGCTCTCGGAGCTGCAGCAGCTTCTTGTAGCACTCGACCAGGAAAGGAGAGTGATACCTGCTGACAGCCTTGGTGCTGCAGTGGAGAGGTGAAGGAGGTGAGGAGGAGGAGGAGGAGGAGGAAGAGAACAAAACAGATTAAAGTCGGGACTTAAACTGCTTTTTTTGCTTTATATATGCTTAAAGGGTGTGAATCATCATTAAATAGCAGACAGCAATTATAAAGCATCAACAAGTGCTGTGACTGCCAGACACCAACTTTTTGATATCTTTCAGCCCCCTTAAAAAAAACAAGGTCTACTTGTTAACAATCATCACTAGTTGCATATGTCTGTGGGTTATAACCATTTCTGACCATTTTAGAGGCCTGAAGAAGTAAAATTAGGGAAGAAAGAAGTTAATATTGGAGGAAAGTTTGAAAAATAAACCAGAGTTGCTTTAATTTAGTATTTATCCTGTATTCTTGAATGTTATCAGCCAATTAAATGGTTGTTATCCATTGTCAATATTGGCAATCTCTTATGGTGTTTCTGGCCACCCTGTGGAGGTTTTCCGTGCACGTCCAATTGGGACGAGACCCCAGGGCAGACCAAGAGGAGGAGGGAGGGATTATATATCCCACCTGACCTGGGAAAGCCGCAGGATCCCGCAGGAGGAGCTGGAAAATGTTGCTAGGGAGAGGACGTCTGGGTCACCGTGCTTAGCCTGCTGCCACCGCGACTCGACCCCAGATAACGGGAGGAAAAGGTATGGATGGATGGATGGATGGCCACTTGACAAATCTAAGTCCAATATTCACTTTCCTTTTAGTGCTGGCTTGTTCACCAGGAAGCGTATGAGACAGTGGGGCCCTAAAGTCTACTGAGTCAGGTGAAAAGGTCGTTATCATCTACTGGTCAAGCAGAAATGCTGCCTTAGTTATTGTGACTTGAGAGAAGCACAGGAGGCAGTAAGGTGACGTAGTAAAGAGCCAGAAAGTCTGCATCAGGAGGTGGTTAGGGTCGAGGGACTGGTCAAACAAACAGAGGACTTAAACACAGGACAACTTGAGAGACTAAATGTCAAAGTTGATTTATTCTAACTGACATAAGTTAAGATGAGTTAGATGACACAGGAAGTAAATATGACCAGTAGTTTTGATGCTTTTTTCCTGATGAGTCCAGTGTTATCTGTTAGAAACGCACATAAAGAGGTGAGGCTCTCTCTATATGCTGTAATGTCTGTTGCAGGAGCTGCTTCTGACTGGACTGACATTAAACTAATTTAATTTATTCACAATGACTCTTGACAGAAGCCGAATTGTTTACCGGACTACCTGCCTGCCTCTTGCTGCAGGTTATCGTATTATTGGGCTTCATGAGGGATTTGTTCAAGTTGTTGTCGAGAACTTGCATCAAACAGTTGTTAATTTACACATCCAGCCGACATGCAGTAATATAATCAATCCTTTGGAGTCTTGTTTCTGGTCACCTGACAAATCTAAGACTAATATTCACTTTCCCTTTAGTGCTGTTCTGTTCACCAACAACTGTCAGGGGAAATATCTGCCTCTTTATCTGCTCAGTGGTTAACAGCTCAGTGTTCATCAGCTAGTTGCTGCTTTTGTCTTACTTTCCATTTGCTGCTTGACAGGTAGTGTATAGTTACTTTATTCAGTTTCATGAATAAATACTGCTTCATGCGTCTTATGTATAATAAAGACCAGTATGCAGCACTGCCACTCAGACCTGCTTTCATTATTGCCCAGTGGCCAAATGGCATTTTCCCCCCTGGACTGCCATCACAAAAAGACATGTAAAAACAGTTAAAAGGACACATCCCTTTGCAAACAAGGTGAAATAAGACTCTTCTTTATTTCTGCTTAACAGAAGATTTTGAAAGCTTTTAAATCATGAGATGAGACTATGGGCTGAACTTGAAGTAACACTCTTGCACCAGAACTGATTACCCCAGAACGTATGCGCCAGAGGAGCAATTCACATTGGACTGAAAATGCGGCAGTATCCAGCATTACGTCATCAATGGTCAGGAAACAAGGAAAGGAGAACAGTGAGAGGGAACAAAAAGAGGAAAGTTTGGAGCTGTCACCAAAACAACAACCTTAAAGAGATGAGACGCTTTAGTAACATAAAAACTATTGTTAATTGTAGTTTTAAGCAATATATGAGTTTAAATTTTCCTTAAAAAAATAACCTGGTAGTGTAGTTTAAAGTAACATTTAAAGAATTCACTCTCTCACAAACAATAAAACATCTCCGATCTCGCTCTTTTTCTCTTCTCCCTTTCCTCTTCCATTTCTTGCCTCTGTCATGATGTCTTCGCTGACAATACAGAGCTGAGACTGTGTCTGGAGAGGCTTGCTTTTCAAGGCTTTCTGCCCTAAAGCATTACCCACTTCCCGCAGTATCTGCTCCACAGGAGTTTCAAAGTGCAACAACAGGATAATTTTCACGCAGTTATTTTAAATTTAAAAAATGTTTTATATTTTGGCTTTTGCATTTGCATGCTTTTGTCACAGAAATATCCCGTACGTATTTCAGTTAAAAGCTGATCACAAAATGTGGAAACGAATCTACATTTTTAACACTGTTATGACTCTCGGTCATAATTGTTAAATGTTGTTTCCGTAACCCTGTAATGTGCAACTCTGTGTCTCCTCCTCATGCAGTGTGTGTGTATGGCATGTGTATGTGAGGGTGTGGCCTTTGGTGGACATGTGTAGGTGGGATGCTGAGGCAGGTGCTGACTTTCATTGGTCAAGAGACTGCTGCTGATGGATTGGCTGCTGCTGCTGGATTGGACAACCAGTGGAGTCCCACTTTTTAAATTCCAGCTGACTGCAGCCTGCTCAGCCCTCTTCTACTTTCCACTCTCAACTGCCAGCATTAGTTCCCGCGTACTCGGTTGTGTGGTTTTTGATGGATTAAGATTTGCTGAAGCCTGTGAAATTTGGCAGCTGGTCACTGAGTTTTTTTAAGCAGTTAATGTAAGAGTGAGAAGCCCTTTTTGTTTGTTCCTTTTATCTCATGTTTTTAGTTTAGGAGTTCAGGTAAGCAACTTGTCTTTTGTTTGTGTCTGTGTTTTCTGTTAGGTAAGGTTAGGGCTAATTGAGCTGCCTTTGTTTGTTGTGTTGGGCATTGCTCACTCTGAAGACAATTAAACTGCTGTTTGAATTTGACTTTACTGTGCTGCTGGTATTTCTTGGGAATGGGAAGAGTGGGGGTCGCTCATCATGTTGTGTCTAGGTTTCCCCTAGACCGGTGACGTAACATGACTTGGGGGCTCGTCCGTTCTTTCTTTTGTCCATCGCCGTCGTGTTGAGAAGGTTTGGTGATTTGTTTTTTGTCTTTGTATCTCTACTTGTCTGGCTGGCAGTTTTTTCTTTGGTGGGGGGTGGCGAAATGGAGCGAAAGCTCAAACTCGACTTCACCACTGATCCTATCAGAAAAAAACTAGACAGATGTAGGAAAACTGACCTTGTATTAATTGGAAATTTCTTTGATGTACATGTCCCATTAAATGCCAAGAAAAGTGAGATCAAAGAGCTTTTATGTGAAAAACTGATGTGTTTAGTGAGCAAACTCTTGGAGTTGAGGTTGGTGACCTAGCAGGTATTACTGCCCCACTCCATGACCTCCCCTCCCAAGCCAGCATGTCTACAGAGGGGCTGAAGTTAACTCTGCGCATAAAGGAGGCGAACCAGTCAGAAACATGTATTTCTCATGGCTGTTGGGGTACATATATTGATATATTATCAACAATTTCCATCCTTTATTAATTCTTATGTTTTCTAAAGACATAGCCAAAAATATCTTGCCTCCTTTTTTATGCTTTTATTCAGTTTAATCTTCGATAAAAAAAATAACTCAAACTTAATCCAGACAGCATGGTTGGTTTAGAGGTTATATTCAACTCCATGCGTTTGTGTTCCTCTTGGATATGTGTGTGTGTGTGTGTGTTTGTACGTGTATTCTGAGCTCACCTGCTGATTTTGACCCAGTCACGTGGAACAGTGGACGACAGCGAGTTCTTCACCTCGATCAGAAACTGAGGGCGGAGGAGGAGGAAGATAAATCAGACAGGAGCACACGGACAAAAGACACTTTAAAACTGACACACACACACACACACACACACACACACAGATCATCTTCATCAGACCACTGTGACTCAGTCTTCCACCCAAATCTGGACATCCATCTCTTCCCACATGTCTCTCACACAGGCTGCACCTCCTGTCCGGAGACGTTGGTGTAGTTGAGAGCCGGGGCCTTCAGAGTCAGACGGACTTCCTTGCGGTGGTCTTGAATCTCTCTCAGGACGGTCTGGATCTGCTCCCTCCTTTCCTGAAGCACCGGGAAGCCGGACAGATCCGAGAAGAGCTCTGTCTTGTTCCCCGACCTTTACAGAAACACAAACACACAAAGTACAATATGGCAGCAGTTTCTGAGACAGAAGCATGTAGGTCACTCGACAGTACCTGGTGAGTGATAAAAACAGAGGGGAAAATGACCCTGTGTTTTTCCAGTGTCCTTTTCAGTAGAGCTCTATGCTCTGACTGTTGAGTGTCTATTATGTTTTAGTGATAGTTTTACCAGCTACAATACTTTATATCTTACACTTAAGGCCTAGTTTTGTGCTACTGTGTTGTGCATTTTCATTTTTGATATTCACATAAACATAGGCATGACACTAACATCTGATGTCCACTTGTTAGAATTACTCCAGATTTGGCATCAAACACCAGTGTTCAGCAAAACTTAATCCATCCATCCATTATATATATATATATCGCTTATCCTGTTCAGGGTCGCAGGGGGGCTGAGGCCTACTCCAGTGTGATTGGACAAAAGACAGTGGTACACCCTGGACTGAACGCCAGTTCAGCCAGTCACACTCACACCTACAGGCAATTAAGAGACACCAATGAACCTAACCTGGGAGGAAGCTGGAATACCGGGAAGGAACCCATGCAGCCACAGGGAGAACATGCAAACTTCACACAGAGACTCTACGTCCGAACCGGGATTCGAATTAGGAACCTCGTAGCTGTGAGGCAACCACTGTACCACCTTCCAGCCCTGAAAAATTGGTGGACCTGTAGCTCTTAAACTTCTGATACTGATAACGCTTGTACAGATTACAATGTAACAAACAGGATAATTAGTTATTAAATATCTGTAAGCCCTCCTGCTGTCAATAAATTAATCAACCTTACTTTACAGTTCTGATAAATATTTAAGTCACTTATCAGCTTTGGGCTCTGAGACTATTTATTTCGTAAACCACTCATGAGGTTATTTAAAGAGACATCAATAAACTATACAATAAACATGCTGCTGGATACTCACTAGGCCCGCACGATATGAGAAAACTCTGCGGTGTGCGCTCACCTTGTTCAATATTGCGATAACATTATGATGTGCGTGATAAACAAATATGAAAGAGTGCATATCAGCTATAACTTTTAGTTTGTCTGCTGTTCTGCATGTTCTTGCACAATACCTGCTTTTGCAACATGTCCCTCCTGAATCCAAAATAAATCCACCACTCACCACTAAATTGACACGAATTAATCTGAGGGTAGCTGATAACTAGCTCGGGCTCCATCTGATGGCATCAGAATGGTGTGAAAGCATGGCCAATATACCCAGGGCTCCATCCAATTGGTTACACTTTTGCATGCTAATTAATTGATGTCCATTGCGAATGCTCATATTACGATAATGATGAAATTGCGATTCATTGCACAGCCCTGATACTCACTTTGCAGCGTTTTCATTGAGCACCTTGAGGAAGCTGTGTGCTGGAGCCAGCAGGTCAGGAGTATCCAACAGGAGGCCTCGTAGCAGCGCTGAGCTGATCTGGGACTGGATGGCTGGGATCAGGGCCTGCAGTTCCAGCCCCAGGCGAGAGAGACTGCCACTGATGAGGTAAAACTCCTGCGTGGACGACTGGAACACACACACACAAACACATGCATAACACTTAATAATGCATCAAAGGTTAAGCTTGTTCTGACATAAAGTAAGGGCTGCTGCAATTTAATCAGAATGTACTGTTCATGTATAAACCAGAAATAATACATATCGTTGTTATTCTGCAACAAAATGAGAATCATGTTCTCTCTATTCCTTTGTGTGTATGTGTGTGTGTGTGCGCATGTGTGTGTGTGTTGTCGTGTTACTGTGGGATGCTGTAAGCAAGCAGGATTAGATTCCTAAATCTAATCTGCACTGCTAACAACAGCCAAGCTTAAAGATAGACACACTATAACAGCCAGCGCTCTGAGACACGCTGCTCATTAGCAGCAGCCCTGCCTTCACACTGTGGCAGCAACAGCGTGAAACATCGCCCTCCTAAAATGTTTATTAACATAAAAGTAGAGTTGCGATAATGGCCAAATATTCTGATAATCTAATAATTGTTTCAGTTATTTTTCATGCAGAAATGTCAGACGTGCAGGTTCCAGCTTTTTAAATGTCAGGATTTGCTGCTTTTCTTTGTGTTTTGGACTTTCTGTCAGACCAGAGCCGGCTCAAGGCACAGGTGATACAGGTCGCTCTCTCTCTTACTTTCTCTACCACTCACTCAGTGGCACTTCCTGACACAAGTTACAAGAGAGGAGAGGAGAGATGCGTTCAGGTCTAGTTGGAAAAACTCAATCTTTTAATAGAGGGGGGGTAAGAGGTGTTCTTTTGTCGTACATATAATGTACGTTCTGTTGTTTAATTAGCTCGCCCTACATCGTCTAATCACACATACAGACGGACAGAAAGAACGATAGACAGCTGATAATAGAGGGGAAGAGAGACAGCAGCATGTGATGGAAAGAGAGAGAGAGGAAAGAGACAAAGAAAAAGTTTATTGTGAGTGTTTATGAGTGAAGAAAAACCCTTTTAATATCACAGTAAACTAATGGGAACTCGTAAATTTCACATTTTTGGCTGACCGCCAGGGTCAGCCCTACACATGGATCTGTATGTGACTGACTGACTGAATGAGTGAGTGAGTGACGGTTCTTTCAGAGCCAAATAAAGTTAAACAAAATTCAAAATAAAAGCATTGTGTACAAACAAGGGGAGTCAGAATTCCAGATCGGGCTTTTACTTTGAAAAAACAAAACAGAAGTGTTGCTACTTTACTCTCCATGCCTGTGACTTTTACTACAGGAGGAGATGTTAATATTGCTGTCAGAGATCAATAGGACTGATCACAATTCATTTTCAACGTGTATTTTGACAGAGAGCCACGCACGGCTTGCGGTAAAAATAGGCGAGCCTCCTATTCTCTACATTTTCAGCACGCGAGTCGCATGAAGACTCATTGTGCAGACTCTCGTCTGTTTTCATGCATATCAAATAAAAATGAACACATGTCCCGCAGCCGTCACGCCACGCTTCGGCCCCTAGTCTTGTTCTAAGTCTAGTCAATAAATGTTAAATGATCGCAGTTGAGGTACACGTTTTTAAATTTTCAATGATTACTTTGAATGTAAATAAAGAGTGCATAAAATTGCATCAAAATAGACCTTTAATTAAAAAACCTACTGGGATCTAAGGCCCCACTATGTCCTCATATCCCAACACATTGTAGCAAGCTTGATTGATCTTTTCTGCAATATCAACCCTAATAATCAGGTCTCTTCTGGATAACTGTGTTGCACACTGGAATGCAAAAAAATATGATACTGTAAGGCAGAAAAAAATACATTTTACCATTTCCAAATTCTAAACTCGCCTAGGGCGCCAAAATGGCCAGAGCCAGCCCTGTGTCAAACAATAGAAGCTCTAGGAAACGTGATGAGCACAACTGTTTGTCATTTATAAATCAAAGGATTCAATCGATTTCTAGTGAGAATAATCGGCAGATCAATCAATAATTAAAATAATTGCTCATGCAGCCTCACATCACAGCTTCTTTACTGCACTGCACATGTCACAAAGTGTATTTATTCAGACTTTCAGTCACTGAAATCTTCCTTCATGTATGCCATATACCAACAAAAGAAAAGTGTTATTTATCATCATATTTAAAAGCTGCCTCTGACTTTATAATGAGCGCTGGCCGCCATTAATCTATCAATTATCTCTTTTGTGTACATTCCTGCACTTTTATTTTTCATTATTTTTGTGGCTTTTTGCCTTTTTTTATAGGACAGCTGAAGATGGACAGGAAATGCTGGGAGCAGAGAGTGGGGGATGACATGCACCAAATGATCTGCAGACCGAGAGTCGAACCTGCGATCAGTGCGACGAGGACTATAGCCTCTGTGTATGGGGCGCCCGCTCTACCAACTGAACCAAACCAGCGCCCCACATTCCTGCACTTTTGTAATTGCATACATTCCACAGTGTAAAAAACACAATAATCTATAATTCAATACACAGCAGCGACTGTTTTATGTTCCTACGATCAATGCTTTAAAACAGAACCATTGATCCTCTGAGACGAAATCAAATGAATGATTAATCAATAGAAATACCTCGGAACAGAGGCGATATTTTACATTTTATTGACTTCATATTGCCATCAGTGATGTCACTGATAGCACGGAGACATTAAAGGTTAATGAGAGTCACTGACAATGCTTTATTGTCTCAATCACACGCTGCACTTTTAATGGTCCCCCGTGTCAGCAGCCTCGGAGACGATCCTTTATGAACCCAAACAGACAGAGACCATAAGCATGTCCTCCCTCCCATTATGTCAATGGAGCCATAGAGGCACAGGCCATTACACACGGACCCATTTAAACACAGACGGGTGAAATGACAATTAAGGTCCTTGTGTGTGAGTGTGTGTTCACTGACATTTGATTGTTTTCTTTTGACAATATATGAAGGAGTCAGGAAGTTAACCAGGAAACAAGACATCAAGGTGCCTCTCTCATATCTGCAACACACACACACACACATATATATATATATAAAAAACACACACACACACACACACACACACACACACACACACAGAGGATGAAGCCTTCTGACATTTCAAAAATGGGTCCGATGGGAAATGAGATTGTGTCAGACAATCAGGTAAGTGCCACTGAGGCGACGGCTCCCTGTTGTTAATCAAGCACAGGCCATAAAAGAGAGAGAGAGAGAGAAAGGGGGCGAGAGAAACAGAGAGAGAGAGAAATTATATTGGTTTTCATTTTTATCTGCAAAAGTAAGAAAAAGGAGGTCTGCTTGTTTTACCACCTGTGGCAGATATCTGTGGTTTTGACCTTTTTCGTGCTGTTTTGACTGCCATTGTGCTCACCGAGCTCAACCTAACATGGCAAGTAAAACAGATAATAAGTGAGAGGAATGGTTAACAACTCTGGGAAAAGAAGAACAAGTTTGTGGAAGAATATGTTATCCTTACGTGTGTGCGTGTATGTTCGTTTTTAGTACTTTTTAATCACCTTTTTGTGGTATATGCTGCAGATGCCTCTCTCCAGGTCGGGCAAATGGGACAGCAGAGATCTGACAGAGGTTAAAGATTGGGAGTGCGACTCCAGGATCTCCTGCACGGCATCCTGCCTCTCTGAGATGGACCTGTGGGTTCAGGGGAGAAAAGGAAAAACAGAAGGAGGGAAAAGAAGGAGAGGAATTCAACAAAGGAAGACAGAAGTCACACAAATCTAAACGTTCAATCGCAGCCATCAGTAGGAGAAATCTCTCACTCAGACAGCTAAATTGTCGTTGATTAGAAGGAACTGATTTTCCGAACATATAACTGACAAATTGACGGTCATTAGCTTCTGAAGAATTGCTGTGCTGAGGTTAGCCAGTAGCTTTAACAACTTAAAGTCAATCATATATATCGTGGTATCAATATAAAGTTGAATTTTTACTTAGTTTATGCTGCTTTTGTGCAGTTAAACGCTTCGTCTGACACCTATCCCCCTGCAAGCAGTTTCAGACATTAAAAGTATAGAAATAAAAGATCTTGTTGCTGATGGTCTGGTTTGCTTTTGTAGGTCATAGAGAGTAAACAGAATTAATTTCAGTCTGTTTCATAACCTGCGAAAAACTTCTCACAGGAGCTTTAATTTTAGAATTTCAGTGCTTTATTTTGAAAGTCTTTGCACATTTATCATAACTACCTTGACATATCCAAACGGATGCTGTTGTGTTACCTACATCATCACATTTTGAAGCTTCGTGCCCCAGAACAATACACACACAAAGAGTACAAAAACAAATCATTCTGTGAACATCACATCTGGAAAGAATGGCTTAAAAAAATCTGATAACATCATGTAGAGTTATGTAATTGAATGGACGTATTTGTGTGTGTGCATCTGCATCGAGTGTTTGTGTCGTGTGCTGCTGCGCGGTGTGTTGGAATTAATGTGCCCGTGTGTAATCTGGGTTTTATTGATGTCAAAATTCTGCAGGGGAGCTATCTGTATAATCTGAGAGCAGAGCCCAGTGCACAGCGATAATCCCTGCTCTGTGGGAGGGAGAGAGCTACACACACGCACGCACAGAGGGAGAAAATACTCACGCAATCAATATATGGATGATAATATTCAGCTTCGGGTAAGAGGACTGGAATAGTGGTGCAGTATTATAGCTGAGAGGTTGTTTGTAGAGAGCTGTGAGTCAGTTTCAGCAGTTTTATTTAAAGAGGTCGCTTCCAGAACAGTTTGTTTTTTCACCCTGCAGAGGAACAACTGCTCTGCTGGGTGCTGAAAACTAGCAACTAGCTAACAACTATGACACAAGTGAATTCTTTTCAAAATAAAAATTACAACCAAAGAAAAAGACATCGGTCGAAGATTATTTCATAATAAAAGTCACGTTACTTCTGAAGCTTCTTTATGCAAGGCACAAAGCTGACACTAACCGGAGTGAATAAAGTCATTAAATGCCATTTAATTAGGAGCATACTAAAATGATAATGCCTCCTGCTTGTTGTTTTGATCATTTCTCATCCTGACGTGGAATCTAATAATTCATATTAAATAATGTACTTGTGCAGCTCTGCTTTCCGCCCCCCTGAGATATTACAGTTAATGCAAAGCTTCATGGTCTTTCATGTGTTACACCTCTGAGGTAGTTCAATGAAGATCTTCACTGTCCTACAAGAGAGCTTCAAGGCAGCTTGAGAAATAATACAAACACATGGCCCTAATTAACATCTCTTGGATATTTGAAGCTCAAATGATGATGGATAAAGTTCAGTTGCCTTTACACCATCCGCATCACCCAAAAGGCATCTATTTTTACTGGGTGGTTTGAGCATCACCTCATTCATGTAATATAACAAGACTAGGTGAAAACGTAGTGTGTGGCTGACTGCATCAGGTCAATGTGCGCTTTTGGGGGCAACACTGGAAGCGTGGTGTGCGTGACGGCTGCGGGACATTTGAAATGCATGAAAACAGATGAGTCTTCACAAAGCTGGCGTGACACGCGCGTATCACGCGCGACTCACGCGCCGGAAATGTAGAGAATAGGAGGCTCGCCTATTTTTACCGCGAGCTGCGCACGGTTCTCGGTCAAAATACACGGTGAAAATGAATTGTGATGAGTCCTGTTGATCTCTGACAGCAGTAATAACATATCTTCCTGACAGGAAGTAAAAGTCACAGTAAAGGTCACAGGCATGGAGTGTAAAGTAGCAACACTTCCGGTAAGCTTTTTCTTTTTCAAAGTAAAAGCCTGATCTGGAATTCTGACTCCCCTCGTTTGTACACAATGCTTTTATTTTGAAGTGTTTCCCGGGCCGTTGTTGTAATTTTTTTTTTTTTACTTTATTTGGCTCTGAAATTATCGTCACTCACTCACTCACTCAGTCAGTCAGTCACATACCCACGTGTAGGGCTGACCCCGGCAATTCTAAATTCTTAATAACCAAGTCGGTATAATTAATGGGAAACTTGTATCTCTCTAAAAATGAAGATATCTGATTTGGAAGTTAACAATAATAACTGGAACACAGGAAAAAAACATAAAAATATTGATGCCACCAAAGTCTGGTGTTCAAAACCCAATTTTTTGTATTATTATTGGACGTTATCTTGTCAATGCAGAGTATTTTACTAAAATCTTACACAACCATCTTGCAATTCTTGGATGACGTGAAAGCTTACTAATCATAAGCACTGGAATCCTTCCCATCTCTACCAGTCATCCCATATGTGGCAGGAGCAGGGACAGAAGCAGAATCAGTAGAGATCAGCACTGACAGCCCTGCTCCATCAGAGGTCCTGTACTCACTGCGGGTCTGTGAGGGGCTGGCTCACCCACTTCCTCATCTGCCTCTTCCCAAACGGAGTTCGAGTGTGGTCCAACACCCACAACAGACTGCCCTTCACACTGCCATCTGTCTGTGAAAGAACATACAGCAAAAAAACTGCTTACATTTAAATGTTCTAAATTTTTGGGAAAAAAACATTATGCTTTAAAAACATAAGAGGAGAGGAGGTGATGGAGCCACAGGCAGCAGGGCGAGGAGGCTTGAACTGTGCTTGAACTCCATGTTTGACACGCATGTCACGGCAGCGGAGTCGTGCTGAACTTTTGAGCCGTCACCCACGCAAGTCTGAGTAGTCACTGAACATTTACTTGTTATCGCAGAAATGACAATTTAACTCACCAATGTAATTTTTTGTAACCATGACTTTAGACTGAGTTCTACAAGCTGTACAGAAATTATCTTGCTATTTTGACATGTATAAAAATGTTTGCACTGGAAGGTGTCTGTCTAGTCTGTAAGCTGCAGGACATTTCTTGCTGGCGGGCTGGCGACACAGTTAGGTGCTGAAAGCCTGTCAACATGTTTGTTCTCCTCAGGACTTTTTTTCCTCAGGCGAACATAGCAAACATCATGTTCAGCTTCTTAACCACCACACCTGTACACGAAATTACCACGGACATACAATCGTGTTCAGCAGTGTCCCTCGAGCTTGCTGTAGCCAGAGATGTAGACTCGGAAGTTAGTCAAGTCAGCTGCCACTTGCTCTGTAAGCAACAATAATTAATATATTTAAAACAACAGGTATGTAAAGTAATGTCAAAATAACGTGACATTGTGAAAAGGCTGTATTGTAGATATGAATCCACAGGCACTTATCAGCTGAATCTGCAGCTCACCTCTGAATTACGGTGCCTTAGCGACTTTCTTTCCTCATCTACGTCAAATTAACCGACCAATCCACTGACAGATCCACTGCCATGCTTTGAGCCGTGACGCAAGCTAAAAATAAAGATGTGTGACTTCACTGGTCAGCATTATGAAGCTTTAAAGACATAAAAATGACCGGCAGGTTGCTTATAAAGACTTGTAACTTATTTCTCATTGTACAGAATTGATGCCAAAATAGCCCCTGTGATAGGCGCTGCCATCTTGCGATGGTGACGTCATTTGGAGCCAGAGTCTGCGCAGTACAGACCGGCGGTGGAGCCGCTATAGCCACTATCGCTAACCAAAACACACATTTAACTGAAAAAACACAGCAAAGATCCCGCACGCCGGCATATTTAACAGCAGAACAGCTTCTTGTGTTGGTCTGAGATTAATGTTCACAGGTATGGAAACTTCAATGACTGTAGTGATTGTTTTAGTTACGTCTCCTCTCACCTCCTCTACTCTGCTAATCCAGAACAGATCGGCTGCAGGAGCCATATTTGTCAACAGAGCTGTCAATCATCCTTTTCACAGCATCAAATAACTAATTCAAACTAAACATGCCAGAAAAATGAACACTTGGAAGTAAATCAGCATGATAAGAACTAACTATAATGACAGAAACCATGTTTGGGAAACATTTATTTGATGTGTATTTTGATTTTATAGTTTGACTCATGTCCCATCTGTTAACATGGAGGAGGCGGGCTTTGTGAGCTATACTGCAGCCAGTCAGCAGGGGGCGATAGAGAGGGTTTGGTTTCACTTTTAGGGAGCTGTCATGACGTCCATCTTTTAATGCAGTCTATGGTATACACTAGACTAGTTAATCACAGGACATCCAGACACACCTCTTCCCTGCATTATGCCTGGCCAGTGGCCATAAAGATCAGCTGAAGTGTTCTTTTACCTGATTGTTGAGGATTTCCAGGTTCCTGAGGGTGGCGGCACTGAGGGTCAGACCCTCTGACGCACAGGAGAGATGTCGGAATGAGCTGCATGGAGCACAAAATGTCATTATAATTCAGATGCACCATCAAATCTTCAAAGTATCTATTGGAAAGAGGTTAAAAAAATGTGAGATGAACTGATAAATACACTATGATCTACCCGTACTCCTGTAAAGCATAAAAATCAAAGTTATCCCAGGACTAGGGTGGCAGTAGAATTTTTGGCTTTTTTTTTTTTGCTTGAAAAATTACTGAAACAACATATTTAATATCCAAATAATAAAAGTATACTACTAGAAATACTTTAAATGTCCATCTGTTGACTCATTTTTCATGTTTTAGCCCCACTCTGGATTCCAAACACCAGTCGGATTACTTGATATTACTCTTGCAGTCAGTGTGTGTGTGTGTGTGTGTGTGTGTGTGTGTGTGTGTATGTTTGTTTTCTTAGTACCTTTCACTCCTAAGAACTCTTTCCAAGTTGAATTCTTGGAGGTAGTGGATGAGCGGCCCGAGGCAGCAGATCACTGGGCTCTCCAAGGACGCTACGCTTGACAGAGAGCGAGAGCCTGGAGGACAAAGACACACAAATATGCCACATGTTTACAGAGAAAACACAGGTCCCCTTCTCAGAGTTATCCAGTGCTTTATACTTTAATGTTTGTCCTTGTCTCATTGATAGTGAGTTAAAGATTGAGAAGAGTCAAACAGGGGAACAAACACACACCTTTCTCCTGGCTGTGGCAGTAGAACTCTGTGACTGTGTTCATCGCCGACGGGAACTCAAACTGAGCGCTGTCCATCATCTCAACTCTCACTCTGTCATCAGCCTGAGCGCTGGAAGAGAACAACATGGCAGCATCGAAACAAGAAGTCAGAGGTGCTTGTGACTGTATAGACATAAGGACACACAACATCCGATACCTGAGTTTCATCCTGTCTGTGAGAAAAATGAGACACAGCTGAAATGCGCCTTTCAGCCGTCCTTTTGTCCAACTAGACTCTACGGATATAAATGCAAACCATAATCACACAGCTTCCCTGCATCTCCCTATTGCTCCATTCACTTTCTCTGCATTGCTGCTTTCAAGGACTCGCCTGCTTTGTCCGCTCTCTTGTTGCCAGGGCAACCAAGGTAAACACGTGGCTCTGGACGCAGTGCTAGAGAATTTTCTTTCTTCTGTTTCCTGATGCTTATACACACACGTAAAATAATCATCATCTTTCACCTCAGCCACTGGTCAGACTGGGACGTTGTATAAGAGTGATGAATAGACGGCATAATGCGGCAGCAGTGAACCTACAACCGACCAATCGATGCATCCACATTATGAGACTTACAAGACCAGCGACAATTGCTGGTATTGATCGAGGACAGAGCGGTGCAGGGTAGCGTATCTGCAGAACAATGACGACGATGGAGCAGTGTGAACCTGAGTTTAGTCAGTCTTCTTTCAGGGTCACATGGAGGCACGAAGATGGAAACAAAAGATGTTTGAGTTCTGCTCATAACTCTGGTAAAAATGAAAGGGTTAGACGGCCTGAATTATCACGATTCAATACGTGGCCCACCATAACAATAATATCACGATACAGTGATTCTGCGATATTGATATATTGCAAAAAAATCCTATAATAATAAATCAAGACATCTGATATACTTATTTTTCGGCTCACTACTTTATGTCAAGTTATCCTCATTCATGTCATAAGCGCCACAGCGTGGACTCATGAAGTAGTGACGCAGTGAGTCAAATTCGCAGGTAAATCTGTTTAAAGTGCTAAATATTTCTAATTAAAATATTGGTATTTGGCACCAGCCTATCAGATTAGATTAGATTCTTTATTGTCCTTTTCAGGAAATGTGCTGCCACAGTCTGTACAGTGCATCTCGGCCACATAGATTATATAAATAATACATACAAAAGGGACCAAACATAACGACATGACACATATACACAACAGCATTTTCCCTCCAATAACAATCCAGACGGGTTTGTGCCGTTTGATCATCACAGTGTCATACAACTAACACAGTGAACACAGAGAGAACCGAGAGCTGTCGTCGCAGCAGAGCATGCATCTGTAATTTTATTGCACGGGTCAGGACGACGATATATATTTTGCCCCACCCCTAGTCAAGCGTACAAATAGAATAAATTAAATTAGTTTCAAACCCAAAATAATAAAGGTGAATGTAATTCATGGAAGGTGCCTCTGAAGAGAGACAGGAAATGTGGGGAGTAGAGAGTGGGGGACGACATGCACCAAATGACCATCAGGCCGAGAGTCGAGCCTGCTCCACCAACTGAGCTAAACCAGCACCCAAGCATTTAACATTTTCAACAGAGTCGACAACAAGGTGCTTATGAGCCACAGTGTTTTGAACATCAGCATACTAACATAGCAAACAACAACAATGCTAACATGCTAAATTTTAGCAGGTTTTTTATTTACTTTTTTATCCTCTTAGTTTAGTATGATAGCGTGCTAGCATTTGCCCTCTTGCTATAAACACAGCGACAAGCGAACGTCAAGAGTTTTGCAGGTGTTTGGTCACAAATTAAAGTAATGGAAAATGTAAAGGTTTGACCTGATGATGGTTCAAGTTGAAAAGTGAGGATGATCAAAAAAAACATTACAATTCATGCTCTGGGGGCCACAAATGTCTGCACAGAATTTCATGGCAATAGTGGCTGATATATTTTACACAGAACCAGCAACCTCATAGTGACGCTCGATGGAAAGCAATAGAAACCACAGAAGTCTTTCAGATTTATCCTCTGGGGATAACAACATGCCTGTAAAAGTCTTAATGCAAATCCATCTCATAGAACTAGTGAAAAAAACTGACCGGTGGTGGAGCTAGATGAAATGCCAGGGTGTCCCTTAAGTCCGATTCCTCCTCAGAAGATCATGAATGGGTGCACAACATTTCATGGCAATCTACTGTACGTGATCGTTGTTGGGATATTTCAAATGCTGACATTGCTATCCATGCACCAGGAATTCAGTAGCAGTGAGTCTTTCCAAAAACAGGTCAGAATCCCCATCATTGGACAATCATCCTCTCTACTGTTTTAGAGTTATCAATGTTTATGCTGTGTCTGGACAGAGATGTTGCTGTTAATACTTTCATACACCATTTTTCAACACTGTGAACACTAGAAATAAATCACAATTAACTGCAGTATTGGAGGAGGAAGCATAAAACAGAGAGACACGTCATAAAGAGCCAAACTATCTCCGCAGCTTTAGCTTTACTGCAGATGTGAAGGGTTGGTAGCTTCACCTTAAGTGATGCATAACCTCTTTGGCAATGATTATTCTGAAAGGCTCAGAGCACCGTGATGATGATACTCAATCAAAAGCAGTAATAGCTAAAGGTTACGTCAGAGATGTTGCGACCTGCAGATCAGAGGTTAATGTGCACAACAGATTAAGGTGCTCGATGAGTATCTATTGCTGCAGGGTGAAAACAAAGCTCTAAGGGAGGCCACTGAAATCTACACGAGCTCACTCTCACATAAGCAAACAGTCTTCTGCTGCGTGTGTGTGCTTGTGTGGATCAATCCTGAGGCATGACTCCTGTCTTATGTACCCAAGATGTCATATTGACTTTAAAGAGCGTCATTCTTCGCTTTCTAATCTTTGGAAACGCGAGAAAGTGAGAACATTTGTGTTGACAGCATCAGCCGGTGAGTTTTTTTAAGTCACTCTGATCCCCTTCACTGCTCTGATCCTGACTCGTGACTCCAGGCTGTGGACGAGTTAAGCAACCAATACTGCACCTAGCTACTCCCAACCTCCCAGGGACTCATTACCTGCTGCTCCATGGACACACATAAATCTTGTTGCCAGGGGGCCCATCTCCTCAGCCCACCCAGGAGACTGTGAGGCTGTCAGCAGATAAATGTTCACATGGTATTCTTTAATGGGTTGGAGTGACATTACTGTGATGTTAACAAGTTTCAAAGCTGTTTAAAAATTAATTTAGTGATTGAGGATAAAAACAATCACATAGTAAAACATCAGATAGGCCTGATCTGGAATGGGCCTGGCAGAGAGGAGTCTTGTGTGTGCATATAAACGTGATAAATGTTCTGTCGGAGCCGAACAGAAGCTGAATCTGTATTTGTATTATACAGGCTGCAAATTGAAGAGTCTTGTCTCCGAAGAGCACAACGCTAGAGAGCAGTGCTGTTCAAACACAATAATTGGACTGGCCTTTACAGGCCCATCTCAGCTATAATCACTCAACACGGGCGGCTGAAGAAAAGGAGAAGAGGGAGAGAGAAACGAATGAATACGGATTAACCCCATTTTCCAGTTTGTAATTTAAACAGAGAAGGAATAAAAAAAAGATGAAAATGAGAAATCTGGACCATCAAGGACTCAATGACAAAGAGGAAGAAAGTAGCAGACATCCCTCGGTTTATCCGACCCCTTCTGATCAAATCCCTCCGCTCCCCTCCCACTCCCCTCGTTTCATTTTCACACATAATGCAATCACACGCAGACCCAGAGGAACACCTCCCCACCGCGAGGAACATGCTGGGTGCAAACTGTCGGCAAAGACGAGCACAATGGCAGCGCAGTGGAGGCAACAGGTTTCAGTCCGACGTCACAGCCGCTGGCCGGGGCTCGCTGTTTGTCAGCAGACGAACAAAGAGCTGTATGGCTCTTTTTGATCCTGCAGTTCATACAGCAGCCTGCACACATATAATGAGAGTCTGGTGAAGCTTGTTAGTCCAACATTAAAGTTGACGACTCCCTGTTGCACCTCGTGTGCTCATGTTGAGCTAATGATGATTTTACTGCAGCTTAATGCCTATGATAATTTTAATGGTGGTGTAAGCTTGACTGTTAATACTCAGCTATGTGTTACAGGACAGGTTTACATTGTTTCACTTTAAAACAACATTCAAAGAGATTACTTCCTGTACTGGCCTTTGATCCTTTGTTAATGTGCTGTCAGTGTGACGGAGGATAAAACTCCATTCTCTGTTTAAACACATTTTATCTGACGCTAATGTAAGTCTTCAGCTGCCGGAGTTTGACAAATCAAGTGGGTATCAAGTGGGTATGTCTGGACAGTGTTTCCCTATTGAGCTGCAGTGGAAGAGCAGTAACATAAAGGAGTATTACCTATCTATCGGCATCAAAATAACTTCTGACAATTGTTTTAAGAGGACAGACAGACATGTTAGACCTTTACTTGCAGACGTGTTGCACAAATTCCTGGGCCCCATACACACCATGCTCTCTTGTCCCCTCCCCTGATCTACAGCAATTCATTATTTTATCTAGTGGGCTCTTTTCATATTAAGGCCCAGTGTACACAGTCCCCTGTATCCCCCCAGTCAGACGCCCCCTAAGTCACATCCACAACACCTGTTGTGGAACTATCATACAGTACATGTTGTTCATTGTAAAACTATGTAAAAGAGTCTCTAGTGGAAGTGTGTGAGGAAACACCTCAGTATCATGGACAACACCGCTCACCCCCTGCACGCAACACTGGAGTCCTACCGAGCAGCGCCACAGAGCGCCACAGGAAGTCTTTTCTACCTGTGGCTATAAGACTGTACAACTCCTCCCTGTTCAGCAGGAGTCAGCAGACTTTTTATCAGCATGTGCACCTTCTGATGTCATGTGCAATAACACTTTCAATATCAGGTTATATTAAGTTCACTTTGTGCAATATTAATTTTCTATATCTGGCTATATTATGTTCATTATGCGCAATAATACTTTTCTGGTTAACCCATACACTTTACATTTTCACTTATATTTGAGTTGGTTTTTTTCGCATTTCTCTAATTTTGTACTGTATTTTAGGAGCTATCTGGCACTATAATTTCCTTCAGGATTAATAAAGTTCTACTTTGTCTTATCTTATCTTATCTTATCTTATCTTAAAAACTACATTTTATATCCTTTTCACATACATAGTCTGCTCAAGTGTTTGGAAAAATAGCAATGGTTCACAAACACATTTATCAACACAAGAGCAAGAGCCACCAGACAACGTCTTCTTTTTAACCATTTGCAACTTATTAGGTAAAATAAACTAATAAATATTCTTAAAGATGCTAAATTAAGTATAATAACAAAAGGAAGAAAGTCGTTATATGAACTTTAAAAAAAATAAGCCCTGTTGGACCCTGTTTAGCCCTGTGTTGGAACACAGAGAGCTCAGGGCTTTTATCAAATAAACTCAATGAGCCGCTTTGATTTCCTCGTCCAGACTGAGCCCACGGAGCTCCAGACAAACAACTGTCCACCAGCCACAGAAAATTGAGCACAATCCCTCAGAATGAAAAACTCACACAATCACATTTCTGTCAACAAACAACACACCGGCGCAGTTCAATACTTCAAAATGAATATACTGTCATGCAGTAAATTGAGCAGGTCTGCCCCCTAGTGTCCAGACAGCAGATTACCTTGCATTGGCGATGCTCTGCAGGAGTCTGTGGGTTTCTTCCGAGAGGTCAGAGGGCACCAGGATCTCCACAGGGTTGATCTTTAGGACACGAGTCTCCAGCTCAGAGCGAGACTGACCATCAGGGAAACAGTCCAGTAGCACGTCTCCTGTGCTGGGCTGAACGGCCTACAAGCACAAACAAATGCACACATGGAAGACGTCTAAATCAGATTGTGTAAAAGAAGTACAACTTGTGCTCAAAGTTCAGCTGGCTTTGCTGCACCATAAAAAGATGTAGTATGTCAGTATGAAGAAAATAACATGTTATATAGTATATATAATAATTTTGTTGTCTAAGTAAAATCAGAAACTGTGATAATTCAGAGTAATTTCTTTAACAGTCCAGTCTGTAACCAAGATTAGCGTGTATTTAATTTCTCTATTAATGCATCACTATACTGTATTCTCTGTATCAGGGCTGGGTAATTAGGATGCTATCATATACTATGAGACAAATGTAATATTGTGATATTTTTATACATGCATTTACTACATTTTCTTAGATCTGGTATTTGCCAATTCATTAAATTAAATTCCTGACAAATCGAGTAAAGGGGGAGAGCTTCATCTCATTAGTTTGAAAGACGACAGATGTCTCACAGTATGCACTGTAAAGTGTATATATTGTGACCAACAGTATATTTGGTTTAGATATTGGTACTAATGTGCATATGTCTTCTTTGAGGTGCCAGAGGAGATGACTGACTTGTCCTCCCAGATCTGCAGCACCCGGGCCCATCGCTCCACAGGATATAGAAGCTCAGCTTCCTGTACATCTCTCTCTCTACCTGACCAGTGTCTGCACCCGTTTAGTTTGACTTAGTTTTTTGTGTTAGTGCACTCCTCAACGCCCTTCACTGCATTATACTCACACACCCACATGCACACCACTGATGATACTGACTTCACACATCTCACAATCAGTGTAATTGTTCAGTTTATCTACTTTAAGATTGTGAAAAATGACTTATTTCTTTTGGCAGCCCGTGTCCCGCCTTTGTCCTGGCCTCTGGGCAGCGTTATGACAATATTTTCAGCGGTGGGATTATGTCCCCTCATCAACTACAGAGTAAGACCGAACAACCTAATCAGCAGTTTCATTTAATGCATCTATAGCTTTTAGGTTCTCATCAGACTCACCACCAGCCCCACAGTGAGCTGCTTCTTCAGTTTGTCCCAGGTCTCACTGATACACAGCAGGAAGCTGTCAGGAGGGTCCGACACCACGTCGCCACAGGCCCCCTCCTCCACATTCCCCAGCCTGCACACCGGGTTTACATCTCAGAAACTGTCAAGGACAACATATCAGACGTGCGGAGAGATAGATAAAGACTCAGACAGACATTCACATTCTATAAGGATACCCTCTCCCACCAGAGTGGACTTGGTGTACAGAGCGCTGAGCTGACGACTGAACAGAGCGTTCTTATTGGCCCCTGAGGCCTTAATGGCCGACGTCTCTGTCTGTTTCACCACACCAACCTAGAAATTAAAGACAACAATGAAGACATAAGAAACAACACGAGCTCACAAGAACTAATAACATAGAAGTGTTTAATCATACCTTGTGTCCGTGTGACACCAGCCGTCTGACGTGGACAAACAGACGGTGTGTGGGGATGCTGCACGTCATGAAGTTATGATCCAGATGACAGTAGATGTTCAGCTCCTTTGCTGCAATCTGTTCAAACAAAGATGACATCTGTGCTGCCTCACAGGGAATTTAAGGCCAATTTTCTCAACCTCATCCATCCACCTCGAAACTTCTCTAAATTAGATTTTGGTTCTAAAAGTAGTGCATATGAAATTGCACTTTAGACAATGGCATGGGAAAGCAAGTTTCAGTTCTCACCTCAGCATCCTCTCCAAAGAACCTGTACTTGTACCCACACTCCACAGCCAACAACGCATCTTTATGCTGCTCTTTCAGCTGGATGACCTGCTGCTCCAGAGGAGTGTACACACTCTTTGAGCGTCTGGAGGGGGCATCAGAGTTCGATGGAGGACTTGGATCTACACTCCTTCCTCCTCCTCTTCCACCTTCTCCTCCACCTTTTCCTGGCTTGGCAAACTGAGACAAGTGGAACGCCTGCAGAAGTAAAAAAACAAAACAATCAGAGACTATTTTTGTTTTAGGAACAATAGTTTAACTATAAAAGCTTTCTGTTCCCTATTTCTCATACATGCGTAAAAACACCTGGTTTATTTCTACATAGAGATATCTCATTTCAACTAAACTGTTGTTCGAATCTTTCACCATAAAATTGACTTTATGCTTGCCCTCCTCTTACAATGTCAGAGTCAGAATCGTCTCCTATGGTGCTGCTTTCTCATGGGTCTTTTACCAGGGTAGATGTTTGCCATCATTAGGGCTTAAACCTTAATCCTTAGACCGACCATCTGACTGACATCTGTTAACATTTATATTAAATACCTGTTTCGTAGCAGCTGGCCCCGAACTCTCCTCATCTTCGACCTCCTCCTCTTCAGCCTCATGCTCCTCCTCTGTGTGCTGAGGTCTCTTTTTATTGCTCTGTAGATCTGTATCCTCCCGAGGAGGCAAAACAATGCTACCTTGGTGACAGATTTTACTGCTAGCACCATCCGTCCTTTTTTCCTCCCTTTGAGTGTCACCCTGCCCGACACTGAAACCTTTCAGCTTCTCCAAGGTGGAGGAGCAGAGGCCGCTTGTTCCTCGGGTCGATGTCAGAGTTGTCTCTGAAGAGAAAATGAAGTTTGGTATGATCATATGGTACATTCATCTTACTCTTTATTGTACAATATCTTCAATGCACTCAGGAAGATTTAAATGCTAGCGTGTGAGATTATCATTGTGTCATGTCAGTCAAAAGTTGAAAATGCTATTCAACACTATTCAACAACATGCAGGAGGATTTAACATAACTTCACACGCTGTTTAGAGAAATGAGATGCCTTTGAACGAGAGTAGGGAGGTGGGAGTTCTGTTTAGGGTGCACACACTCACCTTTAGTGCTCTGACAGGAAGCAAGCTCACAGTCCAAATCCACCTCCACTTGCTGGTGTTGTACAGAAAGCTTGGCTCGTTTTGTTGGCAAACCCAAATCTTCTTCATCCGGGGGAAGTTTCTGCTGCAGGACAAAAGCAGCTGAGACTCAAGAATTCGCATTAAGTTAAGCATGTCTGATCTGAACGTGTTTGTGTGGAAGTCGCATTCATTGGTGCACACCTCACCTTGCCTCTTGAAAGCTGGTGTTTAGCAGGATTTGGGTTAATCTCGCAGGCGCTGCTGCTGTTTAGTCCTGCGAAGTACCTGCTAATGGAGGTCTGAGAGGTGCAGGACTTCTTCTGAGACTTTGGCATGTTTTAATTTGCCCTTATATTTAACACATGATGATAAAATGTAAGGAAATCTATGCACAGACAAAGCTAGGGGCAGTGACAGGCTTTAGCTGCCCGGCTTTTCAAAACATAGCGGCGCATGTGCTGAGATCACACTCAGGCGCGTAAATGACGCAGCTAGCGTCAAGCCAATCAGAAAATAAGAGTGTTTCCGGTTACATTTTTCAAAATTAAATATTTGATCCTAACAAAGAGGTCAACATTGTAGCTTTCTGTGTGCACCAGTTCGGATTTCAGGTGTTTTCAACGTGAGGTACATTTGAAAATCGTTTTCTTTTTTTATCTAGACAAACTACTGCAGTGGAAAACTATTCCTTTAAAATAAACGTGACTTCATGAAATCCATACACTCTCATACTTAAACTACCACATATTATGAAAGCTATATATATGATAGACAGCCACGTTAAGCACAGGGTTTAACACTTTCTTTTAATTGTGTCATATTATGCAGTGCTTTTATTGTGAAACTTACTTAATTACTTCTGGTTTCATAATGTGGGCAAGTGAGCGGAACCGGGGAGAGTTAAAAATACCAAGGGTATCTGTATCATGGATCTATAATAAGATATATAATATATATATATAAGTTATATAATACATCCATGATCTGTATGCGGCTTCCCTAAAACGTAACGCAGACTTAAATCAGCTCAGCTGCAGCTGCTGAATGCAAGGAGGACAACTGGCAAACAATCACTGACTTTGTAAAAGTGTAAATTAAGTCTATAATATCAATGCTCCATCATCAAAGGACAATATATTGTCTTTAATGATACTCGTGTATTACATGAAATTGATACGTTGCACAGATGTATTTTTGTAGCGTTTATAAGATTTTGACTTATGTAGGTAATAATGTGCTATCTTATACCTTATAGGTAGGCTACAACAAATGCAAGGCTTCAGTGCTTTTATCAGCCTCTGTTGTAGCCTAGATGTAGGCCTATATCAGTAAAGCACAATGAATATCTTTGGTATTTTCATATCAAAGCGGAAGTGTTTTATCGGTCTTGATCTCCTCAGGTCAGGTGTTCAGCATGAGTTACCGTGGCTCAAGCTACCGCGATAATTGCAAATCTTGCTTCGCAGTTTTATAACACTTTAAGGTTTATAATAATGCTGTAAAAAAGGCTTATTATTATTGCTCCATACTCCAGCAGGGAATAATCGAGAGCTGATTATGATATAATTAGAGTATTTCACATTATAACAGGAGCACGTGCCTGGTTGGGTTGAGATCAATACTTTTCTCCACCATAATAGAGGTGAGTGGGATTGCAACTTAGAAAGAGTGTAGCCTTTTTATTCACATACTCAATGAATCCATATGGGGCTCAGCTTTTATTGAACTATTGACTGCCATCCAGGAATTATCATATCCTATTTTTGTTGTTTGTTTGTTTCGTGCCTTGCCAAACTAATGACCACGTACACTGTAGGTCAACATGTAAACTAATGGATCAGCAAGTAAGGTCACTTTTATGTGAAAGTTTTCCACGTTGCTTAAACTTCTCTCTTTCGTGTCCTCTCTATGTTTTGCGGAACTTTATTTGTTCCATTTTGTTGAGGTCATGAGCCGACCAGGAAAGAGAGTTTTTTGAGAGCCACAAAAAAGGAATTGAAAGGGCTTTCGTTGTCAAGACAACAAAAATTGCAGAAGTGAAAAAATGTTTTTAACATATATGTGTACATTTATTCCACATGTTTCCACATCATTCCAAAAGTGTTTTTCTTATTTCCAAAAAAAAGTTCATGCCTGCCTCTGGGATAATGAGGTCACTTTAGGGCCGACGCTATTCAGGTCAGGTTGGAGGAAGCTTTGTGAGGAAATGCAAATGTTCAAGTTCTGAAAGAAGACTGCGGAGAGGTTGGGCTTCTCTCTCCACATCTCCTCTCCTCTCTGGGCTGAGCAACAATCTGTTTTTCTCTCTGTTCAACATGAAGCTTTCTGGAGCTCTGATCCTGCTTATGACTCTGTCTACAGGTAAGAACAGCTTTTTGAGTTATCAGATTGTGCGCTGATTGAATTGAAGAAATGTGTTTAAAGGTGGTGCCAGAAAGTCTAAGAACTAGTTCCCTCCTTTCAAAACGAAAGTGCTTTTGTTGTTCACTTTGGGTCTATAAACTTTAATTTAATGTGTTATTTGTAAACAGTTTCTTGTTCTGGTTAACTGCATGCTGATAAAAAAACAGCATAACTCAGTTTGGTCAGTAGGTCAGAGTTCTCTTGTTTTTTTTAGCCGTCTTCCTCTCATCACATTCTGTCACTTAACTATTTGACAAAAGTGCCCCAAAAATATTCAAAACACATGTCAAATGTGAAACTTCATTTAAACTCAGTTTTGTGATAGGGCTGAGGCAATATAACTTTTTATTGAGTTAAAAAACAAACCCACCATTTGCAAGCACTTACTCTGAAGTTTCACTCACTTGTCGGAAACCTTTCTGAGGATGTGAAAATCAAGTACTTTGCAAAACAACCACAACTTTCCATGAACTCGTTGTCAGAAAAGGTGAAAGCTAAAAGCAGTGTGTGGTGTGTGCTGAGCGGATGTGTTTTGTGTCTCTGTACAGCATGTGGATTAAGATGCTTCACGTGCACTGCCGCTGACCCTAAATCCTGCACGGACACCAAATCATGTCCTGTAATCTTCAACCGCTGTTTCTCCCTCAAAGTCGACGGTGAGTTCTTCTTTCAGCTTCCTGTTTGTGTAGCTTATGATGAGCTATTTCCAATGTGATCCAGTATGTTGCTCTATTAAATGCCTGTTGGGCAGCATAACATGTTTTGTAAAATTAAAATGACAGTTTTCCCTTTGTGTTTTGTAGGTTTTGACATGGTCACCAAGGGCTGCCAAGCCAGCTTAGCATGTGTAGGTGCCATGTCGTGCTGTGAAGGGGACTTGTGTAACAGCGCCATATCAGCTGGTCCCAGTGTCCTCCTCCTGCTGGTATCCTCGGCCATCATCGCACTCTTTCTCTGAGGCTCTGGGACTTTGTCGTTCTATGCTGCACTTTTTGTTTGACACACTTTGTACAACTGCAGATGAATAAATGACTTCTCAATGTTACGCTGCACTGCAATAACTCCATTTCAAGTCATGAGGTCAACTCACATTCAGACTTAAGCTCCATCTCTATTGAACTATCTAGGATTATCTAGTGCTGACTAATGTAACTCAAATCTGTCATGTTTTGAAAATACATTTTCAAAAGAGTCCACCTCAACCTAACCCGTTCATTAAAGGAAAAGCCAACCTAAAGCCTGTCTCAAGTGTAGCCTACTTCCCATCCCAAAATCTTGTGTTCAGGCACAAACATCTGGCTCCGTGCTGTTTTAGAGCACTGGTGCCCTGCTTAACTCGGGTTTACACTTCTGAACCGCTCCAACGTCTTAAAACATGGTGTCAAGGGCGTAGGGACTGGGAGGGAATCCCTACAGGTATCCAGATACTAATGAATATTATAGCTGGATACTTGCAGCAGCTCCAGTATATAAGTGCTTTACCGATGCATATTTAAACCTGTGGAGGACTCAGTTATACAGTGACTCTGTGTGTCACTGTTAAGACTCCCTAATACACTGATTAGCCTGAAAGTTATACTGATTTACAGAACACCTCAGCCTTTGTGTGTGATAGAAAAGCACTGTCCTGTGGCAATACACTTTACTGTGCAGGAAGTATAATAGATTCATTATTATTGATATCAACTGAAAAATTCTTGACTGCAACAACACCTGCCTCAATGAGAGGCAGCCAACCAGGTACGAGTTCAGTTTACAGTCGGGATTCTATTTCTAATAGCTGGACATCAGGTCTATTTTAAGAAATCATCTCAAAATCATTTGGTGCACTTACAGCCAAATTTGCTTAAGGAAATTGAAATAGGAACTCTCCTAAAGTACAATTTGCATGCAATGATGCAAATAGTGAAGATAAAAGCAGCATGTGTGTCGTCCCAGTGAGCCATGAGAGTGTGTCTATGAGATAGAATACACAACCAAGTAGAATTCAGCCATCTTCAATTGAATTATTTACGGTCGTGCCTTCGTAACTGTGCGTGTCTTCTGTGTAACGTCGCAAAAGTAGTTTTGGGATGAAACTGTTTATGGAATAAAAACAGTAACATGCATATGAAGGAATAAACATTGCTTAATTATGAACAAATACACGCACACATATATATATATATATATATATATATAGAAAAGAGAGAACTAGTGTTACAGCTCTGATATTTAGCTGTAACACTTTAGGATGTAGGTGTTGCATTGAGTGTTAGCACCCACCCATTGTGTTGAGATGTGTGAACTGTCCCTAGTCGAGCGAAAGTTCATTGCGGATGAGATGTCCCTAGTTAACCCAAAGTTCATTACAGGCATCAACCCCTCGAATGAAGAAGACATATTTGGAAAGACCTAAAACTGAAGGTTGAGAGAAGCATGGAGAGCTGTTAGCAAGACACACGAGTTCTTCTGATCCTATTTCAGGTTACACGCTTTTTTAACATTTCTAATATCTGGACATCAGGCCTACTTTAAGAAATCATCTGAAAATCACTTTTTGCTTAACGCCAAATTTGCTTAAGGAAATTGAAATAGGCACTTCCTAAAGACAATGCCAGAGTACAATTTGCATGCAATGATGCAAAAAGTGAAGGCAAAAGCAGCATGTGTGTCGTCCCAGTGAGCCATGAGAGTGTGTCTATGAGATAGAATACACAATAAACCTAATTTTCTCCGTTATTACTGGGCAGCAAATATTTCCAAGCTGTCACATTGGGTGACAGCTTTCACTGATAAAGAGGGCCCAGTCTGGGTAACAATGGAGCGCACCTCACATGCATCAATTTCCCCCATTTCTCTATTATCAGCATGTACCAATGTCAAGATTTTTTCTGATCCTGTTGTGTTCAATTCCATTGAAATCACTGGATCACTGTGTCAAAATCTGGACACAATTTGGCAAACATTTCAGTTTGAACTTGATGAATGGCTTCTCTCCCTTGGCTCTTACTCATATTTTTATACCCTCACAAATCTATATAAATTTTGCAGGTTGGCATCAACACAGATTAGTTTTCTTTCAAGACCTATTTGACGAAAAGTCATTTATTGTCATGAACCGGGGACCAAGAATGAAGGACTCAATAGCAAACTCAGACCAGAGGACAGATTACAGAATGATTTAATTCCAGGCAAAGGTTCGGTACACAAAGGGCAGTCAGAATCAGGCGAAGGTATCCAAAAAACGTGAGGCAAAATGGCAAGGTAAAAGGCAAACAGGGTCCAAAACAGAGGTCAAAAACTAGAGCTAGGAACAAAATGCTGGAACGCGACACAAGGGTACAAATGAACTGGCAACGAGACAGGGGAAGACAGGGGGTAAAATACATGAGGTAATGAGGGTGATGAGACACAGCTGGGGAGAGCACAATCAGGAGCAGGTGAGCACACGACGGGGGAAGGGCAGGACACAGACCTGAAACAGAGACGGGGTGAGTGATTTCAAAATAAAACAGGAAGTACCAGACAAGACACATGAGGAAAAAATAAAAGAAA
Organism: Semicossyphus pulcher; assembly: GCF_022749685.1. Lineage (NCBI taxonomy): Eukaryota > Metazoa > Chordata > Actinopteri > Labriformes > Labridae > Semicossyphus > Semicossyphus pulcher. The sequence goes on along the minus strand of NW_027211737.1, from coordinate 12,050,884 downwards.
ACTTAACCTAACGGGCAGGCATGACATTTATGTCTTTTGAATATAATAATTATACCTACAGGCTCGCAGCTTTGCTTCCAAGCACTTCCCTACCTACCTCCAAACCTCCAAATAAAGGTTCTTCATATAATATCATCCAAAATATTGATCCACCAGCTAGGACTAAAATGCAGGAGGCCTGGGAACGGGATCGAGAAATGGTTATTCCCTGAGGATGTCTGGGTGAATTGCATCTCCACTACTTCTTCTATTTGTATAAGACATAGGTTAATTCACTTCAAGGTGTTTCACACAATTCATTACTCCAATGATTAAATATATCCCTCTGTTAACCCTAACTGTCCTAGATGCGATGACCCAGTCTTGTTAGGCCACATGTTTTGGTCTTGTCCCTCCATGGTCAATTTCTGGTCTTGCGTATTTGACTGCCTTTCTGTTCTATGTAATATATCCCTTGAGCCCAACCCTCTGTATTTGGAATATTTTCTGTGGAAATTCATACCACAAATGCACAAAAGAAAGCAATAGAATTAAGCAGCCTCATAGCACGCAGACTTATTAGAGCCCCACCTTTCAGGAGATGGATACAGGAGTTATCGTCTTTGCTCCAACTTGAGAAAATTATTATTATTATATTTTTTTTCCATAATAAATAAAAAAAGAAAAAGTTCATTACAGATGTTGGTGCAGGTAGTAAGCCCTCTTTGTGAGGCCTCTCAGCTCTGCGGCCTTGAGATGTGCTGAGACAATCAGTTTAGTAATCCTCTCTTTACCTCCCCTGTGTCGTCAGAGTTTGTCTGTAGGAGTCAGTGATATACGGGTTGAGAGACTCTGATGCTCGCGTCAATAGAAAGTTCCCAGACTTCCAACAGTTACTTGGAAACACTTAAAAACACCAGAGTATCTAAGGTCAGCTGTAATACCGAATGTTGCCACAAGGTGGTGACTTTCTCTAAGATTGAGATGGAGGGCTCAGAGCCAGCTGCAGAGTTGCTGCTGTACTGATCAGACCAATATGACCACGGTAGGAAAATAATAGAGTTTGGGAGAGATGAGAAACATTGCAACATATTTTTTAACAAAATGTTTGTTGATTTGTGCAACAATACATCTGTTTTATTCAGTGACTCAAAGCCTTCAGAGACTGATCAGAGCAACATTAGCAACACACTTTAACACCATCAATTCATTTTAACACATTTAAAGTATCAGTGGTGGTCTGAAAGCACAGCTGGTTAATTCACTCTCTGTTATACTGGCACCATACTGTGTGTGAATCTAGATTTATACATATATTTTAAAATAATGTCTCAAACAATTAAAGATAATCATAAATTATAAAAAGGCCGACATGAGGATACTCACAAATATGTCATGAAGGTGAACATAGGAAATCTAAATATTTAACATTTAAACACAAAACTGTGTGCACTAGTCTCTAATCAGTAAGCACTACTGTAGGTGGACTATTTAGCTAACCTTTTGGTTAGGTACACTGCAACAAAAAAACTAGTTGTCTAAGTTAGTGTCAGGGCTGCCTTCAAATTTTAAGACATTTTGAATCTGAAAATCTGAATTGATAAGATGAGACAAATTTGTATCACTTCAAAACAAATAAACTTCACCTTCTTCACCTTATTTAGTTTTAATTCACAAACTACTTTAATCTGATGACTTGCTTTGCTTCAGTCCCCCCAACACACCTGCGCCTCTGCTCTCTGCATAGCTTCTGGCCCCGCCCCCCTCTTTCTGTCTGCTGTGTTGACTGTCTTCCTCAGCAGTCTGTTTAAGTCACAAAAGTTAAATATTTTCTCTCGCAATTCAGTTCTCACAGCACGTGAGCCGCGTGTGCACGGGGGGCACTATTAATGACATAGCGATCAAAACGATCGATCGATCGTTACCAAATGACATCTGCACCTTTTTGTAAGCTTTATAAACAGAGACAATCAATTAACTTACAGCAGGGACATATGGAGATACACAATATGATTGTTTACATTGCGTAACAGAACTGCATATGATTGTGTGCGGACAGAGAGCGTCCGATGTGGGACCCTCGTTTACCGTTAGAACACTGTGAGGAGTAAACTGGTCCCGCTGTTTTTTGTTTGGTTGCCTCGACTTCACGTGTGATTGATGTCCTGTGACTCCTGTCACTGTTTCAGTGCTCTTCTTCAACGTGGAGTGTGGGCAAACGACCGTCCATTTGGAGCGGAAGTCTCCATCGTTTAACTGGGTAGTATGGGAAGTTTAGGAGAATAATTGGAAAGGCACACGTTTTTGGTAATAAGGTGGAGGTAGACTTGATCTGAGGTTAGAAACTTGTCTCGTTATTGTTTTCTGTGGTCATTTAATTAGTTTAAATGCTTGTGGCCTTCGAATTGAATCCCTGTACATAGAGGTCTGTGTAGAAACAGTTTGGTTTAGTTATTTTTCAGAATGAGACTCCCCCAACTCACTCTCCCAACCACGTTGTACAGGATGTGGTAAACAAACCAAAAGAAACCTTTACTGCGACAGAAAAGACACACAGTTTACTTTCTGTCTTAAGTCAGAAAGAAACGGTACCTTCTGAGTATTAACTGTATATTCTGATGCCAATATTGATCGTAATACTTTTTATGTGACTTAAACAGTATCCAAGACTTTTTAAATGGTTAATGGACTGTACTTATAAAGTGCTTTTCCAGTCTTCCAACCACTCAAAGCTGCATTTACACCACGTCACATTCACACACACACACACACACACACATCCACACACATCAGTTTTCATCAGTAACCCTAACTTGTGTGGACAATAATTACAGTAAAGAACATGTTGGCAATTTAATGCTGAAGTCTCCACTAAAAAATGCTCTTTAAAAAGTAAATCAGGCAAGTACACAAAGGAGATTTGAGACATAAAATAGTGCAGATCATTGAGTCAGTTAACACAATAGCGAGTGAGCTAACTGATTAAAGCCCTTGCATTAGCTTTATTACAAACGGTTATAGTGGCAACATTAAAAAAGCGCAAGCAGTGCAGAGTAAGTTACATGCTTTCCATTACCCAGCAGTGGTTGGTGAAACAAAAACAACAGAGTTATTCATCAAACAATCTCAGAACTAGAATCAGCTCCCATCAGCTAAAGTCTGATGATATAACCTCTGGGCTGACAGCGAACTTTTCAGGCCCTCCAGTGTAGCCAGCAGTTAGCGCTGAGGACTTCCAGCTAAGACTTTTAAAATACTTGTTTGTTGAATGGAGGTCAGAGGTCATTTCTGATGCATTCGGGGGAAAGTAAATGCTGAACGGCTTTTGCGACACAGCCTCAAGTGAATTTGTCCTGAAGATGATGAAAATATTTTTAAGATTATATTTTTTGGCCTCTGCCTTTATTTGATAGGACAGTGGATAGAGTCGGGACCATGTGAAGACAGAGTGGGGACGACGTGCGGCTCAAACCCCGGGCTACGTGCGTCGAGGCCGGAGCCTGTTCAGAAACTGCCAGTGTGGTTATTCATTTCCTGTCTACAGCAGTTGTAGGACAGCCAAATGGTTTAAACAGGAAAAGCAAAATGTGTAATAAAGGTCGAAGCAGCTGTGGTGAACAGTTCAGAGATAGAGTTCATATGTCGCTGATATGAAGAGAATGAAATGATTAAATGAAGCAACAATTCCCTATTTGGCCATACTCATGAAAAATCAGTGAATACACCCCAAAGTGGCTGAAGTAAACGCGTGATGAGTTGATAAATGAGTGATGAATGAATTAATAATATTTCACATCAACAATGACATTATTTTATCAGACAGGTCTCACCCAGAACCTCGACAGCGTATGACCTATGATTCTGCCCTTAAGGCCAACAGGGGCCCAGTGAGGAAAAACTCTCAAGTGGACACTAGGAGTGCTGAAGGAGCTATGGTCAGAGGTCACAGGTCACACACACCGACTGACAAGAGGCTGAAAAACCTAGGCTGCTTCTCATGTCTCTTAAATTGCATCCACGCTTCCTTCACTTGCGTCTTAGTCCCTCCCACCAGAGATGCATGGAGAGACGCGAGGAAACCAAGAGAGGAGAGAGGAAACGAGGGAATGTTTTTTAAGAGACATGAGACGTCCTTTCCGATGAAGCGTCACGTGCTGCGACGTCGGTTTGTGATGATCGCGTCAGCCGATCACCGCTGGATCAGCTGTCAGTCTGCTTTAACAGCTGTTTGTGTCTGTATTAATTCTAATGAAACACACAGTAACAGTGTTTCCTCTCTGTAACCTGTTACCTGTGTAACAAACACCTGCACATGAAGAACAGGCTGCAGTCTGTGTTCCTGCTGCAGAGCCAGACGGACATTTCTTACAGCACTATGTCTTTATATTATTTGTTCATTATTTACATTTTTGATCACTGATCATCTGATCTGAATTAATTATTTAATAAGCCCAAATACTGTCTGTTCATGAACTATGAAAATGATTTATTAGGCTAAAAGTGTCAGGATAAATAGAAATCACATCATGCTGATCAAACCCGACCTCACTGATGATCACTCTCACACGTAGTGTTACCTGCTGACAGAGAGACTCTCCTGCTCCCTATGAATTAATTAATTCATCCGTAATAAAGCAGGGGATAACTGATCATGACAAGAGGTATTTTTTTAGATAAAATTTAATAGAAATGAATCTGTTTTTGCTGCTTTTGAATTTTAGACTTACTTATTTTCACTCAGATGTTGACTCAGAAAACAAACCAAATCTGCAGTTATTCACTGCATTTTATATATTTTACGACAAGCTATGATCAATATTTCATTCTAAACGATCATAGCTTGTCAAATACCAACTCATTATACTGACGTTGTTTATAGTCGGTTTCAAGGCGCCCTGTAAAGTCTGTTTTAAGGTCCGCTTCTTCCTCTCTGCGGTATATCAAATAAGAGACTTGGGAAGCATCCCTTGTCTGTATCTATGCGTCAGTCCTGTAATTGATTGCCAATCAGTGCTGGGAGTAACCCCGCCTCTCGCCCAATAACAGTCGGGATCAGCTCCAGCCCCCCAGCGACCCTGAACAGTCATGCCCTCAGGGTGTTTGAATCTTTAGCCCATAGTCGCTAAACTTCGACTTGTTTCTTTCTGTTGTGTGCCTGCGAGAGCTTGGGGTTGACCCCAGAGCAGAAGTAGCCATGCTCGTAGTGGGTTTATCTGTGGCGACGTAGTTGGCAGTGGATCGTCTGGAGCAGAAGCACTGAGGTTGTCGAGGCGTTGCATCAGGACCTGCTTTGAGACACTGAGACACCCCATTAGAAATTCCTTTCCCTGCCTGACTTCTTCTGTCCCTTTTCCGTCCCTGTTCCAACAAACATGCTTAAAAGGTTCAGATTCCTACTACTATGTTTCTCTTTTACATTTTACATCTTACTTCTCTAACTGTCCTTTTAATTTGTTCCAATTAATACAACCCCAACACCTTAAACAGCGGGAACTGTCCCAGAATAAACTCTTGCATTACCTACGGCCCTGACAATATGTTTGTCCTGGCTTCTCTCTGCCATAGTGATACTTCTATTATACACTCTTCCTCATGAAGGAGAACTTTTTCATAATAAGACCCAGAAAACAGTCGTTGGCCTTGAGGCAACCTCGTCTCTACCCTATTTTGCAGGGGAGGCTTTGGTGTCAGAGACTTTCACTCTGGCTGAGCGTAGACTTCCTTCAGGCCTTGGGCCGGAGCAAAGTCACTCATGGTATCCCTGATGGAAGGGATTTGGACTCCAACTTTTGCTCAGAATTTTCTTTTCTTTAATCTGACTTATTCCCATTTCTTCCGGTTATATTGTTCCCGGTATTAAGGACAGTTGGTCCGACTGCATTAGGCCAGATGCACAAACTGTCTCTTAGTAAAAAGTTGGAATTACAGAGTGCATATATTTAAACTGAAAGGACAGAGTGTGCTCTCAACACATGATAGCAGAGTCGGATGGATTACAAGGTATCATTTATAGCATACAACAGAAAAAAAATAGTTTAACTTTCTAGAAAGTGTCAATGTGGTTTTTATTTACACACAGTGCAGCGGTAGCTTGTTGCACAGAGTTCTAACGTATATGGTGTAAACAGGATAAGCAAAATGTGTCACAAAGAGTCAGAGACACATACAGCACAGTAGTTCATAGAAAACTATAGAAAAAGAACTCCAAGTTACCTCGTGATGCCAAAGAACGCTTTCAGATCAAAACCCATTGATGGTTTTTATGTAGACTAGCAGTTAGCACCCTGACATGTTAGCAATATTAACCCTCCTATAGCCACGGTTACAAGTGGCATTCAGATTTAAGCAGTATCACACGAGAGGGAGTGATGTTGTACTGAATCACATCACGGCTGTGATTAGGTCGTAGGAACGAGGCCGCAGGAACCACCAACTAGTTCCACAGCTTAACTGAAACTGGACTTTTGTTGTCCGGCAACCCAAACATTCTCCTGCACTCAGCTGATCAGCTGTTTTTTTTATCTTGTACATTTATCTGTTTGTCTTAATTTATCAACCTGTGAAATTCGGCTGTGTGATTCAGAGGTATCAGCTTCGGCCTGCTGTAATGTAAATTAACAGCATTCAGAACGCCTGAGGCGTAGTGATACACAGAGTGAAAAGTCCCAGTGCTGTTGTACTCGATATCAGCACTCATGGCATGCCTCTTATCCAATCAGATCACTTGGTTGGAACTAATTGTTTAAAATAATTAATCTAATAATGTTTAGAGTTATCAGTTTTAGCTTTTATAATATAACACATTTAAAATTTGATATTTTATTAAGTTCAACATTAACACTACATAAGTTATATGTAAGATCAATAAACCCAGTTGGTTTTGGTTTGTTTTTCATGTGCATGTGTACAATGATAAACATCTTCTGGGCTTTAATTTTGCCTTCGGTGTTCATCCCTTCAAGCCTTTAGAGCGCTGTTTTTCAAGGCCAATAAGAGAAACCGGTTTGGGCTGAGGCTGCAGGAGTGTCAACCTTTGTCAATCAAATAAAGACTGGGACAGAGTTCACGGAGTGTCAAAGTTTCAGTCCTGAAAATGTAACCTATGACCCCACCAAATAATATTGCCCCTGGCTGTTAAAACTAGGTCATAGAAAATATGGATTAGAACCACTCATTTGTCTTTCCGGCAGACAATACAGATAATGTGTAAAAACGCATTTTATCATCACGCGCTGGAGAATCAATGTGAATTGTGAGATGGTGATGTAGAAATCAGGGGAGATATTTAATCTGCTCCTAAAGATGCTTTTCACCATGTCATGTTTAGTTCCTATGTATTATTGACTGACTTTCCCTCCTTTGGGAGGGGACTATCCGAGGAAATGTATAGGTTATGTTTGTGAAGAACACAGAGAGGTCTGAGTATATAAGACTTAGGAGGGGTTGACCTCCTCAGTTTTGGTTCCCCTCTTACAGGGTTGATAAAAAGTCTAGTTTAGTCTCGGTTCATGATGCAGCTATACAGAGCTCTGGTCCTGTTTGTGACTCTGTCCGCAGGTAAGAACTACTTCTTTTATTTTTTTTTATTTGCATTTTTAGGAATTATTTAACAAAAAAGAGAAAATACATAAAAACCTATACAAAACATAAAGAAACAAGGATAGTTAATAAATAATGATAATACATTAAGAAACTTAACAAATAACAAGCAAACAAACAAACAAACAAACAAACAAAAACCGTATACATTATTTCATAGGATATTATTAAATAAACCCATAGATATAGATTTAGGTAAGAACTACTTTAAGATAATCCTTTATTGATCCCCAGGGGGGAAATTACTATGAAGAATACTTATGCTTCATGTACTCTGACTTGACACTGCAACACAAAAAAATTAAGTAGTGTGATAGAGCTCATTGGAGTTTTTTGTTTCTTGTTCTCACTTTTAAATCTTCTGTGGTTGCATGTAACATTTCCTAAAAAAAGTTGAGTTTTTGGGACAAATTATAAAACATTTAACAATTACACCGGAGTACCTTCAACCAGGTGTGATAGTTTTCTGTATTTCTGTATAGCATGCGGACTGAAGTGCTACACCTGTGGACCGGGCCAACCCTGCGCTATTGCCTTAGACTGTCCTCCCGGACTTGACCGTTGTTTCTCCAACAACATATTTGGTACATTTTTCTTCCACCCCAGCAGTACTATCAGTTAACTTGTAACACTTTGGATCATTTATATTCTGCACTAAAGGCCTGGTGGCTTTTGCTGTTGTTGAAACTGAGGGTTTCCATCCTGTCTTGCAGGTGTGGTCACCAAGGGCTGCATGGCCGAAGTTGGATGTATAACCCCCATACAATGCTGCAAGGAGGACTCGTGTAACAGTGAAACATCCTCTGGGTCCGGCCTCATACCACCTGGCCTCTCTATCTTCCCCTTTGGTTCCAGCGTTAGACCCACTGTTTCCATTGGACTCCTCCTGCTGGTTTCTTTTCTCTGTTTTCTTTTTTTCTGATTCAATAAGTACAAAGAAGAAAAATAAAAAAAATGTCAGAGTTTCTATCAGTGATTGGTCAGTTTTATTCTTATATGTTCTACAATTCACATATTTTAATAGCATATAATAGCTTTTTTATGAGGCCCGAAGTAGAAATAAAGTGGAAAAAACTTGATGTAAAATATAGTATAAACAATCGTAAGCCAGTAAGGAAGTTTGTGAAGGATTCACAAAGCCGACCAGCACACGTGGCGATCTCAAGTTTCTTGGTTTTCTTGGTGTGCAGTACTCACTCTCACAAAAAGGTTTTTGGTAATCCACTTCCAGAGGACCCTTATAACACTTATCAACCTAAACTGACATATCTTTAAGCACACGCGATGAAAAAATATAAAGTGTAATGTATTTGAACATCCCATTTATCATTAATTAATTAAACACTTCCTCTTTAGCAATGCAAAATAACTTCAACCTGATGTTCACTCGGTGGTGCCACAGTGGGATTTTCACATCCTAGGTGTAGTGATTTCATAAATCAGACCAGGAAACACCACTCATATGACTCCTGAAACAAAATGTACTATGAGAAGTAATAAACTCTTCCAAAATGTTTTACATTGCATAACTTTGAGATTAAGCTCAAGAAATCTGTCAGATAACTTATTTCTTTATACACTTGGACCTGCCAAAATATTAATTTAGCTTTTGTTAAAGAAAGAATTTGGCTGTACCTTTTTTTTTGAGGTGAAAAAAAGAGGAAATATCAGGCAGTGTGACATTTTTGGGGCACTGAGAAAAAAAACAACTTTATTATAAAAACAAGTGAGAAAAATCTACAGCTAATGCAAAAGGCTCGTGCTCGAGAGAAGTGTTTCTTTCTTAAATAGTATTCGTCTTGTTATATAGGCTACAGTTTATATATGCTCCTGTATTCTATCTATTTACATTTTTTATCCTTTTATTGCCCCCTATTTTTTTTATCCACTTTTTTCTTTACCACTTATTTATTTGGCCTCTATTGTAAGCTGCTGTAACAACTAAACTTCCCCTGTGGGAGATCAAGCTTGTCTGAAATGCTGACACTAACTGTTATCTGACAGCATCTAATGAGTAATCGAAATATGTTGTATATTACTTAAAATATGGCCCAGTGTCCATCCCCCTTATCACTATACAGTATATTGTTTGTTTAATTTCCTGATTAACCAGGAAGTGGTGAAATGATAAAGATGTGTAGGATTTCTGACCTTTAAGTGATTTGCAACCTGGAAAAAAACTGTACAACTATGGCCACCATGTTAATATAGTGAATGCTGTAGCAAACCACACATAAACAACTTGGTTGTTGTTTCAGATGCATGCTCATTACACAAATCAAGTATGTGATGTGTAATGTCCACAAGGAGACAGAAGATTAGAATAGATAGATAGAAAATTCTTCACCGTAGTGAAAATGTTTTGTGACTTATCTATGGATGAAAGGGCAATCATGGGAAAAAAGTATCCAAATACTTGTCTCTTGCTGTGTTCAAAATGCCATACTATACTAGCAGTACGTACTGATTTGGCCAAAATGCAGTTTGTAGTATGCAGTATGCAAACAAACGCTGAATGTGCAGTAGGCCAAAGACACCCGCATGTCGTACTGATTGGGAAAAAATCTCCCGTAGGTATCGGACCAGTCTACCTCGCTTACTGTAACACAATGCAAAGCGCTGGAACGTCACAGCGTCAGTTCAAATGCCTGACAGCAGCAGTATTCCACCAGAAGGGGGCGCTATATCTAAAGAAGCGGCGGTTATTTTTTACTTCCACCTGGCGTAGCATAGTGCAAAATGAATTCGAAAAACTCCTCCATACTACATACTACCGCCGAACGCAGTAAGCGGTATATAGTACGAAGTATGTGGTATATATTACGGCATTTCGAACACAGCCTATGTGAGGGCTAACTGGTCAGTCACAGCCACTGAAGTGGGATTTGAGGGTGACTTTGGCGCCATCTGGTGGTACTATCAAGAATGAAAGGAAGCAACACAATTTTACGGCAAGATTATTTCTTTGTTTCAATAAACAAAAAACATTAGAATAATGTTACAGATGCTTGAACAACTCTGTATGTAGTAAATTATGCATTTCAAAAACAGGACTGATTCTAGCTTATACAGTAGGATTATTTTCAAGCAAGGCATTTAGACGACTCAACCAGTGGTGTGCTTTACTCTCATGCCAGCAATCACTTTGTCACAGCAGACAGACATATTTAAATGGCAGATGTCTCATTTTAGAATAAAACTGTTCACGTACTTCTAAACAGTAGTACTTACAATGTAAAGGTGCAAAGCATCGGGCATATCACTGTGAGTATATATATCACTGTGTGCAGAGGAGAGGGTTTATCACCCCAGTTCTCTGTGCTAGTTCAGCTGATAAGGCAAATAAAGTCACAAGGCAGAAATGGATGGCACTTTAAACATGTCATCTTTGAGAACGATACCTCTTCTACGAGGCAAACCAGAAGCATTAGTGTAATAATTCTATATATTTTGACGTGGATTAAACTTCCAGCAGAACAAACGTATTCTTTTAAATCTACCCTGAGCTGTGAATTGAAGTTGTGCAGATGAATAAAAGCATACAGCAGTAGATAGATTTGGCACTAAAACGACAGAATGGCACTACAGGTTAAGGAATATTCAAATAAAAATATCTGCAGGCTGTTGATCATGAAAAGCAGCCCACATTTAAAACCAGTGTTAAGAATTTTCTGTACATTCACTAGAATATTACCCACAAATCTAAAAAAGGTAATAAATATAAACAGCAAGCAAACAACACATTACCTGCATGTCATTGTCAGTGCAAAGCAAATCAATGCATGTTAGCTTGAATATAGTTATTTTGAACTTCGGTATTATCCAGAAAACGGCAATCGCCATGGTGAGATAAGGTTAGGCATGCCCTCTGAGCAAGGGTGCATCTGTCCAGCTCAGAGTGCATATTTATTGCCGGTTCAGTGCCCAACCCTGTCAAACAACAATTAAGACACGTACCAGTTGCCTTATCACACAGTTATTTCATCTAACCTGCAATAAAACTCACACAGAACATAATAAAGCTGACTCTCGCTCTAAAACAAACGTTTTTCCTGCGTTGGGAAGAAAAGTTTGCAATCTAGACGCCTATTCATCGGAAGACTGTGGGGATGATACAATCAGATCGGTTTTACTATTGGCTGTGGAAGGCACATGAGGATGAGGATCTTTTGAAGGATGGAACAAGAGAATCGGAAGTCCAAATTTCTTTCCAATTCTCTGGATGGACGGGTAAAATGTGCAGGCACAAGTCCACTTACAGGTCAGCAGGACAAATGAGGTTAATGTTTAAAATCACACTCTGCTGCGGCAGCAGATCCCTAGTGGTCATTTCCCTTTAAAAAGCAAACATCTCCTTTTTCTTGGCATGTGTGCTCACATAAATGTACATGTAGATACAGTATGAGTGTGCATGTGTGAGTTTATGTGTAATTCTTCAGTGTCTTCAGTGAACCCATGTAAAGAAAGCTATCTCGTCCAGGTCCACGGGGTAGTCAGTGAGGTACATGGGGCCTTTATCAAAATGTTCCCCCTTGTAGCTCCTCCATCGTCCTGCAGGCAGGTAGATGTCCCTCTCCTGCTTTCCTGGCTCCAACACCGGAGCCACCATCAGGTCGTCCCCGATCAGGAACTGGGAGTCAATCTTGTAGGCTGCCTCGTCTGCATTGGCGATCCACCACAGGGGCCTTATGATTGGGTCTCCTGTATCAAGAACCTCGCCCGCCAGTTCCAGCACCCTTGGGGCCACCAGAGTCTCATGGAGCTCTGTGAACTTCTGCGCAATCTCCACCACCTGCAGACACAGACACAGTGTTAGCATTGACATTGGGAGTAAATTAATTATCATGCTTTCAGAAACAGCAAGAGACATTGCTGTATTTTTAATGACTAGCCCAATAATCATATAGTCGCATGAAAGCGGCCATTTCCACTGTCAGCAGTTATCCCATTAAAATGTTTTATTTCCTCTCTACCACGAAGATCACCGGCTTTTATTTAATATATTTCATTTATGATCAGCAGCATATTTTCAGTGTAAATAATAAACTCATTACTTTTTACTCAAAACAGATAAGAGTATGGAGACCTGAGGTTATTTACTGTTATTACTTACAGCAAAATCTAAGTCAAGCTGAGAACTGGTAATTTAGTTATTGCCTAGCAACAACTGAAAAAGCCAACTGCTAGGGGAGTCTTTAACAGACTTGCTATTGCTGTAAATGCTTAAATTAACCCTCAGTAATAACTGGAGGCGACTTATATAAGTAGAAACATGTTGGTTAACCCAGAGCTTCTGGATTTCAGCAGATAGACCATCAGACGATATAGTTTAAAGGTCTTCAGCAAATAAAGGTGAAAGAGTAAAATTGAGGGAGACAACACAGGATATTGCTCACCTCCTTGTCATAGGCCCAGGGTGGAATAGAAAACTGCATGGCAGGCATGAAAGCAGACAGCTCCAACCATCGGATGTACAGCTCTCTGTCTGGAAGACCATTTTTGCCGTCTGAAACACCAAAACATTACAGATGTCACACTTCAGACAAAAAACATATCAAACATTAACATGTGTCTTTAGCAGAGCTAACTTTAACTTCATGCCATACCTGTGGTGCGGTTGGGGTATGCATTTCCTCCGATCATGTCAGGTAAGACAAACTGGTAGCCCAGAATGCTGACAGTCAGAACAGTGGGGATGATGGACTTGAGGCCGAGCTCATATCCCCACACAGAGTCTCGATCGATGATCCTGCAGAAGCAGGAGATGTTCTGACTCTGGTAACCCACCCTCAGCTCTGCACGCTCACTGAACGGGATGGCCATCTCTGTGTAGCGGCGGGTGAAGGTGGAGGGGTCGGACAGTGGGACCAGGGTGCTAAACTCGCGAGGTAAGTAGCTTGTCTCCCCGGCATCAAACTTGAAGGACGTCACGTCATAGCGACTTTTGAGCATACGAAGATGTGAGGAATACCACTCACGGGCTTCTGGGTTGGTAAAATCCAAGATTCCTCCGATGCCGTTCCACCAGCGAACCAGAGCAGGCAGCTCACCGCTCGGCTCCCGCACAAACAGTCCTTTCTCCACGGCAACGCCAAAATTAATGGAGTCGTAGTTGATGAAGGGATGTGTCCAGAGCGACACTTGAAAGCCGTCCTCTCTGAGCTTGTCGAACATACCGCTGGCATTAGGAAACTTCTGCGGGTCAAAGTCAAACTCCCCGTAGTCGGCGGTGTAGCGATCGTCCAGCTCCAGATGGGAGCATGTGAAGCCATGCTTGGTGATGTCAGAGGCAAACTGCAGCAGCTTCTCCTGAGTTACAGCCGTCTTGTGGAGAGCCCAGGTCGACCACAAGGGTTGTTTGAACACTTCAGAGGACGGGACCTTGATGGGCTTTTCGAAATACCGACGCACCTGAACACAACACATATAGAGCAGAGACTTACTACAATTGTATTCACATCAAAAGTGTTTGTATTTGAGTTAGATGAGAGGATCAAAACCACACTCATGTTTGTCTGTTGAACAGTACATGAACAGTTTAGCTTAGCATAGCATAGTGCCTGGAAACAAGGGGGGGGACAGTTAGCCTGGCTCTGAAGGAAGTCACTGCTCCCAACAAGGAACAAGTCAAAAGCCAATAAAAGCAGAACTTGTAATTTTCAAACTTCAGTTATTCCTTTTAAAACTAGTCTGACAGCATACTTTGTTGGTGCTGGTGCGGGTGCTGTTGATTTTTGTTGGTGCTGTTGATTTTTTTAACATTTTAAAAGAGCCAAGCAAGTTGTTCCCCTTGCTTCCAGTCGTCATGCTAACCTAAGCAAACCACCAACTTAGTGCACAAATATTGAGCAATATAAGCCTTCTGATCGACATACTGGCAATACAACAATAACGTATTTGCCCCAAACCTATTACTTTAAAAATGACTGCATTTATTTATCTATATTTACATTTTTTTTAAATAAGTAATATATTAAAATGAAGAGTACACTTGTACCTCTTTAAACATCTTGCTTTGGTCTGATTTACTGTCCAAAACCCAAATATATTTACACTTAAACAATACTGAATTGAGAACGAAAGAAAAGGGGAGAACCAGAGGTTGTTTGATGGTTTCTTAGATTAACTGGTTAAACACTTAATCAATTAGCAGAATTGTTATTGTCCACTTTTCCCTCCTAACAGCAGTTAAGAACATTATAAATCAAATGAAATCTCTAGCCATGACTGCATCTTGGCTCTGGTATTCTGAGTAAACTTGGCTCCAAATTTGCTCTTAGTTAATTTTGTCAGGCCGTATAACACATTCAAGGCGCCTCAGAATCTGGTGTCACTCTTTAAGTGCACTACAACGTGCAGTCATCTGGTTTATGTGAATGTATCAGTTCCCTGCTGCCAAAAAAACATCTCATCTTAGATTAAACACGTGAAATTAGAACTTTCCCTCAGTGGACGGAAAGGAATAATAAAAGTAATAAAGGAGATATGACTTTGCTCTTACCATGAAAACAAAAAACAGTACCTCTGTACTCACCATGTATTTGTGAATAGAAGTAACGTCCGACCCAACACACACTCTATAGCTGAGCTCAGGAAAGGCCGGCTGACCCTCTGGAGGTCTGAAGGGAGAGTCCTGGTATCGGGCCTGGAACCTGAGCGTCCTGTCCTTCTCTGACCAGCCCAAATGAAACGGTACCGTGTCATTAATCTTGATGGCAGTGGCATTGGAAGACAGCCAATAGCGTTCCAAGATTCCCCCAAAAGCCTTCCGATTCGAGTAGACATCACTGGTGATGAAAGGCTGCGGTTCCTCCTCGCCCTGGATCCTGATAGGCCAGTACTGTGTCGCCGTCTCCGCGCCTCCATACCAGTGAGAGTCATTATAGGCCATGGCGTGCTCCACCGAGCGCTTGTTTTGCAGCTCCTCCCAGCGAACACGGTAACACATCACCGTGTCCTTTAGTCGAACCGTCTGGATGAAGAAGTTGAGTTTGCCAGAGTCTGACTGAGAGCAGCTCAGAATGTTTCCCTCCTTTGAGCAGGAGTCCAGATTCAGAGTGCCAGATCTGGATCAGAGAATTGACAGAACGGAAGAAAATTTAAATGAAGTCGTTACACACGACACTAACTGAGCTATTATTTTCAGAAAGACATCATATTTCTGTATGCTGAGAAGATATCAAGCTCAAGCAAGTGAGAGTGAGACTATACGAATGTTAAAACAGCCAAGAAATGCAATCATAATTCAGAAGGTGATGCATACTGTGTGCAACATATTATCTCAATGTAACATTATATTTCTATTTCTCCGCAAGTTCAGAGACAGTTCTATGGCTAACCCTGTCGATGTGAGCTCTGCTGATGTAGGACAGCAGTAAATTCCCTCAGGGTATAATCATGTGTCTGTCTCATCTGGCTTTCCATTATGCATCGACGTATGGCAGAAAGGCAGCTCTCTGCTGTGGCTTAGTACAAAAAGAGGAACAACTGTGCTGAGTTCAACAGAAGTTATGTACACAAGAGTTGTTGTCAGCAAAGATTACAGGAAGGCACTAGATTGCATAAAAAAAGATTTTCTGTAACTACCTGTTTTTCGGATGATATTCAGTGCTTTTATTGCAACATGAATGTCTTTGGATTTTAAAAATGTAGTTTTTATGATGAGTGTCATCAAGTCATACATTTCTTTTTTACCTTTTTATACAGAAATAAATTAAATCCGCAGACAATGTTTCATGAACCCACCTGAAGGCCATACTGAAGAGGACAGCCCCCGACTGGTTACGGATAATAAAACCGTCCTTGTTGAGGTCCAGCAGCTCGGTCTTCAGCAGCTGTGCTTTACGGAGGGAAGCTGAGTAGTAGCACCAGGCAACCACAGCAGCCAGCACCAACACACAGCCCAACATGCCCGCTATCACCAGAGGCCGGCCTTCGTTAGCCAGTTTCTTCTTCAGGGGAGAACCAGCTTCCCCAGACGACGGCTGCTCCCCAGGAGCCACGGGGACAATCTGATACATACTGAAGACTTTAGGCAGCGCGGTGCGTGGGGACACAGCTGTAGTTCACTTGCTTGAAACACTGTCAGTGTTGGTGAAAATCCCTGGAATATATCTTCTTGACACTGGCGGAAGGGGAGGAGAAACAAGCCTGATGTCTACATCCCTATCTTTAGCTTTGTCTTAAGGAGGGATGATTTGTCCAAACCTGCGGGCCACACAGAGATCAGCATTAAGTAGGAGGTTGGCACAATGTGTAAAACCACTGGTGCAAAGTGTCAACTAAAAAGATAAACCAAGCACAGATCTCATCATGTTGTACACTTATCAACCAAAGTCTAAAAATGGGAAGAAATACACTGTACATGTAAAGCAACAAAATAATGAACTGACAAACATACAAGTTAACGTCCAAATAATTTGTATGAGATATACATACACAGTGTTGGTCTATTGGAGCACTCAATACTTGGCATTTGCTTGATAATCCAGTTCTTAATATCAGCACTGACAGTCTCACGGAACTATAGTTATAAAAAGCTTTAGATCTCTGCACTGCATGCTCCAATGATTGAAGACATTTCGACTCACCCTCTGTTACCTGCTATTCCCTCAAAAAGAAAAAATATGTTGTACAAAGATTCTGTCAGAAGTGTTAATCGTGTAAAAAAATGCAAAACACGTCTGTCTAAAGTGCTACTGTATGTGCAACACCACAACACTATTACTACTGCTACTACTACTATGTATTCATCTCAACAATATATACGCGTTACTGTGCACAGTTCAGAAGCAGCACGGTGAAAGCACAAAAGCTTTAATCTGGTAAATGGCAGGAAGCCAGGCTCTATTGACACATATGCACTGATGGTAAAAGCATCAGTGACAACATAAAATAGCCTATGATCAGAGAAGATGCAGACACCATGTCAGCGTGGTTTAATTATATTTATCTCTCAGGTAAACGCACCTTAGACATGACTAAGTAATATTTAGAAGTAGCAGCACTCAAATAACTATAATGCAGCAAACCCACAGTTTTTAGATCAAGCGCACAGGCCAATCATCTAACACAGAACCCTGTTTAAACTCCCAACAGGTATCATTATGTCCCAACCTGACGTTCTTTTTTTATTCTGTTGAGGGTTAGTGGCAATGCAGCAAGGGAAGAAGGAAGCCTTGCAAATACTTGCCCTGCAAAAATTGGTTCCTCTACTTAAACCAGCCCTACACAGGAAGACTGCTGTGGGACTTTCCTCCCTCTGTCAGCTTATACAAGACCCTGTTTAAAAAAACAGCCTTTACTTCGCCTGTACTATGAACAGACAAAACTCCACCATCTTGTTAACATCAGGAATTTTTATTTTGATTATTGCTGTATTTAATAAATGTTTACTCTGTTTGGAAGTGCATCAATACTTGGTAAATAAAGCTGATGCTGACTCAGATTCTGATCATGGAGACTAGTTTAGGACATTAACCTGAATTCAGGGTGAAAGCTAATGTGGTATTCCTCCACACTGTAACCAGATATCATTGAAATTTTGCTGGTTATATGGACCAAATGTATGCAATGCAAAGTACACAAATAAACATTTTGATCAGCACAGTGCAATAGGCTGTAGGTTGTACATGTTTTGTTACCGAGTAAATAAACACAGACACATTTCCTTCATAGCGACTGCTAATTGCTTTGTGTTTACATGAGTTGTAGCTATTTCATGAAAGTGAACACTGAGAATCTTTGACTGGCACTGCTGAATGATTATAGTGGACACAAACATGGCCTCCAGATGCATCAGTACCAAGGTGACTTCTGACTTGACTGCTCAAACATTTCCAATGTGCCAGTGCCTGATCGATAACCAACAAGCAGTCGTCGACAATGCTATTGACGCGGTGTGGGGACATTTCAGTGACACTGTAACTTGCAAAACCAGTTGTCACGAATTGGGTGTCAACAAGGACATATTCACAGAAAAAGAAACTATGTCGTGAAGCTAAATACCACACATAAGTTAGAATATACATTTAAACTTTCACTTATACCGTTGTGAATATAATAAGTATGATCTTACCTCACCATCTACTCTCCGAGGGGGTCAGTGTGTACATTTGCTGTAAGCGCAGTTGTCCACTGCGCAGCTGCAGAGCAGTTTGAAGTTCCGTGGTCACGCCCTACAATCACCAGACTAGAAGCTGATTCGCCCATATATCTGTCACTCACACGCGACACTATCCGGTGGGCTTCTGGGAAGTGTAGTGTCAAAAAGAACTAGGTATTCAGAATTCGTTCCAAAGTGATTTTTCAAGACTGCTGTAACTGATTTAGTCAAACCCATAAGACAGAGACTAAATAGTTAAACTGATTTTAACTGTTATGACGATTATTATTTAAATTCTTGTTAACGTACGGTGCTTTAGTGTCGACTGCGCGACCGTTGCTCATGGAAACTGTACAAATGTCAAATACAGTTCGTGGTAGTAGGCCTGTAGCTTTTTAGGTTTCATATTAACCTACATAATACTGAGTATACAAGTGGTTTGGCTGCGTTTTAATCATTAACTCATTATATTTAAAAACTTTTAAGGGTTAACGCATATTTTTGTTGAAGTTCGTGTGCAATAGCAGTATCTGAACGGCCTGGATTGTGATCAGCCCGAGGTGAGATCCTCTTCAACAAATGATAATGTTGTTACTGGGACATGCTTTCAACCACTGGGTGACAGCAACGAGCTACAAACAGAATAACACGATGGTTAGAGCACGGTACAGCTGGGACCTTCTTACAGATGATTCTTGTTATTGATGCCCTACATACTGTCAGTTGGGTATTGGAGCCATTAGTGCCAGCAACAGTAGAACACATCACGTGGGCTAATTAAGCTAGCTGTTAGCATTCTTTTATACTGTATTTGTAGCATTAGTGGTGGTGGCACCAACTAGCTTTTAGCAATAGCAGCTGTAGCTTTAGCAGGTTCAAATGACAGACTGTTAGTTGCACGTGTAGCATGAGTAGAAGCAGTGAAATGACTTGTATACAAGTACCAGAAGTCAAGGAAGTAGCATGGTAACTATCATCCAACATTCATACTACAATTATACATATTCTCCTTTTTGATGGCTTTTTGTAGACTTAAAAGTGTGAATAGTCTATTGATTATTTTGTACTTTGCAGCTGGGCAGAGCAGGCAACTGTCCTGGTACCCCAGTCCATCAGATGCACAGTCTGTATAAAAAGATGCCATAAATGAGCCAGATTCATTGCATACTAGTTTGTTATGGTAATTTAATCATTGGTTTTGATGAGAAATGTAAACTCTCAACAGTAAATTGATATTGCATTATTGTCTAATCATTGGGCCTTGATGAGGGCCTATGTCAAATTTAGTTTTGGTGGCTGTATTATTCTTGTTTGCATTAGGCTAACATGGTTGGAACTGAAATAATTACTCTGTTAATTGTTTAGTTTAGTTTTAATCAGAAACTATTTCCAATTAATAGATGGATCTTTTTTTCTTAGCAAAAATGACAAGCATTCAGTACTTTCTCAGTTGTCTTATCTGATTTTAACCAAATGTCTTTGGGTTTTTTTTTTACTTTAATCAGAACAAGTAATCTGAAAATGTCTCCTCAGACTTTGATGGGCATCTTTGGATCTGTATTTCTTCTGGAAATGACTGATTAGTCATAAGAATAAAAGGCAAACCAGAATATGAAAATAATTGTTAGTTTCATCTTCAACCATATCTTTTAAATGAAACAACCAAATTGATAGAAAACTGTACACTTTATCACTAACTGCATCCTTGCCTCCTTGGACACAACAAAGATAGAAGTATTAACCGGAGTGATGGGAGTACCGCATGTATTCCTGGTAGAAGTAAAAAAGTACCAGTTACTGGTGTAGGAGTGGTGATAATAGTTGCAATTACCGTAATGGTGGTGCCTGTAGCGGTGACACTATTTTGGTGTGTTTACGTGCACTGAATGAAAATTCTCAGTGACTCATCCACATGTTCTTCCTCAGGGAGTTCAGGGTGCAGAGGGAAGATGCTGCTGATGTTTGTGTCCCTGCTCTGCTGCGTCCCTGCAGCCAAGGCCTGTCTGCAGTGTGACCGCAGGATCAGGCTCCTCCATGAGGACTTTGCCCTGTCTGCTCGCACTGTGGACGACCAGATTGAACTGAAAAAGATTTGCGACCATGCTTATGTGACCTACAGAGAGACCAGTCACGAACGAAAGCAAGTCATTGGTGAGAATAAAACCTGGTTTCGGCATGGCATTGCTGTGGAGTGTTGTGATAATTCACATAAATCAACATACATCTGACATTTTGCCTCTTATTATCATGACTTGTTTCTGTCTTTTAAGGGTTTTGTATGATCTGGTTTGTTCTTGATTTAAGTATGAGTGAGATGCCTAAACTGTAAAGTGTTCAATAGGTAAAAAGGTCCTCTCTGTTTGTTTTGCTCAGATCCCACCACTCTGTACCGAGCCAGAACAGAGTACCAGAGTGAATTTGATCGCTTCTTGAAAACCAAGCACACAGGTGAGAAACAAAAACAAACATTTATCATGAATTTTTCCAAATGCATACACATCATTGGAAACCTTGATAAAAAAAACTGCAGCAAAACATGTCATTATAATTTTTCCCCTTGTATCATCCTTGAATGTATTTTCAAATGACACTGTAATGAAATTCTTTTTTTTTTTTTAAAGGATCTGTGACATTTGAAGCCATCATGATCTTGGAGAAGGGCAGGAGGATCTTAGAGAATCACTTGGACACATTCATCCGTGATGGTAATAGACATGAATAACAGTGAGTGTTCTGCACAGTATGAGGCAGTGCACTTTGTGTAAGTCATTGCTCTGTACCAGATGCATGAGTTTCAGATCATTTGTTTGTCTCTCCCTCAGGATTGTGCCCCAACAAGTGTGGTAAGTTTCTGTCCGATCCCTCTGTATTAAATCCTTGTAGGACCACAGAATGTATTTATTAAGTACGTGTGTACAGAGCACGTGTGTGTGCATTTGTTTGTGCTTTTCAGGGCTTCTGAGACGGAGAGTAATCGATTGCTTCTCTTGCCGCTACAAGATATACATCTGTCCCTCTCCCTCTGGACAGCAGGATTGTGGTGGTATGTTTTTATCTGCTTGTTTGTGTGTGTGCATATTGTGCTAAGTGGGTGTATGAGGGCTAGCTTACCTACTCTGTTTTTAGTGGGAGTACATCACTACATGGACAGCACATGCTGTACATGGACGCATGCTGTCACGAGTTTGCAAATGTGTTCCCAAGCGAGGCACTGCTGCCGCCCGTCCATGTGCAAGGCTAATGAAAAAGATTATTCAAGTAATCCTGATGCGAATGAATGAAACATCTCTGTTTGTCTCTCCTCCTCCCCCCTCACTCCAGATTACCCCGTGCAGGCTGAGGAGGGAGGCCAGGCCGTGTTGAACTGTTTCCATCCATGGCATCGTCTTCTGTTGGGGAGCCCAGAGTACCATTACTCGTGGGCACCCGGTGTGCCAGGAACTGAAAAGGTCTCTCTGATGTCACAGGCTCTTTTCCCAAATGAAAACACAAACAGAAGCATAAGGAATAGCTCAGCATTTGATTAGAAAGTCGCCTCTTTTTAACCACTATGCGCACCATATTCCTGTGTATTTGTCCTTTATTTAGCTCCACAGTATTGTTGTGAATAATATATTCATATTTACTGCCTGACAGCCTTTACACCTTCTTAGTTACAACTATCACTTCCTATTTTGTGTGTGCAGCTGAATGAGAGTGACTTCAACACCTTGGTAGTGACGGACGACTCGTCTGTAGTCTTAAATCAGCTGCATGTGAATGAACAGGGAACATATCGCTGCTCTCTGCAAGGCCGCAGTGGATTCATCTTCTACAGAGTCACTTTCCTGCTCACTGGTACAGTATAGCCTTTTTGACACGTCATTACAATAAATGTCAGATCATTCAACTCTGAAAGGTCAGGAGGACATCAAATCCAAGTGAATGTAGCACTTTTGAACAGGTGCCAAGTAAGAAAAAAAACACTTCAACTGTTGATAAATGTCTCAGTCTTCATATTCTGGTAACAGCTGCTAAACTTGAGCTTTCAGGCCCAGCATGGATCTGAAAGGATTTCCAGAAGACCACCAAAGTATTAGAAACACAGCAGTTATTCATTTGAAGAAATTAATTCACTTCCTGTGTAAGGCCTGTAATTTTCTACTGTGTATGCAGGGTGTGTCCACAGTTGTGTAACACCTCAGGAAACACAGACGGGATTAAATCCAACAGCATGAATTCTGAGGCATTAGGGGTTAAGTCAAGTTTCAAAACCGGCCAGGTTAGGCGATCAGGCAGACAATGCCAAGAGTGGTAGGGAAAACACAGGTCGTCAGGCAAGCAGGGAAACCCTTGAAAGCTAGGAATGAGATGCTAAACGCCAGGAGAAAGGCAGAATAAGATCTAGGTGTGGAGAGGGGAAGATGGGAGAGATTGCAGGGCAGGAGGGAACAACAGGAGAATTAGTGATAAGGCGGGTTAACGCTGGACAAAACAACATGAAGGGAAGCTTATCAGGTGGATGTAGAGGCTTGGTACTTTATTTAAAGGGTTGATTGGCTTTTCTCTTTTCTTCTGGTTCTGTTTGGGCTTTCTTGTGTTTTATTTTGTGTGTTTCTCCACACATAGGTTATAAAGAATATAGGGTTAATCTTTATTAAAATATGCTGTATACAATTCCAACATTAGGCCGCTAAATTACCAAAAATAAATCTTGTCATAGTCAGTCTACGACAATTAAAGGTGTAAAGAGTACCTCTTTATTTCCCTCTACGCAAATGTTACTCTCTTTCCATCCTCCTTTTCCTACAGTTGCCCCCTCGCCTGACCAGACTCACCGCCCGGTCAACTCTCCGCCTCCTCTGCCTCATGGAGACAACTACTCACCTTTTCAACCTGCCGGGGGCCTGCTGGTGCCAGTCATCGCCATGGTTACTGCTCTGAGCCTGGCAGCGAGCGTAGGCCTCGCAGTCGTCCTGGGGTGAGAGACAGTAAGTGGGTGGAGGGGACAAACAGAGAGGACGAGGGGGGTTGCAGGAAAGGTGGAGGAGTAAGAGGTGATACGGAACAGTCAGAGGGCATGACAGACTAAATAAGACATGATGAAGGAGGTGGCTGTTTAGTCATAGTTGGGGGTTGAGTCATTATTTTTGAGGCTTAGGGTTATGTCATAGGAAGATGCAATAGATACATAAATAGATGCCTTGTTTACAATTGAACCCATTACGTCTGAAAGTATTGTCGCTTCTTACAGGTAGTGACGTCAGTTACTAAAGCGCAACAATCAGCAGATGTTTCGATTTGAAAACACTAAAAGGTCACACAATAGGCAGATTTTCTGTTTCTAAATTTAGGATTACTTTGTTTGTGATCTCTGTAGGCTGATGATAAATCAGAGGAAAGCCACAGAGGAGCCGAGAAGAAGGAGGAAGGAGTAAAAAAAAAAGCACGAAGATGCTGTGTACAGTAAAAACACGATGACATGACAGGGAGGTTTTGCTCACTTTAGATTGGAACATTTCTATCTCAATAAATTTCCCATCGCAAAGAGCAAAGTCTTCCAGAAATAACAAGGAAGTTAGGAAACATATATGTGGTTGAAATTAGCACTAAGGGTTTCTACTGTGTGTTTTTCATCTTAAATACTAGAATAACTGAAGGGTTGTCCGTGTAAATCATGGTGAATCAAACACTGACGTCCCACTCTTAATACAGAGAGTTTGTGGTGTATTAAAACCAGAGCGTACAGCCCACACACCCACATAAACGCGTACTAAAAATCCCCCAGAAACCACTCAGTTTTCCGTAACATTAAGCAGCAGCCCGCCTGAACACAGCGGTGATCTGACCCCAGCAGGCACACGCTCCCCCTCAATGGAGCGGTGGCGTTGTCACGTGGGCGTTTATGAGAGGAGTCAGGGATGAGGTAAATCTCCCGGATTACAGTGTTTTTCAGAGATTAATAGCCCCCAGCCATCCAATTAATCTTGGATAATCCCCCTGTGGGAGAAGAGGGGGGTTGAGGATGGTGGGCAGATGTTTTCAACTGGGTTTCTTTAAATGTTTATTTACCCATATTTCTATTTAGAGACATGACAAACTTTTACATGACTGGTTGTGTTTATTCTAAAAGTTTCTTCCTGCACCATCAGCAGACTTTTTATTTCCTCGTTTCAATCTGCCGACAGGATGCCGTCTATACATGTTGATGACATAAGCTGCTTCTGATTCAGAAAATAGTAAATCTCTACCTCGTCATCCCGACAGAGTCTGTCACGTTTCAGATTTCTGCTTACTGTTGCCTTTTTTCATCTCTTGATATCGATGTTAGAGTCGGACTTTCCTGCTTTTGTAAAGTCAGCATCAACAACGCCGAACTCACACCCACATCTTGGCATTGTGTAACGCAAGGAGTGTTTTGGCTGACTTTTAAGCTCTGATTTGCCAACACGGGGAATATTATGAAGCATTCGAACCTAATGAAAATGAAACCAAATGATTGATTCTATATGAGTCACAGCATCCGGGAATTAAGGAACTAGAAGTCTCCTCTGATATCATCGATCATTGCTCAGGTTTTTCAGGGTAATTTCACAGAAACTTTCTGAATCAGGGGTAGCCTGTTTGGGTTTGGAGTGATGACACATGAAACAAGGCTTGTAATGATCAAGTATGAGGGTGTGTGTGTGTGTGGATGTTGAGGCCTGTGTGGATGGTGACAGGATGTATGTGATGTTGCTTCCTGTCTGGGTGTTGAGATGGGGGCGAAAGATGAAAAAAAGCAATCTTTGAAGACACCCTCGCTCAAATGACATCATCACCTCACTGTGGGTTTATGCAGTACGTGTGTGTTCGGGGCCTAAAGTGCAGGTTGAGGCTACAGCAAATGAACGCTCAGCCGCTGTCCTGACAGCAATGATTAACAGTGTCCCATAGTGTGTGTTTGTGTGTGTTGCAGTGGATTGAAATTGCAGCCTCAGCAGGGAGAGAGCACGACAAAGTGGGAGTACAGCTGAGGGACCGGCAGGCAGCGGTGAGGGAAGTGGGAGAGGGGAAGTGGGAACAAGAGGAAAGTGGAGTCAGAGGTTTGAGTGGGAGAAGTCTGTGGGCAGGCAGAGCGATTTGAATGTGGGTTATGAGGATATGAAGACAAAAACGTCAGATTACACCTAGTGATTTAAACTCTCCCACACGCGGCACATGAAATATGCTTTCCTGCTTGAAGTAGGGCAACGAGTGTATCCAGCGGTGAAAGACTTCATAAATATCCTAGTTAAAATAATAACTGATGTTTGACCTAAATATGACTCATGAAGAATTTAGACTATTTCTATTGAAAATTGCTCACGTAAAGACACCAAAAGAGACTACTCGTGATGTGTAGTTAAAGAACCTCACATGTGGATTCAACTAATAAGGCAACAAGTGAAGTTTAAGCTCCTTAGACTCTAATAAGTTATCATTTATTAAAAGTTTACAGCTTTAAAAGTAACCTTTATCAAGAATGTGGAAGTATGATGTGATCATACACTGTAATCACATGCTGATAGGAGCATGGAAGTACATAACATCCCCTTTCCCTTCCCTACCTTTCACTACTTTAACCAGCTAGAAGATGAATGTCAAAAAACAACTGTTCTAGATGTCAAATAAAATTTCCCATTCGTGTTATATTTTCAGGGCCTTTAAGGACACTAACATGGCATCTTGACTGTAACTACTTTAACATAAATACACCCCACCAACCATCCCCCAGTCATTATTAATGTAAATCTGTAGTATTTAACAGTATTAATGAAAAAATGAGTTGTAACGGGAAAGGAGGATCACTTCAAACTCCTGTCTGCTGAACTGAGGGCACTCGGCTTATCTGTAATGCCTGGCTTTTTTAGATAAACACAATACTGTCTCAGTATCTAATTAAAGAATGCTGAAGGTCTGTTAATATTCTATATTTTTCTTACTGTCAGCAGTCACTTAAAAAGAATTGTTGTAACAATATATTGCTCCCACTGACAAGTATCTATGTAGCCGAAGTTTGAAACATCTTATTCCTCTATGCCAAAGACCTTCGTTGTTGTTTAAAAATACATTGATGTGTACTGTTGTGAGAAACAAGGGCCCTGTAGTTTATTTTAGCCTACAGACTCACTAATGCAGCAAACCAGCTGCTGAAAACAGTCCCAAACTAATGTACCGTATCCTCCTGTTTGATTTACTTAAAACTCCTTTACCGAGCTATTTGAGGAATTTACTTTCATCATTATTTGTAACTTGTTTTTAAAGATTGACATCTTCAATTGACTAAAGTAATAAAGCATGTGGCAGTTTTGCTTTTTCTTTTAGCCTATAGTGACAATTAAAAAATATAGAAATTCCTGTCTAGCATTATGGTTTGAGCATTAAAGTACAAATCAAAATGTGAAAACTGAAAAAAAAGTTTCTGAAAAAGTCACAATGTATTGGTTTGTAAGTGTGTGTTTGTGTGGGACACAACCATGTGACCCACATCCGGGAGAGGCCCAAATCTTCATTAGCAGAAACAATAGCTGTATCTGTACGTTTGATATAACTGTTGCAGTCTGTGAGGCAGGGACTGTATCTGTTTGTGCAGTATAAAAGGCGACAATGTCCTTAAAAAGACAGATACAGAAGCTCTGGATTTCCCAGTAGAGCAGAAACATTCAAGTCCTCTGGCATTTTATCATTGCAACATTTTATTTTCCCCAAGGTCAGAAGAAACATGAAAACAGAGAGAAAGCAGTTGGGGAAAGAATGACTTTAATCTGTAAACTGCATGAGGCCACAGAACAGAAGCAGTAATGCAGAGCAGAATCTAGTTTAATCTAACCCAAATAACAAAACAGAGCCTTCAATCTCTCCTCTGGAGGCTGCGCGGTGGGGACGGTTAGGTTTTAACTCGAAGCATAACGTCATTCAACACAAAAACACGGGATAACCCCAAACGACCACGTGCGCGGTAGGAAAATCAGGTTTTACGTCAGTGTCCATATGAGGAGTGCTGGCGAGACCATATATGGTCGTTCCGCGTGTGACGTGGTTCCTGCTGTGGAAAACGAGGCGGGGCGGCGCTGACCCCGCCCCTTTCACAGCTGTTATCAATGAACAAGTGAAACTCTCAATCAAAAGCTGATTTTAACAGACCATACGGAGAGATCAACAAGTGCTCTCTACATATATTTATTTTTTAACATTTTACAGACGTACTTTACTTCAACAAAGTCTTAACAGAATAACACTTAAACCTTAATTTTTTTTTTTACTTGTTGAGAACCAACAATTTATTAATATTACGATTAAATTATTTTAAATACACTCTTCCAGCCATGACTTCAAGCAGTGAGCCGTTGGAGATAACTGGCAATGAGCTGGTCCAAATACTCAGGACCCCCCGGGACCAGTACTCCTCTGCCGGCTGTGTGGTGCTGGACTGCAGACCGTTCCTTGGTTTTTCTTTTGCGCACATTTGCGAGTCTCGAAATGTCAACTGGAACTCGATGCTGCGCCGGAGATCCAAGAGCTCGGTGGTGGCTCTGGAGTGGCTCATCCCGGACAAGGCGCTCGTGGGCCGGCTGCAGCGCGGGGAGTTCTCCCCCGTGGTGGTGGTGGACGAGAGCAGCCGCTCGGTGACCGAGCTGAAGGCAGAGAGCGTGGCCCAGATGTTGCTCACAGCGCTGCAAAACGAAGTGAACACCCAGATCTGCTTCCTACAAGGTAATGGGACATTTTCTTTTTATGTTACACACTAAAATAAATTGTATGAATTCATTTTTTAAGTTTTTGACTTGGCAAGAAAAGTTACAGTTACTAATGTGCTTAAAAATACCTGCACACTTATATTCTCTACTCAAAAACAAACAAATTCTATTTAAATGTTTATATATTATTACTTATTGCCAAAATAATTTAATGCTTTGTTTTATTTGTTTAATATAAGACATATAGCAATCCCAATTTACACAAAAAAAATTCTAATCACTTTGTGCCATTGAGTGTTAAAATATCCATAGTCAAACCAAAGTGGCAAAAGGATTTATAGGTTTAATTTTCATGTTTACCTCATTATTATTATTTCTCACACAACATATTTTTAAGTAGGACTTTGGTGAAAGCTCAGAGCTTAGCTAACACTGTTGACCTCCATTTAGGTGGATTTGAGGGATTTTCAGAGGCCTATCCAGAGCTCTGTTACAGCTCTGCCAGCCTGTCTATAGTGGAACCAGAGCCAATAGTGACAGGACGGAGGACACCAGCATACGATCGGGTAAGAAAACATAAGAGCTAGTAGACAAAAATAATAATAATTGTAGTGTTAAAAAATCCATGTGGATGTTTCATGGTTTTAAACATAGACTCTCTTTGTTTGGTTAATTACAGGATGGTCCAGTGGAGCTGCTGCCCTTCCTGTTTCTGGGCAGTGCCATCCACTCCTCCCGCAGAGAGACCCTCAAAGCGGCGGGCATCACAGCTGTGCTCAACGTTTCCTCCACATGCCCCAACTTCTACGAGGGGGAGTTTGAGTACCTGCGGCTCACCGTGGAGGACAGCCTGGCTGCTGACATCAGGGCCTGCTTCTCCACAGCCATTGCCTTCATCGGTGAGTTTCTCCTCTAAACATTCAAAGCTCTCCACCTGTATAAAGTGTAAACTCTAGATTAAAGTTAATTCATTATTCAAATGTATTGATTTAACAGTAAATACCCCCAAAACATACAGTGAATTAGTGTTGTGGTAATTAAGTGAGCCATATATTTACACTCTCTATGAAACTAAATATCACAAATATTTCTCTAAGCAGCTTGAGCACCATAATCCCCTTTGTAGGCTAGACTTATGGACCAAAAGTTCAATCGTCTGATTACACAACAAGTGGATTATTCTGCACAAGCTGCAGGAAAAAAAGGCGTTTAATTACACTCAATTTAATTTGCTTATTTTGATCCCTTTTCCTTGAGAAGTCCAAAGTAATACAGATTTTGATACAAATGAACTTACTTAGGTGAACAATGACTGAATTTTACTTTCTGGAAAGACTGCTTCAGTTTAAAGCTTTTTACGTACTTCTGCTTGTCAAAAGTAATAAAGTATCTGATATGAAACGGAGAGTAATGTGCTGATCTCTCTTCCTCTTTTCCGCTCCGCCTACAGACTCAGTGAAGCAGAGTGGAGGTCGTGTGCTGGTGCACTGTCAGGCAGGTATCTCACGTTCTGCCACCATCTGCCTGGCCTACCTCATGCACACGCAGCGTGTCAGGCTGGACGAGGCCTTCGACTTTGTGAAGCAGCGGCGCCAGGTCATCTCCCCTAACCTGGCCTTCATGGGACAGCTGCTGCAGTTTGAGACCGACGTCCTCTGCCAGGGATGAAGAGCCAGAAACGTATTAAGAGCAAGAAAACTTACCTGAGTATACTTTTTGCTGGACTCTCTCTGAGCATTATCAGGACAAATTTACTGTTTGAACTATCGAAGTAGAACATTTCACAACTTTGTACATTCAGAGAAAAGCTGTTTGTGCTTCTGGCGGATATAAAGTGAGAAATGGGATTTAGATACAACAAACAGACGTTGGCAATATAAGCTGTACTGTTACAACCGCATTATGAACTATTATGATTCTGAGCCAGCAAGGTGGAGCAGCTATGACATAATTCCCCTGACATTTTATACTTGCAGGGAATCGTGCCTGCTTGTCTGGTTTTGTATGTGTGTGTTATTTTGTGTGACGTATGTGCCTGATCTTCTGCAAGGGCTGCCCTCTTTTCATGCTGAAGTCATTCCTTCTCAGACAGAACCACTGTGACATGACGTGTCCTTCTATGACACAACACTGTGTTAACTGCTAAAGGCAATACTGGATGAATCTCAAGTGTTCTAATTTAGGAAGATGCACTAACTAACTACAGTTGGTCTCATCACTCTGTGTCCTGAGAGAGAATGTACACTCTAACTGGAAGATGTTGGTTTTTATAATGTAAATAGAATTTATATTTTTATTTATTCTTTCACCATTTGTTACGACAGTTTCAACATTACCACTGTCTGTTACTGCACTTTATACCTACAAGGTTTGGCTGATTCCTGCTGTTTTTTTCCACACAAATAAAAACATGCTGAGGAACACACTGAGTCTGTTTACTCTGTATAATGTGCTTACTTTGTGCCCACTGTGACACACATTTCACTTCCTGTAATCTTAAAGATACAGTCGGTATTTAGTCCAACACTAGACGCACTAATCCCACAGCAGTCTCCCCTGAGCATGCTGCAGTCTTTTTGCAGCGTAAGTTAACATGCATAATTTCAAACGCTGACCTCGCTGCACTAGTTTCGCTCTTAGGTACTAAATCGCTGCATTGCTGAGAATTTTTGAGGATTATCCACAGATTGGTTTCACTGTATGAAGTCCTCTTGACCTCAACAACCACTGACATGGATTTCAGCTCTGCTCACTCACAAGTTGGGCCCATTGGAATCAGGAAGTTGGGGAAGTCCATGAAACCGATTAATTATATTCTGATTTGATCTGGACAGGGGACTGCTTACATTCACTTTTAAGCCCTTAAGCACACTAATATTCAGTCCTGTTACATACGACTTGTGCCTTTATTGCTCCTGACCTGACGTAGTGTTTTCACTCTATAACTGAGCAATTGACCTAATGCAGGTTCTCTTTTTACATGAGTCTTATTTCCTCACCGATCTATGTCCAGGCCTGTCAACAGCTGTTAGTCCGATGAACCAAAGGTCACAAGAATATCAAAGTTCATGTAGCTTGTTTTTTCATGGTTAAATGACTCCATTCTGTGATTTTCCACTGTATGTTTCCCCTGTTCTGTTTGTCCCTTTTTCCCTTCTGTTGTCTCAACTCTGCAGGTGAACCTGATTGTTAATATTCTGCACCTGGTCTTAGCTGCTTAAAAACCCCAGTCATGACATCTGAAGAGAGAGGCTTCTGGAATGGGGCCTGCTGTGGTTCTGCCTCTCAGCAGGGATTTGTGTTGTTGTGCTTTGGTTGATTTTCAGGTGACTTCAGTTAATGTTTCGGTTGTTTGATTGTCCTTAAATGAATCCCACGTGTTTGAGTGTTTTATGGTGTTTCACATGGTTATATCTGGGTCAGATGGTGGATAGTTGTTAGCCTCATAGGGCCGCCTCAGGCAGGGGCATAACATCCACTAAATCCACAGCATGTCACTCATTTTGAACACTGGGTTGTGAAATATAACACCCATTGTGTTTTTATGATGAACACTAAAATGCGGAAAGCTTGTTTAAAAAGGCAGAAATGTCAGAGCACCAATAGTACATTCAATACCAGCTTCCTCAACTACCTCATCCCCCGATGCAAATTATGCCACCCACGCTCTGATGTCGGTCATAGCTAAAATAATCCACTTCCTCTCATTTGCATGTATCCATTGCCCAACATGAACGCAGGCGTAACTGTTCTGCTCAACTTCTTCTCCTTCCATCAGCCACAGTTTTCCACACAGACGGCAGAGAGATGCACCTCAGAGTTTTTATACTGACTGAAGAGTTCACTTCAAGTGAAACCCAGAAAAAGAACATTCGTTCTGCTCTGTGTTCATTTAGACTTTCAAAGTCACTTTCAGTTTATGTCATATCAAGTATACGCCTGAAATCTAACAAATCTTAATGGATATTTTTTCCATCAAGCTTTGGCTTTGAAGCTTTCATCTGTGAAGGTCAACATTTGCTATATACGTACGTATTTGTGTATATATAAGTAAATGTGTGTGTGTGTGTGTGTGTGTGTGTGTGTGTGTATAGAAAAACATCAACAGTTACTTATCTGTGCAACATTAATGTATTTAAGACAAAATATGCAAATATTTTGATGCATTATGAATCATTACACCGATAGTTTCCAGCCTGTTTTGCTTCTGACTCCTTAAGTAAAAGGTAGTTTTAATTTGAGATGCCTTTGAGTCTTTCACATGTTCCATCAAAGAGAGATTTGTCCAAAAAACACCAGTCCAAAGCCCTAGAGGTGAACTTATTCAATAATTTACAAAGGAAGCAACAATTTGAGAACAACTGGAGGCGGCATAACAAATCGGTGTAGTCACTTGGCTTGTTTTATCTTGTAGATACTTTATTAATCCTTTACAGGAAATTACACTGTCAGTGCAGCTTCAATAACAGTCAAGACACCACATCTAACACTGAACATAAAAACCCTCAGGTGCATAAAAATGCTAAAAATGAGTTTCTAAACCAAACTAAAAACTACAAATGACACAGTGAAAGATACTTAATGAATATAACAAAAGTATACTGTGTGCAGAATTGGCTTGTAAAAAAGCTCAATATATATATATATATAGTGCATAAATGTATTTATGTATGTAATAGAACATGAGTACACTTTGATGTTTTTATAACTGCTCTTTTAACAGTCTGATGGCAGCGAACAGAAAGGACTTCCTGTATCGTTCAGCCTCTGACTGAGCGTGCTCTGCTGAATCACCTCAAGGCCGTGGACTGGGTGGGTGGGATTTCTCAGTATGGACTTCAGTTAAAGGGGAGCTTTGTAAGGGGGAGCTCGGATTCTCAGATGGGAACCACTGGACTAAACAGCCTAAATGTATAAAGAGAAGTTATAATTGGTAAATGAGTGCATATGTTATCACAGATTTGTCACAAGCCATTATCGGCACATTTTGCAAAAGAAGACTTTGGATACTTTTACTTGCAGTATTGTTTTACAGCTTTATCTACTTAATTAAATGATCTGAATATTTCACTTTCCACTGCAGGTCGTTTCAAAAGCAAAATCAGCCCAAATGACTACCTGCATTACCATCAAACCAGAGCGACAACAAGCCTTTGCCATTAGTTTGTAGTGAGACAGTGCCCCCTGGTGTCAACCTTTAGAATTACTATAACTCTAGATGATTCAAACTTGTCCAACAGAGGGTGCCAGCAGACTGTTTATATCCTGTGGCAGCCCTTCTTATAACCAAGATAACACAGAACACATGGACACTTCTTATCAGTATTATTGCCCATTAACACATTTAAATGACTTCTGGTGTCATTTCACTTGGTCATTCATTTATCTCTGGCAGCAGACTGATCCTCCTTCCTTTAATTTGAATGTCTCTCTCATCTCGTTTGGTTGTATTCACTTCCCTCTCAGTCGTCAGGTTTCTTAATGAAAACAGACTCACCGTTACTCACACTCTACAGTCAGATTAAACTAGTGTCAGGATCAATCATATTACATTAGGCTGTGAAAATCAGTCCCAATGATGTGTGGCTGTGTGTCTGTGCTGTAGCTATGAAAAGAAGACAGATTAGGGACTTGAACATCATCACACCTCTGGTAGTTTTTTACTGTATCGGTAATCACACCTGAAGATGGAGTCACTCTAACCAGAAATCCCTGTTGGACAAACGTGTTATTAGATACTATGAGCAGTTTATGTGATATTGTTGGCTGGAGAATTTTATTTTGGTGATAGAACACACACATGCACTGACCCAAAGGAACACACACAAACTGCAGTGGTCGTTATTACACATGCAGTCAGGAAAATGACTGTATGATCATCTGGTATCTCCCAGTAATTGCTGCAGGTTACACACACACACACACACTTGTTAAACTAAACTTCTGCAGTCTCACATTGAAACAAAGTTTTTGTTTTGTTTTGTTTTGTTTTATTATGAAATATTTAGCACTTTTTCTTACTTTGACCTTAAAACACAATCACATTATCAACCTGAGAATGAAAATCACTATTTGGTCGACCCGCTTACAACTCAGATTCAAATGCAAGCTGTGAAAAGTTTTCATTTTTTTATTTATAGAGCGCCAAATCACAACAAAAGTTATGTCAACACATGCTGGTCGTCCAGGACTTTAAAGGCTGCTTCAAGTTTAGAAAGTTAAACTGTGTGATTTTATCATGCTTCATTAATAAGTAAAACTGAGTATCATCTGCATAATATTAAACATTTTGCTCGATGATCTAACCTTGAGGAAGCCTATATAAGGTGAATAAAAGTGGTCCAAGTATTGAACCTTGTGGAACTCCGTGATTAACTTTTTGTGCATATAGGACCTATTATTAACACGTACAATCTAAACAACAGGATTTTAACCAACTTAATGCAGTAGCTGTAATTGTCAATTAATCATTCTAGTCTCTGTAACATGTACAGAGTACAAGTACAGAAAGAAGTCCTCCGTCAAAGAAATGAGGAACTTTTACCTGCGCTGTCACACTGCTTTGTTGGACTCCTGAAATCAACTGTTGTTCAGTCAGACAACTCACGTTGTGATAGTTTTAAATATTTATTGCAGCAGCAGAACACAGTTTGTGTTTGGCGTCTAGGCTCTGACCTCATCACTCCTCGCAAGTTTTATTTTACATGCAGGAGTGAAGAGATAATATCTTAAACCCGTCTAGTTGCAGAGGGGCCACCAGCCTGCAGGTGGTTGCTGGGGTGGTGGTGGGGCTGAGAGTATGAGGTGCAGGGCAGCGTTGACAATGACAGAGCAGAGGGAGAGAGCAGAAATCTTGCAGCTTAAATAGACGCCAAATTGGGAGAAATTGTTTGTCAGGTGATTATGGAGAATGTGTGAAATCAGTGCAGCTCGAGTTGCCTGCCTGAACTATCTCTCAGGCGTCGTCCCATTTATGAAGCAAGTGACATAACTGATTGCCTACTGCTTCTTAGAGGACCTTGGTTATTAAGGGAAGGTCATATATGGGTCTATAGGTTCCTGAATCAAGAGTAGCTGCTGAGAAGAGGCTTTATTACAGGAACTATAAATGACTGTAGTACATAGTGTGTTGATAAAGATAGATCGATCAGACGGAGTATTCAAGTGCTAAGAAGTGCTTTTCAAATGGTCACAAGCCAAATATGTTGCAACCTTAATCTTTACTATTACAACTACATTCCCTATCACAACCAGTCCCCTAACTTGACCTAAACTTTATTCAGATATCACCTTGGTGGGCCGAAATGTCCTCACTTTGCAAATCTGTCCTCAGTTTTACGATTTAAACAGTCCTCACAAAGGTAGATATACAGGAGCACACACACACACACACACACACACATACACACACAGGCACACACAGAGAGAGAAAACTGAGGGCAGATTCAAGCCAATAACTCCAGAGAAGGTTTAAATTGAAGGCATCCAAAGGGCAGGTACTGTA